>NC_081181.1:27809613-28447293 GCF_029867415.1 Vicia villosa
GTTTTGTTTACCTTTGTATTTGAATTTGGTGTGTTACTTTTTCTAGTTTTTGTTGTTTTTCCATTGCTTTTGATCTTGTGTTGGTAGTGTTTTAAGTTATGCAGATACAGGGCATGATTCGAGACAAGAAAAAGTGAATTTTGGTGAGACAGATGTGACACGGCCACCCGTGTCATGGGACACGGCCGTTGTTATACCCCAAAATTTGCCCACATCTTTTTTAAGAAAAACTTCAATCTGAAAATTAAGAGTTTCATATAAACATGGATTTTTTCAAAATATCCTGACATATGAAGAACTTGGTTTTCAGAATTTTTCTTACACAGTAACTTGGCTAACAGTGGAATTTATTCTTACGCAAACGCCAAATGCTGTTCATTACACCACAACTACTATTTATTTATTCTACAGATAAATAGTACTAACACAGTTCATGCAGGGTTAAATCTTTTTGCAGGCGCAAAAACAGGAAACTCACACTGTACTGGTAACAATTGTTTTTGGTTTCCCACTAACTTTTGTACTATATTCCATTATTTTCAAAATCTTTTCAAATCTCTCCTTTCAAATTCAAATCTCAACTTTATTCTCCATCTCTCTTTTTCCAACAATACCTTACACTTTCTTTCAAATCTCACTACCACTCAAATTTCCTTTTGTACGGAATCACATCATTCCCCAACGTCTCTTTCCTTCTTTCCATTCTATAAATACCTTTCATTTCTTCCATAAAATCTCACATCAAATTCCAATTCATCTTTCAAATTCCTATCTCATATCTATTTTCTCTTCTTCCCTAACAAGAATGGCAAAGTGGATAGAGACACTGTTTCTTACAGTCATCACCATTGCTACGGTGATCATGACTTTCTTCTGCCTACACAGTCCTGAGAAGTGTGGACCTGCAATGGTTGCATTCCCACTCCTCTACATGTTATTGATCATAGCATGGTTCATCAACCGTCATTTTTAAAGTTTGCCGTGTTTCTTATTTTCTTAAACGTACCGTCTATTCGTCGTACTGTTCAATAGTATGTAATATTTATACTGTCAGTATTAAATGTTGTACTATTTGTCATAATATTGCTTAATTACTAAGATAATATTTTGTGTGTTTCTGCCAGTCAAATATTTCTATTTCTGTGCATTTAACAATTTTCAGGTTATTATCGGTAATTTTACCCGCATACTGTAAATATCTGTTATTATGTTTCTGTTTTCTAACAAGTCATGTAAATAAATTTTCATGCTTCACACCAAACAAAAACAAAAATAACAACAAAAAAGAAAATTAACTTTGACAATTGATTTTTCACTTTAACTGCTGCTTCAGTACACGAACAGTCAGTTGACGGCCAGACTGCAGACAGTACAATTCTCAGTGATTTGTACAATCAATCAAATCAATCATTCACAATTCAAATTTCCAAGATTTTTGTGTTAGAAGTCTTCTGAATATCACGCGATTAGCAGAAACTCAGCACTGCACAAAAATCAGGTACGCTTAACTGCCTCCTATACAGACAGTCCCTAATCAGGGTTTTTCTTGTTTTAACAGGAGCAACAAGTTTTGAGAAGCTCAAATGGATTTCATATACATCCATACATCTCAAAGTACCATCATACAAATTTTCAAACTTCAATTCACTCAGACGCACCGTCAGCAGCTCAAACAGTCAACAGACGACCCGTTTGACCAAAAAAGTCAACTGACAGTCAAAAATGAAATTTTTTGTCAAAGTCCATATTTTGTCAAAGGATTCAACATTTGATCATTGGATGATCACAATTCATCAAGGAAAGATCAAAAATCAACAAAACCCTAAGATTCAAAACTAGGGTTTTTGCCTGAAAAGTCAACTCAACTTTGACTGATCATAACTCTCTCATCCTTCATCCAAAAAATGTCAACCAAAGCTCATTTTGAAGGAAATTCAATTATCTTTCAAATGCAATTGATCCCATGGTCATAGCATTCACCATTTGAAAAATATGGCCAAAGACATTACAGGTCATTTTCAAAGTCAACAAAAAGACACTTTTTTCAAATGGACACACAAGGAGAACCAAAAATCATTTTGATATGAGACCAAAGACATTGGTTAGAGGACTCTTTGAGGTTTCCAAAAAGTGCAAGATCTCCTTCATATGACAAAAATTGAAGGATTTACACCTTGTTGAAGTTGGCTAAATTTTGGGAAAATGCATGAAATCAACATTGCTCAAAAATGTTTTTTTTTCCAAAAGATGCCAAGTTTTTATGGTCCAAACATCTTTGCCATGTTACTATGGGCCTCCCACGACCAAGATTAAGCCCATATCTTTATTGGCCATTTTTTGCATAATTTTATCTTACTTTAAGATTAAAATTAAAAAGAAAATGCATGGATAATTGATGGCTTGATCTCCAAGTATGACACACCTCCAAAGTCTTCATTTTTCTGCAGAAAATTGATGCCCAAGACAAGTGCATTGAATAGAAGAAGACTTGGTCAACAATTCAAAGATTTTTAATATTTTAAAAATCAAATTTTCAACAAGAGCAATCAAAGCTTCTTGCTTCACTTCCAAGCAGCCTTTGGCTTATAAATAAGCTATTCTACTTCAGCAACAAAGAGAGACACGAAAAAGAGAGCAAGAGTATAGCAAGAAATCTCACAAAAATTCTCAAAATTTCCATATACTTTGTAATTTTCAAATTCTATATTCCAAGCAATATTAATACAAACAATCATTTCCAATCATCTTCTCAAGCAACATAGAGTAAGATTGAACTCCTAATACAGTCCCATGAGAGTCGTATCATGTGCATAGAGCTCTTCATGTACATATGCAATTGATTTTCGTTTTCTTAGATATAATCAATTTCCATGTAAACTAACCATCCTAATGTGTTCATGAGGTCCTATAGGAGTGATCTGGGCTTTAACATGTGAGCTTCCACGTGAGAATCACCTCATGCCATTGACAAATGCATATAAGTGTTCAAACTTTGATATCTTCGAATCCCTAGCTACAGACCTCAAACCACAAAACTAATGCTATATTTGGACTCAGGGCATCCTAATTAGGGGATCTGGGTCACTTTCATTCACTCTTAACGTTTGTTTTTTGCAGGTTGTGAAGTTACCAAAAGCTGCATTTTTATCGTTAAAAATAGGGGAGGTTAAAAACCCCCGCTATTTGAGTCCAAAAACCAGACTTCTGGAGGTTGAAGACGACCACGCGTCCTAGCGTGGTTCGTCAGCCCAGCCTTGACTTTTCTGCATGCATGCGTGGCTCATCCCACGCTTCTCATTCGCTGGTCAGCCAGCGTGGGTCCCAGAGTGGACTTTGAAAGTTCCATTAATCACACGCACTGATTACCATGTTATTATGATGCAACCTCAAGATCTGAGCCCTTGGATCACTTCAACCTTTAATCCAACGCATCAGACACGCATGCACACCATGGAGCCTCAGCTCCTCACCACACTGAATCAGTATCCTTTCTATTTTTTATTTTATTTTCTATTTTATTTTAATTTCTTTGTTAAATTAATTAAAAATAGTTAAAAAATCCCAAAAATTCAACAAAAAATATTTTAAACTTCTAAAATATATATTATTTTCTGAAATAAAAATATTTTATTTTTCTTCATAATTCCAATATTTTACATAATTAATTAGTTTATATTTATATATTTACTTTTTTAATTATTCTAACCAATCAAAAAATCATAAAAAAAATTGTTCTTTGTGTTAAATATTGTTTATATATCATAAACTAATTTTGTACATATTTAGGATAATTTTATCATTAAGTTTTAATTATTTGTGTAATTATTTATATAATTATGTTTTAATTAACTTAAAAAATCCAAAAAACAATTTCAAAAATTACAAAAAAATTAGTTTTGTTCTAAAATCAATTAACAAACATTTTTGTACATATTCCAAACTTATTTTCTAAGTTTGATCATTTTTTCATCTTTTCTTTATTTTAAAATTAATTAATAATGCATTAATTATATTTAAAATAAATCACAAAAATACAAAAATATGCCTTTTATTTCTTGCAATTTAAAATTCCTAGATAAATGTATAGGATGTCAAATTCATGTAAATAGGCTAGTTTACATTTCCCGCACAAATCGATGTAATAGCGTAGATTTACTTTCTTGCACTTTACAGTTTCCGCATTTTAATTTCCAGCACCCATATAAACTGCGTGTATGTCAAAGATAAAACTGAACCGTCAGATCACTAACTTCAAAGATAAATATCTGAATTCAATCACAATCACATTTGCACCTCCTAGGGTAACCCCTTTTCACTCTTTTCAAAATCAAAGTTACATTTCTACTGTTTCGAGTACAAAATCGAACCTTTTGTTTATATCCGACGAATGGATAGATTTTTAAAGGGAACAAGGATAAAGACCTCCTAACTCAGGGTAGACCTCCTAGTTTGCTTGCTCAAACAAAATCAAAACAAACAAAATTCTCATACACTGTTGTTTTTTCAAAACAAATTTTCCAAAAGACAATATTTTGTATACATCCAAACACGGATCATTACAAAATTAACGTTCTTTTCAAAACATCTTTCGAAAGATAAACAAGCATTTGTATATATCCGCACAAGGATCATTACAAATTCTATTTGCAAAGGTATTTCAAAAACACAGGTAAAGCATTCCGAATCAATTGAAAAGTAAAGCAAATGAGCTAAGCAAACTAAAGAGCCCATGGATAACCATGGATACAAAGGGTGCTAACACCTTCCCTTTGTATAACCTACCCCCTTACCCAGAATCTCTCAAAGGTCTTTTTTCTGTTTCTTTTATAAACCTTTCCTTCATTGGATAAAATAAAAGGTCGGTGGCGACTCTGTAAACTTTTTCAAAAAAGAGACGCGAAAGCGTCCGATCGACAAAAAAGAGTCAGTTCACGTATCCCACCCACGGGAGGGGTATGGCCCGAAAGGACGGTCCACAGAACTGGCGACTCTGCTGGGGAATACAAATTCAAAATGTTTTCAAAAGGGGTTACCTTTAGAGTATAGATCATTTCGATGTTTTCAATTGTTTGATCTGATTGCTTTACTTTTCACAGGTTTGCTTGGGTACTTTGCTTGTGTGAAAGATTCTAACCCGAATCTCGAGATACCTTAAGTATATGACAATAGACCAAGGAAACTGTACGGCATGTACCGATACGGTTGATCTGGTAGTCATCGTTAGTGTGATACTTTGGTTTATACTGATGTCCCTTGAAAGCGATCAAGGAGTATATTAGGCTTCCGAAGTGTCATTAACACTAATTTGTCTTAGAACCTTTTAGTTGAACTTGACTTGTGGCCTATTAAGTGGCTAGCTTTGAAATTGATCGAAGCTAGTTATCCTCGAGGAATATTCTTGATCGGCCGTCCGAGCGCCGTATTGAGATGTTGTCTCCAAGGATCATAGAACCCGAATACTATTCTAGGACAGGTTTTCAACCAACTCAACTTCAGAGGGGAGGGTATCACCTATCAACCTCATGCAAGCCTTTAAACCTAAGGCTATTGTTTGATTTGTTTTTTGTGTGCCACATGTTTGCATCATAAACACATCATTTTTCACTACACATTTCAAGGATCAAAGAGTTTACTTTTGTTTTTGCAGGTAATGGCTCCCGCCACCAGAGATTACATCCGAATCAATATCTCAACGGTGCCATCTGAACTCAAAGTCTTGGTAGCAGAATTCCCCAGGAATGCTCAATTCACTGAAAAGCATGGTCACCTACTCCATTTGGTTACCTCAAAGTTTGAAGAAGACATGATACGGGTCCTGTTCCAGTTCTTCGACCCTGAACATCATTGCTTCACATTTCCTGATTACCAGTTGGTACCCACTTTGGAAGAATTCTCTGAATTAATTGGATTACCAATCCGAGATCAATTACCTTTCACTGGTTTAGAAAGAAAACCAAAACCTGAAGTCATTGCTGCTGCTTTACATCTGCAAAAGTCAGAAATCAAATCCAATTGGGAAACAAAGAGTGGAGTTGAGGGTTTGCTTGCCAAATTCTTACTGGAAAAGGCTCGACTACTGCTAGAAAACAAAAGTTATCCAGCTTTTGAAGAAGTTATGGCTCTTTTGATCTATGGGTTGGTTTTGTTCCCTAATTCCGACCAGTTCATAAGTGTACACATCATCAACCTTTTCCTAATTCGCAACCCGGGGGTACCAACATTGCTGGGAGACATCCTACACTCTCTACACACTCGTACCACGAAGAAGCGAGGAACTCTCATGTGCTGTATACCACTACTGGCTAGGTGGTTTACATGTCATCTTCCCCGATCAGTACTGAGAAATGAACAAAGAGCACAATGGTCTTACAGAATCATGTCTTTATCTCATTCAGATATCCGATGGAACAACTTCTTTCAAAGAGACATTACTATCATTGATCATTGTGGAGAATACCCTAATGTGCCACTCCTTGGCATTAAAGGAGGTATCACTTACAATCCCTCTCTAGCTCTACGCCAATTCGGATATGCAAGAAACAACGGTCCTCATGACATGATTATCCGTGGCATTGTGTTTGACTACGAGAATGACTCTCACAGACACCGACGAAGATTCATACAGGCTTGGGACAGTGTCTATAGAATAAAAAGCAAAACTCTGGGGCAATGGAATTCTATTCCTATGGAACTTTACCTCAGATGGGTGCGTACTCATGCTCAAAAACTCATAATGCCCTATCCCGCTGTTCTACCTGTGACTATCGAATCAGAAGTCGAAGGTTACGAACCTCAAGTTATTCTACACCCGGATATGCCAACTGACTTGGAAGAGTTGCAAAAATCCTGGGTTCAACTCAAAGAGGAAAGAGACACCTTTAAAGAACACTGTCAGGACTATGAGAGAAGGCTATTCGAGCTCACCAGACAGCTTCAAGAAGAACAAAGAATCAACGCATTCCTGGGGACAAAGAAAAAGCGCCCACGGGAGACCTGAAAGATCATTTATTTTATTTTCTGTCTTGTAAGCCCAAACGAGGCAAAGAAAAAAGAATAAATTGATTAACTAACGTTTGTTGCTTCTTTAACAAATCTAGACTCTATGATCCTTGAAAACATTGCACACATGCATTCACATGCATTGCATACACATTGCATTTCATACATTGCATTTCATACATTGCATTCATATACATTGCATACACATTGCATACATGGCATCCAGTCATACACATTTCATAACAGGTTCTCATGACGGGTTTCTCATCTCTTCGCTGTTTATTTCAGTCAGAAGAGATGGAATCTGAGGCAAGCATCAAGAATCTCGAAGTACAGAATGCCCAAGTTCAAGTGGCAATTCTGGAACTGGCAAAGGGGCAACAAGAGCTGAAAGCCCTGATACTCAAGAAGAAGAAGAAGCCCAAAGAATCTGCAGGCTTGAGTTACCTGAGAAGGAAGATCAAGATCCCTGTCAAAAAGATCAAAAAGCCACCAATCCCTGAAATAGTCGGTGATGGTGAACAAGAAGATAATCAAAGCAACCAGGGTTCTGCTAAACCCTCTCTCTCTTCAAATGAAGAAGAAGATCATTCTGGAGACGAACAGGATGATGACAAATACCAACAGTTGGAGGATCGTATGAAAGCTATGGAAATACAAAAAATACCTGGCTTAGATTTCAATGATCTGGGACTCGTGTCGGATGTTGTCATCCCTCCAAAATTCAAAGTTCCAACCTTTGCAAAGTATGATGGAGTTTCTTGTCCAAAACTACATTTGAGATCTTATGTGAGGAAGATACAACCTCATACAACAGATAACAAATTGTGGATTCACTTTTTCCAAGAAAGTCTGTCAGGTACACAACTCGAATGGTACTACCAGCTAGAAAATACCAAGGTTCATACTTGGGAAGAATTAGCTGCTGCTTTTTACAAACAGTACCAATACAATGCTGATCTTACACCCACTCGTACTCAATTGCGAGGCATGTCTATGGGACCAAAAGAAAGTTTCAAAGAGTATGCACAAAAGTGGAGAGATATGGCTGGAAGGGTTCAACCACCCTTATCTGATCGCGAACTAGTCGACATGTTCATGGGCACTTTAACTGGCCCATTCTATAGCCATCTGCTGGGAAGTTCATCATCAGGTTTCACTGACCTAATACTGACCGGAGAACGTGTCGAAAGTGGCATTCGAAATGGAAAAATTCAAGTAGGATCCTCCTCTGGTACTACAAAAAAGCCCATCAGAAATGAGGTCAATACAGCGCAAATTCAGACAAGTCACAAAAGTGATCAGCATCAATCTGTAGGGGCAGTTATGATCTCCGCATCTGCACCTCAAAAAGATCAACAGCCAAAATATACGCATCGACCAGATGCACCAAGAAGAACTTTCACCAAAATCAACATGCCAATCTCTCAGGCATTGCAGCACTTGCTAAAAGCAGATTTGATCACATTAAGAGGTCCTCCGAAGAATGTCAACACTTCTTCTCTGAATTATCGCCCTGATGCAACATGTGCCTATCATTCAAACTGTCCAGGACATGACGCAGATCACTGCTGGGCCCTGAAAAACAAAATCCAAGACATGATAGATGCTGGGGAAATTGAATTCGATCCTCCAGAAACTCCAAATGTCATCACAGCACCTATGCCAAAGCATGACAAAACTGTTAATGCTATCATAGACACAGTTTACATTTATGATGTGAACGAAGTATCAATTCCACTCCTCGAAGTCAAAAGAAAGTTCATCCAAGCTGGTTACTTTCCAGGTTGTGATCCCGACTGCTTTTATTGCTCACGCCAACCCAATGGTTGTGAAAATCTAAAGATGGGAATTCAAAAATACATGGATCGCCGTATCATTATGTTTGAGAGGCTCCCTTCTATGGACATGTTGGGCAAAGTCTTTGCCAACGGGATAAGAATGGAAGACGTCTCAGTGATCTCCAGCTTACCATTCAAAATCTCTACCAAGGCTCCATTCAAACTTTCTGCTACACTCAAAGTGGCATCAGTAGTCATTGCTAGACCAACTCCATTTCCATACTCCTCAGACAAAGCTGTCCCATGGGGATATGACACTAATGTTTACATTCATGGAGTTAAGCAGGATCCCTCGACTAAAGAGGACGCAACACTAACTACTTCAGCTGTAAGTAACATTGCAGGCACTAGCAAGATCACGAGAAGTGGAAGAATCTTTTCACCAGAAATTTCTCCAAATATTGCTGCTAGTCCAATCCAGGTTCCAATTCCTATTCCAGATATCAACACTCGAGGCAAAGAGCCACTGATCGAACCAGTTCAAAATCCGGTAGAGATCACTGCTGAGGATCCATCAAAGCAAGAGATGGACGAAATATTGAAAATCATCTGCAAAAGTGATTACAATATTGTCGAACAACTGGGGCATACTGCTTCAAAAATCTCAATGTTATCTCTGCTAAAATATTCAGAAGCTCATGCTAAAGCTCTAATGAAGTTCCTTCAAGCTGCGCATGTGCCTCAAGAAATCCCAATCGACCAATTTGAGAATTGTGTCGCCAGTCTTACAGTGCCCAATGGTCTTGGTTTCTCTGATGTGGATCTAACTCCTGCTGGAAGAAATCACAACAAGGCCCTGCACATCTCTATCGAATGCAACGGCACCACTCTGTCTCATGTGCTAATAGACAATGGTTCCTCTCTAAACGTGTTACCAAAGGTAATACTGGAAAAACTTGACTTCAAAGGAGTTGTGCTACAACCAAGTGATGTGGTTGTAAGAGCTTTCGATGGGTCAACAAGAACGGTGTACGGAGAAGTTAAGCTCCCAATCAGAGTGGGCTCTCAAACTTTCGATGTTATCTTTTCCGTAATAGACGTTCTTCCAACATACTCCTGTTTACTAGGACGCCCTTGGATACATGGGGCAAACGCTGTAACTTCTACCCTGCATCAGAAGTTAAAATACCCAGTAAAAGGAAAGGTTGTCACAGTCTATGGCGAAGAAGAATATATGGTCAGTCACTTGAGCAACGACAAGTATGTTGAGATGGAGGGCGAATCCATCGAAACTCCGTATCAAGCTTTTGAGGTTGTATCTCCAGATATCTCTACCACCAAGCATATTCCTGCTACTCCAGCTACAACTATGGCTTCTCTCAAAGATGCCAAAGCCATGATTGAACAGGGTGATCGCACAGTATGGGGACAACTCCCTGATATACCCTACAAGTCCGACAAGCTAGGTCTGGGCTATAATGGTGAAAATCAAAAGAATGATCAAAATCCTCGCTCTGAAGGGTTAATATCACACTTCGCCAGCCAAGAAGTAAACGCCATTGATGATGAAGGAACATACTTGAACCACATCATTCAGCCATATCCAGACGAAATTCCACCCATTACCATGGGAATGTGGGATGCTGTGGGAGGACCAAATGACGGTTACAACTACCAGTATATCACACCTCAGAATTCTTACATTGCTCTGGAAGATCTTACTCCAACAGAAGAGGGTAATCAAAATGACGGAAGTATCACAAGTCCCGTCACTCAGCAATATCAAAATCCACCCAAAGAAGTATGGGACACGCTAGGAGAACCCAGCGGCAAATACGACTATATGGTGAAATATTCCGCTCCTCCGAGCTTTTCAACTCCCATCAAAGACATTGTCCCGACTGGATGGGACGAACAGTACGACGACAACTTCGCTCTTGAAGAAGCCAGGAAGATGCCAAACAACGAAGGTTATTTTCTGTCACAGTATACTCCTTATCAGGATGCACAAGTCTCTATTCAAAACATCATTCCTACTGCATGGGACGGCCTTATCGAGCATCTCGCTCAGCCAATAGAGGGACCTCCACCTGGATTCTCATATCCAACAAATCATCCAACTTATCCTGAGGAATTACCTACGCATTTTCCCACTAGCGGAATCAATGCTACGGAAGACGAAAAGAACAACTGCAACTGGAACAGCTGGGTGCTCCCTGCTAACAACGGTGGATTGAACAACTGGAAAGCAGAGGATGTGATCTCCTTTGATCAGGAGTAAATGCCATTTCCTGTTTTCTTTGTGTATATTGTGCAAAGATAAAAGTGGTTCCTGAACAATCGAACCATGAGCTTGAAAGCCGTGTGCCTTGGCACAACGGTCCTTCTATAAAAAGGGTTTGTCATATCATGATTATGTGCATTCAATAAAATCATGGGATGCTTGCATGTTCAAAATTTTGTGATCCTTTTTCTTTCTTTATTCGCTTTCAAATAGCTATGTTTTTCTCTTCATACACACTCACATATCTACCATGCAGATTCACATACACGCTGGATCCAGTCAATAACGACTCTGCTATTGCCCGTCATGACTTTGAAAATCCGATCTACCAAACTGAGGACGAAAGTGAGGAAGATTGTGAAGTGCCAAGAGAAATTGCAAGACTTCTAGAACAAGAAGAAAAAGCCATACAGCCTCATGAGGAGCCGATTGAGGTCATCAACTTGGGCAGTGACGAAGAAAAGAAAGAGGTCAGAATTGGGGCTGACTTAGAAAACAGTGTCAAGCAAAGACTGATTCAATTGTTGCAAGACTACGCCGAGATATTCGCCTGGTCTTATCAAGATATGCCTGGCCTTGACACGGACATTGTAGTTCATCGCCTGCCAATCAAAGAAGGAAGCACTCCGGTCAAGCAGAGACTGCGAAGGAGTAAGCCTGATATGTCAAAAAAGATCAAAGACGAGGTTGAAAAACAATTCAATGCCGGATTCCTAAAAGTTGTAAGTTATCCTCCTTGGATAGCTAACATCGTGCCTGTACCCAAAAAAGACGGGAAAGTCAGAATGTGTGTAGACTACAGAGATCTGAACCGGGCAAGCCCTAAAGATGATTTCCCTTTACCGCACATCGATGTACTAGTTGACAATACCGCACAATGCAAGGTATTCTCCTTTATGGACGGATTCTCAGGGTACAATCAAATCAAGATGGCACCCGAAGACATGGAAAAAACAACCTTCACAACTCCCTGGGGAACCTTTTGTTACAAAGTAATGCCCTTTGGTCTAAAAAATGCTGGAGCTACCTACCAACGAGCAATGGTAACACTATTTCATGATATGATTCATCAGGAAATAGAGGTGTATGTCGATGACATGATCGCAAAATCCAACACCGAAGAAGAACATTTGAGTCATTTACACAAGCTGTTTGACAGACTCAAGAAATACAGATTGCGACTGAACCCGAACAAGTGTACCTTTGGAGTAAGATCCGGTAAACTCTTAGGTTTCATCGTCAGCAGTAAAGGTATTGAGGTTGATCCTGCCAAGGTCAAAGCCATTCAAGAAATGCCTATACCCCGTACCGAGAAACAAGTCAGAGGATTCTTGGGACGTCTAAACTACATAGCCAGATTCATTGCCCATATGACTCCTACTTGTGTGCCAATCTTCAAATTACTGAAGAAAGATCAAGTGGAAAGATGGAATGACAAATGCCAGTTAGCCTTTGATAAAATCAAAGAATACCTTCAAAAACCGCCAATCTTGTTACCTCCTGTGGAAGGCAGACCTCTGATAATGTACCTAACTGTGTTAGAAGATTCAATGGGGTGTGTACTCGGACAACATGACGATTCCGGTCGAAAGGAGCACGCAATCTACTATCTTAGCAAAAAGTTTACCGATTGTGAAACAAGATACTCACTACTCGAAAAAACTTGCTGTGCCTTAGCATGGGCGGCTCGCCGACTAAGACAGTATATGCTAAATCACACCACTTTCCTGATCTCCAAGATGGATCCAATCAAATACGTGTTCGAAAAACCTGCTCTCTCTGGAAGGATTGCAAGATGGCAAATGATCCTAACAGAATATGACATTCAATACACTTCGCAAAAAGCAATCAAAGGAAGTGTGGTAGCTGATCATTTAGCTCATCAAGCAGTAGATGATTATCAGGCATTGAACTTTGACTTCCCAGACGAAGACATTATGCTAGTCAATGACTACAAACAACCAGGATCCCGATGGACTATGGTTTTTGACGGAGCTTCTAATGCGCTCGGCAATGGCATCGGAGCTGTGATCATTTCCCCCACAGGAGGTCATACACCCTTCACCGCCAGATTGTGTTTCAATTGCACCAACAATATAGCCGAATACGAAGCATGCATTCTGGGTCTCAAAGCTGCAATTGATCTAAAAATCAAATTCCTTGAAGTCTACGGAGACTCGGCCTTGGTAATCTACCAAGTCAAAGGGGAATGGGACACAAAGCACCCAAATCTAATTCCATACAAAGGACATGTGTTGAGTTTGATTCCTTACTTCGAGGAGATCACTTTCGAACACATCCCACGCGAAGAAAATCAACTAGCTGATGCCTTAGCTACCATGTCATCCATGTTCAAAGTCAATTGGGACGACGAAGCTCCTATGATCACCATTTACAGGCAAGACGAACCAGCCTATTGCAATGAGATCGATACCAAACAAATGGAAGACAAATCATGGTTCCATGAAATACAAAGGTATCTCGAAACCCAGGAGTACCCTGAAGGGGCATCTATTAACGACAGAAAGTTTCTAAGGAGATTTGCCTCCAAATTCTTCCTAAGCAATGGAACTTTGTACAAACGCAACCATGACTCGACTTTACTTCGTTGCGTAAACAAGAAGGAAGCAGAACAAATCATGGAAGACATACACAATGGTACCTTCGGTACTCATTCCAACGGACATACAATGGCTAAAAAGATCTTGAGAGCAGGTTACTACTGGTCTACCATGGAGACAGATTGCCATCATCATTCCAAAACTTGTCACAAATGCCAGATATATGCCGACAAAGTGCATGTACCTCCAGTTCCATTAAACGTTCTGACGGCTCCTTGGCCTTTCGCAATGTGGGGTATTGATATGATTGGAGAAATCAAACCTACTGCTTCCAACGGACATCGCTTTATCCTGGTCGCTATTGACTACTTCACAAAGTGGGTAGAGGCAGCTTCATATGCTTCTGTCACCAAGAATGTGGTAGCCAGGTTTATCAAGCACAATCTCATTTGTCGGTACGGCATCCCCGAAAGGATCATCACTGACAATGGCACGAATCTAAACAACAAAATGATTACTGAACTCTGCACGCAGTTCCAGATCAAACATCATAATTCTTCTCCATATCGACCAAAGATGAACGGCGCTGTCGAAGCCGCCAACAAAAACATCAAGAAAATCATACAAAAGATGACAGTAACCTACAAAGACTGGCATGAGATGTTACCTTTTGCTCTTCATGGTTATCGCACATCTGCGCGTACTTCAACAGGGGCAACTCCATTCTCGTTAGTCTACGGTATGGAAGCAGTTCTCCCAATCGAAATCCAGATTCCTTCCTTAAGGATCATGAAAGAAGCCGATCTAGACGAAGACGATTGGATTCAAACTCGATTCGACCAAATACACTTGATCGATGAGAAAAGACTTGCAGCTATCTGTCATGGCCAGCTATACCAAAAGCGCATGATCAAAGCATTCAACAAGAAAGTCAAAAGTCAAGCATACCAAACTGGTGGCTTGGTTATCAAACGCATCATCTTACCACAAGGTGATCCCAGAGGCAAATGGACCCCCACCTACGAGGGACCATTCATAATCAAGAAAATATTCTCCGGCGGTGCCATGTTGCTTACCACCATGGATGGCGAGGATTTCCCACACCCTGTGAATGCGGACATAGTCAAAAAGTACTTTGCTTAAAAAAAAAAAATAAAAAATACAGCTCGCTAAGTTGAAAACCTGAAAGGGCAACTTAGGCAAAAATGAGCGTCTCGGTGGATTGAAAACCCGAAAGGGCGATCCAGGCAAAAATTAGAGACAAAACAAATACAATCCCGGTAGGCTGAAAACCTGAAAGGGCAGCCTAGGCAAAAATTAGGGAATAAAGCATACAACTATGTCCCGCTCAGCTGCCTACTCACCGACAAGGTTCAACACCTCAAAGACACCGATCAGTCCAATCACTTTCTTCCAACAAGTGAGGGATGAGATGCTCGAAGACAGATTGGCAATAGCAGAATTGAAACTTGACTGGATCGTTCTCACATAGCTATTTCTTTTCATAAATACTTCTCAAAACTTTCTGACAATTTCCTACTTCTAGGATTGTTGTCTCCCTATACTAATCCGCCTATCACGGCACCTTTTCAAAAATCAATGCAGCTTATAACTAACATTTTCATTTTTTCTGTTTTGAATACGCGAGCATCCCAATGATATTTTGAATGAACATATGCATTTGAATATGATTGATGTTTACCAGGAAAAACAGGAATAGCATTCCGGACATGTCCCAATTATTTGGACATTATCCTAAACCAGCATCAGAAGGAAGTTTCCCCAATGGAGACACATTCCTCAACAAATCCCTCAAAAAGATTTTTCTTTCGAAAGAAGTCTTATTCCCCAGCAGGGTTGTTCCAGATTACTGTCTTCAGAAGGTGTGATCTCCGCACCCAAACTTGGTCAGATAGTGCATCGGAGGATTATGCATCTTCCTCATTCCCACTCCAAAGGGCGTCACAGTCCGAACTCTCAAAACTACTGTTCATCCCCGAGCAGTAATCAAAGATCCTTCAATAGAACATCCTGGTTCTCAAAGAATTTCCCCAACCCAGGGTACTCAAGCGAGACAGAAGATCATCAACAACCACGATGCCTTCACTTCCAAATGGCTAGCAGGGATTTATTTTCCCAATCACAATGCCTTCATTTCTTGACGACTAAGCTGGGATTTATTTTCCCAATCAGGAGCTTGACACGCTCTAAGCTGCATAAACCATGCATCACATTCACACTCATATTCACATTCACAATCATGCATCATACGCATATTCATACACAACATAACTTGCATATTTCTCCTCTAGCTCGAGGATCTCATATCATACATGCATCAATAGACATCGCATATTATTAACTTGATTTTTCAGGTAGACAGATGTCTTCAGCAAAGATGTTCTCACTCACATGCAGTGTTCATCCTGAATCTTATTCAGACAAGCAGTCCTTTCAGATACAATCAAACCAAAGATTCACTCTAAAGAACTCTCATTCTCAACTCATTTATCATCTAACATTGCTAGTCTAAGACGATACCTCCGACGGTTCCAGAACGATCTAGCATTTCAGATCTAAGGTGATACCTCAGACGGTTCCAGAACGATCTAGCATTGCAGATCTAAGACGATACCTCCGACGGTTCCAGAACGATCTAGCATTGCAGATCTAAGACGATACCTCCGACGGTTCCAGAACGATCTAGCATTTCAGATCTAAGGTGATACCTCAGACGGTTCCAGAACGATCTAGCATTGCAGATCTAAGACGATACCTCCGACGGTTCCAGAACGATCTAGCATTTCAGATCTAAGGTGATACCTCAGACGGTTCCAGAACGATCTAGCATTGCAGATCTAAGACGATACCTCCGACGGTTCCAGAACGATCTAGCATTTCAGATCTAAGGCGAAACCTCTGACGGTTCCAGAACGATCTAATCTTGCAGATCTAAAGTGATACCTCAGACGGTTCCACAATGATCAACTTTCAAGTCCTTCATCAAGATATAATCAATGGATTCATTCTGATGAACAAACCCTCAACACATTTTCCAGATGGCATCTGAAAAGCCCATCTCAGGTAATGTTTCAATCTGCCAACAACATTTCGCAGACAACATTCAAATGCAGCTTCCAACATCTCTTCTGATCAAGGTAAGTGCAAATTTTCAGGGCATCTAATTATTCAATCATCTTCTACCTTCAGATTTCAGACAATCTCTTCAGGTTTAAGAAGATTGAATAGGGGCAACTGTTATACCCCAAAATTTGCCCACATCTTTTTTCAAGAAAACTCCAATTTGAAAATTAAGAGTTTCATATAATCATGGATTTTTATTTCAAATATCCTAGCATATGAAGTACTTAAATTTCAGAAACTTTTCTTATACAGTAGCTTGGCTTACAGAGGAATTTATTCTTACGCAAACGCCAAATACTGTTCATTACATCACAAATACTATTTATTTATTTACAGATAAATAGTACTAACACAATCATGCAGAGTTAACTCTTTTTGCAGGCGCAGAAGCAGGAAACTCACACTATACTGGTAACAATTGTTTTTGGTTTCCCACTAACTTTTGTACTATATTCCATTATTTTCAAAATCTTTTCAAATCTCTTTTTCAAAAATCAAATCTTAACTTGTGTGTTTTCTGCCAGTCAAATATTTCTATTTCTGTGCAGTAAACAATTTTCAGGTTATTATCGGTAATTTTGCCCGCATACCGTAAATATCAGTTATTTATTATGTTTCTGTTTCTAACAAGTCATGTAAATAAATTTTCATGCTTCACACAAAACAAAGACAAAAATAACAACAAAAAAAAAAGAAAAGAAAATTAACTTTGACAGTTGACTTTTTCACTTTAACTGCTGCTTCAGTACACGAACAGTCAGTTGACAGCCAGACTGCAGACAGTACAATTCTCAATCAATCAAATCAATCATTCACAATTCAAATTTCCAAGATTTTTGTGTTAGAAGTCTTCTGAATATCACGCGATTAGCAGAAACTCAACACTGCACAAAAATCAGGTACGCTTAACTGCCTCCTATACAGACAGTCCCTAATCAGGGTTTTTCTTGTTTTAACAGGAGCAACAAGTTTTGAGAGCTCAAATGGATTTCATATACATCCATACATCTCAAAGTACCATCATACAAATTTTCAAATTTCAATTCACTCAGACGCACTGTCAGCAGCTCAAACAGTCAACAGACGACCCGTTTGACCAAAAAAGTCAACTGACAGTCAAAAATGAAATTTTTTGTCAAAGTCCATATTTTGTCAAAGGATTCAACATTTGATCATTGGATGATCACAATTCATCAAGGAAAGATCAAAAATCAACAAAACCCTAAGATTCAAAATTAGGGTTTTTGCCTGAAAAGTCAACTCAACTTTGACTGATCATAACTCTCTCATCCTTCATCCAAAAAATGTCAACCAAAGCTCATTTTGAAGGAAATTCAATTATCTTTCAAATGCAATTGATCCCATGGTCATAGCATTCACCATTTGAAAAATATGGCCAAAGACATTACAGGTCATTTTCAAAGTCAACAAAAAGACACTTTTTTCAAATGGACACACAAGGAGAACCAAAAATCATTTTGATATGAGACCAAAGACATTGGTTAGAGGACTCTTTGAGGTTTCCAAAAAGTGCAAGATCTCCTTCATATGACAAAAATTGAAGGATTTACACCTTGTTGAAGTTGGCTAAATTTTGGGAAAATGCATGAAATCAACATTGCTCAAAAATGTTTTTTTTCCAAAAGATGCCAAGTTTTTATGGTCCAAACATCTTTGCCATGTTACTATGGGCCTCCCACGACCAAGACAAAGCCCACATCTTTATTGGCCATTTTTTGCATAATTTTATCTTACTTTAAGATTAAAATTAAAAAGAAAATGCATGGATAATGGTTGCTTGGTCTCCAAGCATGACTCACCACAAAGAATCTCTGATTTTTGCAGAAGATTGGAGAGCAAGGCAAGTGCATTGAAGGCAAGTCAAGACTTGGTCAAAAATTCAAGGTTTTTTAATATTTAAAAACCAAACTTTCAACAAAGGCAACAAGGCAACTTAGCTTCAATTATAAGCATTCAAATGCTTATATATAGCTTAGCATACTTCAATAACAGAGAGAGACAAGTTCAGAACAAAAGAATAGTGTATAACATACTTGTACTCACTTGTTCTTTTTCAAGGAAATTTAAAATTCGAATTTTAATTTCCAGCTGGTTTCAGTTCAAACTAAACACTTAAACATCATCTCTAAGATTCACTGAAACTATTCAAATCATTTCCAAGTCTTAAAACCCACTGAATCGAGCTATACAAGCCCCGGTTGGTGCAAACTAAGATTGACTCATATCTGATCATACACGTAAATCTAGCACGATGTAATTGCATATTTATGTTTGGTTTGAAGCTCTGGTCGTTTCTGGAGCTTCAATTGGATTTCCATGACTGTTTGATGCATCTGCCATTTTAGGGTTTCATAGCTCAAAATTAGGGTTTCCTGAAATAGGCCAAATTATAGGTTCAAATAGGTTCCATTGAATTCGTATGAACCAGACGAACTTAACCATGGTATCGCGCCAGATTAATGCTTCGTTTTACTTGCATTCGCTATTTTTTGCAGGTGTAATAGATGGAAGCTTTTACACCACCTGCAAACGCAAGGTGTAAAAGACTGGGTCTGGTGAAGAAGATGATGCGTGGCTCCTTCCTATTGGCCAGGGCGCGCGCGTGTTTTTATTTTAAAAAATTTCTGATCCAATGCTTTGCAGCTCACGCTTGTGCCATGTGTCTCAATTTGAACACCATCTGATCTCATTGATCCACCATCCAACGCTCCAGACACGCAGTTCCATGCTATGGCCCCTCAATCAAACCACACAGGATTAGTATCCTTTTATTTCTATTTTATTTTCTATTTTATTTTAATTTCTTTGTTAAATTAATTAAAAATCTTTTTAAAATTCAAAAAATCCCACAAAAAATATTTTAGACTTCTAAAAATATATATTATTTTCTGAAATAAAAATATTTTATTTTTCTTCAAAATTTCAATATTTTTCATAATTAATTAGTATGTATTTATATATTTGCTTATTAATTATTTTAATTAGTCAAAAAATCATAAAAAAAATTGTTCTTCATATCAAATATTGTTTATATATCATAAACTAATTTTGTACATATTTAGGATAATTTTCTCTTTAAGCATTAATTATTTGTGTAATTATTTATATAATTATGTTTTAATTAACTTAAAAAAAATCCAAAAACAATTGCAAAAATTACAAAAAAATCAGTTTTGTTCTAAAATCAATTAACAAACATTTTGTACATATTTTTAAACTTATTTGCTAGGTTTAATCATATTTCCATCTTTTCTTTATTTTAAATTAATTAATAATGCATTAATTATATTTAAAATAAATCACAAAAATACAAAAATATGCCTTTTATTTCTTGCAATTTAAAATTCCTAGATAAATGTATAGGATGTCAAATTCATGTAAATAGGCTAGTTTACATTTCCCGCACAATCGATGTAATAGCGTAGATTTACTTTCCGCACTTTACATTTCCGCATTTTAAATTCCAGCACCCATATAAACTGCGTGTATGTCAAAGATAAAACTGAACCGTCAGATCACTAACTTCAAAGATAAATATCTGAATTCAATCACAATCACATTTGCACCTCCTAGGGTAACCCCTTTTCACTCTTTTCAAAATCAAAGTTACATTTCTACTGTTTCGAGTACAAAATCGAACCTTTTGTTTATATCCGACGAATGGATAGATTTTTAAAGGGAACAAGGATAAAGACCTCCTAACTCAGGGTAGACCTCCTAGTTTGCTTGCTCAAAATCAAAACAAACAAAATTCTCATACACTGTTGTTTTTTTAAAACGAATTTTCCAAAAGACAATATTTTGTATACATCCAAACACGGATCATTACAAAATTAACGATCTTTTCAAAACATCTTTCGAAAGATAAACAAGCATTTGTATATATCCGCACAAGGATCATTACAAATTCTATTTGCAAAGGTATTTCAAAAACACAGGTAAAGCATTCCGAATCAATTGAAAAGTAAAGCAAATGAGCTAAGCAAACTAAAGAGCCCATGGATAACCATGGATACAAAGGGTGCTAACACCTTCCCTTTGTATAACCTACCCCCTTACCCAGAATCTCTCAAAGGTCTTTTTTCTGTTTCTTTTATAAACCTTTCCTTCATTGGATAAAATAAAAGGTCGGTGGCGACTCTGTAAACTTTTTCAAAAAGAGACGCGAAAGCGTCCGATCGACAAAAAAGAGTCAGTTCACGTATCCCACCCACGGGAGGGGTATGGCCCGAAAGGACGGTCCACACCTACCCAATGCAATTCCAATCTAATCCTAGACATGAGTATCTCCACTCACTCCCCATCAATCACAGCAGTGATTACAAACAAACATTAATCAAATAAGAGAGAAGACACACTTCAAAAACACACCTTGATATGCTTAAAAGCTTCAATCAAGAGACACACACTCGTGCTTAAAATCTTAGAGTGACAAAGTACAAAAACAACCTATTCGAATACAATCATTAAAAGACAATTGCTTGGAGTACAAGAGACTAAACACACAAACACGGAACTACGGTTCTTCATAATTAACAAATCTCTCTACGTTCCAAATTAGGATTGCAGTCTTCTTTTATGCAGCTCTTGGGCCTCAGGCTTTCCAAGAACCAAATTAGGGTTAACCAAGTTAACCTAATTTACACGTTATCAGGCTGTTACAAAATGTGTTGTTATCGAAATCTTTTAGGAGAAATATTCAGCACACAATAAAATGTTTCCTAAATTGTAGATTGAGAGAAATCAGAAAACATAATAGTAAAACATAACAGCTCCTGCTGTCAGACATGGATATCATGACATCGGTCATGACATTCACTAACAAAACCTGTATTAGCTTAAACATATGCAGTCTGCATAACACCATATAAAGCATGTCATGAAATTGGTCAAGACATTAAACACCCAGGTATGTTTTACCACAAATGCAACCAACATGAAAACACCTACAATAACTATAGTTGTTTGGAAGGCGTTCCATCAACAGTTCTTCATTCCTTATCTAGTGAAGCGTACAAATTCAGAAAAAACATGTTCCAATGACATACAAAATGTCAGTTTGAATGTTGGAACATTTGTTTTCAGCAGTCAATGCTTGGAAAAGGAAAACGGGGAACAAAAGAATATCTCTATCCCATAATAAGTGGTGCACCGTTTCAAAGACGATTTTACGAATTTCAAGCACCTTCTTTTCGACCAAGATGTCGTTACAAGCAAGAATTTGTTACAACCAAGGTAACTCTCTTTGCATTTAATCACCTTATTGGCCGCTCCTTCTCTCAAGTTGCATTTAAACATGAGCATATCAAACAAAAATGCTAAGGATAAAAAGGATCTTCTGCTAAAAGTCACGAAGGATGAGATTACTGATCCAAAGAAGATTGTGTCCAATATTGGAATATCTACTTGAGCATCAGTAACAGGAAAGAAATTTGTGTCAAAGATGAAGTCATTTAAGCCAAGGTGATGAGGAGATTTGATGAATAGTAAATGTTGGAACGCGTTTTCAATTTTCTTTTGATTATTTAAAAAACTTGTAACATAGAATATATCCTAATACTAATAATAATTATGAGATTTTAACTAAAACTAGTGTGATACCCGTGCGTTCGCACGGGTACCCTTCATTTTCGCGCATTTGAATTTTGGAAAATAAAAGGTATTAGTAAAAGATTAAATTTGGGATAAAATGGAAAAATTTATAAAAATAATAATATTAAAAAAATTAAATATTGAAAATAAAAAGTAATTAAGAAAATAAAGTTTATATTGTTTTAGATTAAATAATACATCTAAGAATGCATTTAAGAAATATAGAGGATCCATTGAGAAATAATATGTGTAAAGAAAATGTATAAAAAGAAATTTATGTAATTATTATTATGATGTATTTTGTTCAGTACAGATACATAATAAAATTAAAAATGAAATTGATAAAGAATAGAATATATATTGTAGTAGCAAAATTATAAGCGTTCGCACGACTACCCATTATGGCGCACTTATTTTGTTCAATAACTTCGTGTTCTCATTAATATTCCAATTTTTTTTCCGTTAATATTCAAAAAATTCATCAGTAACTTAATGTTTTGGTTAATATTCAAAATTTTGATCAGTAACTTCGTCTTCCCGTTATTACTATTATCCAATATTTTGTCAATAACTCTGTGTTCCCGTTAATATTCATTATTTTGATCAGTAACTTCGTGTTCCCATTAATATTTAAAACTTTTTCCCGTTAACATTCAAAATTTTAACAGTAACTTAATGTTTCCGTTAATATTCAAAATTTTGATCAGTAACTTCGTGGTCCCGTTAATATTCAATATTTTAATCAATAACTCTGTGCTCCTGTTAGTATTATATATTTTGACCAGTAACTCCGTGTTCTCATTAATATTTCAATATTTTGATCAATACACTTCATTTTTCGTTAATATTCAATATTTTGATCAGTAACCTCATTTTCCCGTTAATATTCAATATTTTAATCAGTAACTTCATGTTCTCATTAATATTCAATACTTTGTTCAGTAACTTAATGTTTCCGTTAATATTTAATATTTTGATCAGTAACTTCATGTTCCCGTTAATATTTATTATTTTGATCAGTAACTTCGTGTTTCCGTTTATTCTAAATTTGTTCTCGTTAATATTAAAAAATTTGATGAGTAACTTAATATTTCTGTTAATATTCAAAATTGTGATCAGTAACTTTGTGCTCCCGTTAATATTCAATATTTTGATCAATGACTTCATATTCCCGTTAATATTCAATGCTTTGATCAGTAACTTCATGTTTCCGTTAATATTCACTTAATCACTGATCCAACATCGACATCTTACGCAAGGCTGCTCGAACAACAACTTCACAGTCCATCTGCAACGCTGGAACATCGCAACTTTCTAAATTCCATCTTCTAGAAATAGCCATCAACTACATCTAATCATCCTCCTTCAAGACGCTCCAACTTAATTAATAACCAAAGTCTTAAATCCAAGTCACCTTCGATTCGGGAAACAACAAACTCCAACAACACTTGCACTGTCGCCATCATTAGCATACTAACATCCTACAACTGAAACATATCCGAGAAGCATAGCTTCTCCCCCACTTAGCTTCAAACTAATTCCTGCAACAAACAACCAGAAAGCAACAAGTACCGACAATGTTTCACACATTTATCGCTGTAGCAACCTGCCCTAAAATTGAAGGTTTAGAGTCGCCACCTATTCTACCAAGGCGAATAGGAAACCCTACGCAGTTAAGAGATCCAGGGTAAGTTATTATAATCAGGTCGAGGGAAGGTGTTAGGCACCCTCAACCCTTTCCTAAAGGCTGCATTGTAAAGCAAAGGTTTATGGCAATATTTATGAGGTTTATAGCTAATGAAATGAAAAGGGTAAAAATTGAGATTTAAAAATGAATTGAAATTATAGGGGGGGAGACTCGCCTTGTTACCAAGTGCCTACGTATCTCCTTATGGAGAATCAGAGTCAACGTAGTTCGGGCACAGGGTTGTACGCCTTAGAATTAGAATTTTGTGGTTTGAAATTGTTTAAAGGCTTTTTGAGTGGCCTATCGTAGTTTTGAATTTGATTTGAAGATGAGAAAGTTTTGAGGTTTGGCATACAACCCTGGTTTGATATGGCACCGTTAGATGCGATGACCAATAGATTTGGTCAGTATAGCTAACAGATTAATGGGGCATTGCTGGTTACTTAGATCGATAGATTCGATCGTCGCGGGCAGCAAATTAAATGTGTTTTAAATTTTATGTATTTTTTACCTCTCGTCTAATGCGACTAATGGATTTAGTCAGGTCGAGGAGAGAATTAGCAAGAATTAATTAAATTATTATTCACAAATAAATTAAATTAATCAAAATTATTTCTCGCCTAATGCGACTAATAGGTATAGTCAGTTCGGGGAGAAAATTAGTTTGAATTACCAAGAACCGAATAATTAAACAATTAAACCTTTTTTACAAAATCAATTAATTAAAAATTATATTTTTTAATTATGTTGCATGAGGGGTGTATTTTTCCATTTGTTAAGTAATTTGGGGTGTTTGGATAGTAAAGGATCTAAGCCCAATTGATGTTTAGTCCGTGAGATTTGGTGTGGTGTAGCCCATGGGTTGATGGTGGATTCTCAGGCGTAACGAATGGCCAAGATTCGTTTGAACTCCTATCAATGGCCTGCATGTGTCGGAATTTGAGGGTGCACACTAAGGGATCTGCATTGGATCAAGTCCATTATGCAAACCATGTGGCTATCGTGAAGCCACATGGCGGAGATCTGGCGCTCCGGGGAAGATTATCCCCTCGTTCTCTCCACTCTCCCCTTCATTTCGTTTTCTTCTTTCTCTCTCTAAACTCTCTCTATCTCTTAACCTCTTTTTTCTCTCTTCTGTTCTTGACACCAACCCAGAAACCCACCACCGAACACCCCAACCCACCCTCAAAACCACCGTGAACCACCCCAAACCCAGAACCCCGATGAAGATTCCGATGAATCTTCATCGTCCCCACCCCAAACCTTCATATAAGAACCCAACACCCTTCGTATCGCACCCAGAAATCATCAACCTCAACCCAGAAACCCAACAACATATGAGCCCTAACTCTAAATTACGAACCCTAATCCCAAATTAAAAACCAGATTCATACAATAACCCACAAATTCAACATGCAGTCGATTCAACCAAGAAAAACAACACACAAGCATGCAAATCACAAGGAACCCTAAGCTAAGTGACGAACTCGGTTACCTTTTGTCTTGTATTCTGGAACGTGTATGCTCCCCCTCAATCTAATCTTCTTCTGTCTTCCGGTTTTGCAGGTTTGATTGAAGATCCAAGTCCTAGGGTTTGTGTTCGCGGCGGCGCAAAAAATACCCTCTTTCCAGAATTTCCCCCCTCTTCTGTTTTATTTTTCTTGATTTATAGACTTAGGGTTAAATTTGTTTAGGAAAGATTAGATTTAGTTAGGTTTGATTACGTTTTGACTCAGATTTGTGTATTATCGGATTCTCGGATTCGAATTGTAAATTGATTGAGTTATGAATGAAAATTATATTCAGATTTTATTGTTGTGATTTGATTCTCAATCTTCTTCTATTAATGTTTGATTGTGATTCTTGATCGCTAAGATCTGATTGCGTTTCCATGGATATGGGCTTTGGATCTCACAGCTAGGGTTTGTCCTTGCTGCAGCGGCGCTTGTGGAGTTTGGGAGACAATGAACAGGACTTGGGTCAACTTGACCCGATCTAGTACCTTGGTTCATCCATTGACCCAGTAACCGATCCAGGCCCAGTTTATTTTTGCTCGTTTTTTGGCCCAAACGGACAACAAAACAATTAACAAACCAAAAACCCAATAACCTTATTTTGCTTATTTAATCCTTTAATGAAAAAAATATTAATTAGTTAATAGAAATCAACAATTAATTAATAATGGTAAGTCTAATTTAAAATCAACATAAAAATCCTAAAAATGCGACTAATAGGTATAGTCGGTTCGGGGACAAAATTAGCTTTGAAATACCAAGAAAAGAGTAATTAAACTTAAACCCCACTTAATTTTACAAAAAATTACTAGTAAACCTTCCTAATATTACAAATAACAATCCAAATCATAAAAACAAAATACATAATTGTAGTAAAATATCAAAAAAGAGTATAAAAGGAAATCCTTTAGAAAGAGATATTGGGCCAACAATTTGGGCCCTAATATCTGCTAATTACACATCTCTATTTACTAAAGAAGGTTTTATAAGAGAACAGATTTAACAATAGCTATGTTAAATCCCATTGCTCCTAATTTTTAACACCCTTAATAAATTAAAATATGTGAATCATGACGGGTAAATTTTGGGGTATGGCAGTCGCGTACCGAGGAATAAACAACATTAGACAGCTTGGCCTGACGGACCGACCTGCTCTAATACCAATTTGTAACACCCCAATTCTACCCCAGTAACTATTAAGAAAACTCAGAGTTATAAATCTTTTTCGACAAACAATTGGAGCATTACAATTCAAATTAACAACACTATCATGCTATCATAGATACATAACACAAATACTCGGATGAACTAAAATCACATGAATCAACTTTATTAACATTAAGCAGCGGAACTACATTAATCAACTTTGATGACATAGCATCTTTTCAACTTAAAGCCATTTTAACATCAAATTACTCTTCATGTATCAACATAGTTATTCAACAATAAAACCAAACAACTAAATAACTAGCGTTCATCCCTCTGAGTGTTACGTATCAGAGCGACAACCCGACTCGAACTAGGAGCGACTAAATCTTCATCCTTCAATTACCTGCACGTTACCAACATAGGGGTAACATTCAAACAGAAGGGGTGAGATATCAACCAATATAAGCAGGTGTATGATAAATATTATATTAGATCAGGATCATACAAATTTCATCACTTCATAACATCAACTATACAACGACCAACAAACCACTTAGTAACAACAAGAAGCCACTTATTAAATCAACGTAACAACTTAATCAACACAACTTAATAACAACAACAACTTATAACAACGACAACTTATAACAAAAACTTATAACAACATCAACTTATAGCAACAACAGCTTATAAAAACAACAACACAACGACAATCGATAAACAACGAATAATAACAACAACTTTAACACGTGAATCAATATGCGACTCAACTATGCAAATGCATGTGATACCATTTGGAGTAGAACTCCCAACTTAAAACTCCGCCAGGTTATCGAGGTGCCAACAAGGCATAAGCCTTAAACTTATTTTGCCAATCCAGGCCAACGCAGTGAGCATAGCTCCAACTTAATAATTTGACAATCCAGGACAACTTAGTTTGCAAATGTATGAATTCAACAATCACATACAACAACAACATGATTATGCATCAACTGTAACAACTTAGTCAACACTGGTCGTAAGACCTACAACTTAATCAACGCTGGTCATCAGACCTACCACTTAATCAACTGATCAACAACAACAACATTGGTCATAAGACCTGTAATTCAAATATGTCCGAAATTTGGAACACATTAACCTATTCAGTTGTACCTACAAACCAACTAAAAATCCCTACTAGTATATGCGAACTACCCCGACAAATTTCAACCAATTCCGGACAACTAATTTTACCGCTTAACTCTACAAATTCGACTAATTCGGTATTGTTTTCCATCTACTAATCCATATTGTTTTCTACTTATCATTACACTATTAAACATCCCTAATTTATTTAAATCACTGCTAGTATAAACCAACTGTCCAAAAACTACACTTCTACTATAATTATACTAAATTAAGTTCCTGCTATGCTTTCTATTTCATTATACCTACCTCTGTTACTATCAGTGTCCATGTACTGCAACTGCTATATTATATAAACTTAGTGACTTCCAAAATCTGCTATTGCTACTTCTTGCTACTGATAAGTATTAGCTCTACTATTTTCCAAATACCTTACCATTGCACTTCGGCTAATTATATATCAAGTCTGTATTGAAATATGAATTAATTCCCATGGGGTACTAATTAATTAAATTAAATTCAGCTATGCTACTGAATACCATTCTTATATACTTAAATATTAAATTAGATTGAATTAATAATGTTTCTGGAACTAAACTATGCCTAATGTCACAAAAGTGTTCCTATCATTATTAAAATATCATGTTTATCCTGAATATATCATGCATATGACTAATATATCATGCCTATCACCAAAAAGTTTATGCCTATCTTTACCAATCTTGTGCCCCTCATTACATCTTAACTAGGTGCAAGGCACACAAAAAGACAACACAAACACACATGGTACACACATAAAAACAAAGCATGAAAAAAGTCACGCCCCTCATCACATAGGTGTTCCGAGCGGAACACCATTCCCTTCACTATGGTGCCGATCGACAGGGTCCTTCTCGCAGCCTGTGCCGCTCGACACACTCTTGAACGTGACACTCGTCACACTTTGGTATGCCCCCGACACACCTTCTTCAATGCGGTCTTCTGTAATTCGTTCATTTCCCAGATTTTTCCTTCGATCCAATCTCAGATCAAAATCCAACCAACACAATACCACAATAACATAAAACTTATACCCAATATCAACATAGGATAATTTTCCATACAAATTTATTGACAGAACCAATTTTCACCGAATCAAATATCACAGAGATGACAAACAATTCCATGGCACAATTTATACAACCCAACCCACATACGGTCTATCATATACCCTGTTATAGAGATTGAACCTCACCCTTACCTTGTATTCGGAGTCCGCTCTACAATTTTTCCTCGAACTTCTCCAGTCAATTTCCGGAACTGCTTCTCTGTAACTTTACGGTTTCACAAAACTCTTCCAAACCCTTGTGTTATGCTACTGATACTAAAAACCTAGTTCTCCTCTTATTCCACTTAACCAACATAATTATTATTACTCTCACAATTCTATTGGGCCTATTTCCCATAACTCCAATATTACTACCACCACCATAAAATCAAGCCCATATGAAATATCTTATAATGCTCTTAATAATATTATTTCTAACAATATTCTACAACTTAAATCAATTCATCAATTAAATAATACCAACTCGCAAATAATATTTCTCCGACTAGTTTACCCAACTATTAACGGAACAACTCAAACAACATAATAATCCAATTACGCCTCTTATAATAATTCCGATAATTCTCAACTTTGATAATTTCCAATAATTGAATCCTTAATTAATTTAATTAACCAATTAATTAAATTTGGGGCGTTACAGATGCTCTCAAAACTAAACAGTTCATGTATCCGAGGGATTAAGGGATCCTTATTGTAGAGAGTGCCATCGGGAGGAGGAGTCCACCCTTCATGTTCTCCGTGGCTGTTCCATATCTAGAAATATATGGCAGCAACTGGTGGATGATAGATACTCTGGAGTTTTTTAGTGCAACCTGTGACAAGTGAATTGAGTTAAATATGACATGCAATTTGTACAAAAGGAATGCGACCAAGGACTGGAAAGTGATTTGGGTTGTTGCTAACCATACTTTGTGATATTGGCATATTAATAGGATGCATAATGCTGACTCTGTCATACCTCTCAATCTGAGCAGGAGGATTTTGGACAAAGTTAGGGATTACATGGAGAGTATTCGACTGTTTACTAAGAGTCATATTAATTAACATGTGATTGTGGATGTCAAGTGGACTCTTTTAGAGGAGGATTGGATGGCTTTGGACACTGATGGAGTTGTTTCTAGAATCAACATTGCTGGTTATGGTGGTTTGATTAGAAACCACAATGGTCAGTGGATTGTTGGCTACTCCAAGTATCTAGAAATTTGTAATACACTCACAGCAGAAATGTGAAGTGTATGGGAAGGTATTCTGGTGGCCAAAGGCAAAGGCTTTGATAAAATTGAGGTTTAGACGAACAATAATGAGGTGTACAAGTTATTATCCGGTCCCTAGGTTCTCAAGCATTTGAATGTTGTGTTGAATCACAAAATTAGAGCAAAAATTGCGAGCTTTAAAGAGCTCACTTGGAAGAACATCTACCACGAGGCGAATGCGTGTGTAGATGGTTTGGCAAAATTGGGATTGGAGATGCATAAGGATATGATGATAATGGAGATAGGCCCCTAAGGTTGCTTTATGATATTATCCCTGAAGTCATTAATAAGACTTTTGAGGAGAATCTTAATGGGATATCCTACAAGAGGAATGTTTTTATGTTGTGTCTTTTTTTGGGTTGTTTAAGCCCTCCTTGTATGAAAAAAATGTTGACGAGGGTGGAAGACATTAAAGTGGAAATGAAAAGTATCAAGAAAGTGAAACCGGAATACCGCAATTCCAAATTTAGAATATAGGGCCCGTTTGTTTTGCCTTTTTTTAAAAATGATTTTTATAGTGTTACATAATTTTGTGAAAATTTTTTTTACAAAGAAATTTTTTATAAAAGATTCTAATGAAAATTTTGTTTGAATAGTTATTCTTAAAATGTGATTTTAGGTATTTCATTTATTTATGGGGAAGAAAATTGGATATCAAAATTTCAAAAAATAACTTAATTTTAAAGCTATTTCAAATAGATTTTCATAAAAATCATTTTTGAAATACAACTTTTTGAAAAAATTGTGATAACGCGTAGAATATTGTATGGAACTAAATGTTAACTAATTTATATTGTATGGAGATCATTTCAAAATCAACTAGCAACAAAATATAATTTATTTAGTAGAGCTGTAAATTACCAAGGTCTCTTCAGAATGTTAGCGCGTATAGTATGGAAGAATCAGGCTGTCGCCTTTTTTTTTTTTCTTTCCAATTCCAACTATTTGATATGCAGTTTGTAAATGTTCAAATCTTAGATTGAGAAGATCATTCAAATAATCTGAACAGAGGACACAATTATCAAACTGAAAAATAATATACATAATAACTATCTGCCAGTGCCAGCAATCTTTTCTTTACAGTATAATTTAGAATAAGTGCCAAAAAAATTCAGACCCTTGTAAAAATCTTATCTCTTGTGGTTTAATTAATATTCTAATCAAGAAGCCTTAAAAACCAAATAAAATAAAATAAAATACCATTACCAACACTGAAAAATATCATAATAAATGGACTACTCAATTCTGAGATGTTGAAACCACCACTTGGTTATGCCTCTTTGAAGGAGCTGATGGTGGAACTGTTCCTTTAGGAAAGAAGTTGAAAACCAATCTTTGGTATGAAAAGCCCTGTTGAAACCCTCCTCTCTCATTCAACTTCATGGTTGTCCCAGTTCTTATTGCAGTACAAGAACCAAAAAGGAGGAAGTAAAATACAAGGAAAACTAGAGAGAAGCTTTTGCATGGAAGATGCAAGGACTTAGAAGAATGAGAATTTTCCATTAAAGGAAATTTAATTGAATGGTTTTGCACAAGAAGTTTGTTTGGCTTTGCTTGCTATGAGGAAAGAGGTTTAAGGGTTGGTGAATAAGGAACAATGATAGAATTAGGCAATGTGCATTGTGAATAGAGGGAAATTTGAAGAAAATAAAAAAACAAACAAGTGTGATGCACGCTAAAGGGGAGAAAAGATTATTGCATATATTGAATGTCAATGGTTGAAGAAAAATAATAATATTGGTACACTTAATTTGGCGCCGGCTATGCTTGTGGTTGGACTTGGAATGCCAATATCTTCCACGGGTACACGGAAATTTCTCATTTTTTGGGTCGAAGAAAACGATATTTAGGGAAAAATACATCAATGCGTGTTATTGTGAAGAATTGAAAAGTTGGCACATGGTAGATGATGGCTAGTATACAATGAGAATATATGTGGTCACTATCATTGTACGTGGCAGGTGTTTTCTTTTATTTACTTTTTATTTTATGTTTTGAAATTTTTAAACACTTAAATCAATTTTGTATTAGAAAAGTAGAAACCCAATCCCGTCGAGAACCAGGGAGATACAGTAACACGAAGGAAGCTACACGGCAACGACAGCGGCAATAAAGCATCTTATACGGGAACCATTCACCGGGCCAGCCCTCTGCATGTGCATGAAGTGCTACAGTACAGGTCCCAAATTTTAGGAGGTCCCAAATTTTAGGAGGCCCCAAATTTTAAAAAGTTCAAATTTTTTTATAAATATTATTCGAAGTAAATAAAATGTTATAATAAAAATCTAATAAATAAAAAAATGTCATGATAAAAATTCAGTACGTATAAAAATTAAGATAGATCAAAACTCAAAATGGTTATAATTAAATATATTATTGATTAATACATAATTGTATTTTTTATGTGTCTTTTTTATTTATTATTATTGAATTTATATTTTAAATTTGGGCCCATTTTTAAAATTAGAACGGGACCTCTATGTTAATTGGACCGGCCCTGACCATTCATATACTAGAATCAATGGCAGAAGTTACGCAGATGCACTCATATCTCCAGAACCAAATCATCAACAAGTTGGGACACGAAAGGATATCAACATGGGCAAAAACGATAAAGAAGGCGTAGGTTTGTCTCTTGATGGAGATGGCATGGGCAAAGTTAGGTTATATGGGCTTCGTTAAAAAGGCAAGAGAGATAAGCACTATACAAAATCGGTTGATTGAAGAAGGTATAACATATATTAAGGATATCCCATTAGGAGGTGAAAAAGTTTTCTTAAAAGTGGATGAAAATGAGGATTTCAAGAGTTTCCTGAAAGATTTCGAATCATTCTTCCAAGAAGAGTTCAATATTGTTAGAGAGTGGGAACCCAGGGATGTAGGATGGGCACGTTATACTTGGGTTAAGGTGTACGGAGTTCCTGTTCACGAATGGAGAATGAAGACTTTCTCTGCATTGTCAATTCCTTTCGGAAGATTAATCAAATTAGACCAAATAATTGAAGACATGGAGAGACTTGATGTGGCAAGGGTTCTTATCAGAACTCCTTTTTTGGAAATCATAAATAAAGTCACCAATAACCAGATAAACAGGGAACTATTCCAAATTCGCATCACTGAAGAATTATGTGAATGTCAATCAGAGACGGAAGAAATAGATTTGGAGGCAGAAACAGGAGAAGATAACGATGACAATTCGGTGGATTCCGAAGGCCCTTTCATCCTGCCATCACCGGCGGAATCGGAAGACGAAGAGGACTTTCAGAGAATCAAAGGAAATCTGGCGCTTTTAATGCAGAATACAAACAAATATGAAAAATGTATTACGGTAGCATTACAAGCCAATCATATCATTCATGGAGCCAAGGAAACGGCACATGTGTCTGACGAAGGAGTATTGAAAAGCTCGAGAAATCAGAGTGAGGACGGAGGAATAATTAAGGTGAGAGGAACAGTATGCGTGGAAAGATTAGAAAGCATTAACAAAAATGGGAGTTACGAAATGGGTATTACGGGACCAGTTCTTAATGGGCCCACCAATCTTGATAGAAGCATTGGACAAGGAGAAGCCCAAGTTCTCGATAAAGACCATTCTAAGCAGATTGGGCCTAATAGCAAAGACCCAACAATCTTTACTGAAGGTTATACAGGTAGGTCGAAAAACAATGGTCAACCTCCAATCAGCCCTAATGGGCCAAATCCTATTTTAAGCCCAACAACCAATCTTGCTCTTCAACCGGGCTCTTTGATGATCCAAGGTGACCAAGGAGTACAACACAACACTCTTTCACCATGCCAAAAAGATCAACATGAAATTCACAGTAGAGATTCACATGAGAACTTGGCGAACGAACCCAAAGAGGAAAAAGTGGAGAATAAGACTTCGATCCCGATTTCAAAGGAAGTGGTTCAATTGTCCAGAGAAAGAAGGAAGATAAGATTGTCTATTTTGAAGGAGAAAAGGGAGTCTAGGAAAAGAGGAAAGAATGAGAGCACAGGATACCATTACAATTCACGACAATGTCAATCCAATAAGGTCAGTTCCAAACCTAATATTTTGATTCCTGAAAATGAGGGTGAGAGGAGGAATTGGATTCTTCTTCATGGAGACGCAAAGGAAGTCGCAAAGGACATTTGAGACCTATGGAAGGATTATGGCATCGTCCACAAAGGAGAAGAAGGATAAATCCTCCTGGAATTGATAGTTAGGCTGAAGGGGAAAGAGGTTAAATCTTAAGGAAGCTGTAAGAATCAGGGGGCTCAAATCTTGAGTAATTATGATGAATGTGTTAAGTTACAATGTGAGGGGATTGGGTGGCTTAGCGAAGAAACATGAAATTTAGAACCTTGTTCAAATACACAAACCAAAGGTGTTATATATCCAAGAGACAAAGATGAAAGTAGTAGATAGGAGCATTTGCACGTGGCTATGGAGGTCTGTGGAGTGTGATTTTTTGTTTAAGGCGTCTAACAGTAGATCCGAGGTATTCTTACAATATGTGACAACAATAATTTCTGCATAAAAAAGAAAATAACTAAAGAGCATTATTTATGGTTGATAGGAGAATGAGGGGCGTCGAGAACACAAATCAACATGGTGAATGTGTATGCACCATGTGAAGCTAATAGAAAAAGAGTGTTGTGGAAAGACTTAAAAACAAAAATTTAACACGGTTAGGGACAAAACTAAAAGAAAAGGTACAAACGAAAATTCAAGATCGAAGGAGATGGGAGAGTTTGATGACTTCATTTCAGAGGCAAGCCTTATCGATCTTCCTTTTGTATTGTCGCTTTTTTTACCTCCCTGTTTTACTTTGGAAGACGGCACGCCGGACCCTTCACACGAAATTTAGAAGGAGAGAGGCGTCCTTGTGGGAGGAATTTTATTTCAATTCTTCCTACGAAAGCACACGAACTTTTTATTTGTCCTACGAGGAGGAAGGGGAAAAAGATCTCAAATAAACCCTAAGAGTTTTCTAGGTGTGGGGATTTCACCTAAATAGATATTATGGAGTCCGGGAGGTTGGTTATACATAGGGAAGATTTTAAGCACCCTACATATCCGCAGTACTCTACGAGAACCTTCTCTGTGTCTGTGTGTTTGATGCTTGATTGGGAAAGTTTCTCCTTTGTATTAGGAGAGAGAAATTAATTGAATTGAAAGACAGATGAACTGACTGTTTTTGGTTTTTTATTAGCTCGCAAAGATTCCTTGTGAGTCTCATGCCTACATACCCCTAATGGAATTCAGAGCTTTTTGTAATTCAGGGAACTAATTAGGGAAATGAATTGATTTTTGGGTGCCTTGTTTGAACTCAAGGTTGAAGTTTGAATTAAATCTCTGCTTGCAGAAAAGAGACAAGTTGTCATCTTAACGGAGAGATATCTCAATTGTTTTACCATAAACATTTTAAAAGTGAGTGAAAATGAGGGTTCTTTTATGATAAGAGAGGGACCTTACTTGTGTGTGTGCAAGTATGCCAGTATCATCTTATATGAAAGAACAATCATAATGAAAGATTTAATTTATGATTAGAGAGGGACCTTACTTGTGTGTGTGCAAGTATGTTAGTATCATCTTATATAAAGTAAAAGATTTCAATAATTAGAGGAAGACAACAGTCTGGACATGAAGTCAACAGAGCAGGAAGTCTTATATCAATCTAAATGGGAAATGTTTTTTTTTTTATGAAAATGATGTTTTTTATGTTTGAATGTGGTATAACAATGGAAAAGTCTAATCATAGAGATGAATCATGTCTCACCTTTGTAAGAAAGATTTGGACTTTTTTTACTGGCTTGCACAAGGTCCAAGCTTGAGGCTTAAAAGAGTTTGACTGACTCTGTGGGTTGTTGCCACAGGAAGATTATTGATTAATTATTTGACGGTGTTCTGTACGAAGCCCAAAATTGTGGCTGACTCTATTGAGGATTACTCTGTTGAGTTTTTATTTGACTGAAAGATTTATTTGGTGTTCTGTACGAAGCCCAAAATTGTGGCTGACTTGGAGGGGATAGTGTACTTCTTGTTTAAAGCCCAAGATTAAGGCTGACATTATTGAGGAAACAGACGTGGAATCTTGACTCTACTAAGGAGAAGACTTATTGGAGATTGAAAGTATCGGTGATAGAGACTGTCCATGTCTCTCATTCCAAAAGGTGAACTCAATACTGATATTGAGACATACTTGGCTTGTTTGAAAGCTGGTTTGAAGAATAGAAGAATCTCACCAGGGTAGGCTAAAAGGTGACTAAAGACTTGTTCCTATGTTTATAAGAAACCTGATGGGTCCTTGTATACAAGCTCAAGAGGAAGCTGTGAGATATGCTTTTAAGAAGCCTGTGGGTCCTTGTATTGTGAGCCCAAGAGGAGGCTAATCGAGGGTCATCGAGGGTCCTTGTTATAGCACAAGAGAAATCTATGTTAGCTTTGAACTTAGTTTGGCTCTAAGCAAATGGGTAAGAGGTTTCACCGGGAATAATTCCTCTTGGGTGGATGTGCCCTATTATTATTCTAAGGCTTTTTTCAAGATGTTTCATTGGGAATAATTCATCTTGAGGTTGAACTATAGAAATCTAATTAGGAAAGAGTCTTCACCGGGAAGACATTCTCAATCCTAGGCCATAGTCCTATAATATATATATATATATATATATATATATATATATATATACAGTTTATTTTTCTTAAGGTTTTTCACTTAGACGAAGTTCTAAACAGTATATATACGGTTTATATTTGAAAGAAATTTAAATGAAAACTGTAAACTGAAAGTTGTAAGAGGAGGCCTTTGAAAGTTGTATGTACAAAGCCTTACCATCAGTTTGGGGTTTTATTGGCAATAGTATTAAAAAGAAAAAGGATTTTGGGACTTAGACTCAAGGAGAGGCCCATGTGAAATTGATTTGAAATTGAAGTTGTTTTGAAAACAGATTGAGAGTTTGATTGAAAACAGTTGAGTTTGTTTATTGAAAACAGTTGAATTTATTTTTAAAACAGTAGAAGTGAATATGGACACTAGATCACATGGGTATATGAAGAGTTTCACCGGGAATAATGCCTTTCAATACCAGAAGAAAGTTTTTGAAAATAGATGAGGAGTTTACTGTTTATTTGAAAAGAACAGTTTAAAAGATAATAAGAAAAAAAGGAAAAAAAGGATGGGACTTACACTCTATTAGAGGCCCAAAAGATTTGAATTGATTACTGTTATGAAAACAGTTGATTGAAACTGAAATTGAGTGTATTTTGAAAGTTTGAAAATGAAAAGGGTTGGGTCTTACACTCTATTAGAGGCCCAAAAGTTTTGAATTGATTACTGTTATGAAAACAGTTGATTGATTTTGTTTTGAAGGATGCAAAGTTTAGTTGTTTTGAAAACCCTGATCGTCTGTTTAATCCAAGATTGAAAACAGTTTGAAAATTGACAACAGTCAACTTAATTGAGGTAAGAACAATATCTATGCCTAATTAAGGCCTAATGGATTAGGGTTTTATCACAAAATTATTTACAAGAATGATTAAGTTTAAAAAGTCATATGAAATTATATTTTAAAGTATTTTAAAATACCTAAAAACACACCATTTTAAACCTAATAAAAACATGTCAAATAAATAATATTTTTGTGATTTTTTTGGATATTCATAAAATAGGTATGATAAATGAAAAGTGTGTGAAAAATCAAGTGAAAATGATTAATTTTGATAGGTAAAATGATGGTGTAAAGTTGTGAAAAAAAAAAGAAGAAAGAAAAACAAACATAAATGTTTGTTTTTGTTGTGAAAAAGATTTGAACCCCTCCCCCAAGGGGGACTGGCACAAATCAAGCCAATTGGGCTACATCCCCAGTGTGATAAAGGAATGCATCCATTTGATAATATTTTGAAAACAAAAGCTTTTGGAAAAAGGTTTGAAAAATAACAAACAAAAGGTATGAGGGGGGGATCAAACCCCAGACCTCTGGCAAGAGAGTCTTTGGACGCGCGCTCTGGCCACTGGGGCATACGATGAATTCGTGAATTATTCTCCCAGCATTCAAAATATATTAAACTTGGGCCTGAGAATTTGAAAATGGCGCGCCACCACCATCTTCATCTTCAACCTCTCATCACTCAATCTTTGATTTTCTAACTCTCTCAATTTTCAACCAAATCAAATGATTCAAACATCAAACTTGCTCGTTTTTAGACGAGGAATATGATCATGGGCTCAGAAATTATTGATTCTAAGTGTATCTAAAGAATTTCAGTATGAACACTAAGAACACATAAACCCTAAATTTAAAATTAAATGATGCATACGATGAATAAATGAATGATGGTAGAGGGTTTTTAATCCTCTCATGATGCTGGTCAAACTGGTATCGAGCTATAACAAGATAGATGTAAGAATCCTAGAGATAGAGTTTGAGAATTTACCTCTGAAACTGAAGGTCGAAGGCTATGGTGGAGGACTCCCAACAATGATTTGATGATTGCAAAAGCTTCCTAGTACCTCAGTGGTGCTAAAGGGATCTTTAATTCACCTTGAACCACCCTGAATTGATCTGCTCGATCCCTCTTGCTTGAGCTCCAAGTGAGAATGGAAAGTGATGATTATGCACTTACAGATGAACTGCGACCATCTGGATAACGTCACTATACCCTAAGGAACATGTTGATATGCTCCAATTGCTTTGACACCTCCTGAATTATTCTGCACGACTCCACTTGCTTAAGCTCTAAGTTAAAAGTGGATATGGTGATCCTCCACTTTCTGAAGTGTTCCAGGTGCTTGGATCACTTCTAATGAACCCCTATGATGTGTTGGAAAGCTTACTTTCAAAGGAAGAGCTCTGGTTTGAAGAATTCGATTCTTCTTGCTAAAGAACCAATGAAAACCATAAGCAAGAGGGAGAGAAGGAGAAAGCAAGAATTGGAGTTGCTTTGTTGTGTATAATACTGAGGAGAGCACTTCTATTTATAGGAAAAATGATCAGAGTACTGAGGGAGTGAAGTAATCTTAGCAAGGTCACTCTTGGAGTAGCTTAGGCATTAAGAAATATGAAATATCCAAATGCAATGATGGATTCTTTGATGCAACTCCCTAGCCCTCGGTTTTGCTTAATCTTGGGGGACAATTTTGATGCAGAAATTGTTAGAACAAGATTGAGAATCTATGTTCAGAATCTGGTTTTGATGATAATGAACATATATTTTATGAAGTAACCATTTTATTATTAATGGTTTCATTTAGTGTGCAGATATTGTGTTATAAATCTTATACAGGACTCATCATAAGAAGAATACATCGACTTCATCAGAAAGAACGTCATAAGCTTCGAAGGAAATGGACAATAGGAAATTCTGTAAACTCAGAAGATCACACATTCAGAAGTTCTGAAGTTACAAGCTGTAGAACTACAACGCGGTGACTTACAAAAGATAAACAGCAACGGAGTCACATGTGAATCAGAAGATAACCTTCAGGCCAGCAAGAAAAATCAAATAAAATATGAAGGATCATAATTAAGAAGAAATCCGTTACAAACATCATCATTAGCTAAACGGCTACAACAACTAAAAGGAACAAATCCCAAGAATGATTGAAGAAGCAACCTACATGCAACACATTGAAGAAAACAAAAGCATGGTGAAAACACGTTTACATTTATTACGCTTTCCGAAGATCAAGATAACAGACATATTCGACAACTATAAAAAGAGGTAAGATCTCTTTTTAAATGTTATGTTCTTCGCAGGAGGTTAATCTGCTTAAGAAGAAGATCAAAGAAAGATATCAAAGAAGCAACCTTCAATAAGAACTGATGTTCTTAATCTGCTTAAGAAGAAGAATCAAAGAAGCAACTCTCAATAAGAACTGTTGTTCTTAATCTGCTTAAGAAGAAGAATCAAAGAAGCAACTCTCAATAAGAAGTGATGTTCTTAATCTGCTTAAGAAGAAGAATCAAAGAAGCAACTCTCAATAAGAAGTGATGTTCTTAATCTGCTTAAGAAGAAGAATCAAAGAAGGAACTCTCAATAAGAACTGATGTTCTTAATCCACTTAAGAAAAAGATTGGAAGAAGAATCAAAGAAGCAACTCTCAATAAGAACTGATGTTCTTAATCCTCTTGAAGAAACGAAGATCATGACAAGAAGCAGCCTCTAACAGAAAATTAATAGTCTAAACTGCTTGAAAGAAGAAGTGAAAATGAAGAACTACTTGAAGAAAAATTCTACATATGAAGCTGAAGCTTTTACTTTGCTTACCATCAAGAAGCAAAGATCTTGTTCAGAAGATGCAGACAAGTGGACTTAAAAGATTATTCACCCACGCATGAGTGATTACTTGTCATTGTTTCGCATAGTATGTAATTAGGATAGGAGAAAATCTGCTTAACTAAGAAGCACACTTGTAATCTCCAGAAGATTGATGAACGTTATATCTCGTTGATATCACTGAATAATTTGTCATTTGTAGTCAGTCACAGTAGGTAGCTGTGCAGGGAGTTAGTCACGACGTGTTGTTGTGCAATTTACTAGATTGTTTAACGTTATATCCAGAAGGGATCATTGAACGGTTCAGTCATATAGGGATTAGTCACAATAGGTTGGTTGTGCAGGGTGCCTGAGTCAATGGACGTTATATCTCTTGGAGATCACTGAATGGGTCATTGTCCAGATAGTTAGTCACAGCAGTTGGCTGTGCAGGTTGTTAGTCACAACGGAGGGTCGTGCAGGTGTAATCATGATTTGGTTATAGTAGATTAAGACCTCTGTTGAGAGGCAAATCACCTGAAGAAGGTGAAATGGAGGTAGCCTTAGTTAGAAGGTGAACCAGGATAAAAATGAATGTGTCTTTTACTTTCTGCACGTATCATTTTAACATAGAACTTCCGAGCCTTAAATCCACAGAACTGTATTGAATAAGTCAGAAGTTCTGATATCCTTTAGAAGTTAAAATGAACATCTTATTGGTTATGTATTCATCATGCTTTCGCAACATTAAAGCGTAATCCAATAGATGATCAAGTGAAAGAAAAGACGTTAAAGAAAAGAAAGGTAAATTTTATTTGATAAAGAAACAATTCAATCCCCTCTTTCTTGTGTTTTTCTCAACCTTCAATTGGTATCAGAGCATGGCTCTGTATTGATCTCAAGATCAAACACTTAACAGTGTAGAAAGACCCAGAAGGAGAAAAACAACACTGAGTTGAAATCAAAGTCAAATTCAAATACTCAGTATAATCAGAAGATGTCAAGGAAAAAATCTCAATACTCTATGCACATCATTCACTCATCATAAGGAGTTGTGTAGATAAGCATCAAATCTGAAAAATTTCGAAGATATCTAAAGTCAGAAGATAAAGGGTTCAAAAGGAGTAAAATAATTATCCTCAAAAGAACTCATCAGTATTCCAGATATCTTAAACATCAAACTTATTAAGGTGCAAGTAACAGAAGTTTCCTACCTCATCCTCTGGAGACTGAAGAAACAAGGAATCATCTCTGAACTGCTTGTCTCAGAAGTTTATATTTCAGAAGTTCATCATGGCAAATACTACTTCATCTTGCTGGCTCTAAGGTATGAACACGTGTGTAAACCTCCAAAAGACCACACGTGCCAGGTATGGTTTCTCATCTCTAGATAACTGTTCAAATCATCTCAATAATCACGTTCTCCTCCTTAATCAATGATATAATTTATTAGTTATTATAATTTATTTATTTTAATTTTTTTTTATTATTCTCTATAAATAGTATTCAAAATTTCTCTTTCCCTCTTTCGCTCTCACTCATCTTCAAAGCCTACATTCTGCTCTACCTGTCTCTCTCTCTCTCTCTCTCTCTCTCTCTCTCTCTCTCTCTCTCTCTCTCTAGAAACAAAACCACAACAAGTCATCAATGGCGTCTTCATCATCCAAACCCAACCCAGCAACCTTCTCCATCAACCCCCAAACCAAAGGATATTGTTAGAATATGAAATGTTCTGATCAATATTCTTAGTTTTGATGATAACATTATATATGAATTTTGTATAAGACAATGTGGTACTCTAATTATTCACGTTTTCCATTTCAGGAAAAGTCCAAGAGAGTATGCACAAAATCAGCATTCAGAAGCTCTGACCCAGAAGATCTGGATGGCTTCATCAGAACATGGTCTGACAGACATCAGAAGATGGTCTTGAGAAAATCAGAACATGATCTGGAAAGCATCAGAAGATGGCAGTTAGAAGCAAGGCTCTAAAGATCTGAAGGTATCACGCTACAAAGCACTTCCAAAGTCTGATGACTGAAGCTGCATCTGCACCAACGCTGAAGACTCTGATATTCAAACGTTATTCTAATAGTCTGAGTCCAGAAGCAAGTACAAGATGAAAAGGCTACAACGTCAAATCTGTCTGACTCACAAAAGGAACGTTAGAAGCTACAAAAGGCAAAGTCAGCAAAAGCAGTTGAAGCATGGCTCGAGGTAGTTGACAAAAGACTGAAACATTAAATGCAGCAGTGTACTATTCACGCAAAGCATTAAATACTACTCAACGGTCACATTTTCTCACTGCCTATATAAAGAAGTTCTGATGCTGAAGCAGCTAACAACACTCTCGCTCTAAGTACCATTACGCTGCCGAAACGCTTTCACACAAAAACAAAGAAGAACTTCATCTTCAACCTAACAACATTGTAATATCTTAGTGAGTGTTAGAACTTAATCTTGAGAGAAATATCACTTGGTGATTATAGCTTATTAAGAAGAAATTTAAACTCTTGTAATATTGTTTACATCTTTGTAAAAGGAATTTCCTAGAGTGATCAAGTTGTGATCAGTATACTCTAGAAGACTTAGAAATTGTCTAAGTGGAGAACCATTGTAATCAAGATTGATTAGTGGATTAAATCCTCAGTTGAGGTAAATCACTCTGTCAGGGGTGGACTGGAGTAGTTTGGTTAACAACGAACCAGGATAAAAATAACTGTGTGATTATTTTTTATCTACCTCTTTTTAGAAACAACCCTTATTCAATCCCCCCCTTTCTAAGTGTTTTTCACTCCTTCATACACTGAACCCAATAGAACAATGCTCCTACCCATTGATCAGATTGAAGTTTTGTGTGAGTACGTGGTGGATTTGGAGAACATCAAGGAAAACAATATCGATTTACTTCCTTCCATTGAATTCCAATGATAGAGAAACTTCTTTGACAGATTGATCGGTCCAGTCTTCTCACTCTTGGTTAAAGAATTATGGATACATGCAGAAACCACCCCAACTGCGATTCTATCAATCGTTATGGGTAAGAAAGTTGTAATCACTGAAAATATGATTAGAAAATTATTAGGGATTGAAAAAGATGGGTATGTTGATATCTCTGATTGAAGACCAGACATGGAAGTGGTCCACGCAGAAATCTACTAGAATGGAGAATCCTTGAAAACCTCAAAGTTTAGACAACTGAAAGAATACTATCAAGTTTGGGTAAAAATCTTTCTGGGCTGTATCTTCCACCGTAAACCTACAAGTTCATCCGACTATATAAATGCTGATCAAGAATTCTTACTGTACTGCCTTGGTAAGAATATTAAGATTGAGTTACCATTCATCCTCTTCAAACATCTATTGACACACGTTAAAGAATCAAGAGAAGATCAAAAGGTCAAGGCTCAGAAGAACTGAATTCCCCTCTCTAGGTTAATCTCAGACATTCTGACAGAGAATGGTCTGATTGCTCATCTAGAAGAAGCCAAACTAGTACAAGAGTTAGAACCAATATGTGGAAAAACCTTGAGCGGGAAGAATCTGAAAAAGATGAATATCTTAAAGGAAATAGTCCAAAAGCTTGCCTCTCCAGATGCTAGCTCCATCACAAGCAGAAGGGTTCATGTTGAGAATTTTCCTATGTTCAATGCAGGAGACACTCCTCACATTATTTTAGACTTTATTAGATTAAACAATGAAATAGGCATACCTATTAATCCAGTCTGGCTCCAAGGTAGAAATGACCCCATTCAAGAAGTTAACAAGAAGAAGAGGAAGACCAAAAAGAGGAAGGCTGAAGATGAAGGAACCTCTGTTAAAGTTAAGAAGGTTAATAAGAAAAGAACTTCAGGTAATTCTTCTATCTCTGTTTCAACTCTAAATTCTGAAAATATTGAAACTTCTCTTTTACCCGATTCCCAAACAATCAAATCCCCAACCTTAGAAAACAATTCCACCAATCTCCCAGAAGATCAGACTTTGGCACAACTACTGTCAGACATTGACAATTTTAATCCAAAAACATCTGTATCTTCCAAACAAATAGAAACTCAAACCACCACTCCACAAGTCATCTCCAGCACTCTGGAAAATCCCAAAGAAACGTGTCCTCAAACCACCAATCAAAGAGAAACCTCACCAAAGACTGCTACACCAAAAATCCAACAAGAAAATCCTCCCATCTTCTCCACTTCACTTAATCTAAAACCATCTGATCATCCACCACCAAAAGAAACTATATCCCTCAGCTCTTCTAAATCTCACCCTCTCCACAAAACCCACCAATCCATGAAGAAGGTGTAGAATCTTCTGAATACAGGCCTCAATACGAAAATTCTATTCAAAAACCTTACGGGTGGTACACAGGATCTTGGAACATTCCTGGATACACTAGCCCTTTAGCCACAATTATTCCTGTCACCTTTGTCCAAAACACTCCTGCCTATAACTCTCTTCCTGAATCCATCACATCCACCCCTCCACACCTAATCAACACAACTTTACCTCGTTCATCAGAAGATACTGTCAGAACTTCATCTCCTGAAGTACATGTCATTCCGGCCTCCCCATCCCCACAAGATTCACCAATCTCACAACATATTACCTCAGAAGATCAAATCTCCGAATCTCAACAAATAGAAACCTTTGAACCTCAAATTGAAAAATCTCCAGAACATCAACCTGACCAACTCACCAACCCTGAAATATCCTTTGAATCATTATCTGAACCCTCTACCGAGTCTGAATCTGGCCAACAATCTGAAAAGGAATCAGAAGCTCACCCTGAACCTCAAATTCCTGAACCAACACAAACAGAGGTTGATATATTGTTCAAGAATTTTGAAACAGAGATGCAGAAATGGATAGCGATGCTAAAAGCTGACTGTTCAACAAACAGAAGTCCAGTGGCTTCAGAAGCCCTTTGGGATGCATTCAGAAGGAGATTCAACTCGGAATCCCTTAAACTCAAAGAAGTGTGTCGCACTCATGCTAATGAGAAATTTTCTGAGTATCTGAATGTTGTCATCACTCTTGTGATGGATCTCTGGGCTCTAAAACCTCCACTGTTCATCAGCAACACCTATGGTTCTACATCATTTGAGCATATGGACGTTGATGATAATTAAGAAAATTCCTTGGCTTTGGTAAAGCATATTTCAAGTGATGCGCCTAAAGACATCTGTGAAGGAAGGATACCAACATGGGAAATAAATGTTGACCAAGTGACTCCCAGAGTTCTCACTATCTCATATGTTCTTGCAAAGCGTTGCAATTGACAAGTCTATTAAGGTGCTTGAGACTCTAAATGAGCTCAAAAAGGAAAATGCATAAACCAGGAGACGGTTAGATGCAACCAACAGGGAGTTCAAAACCTGGATGATGAAGCAGGAAGAATCTACTAACGAAATCAAGAATCCCTTGCTAGCACTTATTCCGAAACAATCTTAAATTAAGTCTTTACCTAGATATTCTAAACATATATCTATTTTTAAGTAGTTTATTGTCTTATAAACTGCTATGAACCTTGCCTGTCTTTATCCTGTCACATCAATTAATTCTACATTTTCTTTGTCAAAGGGATATTAGTCAAAGGACTCAAAATTAAATAATCAAGAAAACATGTAGAATTCTTAGTTAAAATCTTATCATTAATCTCATAAATGTTCTGAACATAATCTGAACAATCCTTGAGGAGATTAAAAGATAAAATTCTCTCTAATTCTCACAGCAGAAGCTTATGTCTTTGAAGATTACAGGAAGAACATCTGGGCCTGAAATAATACACCTTAAGAACCTTCAAGATGATGCATGCATAACTAAAATATTAACAAATAAATCAGTTGCTTGATTAAACAGATAAATTATTTTTAAGTCTGATACTACCCTCTTAAACGCTTTTTGATAATAACAAAAAAGGGGGAGAAAGAATAGTACACTTTTGATGAAAATTAAAGTTGCTTGATTGAACATGAAAAATGAGATGAAGTTTACTTGCTTAATTATTATTCTCTCATAAAATTGTTCCATCAAAATACATGGTTTTTGTCATCATCAAAAAGGGGGAGATTGTTAGAACAAGATTGAGAGTCTATGTTCAGAATCTGGTTTTGATGGCAATGAACATATATTTTGTGAAGTAAAAATTTTATTACTAATGGTTTCATTTAGTATGCAGATACTGTGTTATAAATCTTATACAAGACTCATCATAAGAAGAGTACATCGACTACATCAGAAAGAACATCAGAAGCTTCGAAGGAAATGGACAACAGGAAATCCTGTAAACTCAGAAGATCACACATTCAGAAGTTTTGAAGTTACAAGTTGTAGAACTACAACGTAGTGACTTACAAAAGATAAACAGCAACAGAGTCACATGTGAGTCAGAAGATAACCTTCAGCCCAGCAAGCAAAATCAAATTAAATACGAAGGATCACAATTAAGAAGAAATCCGTTACAAACATCATCATTAGCTAAACGGCTACAACAACTAAAAGGAACAAATCCCAAGAATGATTGAAGAAGCAACCTACATGCAACACATTGAAGAAAACAAAAGCATGGTGAAAACACGTTTACATTTATTACGCTTTCCGAAGATCAAGATAACAAACATATTCGACAGCTATAAAAAGAGGTAAGATCTCTTTTTAAATGTTATGTTCTTCCCGGGAGGTTAATCTGCTTAAGAAGAAGATCAAAGGAAGATACTAAAGAAGCATTCTTCAATAAGAACTGATGTTCTTAATCTGCTTAAGAAGAAGAATCAAAGAAGCAACTCTCAATAAGAACTGATGTTCTTAATCTGCTTAAGAAGAAGAATCAAAGAAGCAACTCTCAATAAGAAGTGATGTTCTTAATCTGCTTAAGAAGAAGAATCAAAGAAGCAACTCTCAATAAGAAGTGATGTTCTTAATCCACTTAAGAAAAATATTGGAAGAAGAATCAAAGAAGCAACTCTCAATAAGAATTGATGTTCTTAATCCGCTTGAAGAAACGAAGATCATGACAAGAAGCAGCCTCTAACAGAAAATTAATAGTCTATATCTGCTTGAAAGAAGAAGTGAAAATGAAGAACTACTTGAAGAAACATTCTACATATGAAGCTGAAGCGCTTACTCTGCTTACCATCAAGAAGCAAAGATCTTGTTCAGAAGATGCAGATAAGTGGACTTAAAAGATTATTCACCTACTTATGAGTGATTACTTGCCATTGTTTCGCATAGTATGTACTTAGGATAGGAGAAAATCTGCATAACTAAGTGTCATACCCCAAAATTTACCCGTTTTAATTCACGTCTTTTAATTTATTAAGGGGGTTAAAAATTAAGAGCCATAGGATTTAATATATCTATAATTAAATTCGATCTCTTATGAAATTCCCTTATAAATTGGTTTAAAAAATTTGGGCCCAATAGGCCCTTTTGGACTCTTTAGAGCTTTTTATAAATATTAGTTATTTTTCCTTTAAAAAAAAAAGAGTTAGTACATATCAAAAAAAGTCTTAATATGTTAATATTAGAATTAATCGTTTTTATTAGGTTGCATTTTGAATTTAATTAAGTTGTTAGTGGCAACTATTAGGATTATCTTGTTATTATTGGGTTATTATTATTAAGGGTGTGTGTTGCTAATTAATTAGTTATCTGTTTAATATAGTTAATGGGGTAAAAGGGCAGATGGGTCAAGAAAGGTCCGGGTAATAGCTTTGGGCCGTGGATCCAGCCATTGGGCCGGTTAACTGATGGACTAGGGTGCTGGACTGGGTCAAGTTGACCCGAATCCTATTCACCATCCCCTACCTCATCCCTCCAAGCGCCGCCGCAATCTGAAACAAACCCTAATTCCTAATCCTCATACCCAGGCCCAGAAATCTCCAGTGAAGCAATTAACAGAATCAATCAATTAACAAACGTAAATCAAATCTTCAGAAAGTGAATCAAATCATAACTTAATAAAAAAAAATTATTGAATCAACAATAATCTTACACAAACCAATCAAATCGGAAAACTAATTGAACAAATCAAATCTTTCTAAGCTAAGATTAAAACCCTAATACTATAAATTGAAAATAATAAATTAGAAGAGGAGGTCGGAGAAATTTTCTGGGGAAAAACACTGAGAACGCCACTTCAATCTTCACTTTCATACCTGCGAAAAGAGAGAGAATAGGAGATTAGCAAGGGGGAGCTTACACGTTCCAGAAACGAAAGACAAGGTAATTAAGATCTGAACTTAGCTTTAGGGTTTTTGATTTGATGATTCCGATTTGCATATGTGTTTGCACTATTTGATTTGAGTTCTGGAAATCTTTGAGTTTATATTTTTTAAATTCTGGGTTGTATATGAACAAGGGGGTTGGAGGGGATGAAGATCGTCAAGATCTTCATTGATCTGGGGAATTTTTGGGTTGAGGGGTATGAACGTTTGAGTTTACCGGTTGAATATTCAACCGGAAACTGGGTTTTGGTGGTGGTTAAGAGGGGTTCCTTGGTGGCTCACGGTGGTTCTCTTGGCTGTGGTTTGTGGGAACGAGAGAGTGAAGAGAGAGCAAAGAATAAAGAGAGAGAAAAAAAGGGAAAAAGGAGAGAGAGTCGGAGAGGCATTGTTTTATAGCCGCCCATATACCTCACCGGATGATGAGAAGTGGCCCTCCCATGGCCACTTGTCTGCGCCACTGAACATGATTCAGTGCGCCATCCATCCCCTACACTCTTCGATCAAATACATGCAGGCCGCATAATGGCTTCTGGTCAAAAAACCAGCGCTCCCAGATCTGCAGCGCACCATAAGCCATGCACCCTCATTCCACACAATCACACGAACCTGGAACCTTCATGGGCCAAACCCATTACTATTAACACACCCCTTTAATTTCTGCCTATAATAAAACACACCCCCCATGCAACACTAATAATAAAATTTGATTAATTAATTTTGTAAAAAAACCTTAATTATTTAATTGATTGTTTTTTTTGATAACTTAATTTAATTTTCTCCTCGAACCGACTATACCTATTAGTCGCATTAGACGAGAAATGATTTTTGATCAATTTAATTTATTTATTAATAACGTAATTAATCCTAGTTTAATTCTCTCCTATACTCGACTAAATCTATTAGTCGCAATGACGAGAGATAAAATAATACGATAAAACCATAATTTAAAATACATTTAATTTGTTGCCCGCGACGATCGAATCTATCGGTCAGAGTAACCAGCAATACCCCGTAATCCGTTAACTATAATGATCAAATCTATTGATCATCGCATCTAACGGTGACAGATCAAATCAGGGTTGTACGCCCAAACATTCAAAACACACTAAACCACGACACTACGGATTTTCATCTCTTCAATACCGCGACTTTCAAATCTACGATAAGGTAATTCAAAATACCTTCGAACTTCGCATTTCAAAACTACGATAGGCCATTCAAAAAGACTTCAAACCATATCATATCAAGTTCAAAGGCGTACAACCCTGTGCCCGAACTACGTTGACTCTGATCCTCCATAAGGAGGTACGTAGGCACTTGGTAACAAGGCGAGTCCCCCTTCCCTAAAATCTCAATTCACTCAAATCTCATTTTTTCCCTATTCATTTCCTTAGCTATTAAACCTGAACATTTTAGCCATAAAATTTGACCTTAGATTCAAAGCCATAGGAAAGGGTTGAGGGTGCCTAACACCTTCCCTTGACCTGATTATAATAATCTTACTCCGATCTCTTAACTGCGTAAGGTTTCCTATTCGCCTTGGTAGAATAGGTGGCGACTCTAAATATATTAATTTTAGGGCAGGTTGCTACAGCTGGCGACTCTGCTGGGGAGTACACTTATGGTGAATTATTATGCTCCTAAGGCTTGAGAGGGTTTAGGTTTTGGTAAACGGTTTAGGTTTTTGGCGAAATTTTTAGGGTTCGGCTAATTCGCCATTTTAGGGTTTTGTTTAGGGTTATGGTTTTTTAATAAATATTTAATTTCTGTTTTATTTATTTATTTAATTTTTATTATTTGCCTAGATGTTAATTGTTTATGTTAATATATATGCATTAAATGTTTAATCGTTATATTAATATGTATTTGCACTGCTGGGATTATAAAACTGCTGTTAAATCTAAGCGTGGGAATTATATTTAAGACCAGAGGGGAATCACATCGCCTACGAGTCTTATTATAATTCCACTCAGAGTGGGTTGAATATCCGGAAAGGTCTGATACGAGGCTTGACCTTGTTGAGGGCTGGACTTGGTATTTAGCTGATCTCTCTGGGAACCTGCCCCTAAAAATCGAACCTCATGGATAAATGAGCTTTTCTAAAATCCAAAGAGACAAAAAGTCTCGGCGGCTACGAACGACCCCATGAGACCTTCTAGAACATACCAATGGGAAGGGTAGGCACCCTAAGCCGTTATGTCGAACCTATGAGCCTAGGGCTTATGTGCTTATGTGTTTAATTGTACGTTTTCATTATTTTTTTATATATCGTATAATTGTGGCATTCATCATGCATCATGTGCATTCTTGCATCATATCTTATCCACGAAAAATAATGAGAAAGATAAAAAAAAGGAGTTATTATATTTAATTAATGGATGTGGATAAGACATAAACACGAATAAAGCATATCATTCATGGCATGCATATCATTTTCATGGCATTGAAAGAAAATTTCTCTTTTACCTTCAGAGCAAGAGACCATTGGGAAGGATAATCTAACATCCCGACCGTCTTATCAGACAAGATTTCAGCAAAAGAAATCAATGGATCAGCTAGAACAGAATCAAGCCGCCCTTCATGAGGAGGTGGATCAGCTAAAGGTTAGTATGGAAGAGGTTAAAGGAGGTATGGCTCAGATGCTAGGATTCATGAAGGCCCTCCTAGATAAACAAGAAAAGGCAAAAGAGGTTCAGTCTGGGGATACCCTGGTTCAGGATGAGATCCCCAACGACGAAAACCCGCTGCTAGGATTTGTGGCAGGCTTTGGCCCTGCTAAGGACAGACCTCAGGTCCGATCTATTAGGAGAGCCATCCAATTCCAAGAGAAAGGAGAGACCTCTCAAGAAGGATTTGTCCCCACTCCACAAACTAAAGGGACAACCCGCACAGTTCACATTCCTGCTAACAATGTCCCTAAGGATGAAGATTATCTGGATCTACAAAACGGAGTACAAGAGGTGGACAACACAGACCAAGCACCTCAGACGCAGCAGTCTAATCCCAACTCTAGGGAAGACTCCAAGGACAATGAATAGATCAAAGCGCTAGAGGAGAGACTAAAAGTGGTAGAAGGATACGGTGTTTTCGATGTGGATGCCTTCGAAATGAGCTTGGTCTCAGACTTGACTATCCCACACAAATTCAAGATTTCTGACTTCGAGAAATACAAGGGACTCACATGTCCGAGGAATCACTTGCGCATGTATGTGCGAAAAATGGCTGCTTATGCTCACGATCAAAAGCTGATGATACACTTCTTCCAAGATAGCTTAAGCGGAGCATCTATTGACTGGTATATGCAATTGGAAAAATCCTATATCCGAAGCTGGAATGATCTTGCTAACACATTCTTGAAGCAATACAAGTACAACCTGGACATGGCACCCAATCGGATGCAATTACAAAATATGTCACAGAAGAAGGATGAATCATTCAAGGAGTATGCCCAAAGGTGGAGGGAAATGGCTTCTCGAGTCCAACCTCCCTTGATGGAAAAAGAACTGGTGGACATATTTATGGGCACTTTACAAGGACCGTACTACGATAAGATGGTCGGGAGCATATCTTCAGGGTTCTCGGACTTGGTAGTCATTGGCGAAAGGATTGAAAATGGGATAAAAAATGGGAAGATACAAGGGGCACCCTCAGGTCCCTATCACACAAAGAAGTCATACGATGGAAAAAGGGAACCCAACACTGTTGGGGCAATCCTGGTTAATCAGGCCCCGACACTACAACAGAAGGATCAGCAAAAGCAACAGGGTGGCCAACGCACCTGGAGGTCAAAGCCAAAACGATCATTCACCCCATTGTACATGCCACTGTCTCAAGCTTTGCAACATCTGCTAAGTCAAAACCTGACAACTCTGCTGCCTCCATACTTAGCTCCAGCTAACCCCGCTCCTGGGTACAAGCATCATGCTAGGTGCGCTTATCACTCAGATAGTCCTGGTCATGATACAGAGGATTGTGGGCCGTTGAAGCACAAGATCCAAGATTTAATTGAAGAAGGGCTCATTGAGTTCGAAGAGCCTCGCAAGTCTAATGCTGTAAGTGGCTAGAAGGAGGGTTTCTTAGATCATTAGTTTTGTTTTCATTCGCAATTTCTTTTCTGTTTGTTTAAACATTGGTTTTGCGGTATACGCTATGTACTTTACAATAATCATTAATGCATTGCTTACGTTTGTCTTGATTTATTCCTAGTGTTTTCACTATATTTACAACTGTGTTTTTACTTGGTTTTCTTATTTGTGATATTCAACTTTCGTTCAAAGATGTGTACCTTTAGAGGGAGAATGACGAAAACGATACCACAATCTCATACAGTACGCTTTCGAACAGACCGTGCTGACGATGTACAGGCATTGTTTCAATTCCAATATAGTGGAGATATAAGGATGTTAACCCCTCGTCAACCCCTTTGAGCCTAAGAAGTAAGAGTTTTCCTTCACGTGCAAAACAAAAACCCTCAAAATATAACGTGGGTTTGGGTAGCTGTTCAGTTAACTTAATTTTTCCAAATTGTTCCTTGAACGCAATCACCGATGGTTCCCTGTCATCATTAAGGCTGGCAGTCAATGTCTACAAAGAAAAAGGAAAAAACGACGCAAGGCCTAAGTCAAAAAAAACCTATAAAGGAGACTTAGGCAAAATTGGGTCATCCCGCTGACTGTAGTTTTAAAATAAACAGTTCAGGCAAAAATTAGGGATAATAAAGCAAAAAAAAAAGGGAGGTCACTACATACCCTCGACAAAGGGAAAATATTACAAAAAAGGAGGATGACTGCCTCTGCAGATAAACCTTTGGTTCTTGAACCATCATAAATGTCAATATTATAACACCCAAAATCTTTTGGAGCTTAATTGCATAGTTAACTGAGCGTAGGACTGGAGAACGTCACGAAGATTGGGATAGGAATAAATAAACTTCGAGCCATTATCCTTTGTTTCTCAAAACCGCGAACCAGGCCACGTTACAACCCTTAAAAGTCCTAACTAAAGCATGGTTAGTTCGAAAGCGCACTGTTACCAAAAGGTATTCTGACTCCTTAAGGTCTACTATAACTCTTGAGCTGATATCACTTCCTAAAAAAAAACTTTGTTTTACTTGAATTTTTTTAAAAACTTTCGAGACAGACATATGCATTCGCATCCTATGAATTTCATTGTAAATCATACTTGTCTATATAGATTCAAATGTTTTAACATCAGGGAGGAGTTGCATGAGGCGTGGCTAATGGCTAAAAATCCTACCGACTGACAAAATAGCTTTAAAAGCATACCAAAAAGAAGAAATATCTCTTACGCCTGACTTGGATGGCTATTGTATACGCAGGGCATGACCCGTTGTTATCCTATTTATCTGGGGCAATCTGAGCAAGATCCATGGAATCTCTCAAAGGCTCTGAATAGCCCATGGGGCAAGTCCATTACCGGGGGGCACGTTGCAAAGGTCACTCAATATAAGATGGTGTTAATACTATTCTCACATCCTTTCTAGGAACCTTTCTAGGTAGTTTTCTTTAAAACGTCTCTTAATCTTTTCAGGCAGTCCTCTTTAAGACATGCTCAAGTCCTTTCCAGGAGCCCTTTTCAGATAGTCTTCTTTAAGACACATCTTCTCGTTCTTTCTACAAGCCTTTCCAGGTGTCTCTCGTCATTTTCAGAAATCTTTTCAAATAGTCTTCTCTAAGACATATTCCTTTCTAAGAACCTTTTCTAGGTAGTCTTCTGTAAGACATCTCTTAACTTTTTCAGGTAGTCTTCTTTAAGATATTCCTTACCCTTTTCAGGTAATATTCTCCAAAATATCCCTCATCCTTTCCAGGAACCTTTCTAGGTAATCTTCTTTAAGACACCCGTCAATCTTTTCAGTTAGTTTTTCTTAAGACATGTCCAGACTTCTCTTATACCTCCAAGAACCTTGTCAAACTTTGTTTAAAGTACAATCTTCTTTGGGACGGACTCCTATCCTTTCTAGGGTAATCTTCTTCAAAAAGTCTTTTCTCAAGTTTTGTCTGAAACACTACATTCCTTAAAATAATCCTCTATGGGAACCTTTTGACCTTCTTTGCAAACGTGCCTCCCCGAGCTTTGTTTAAAGCACAATCTTGTTTAAGACGATCTCATATCCTTTCCAGGAACCTCTTCAGGTAATCTCCTAGAAGACATCATCTCATTCTGAGTATTCATCGAATTTTTTGTCCATCGGACAAGACTAAAACGCATGACTAATTTTGAAAAGCATCTACTTCACATTCAAATCAACACTTAGCATCAGGGAGATTGGTTTAATCAAAAGCGATCATTTCTAATAAAGATCCCTGAACCGGGGGAACCACGTCCAGAGGGTTCTCCTGAACAGGGGCAAAATTTCGAGGAGTACAGGGGCATACGATCAAGGATCCTATTGATTAGGGACATATCTTTCAAGAATTCAAATAATAGGGCAGTACATATCAGGTTTGTGGCATGACATGGTAGAATTTGAATTCCCTCTAAAAAAAACACGCCCTCCAGATTAAGGGGCACGACTCTCAAAATTTCTGATGTTGGGGAAATCACGCTAGTATCACACAAGTAGCATTGTTGCGTAATTGGTCTTCCCACACCTGTATTATTTACGACCTACAATTTGGGATCGCTACACATACATAACATACAAGATTCTCATTTATTTTGAGAATCTCATTACATGACACATGCATCATGACATCGCATAAAACTAACGCTGCCTTTTCAGGTCACTTCGTAATCAAAAAGGTGTTATCATCCAAGTACGATGCAAATATGATCATATCAACGATTCAATCTTAATGCTCACAGATACAATTCTGATGCTTCATTCCAAGTCTTTCTTCAAAGGCAATCCAGAAGCAATCAAAGAATTTCGTACCTTTCTAGGTAGTCTTTTCCAAAACGATTATCAACCTTTCTAAGTAGTCTTCTCTAAGACCCTCCTTATCCTCTTCAGGAAGCCTTTCTAGTTTAGTCTTGTTTAAGACATATCTCAACTTCTTTAGGTAATATTCTTCAAAATTTATCCAATCTTTTCTAAAGACATATCTTGCTCTTTCAAAGAGTTTCCTCAGTCAGTCTTCTCTAAGACAATTCTTCTCGAGCTTTGTTTGAAGCCTAATCTCCTTCACATCTGTCAATGATCTACCCTGTTCAGGAACCTCTTCAGGTAGTCTTATGTAAGACATTACTTCATCTCTCCTCAAATACAATCCGAACAAGGATTCGCAAACATCTCGCAAGGGGTTAAACGAAGTCAATAGGTGATAAGACGTTGGAGTTATGATACATACATACTCATTTGCATACACGCAAAATTTACATATCTAAACATTCATACATCTACATTATACGGGATCATATGTATACGCATGTACAAAACAAACTTCTACGCAGGTGAACTTGCACGAACTAGGGTAAGCAATCCAAATGGTGTAGGTGAAACTTGCCCGAACTAGGGTAAGCAATCCAAATGGTGTAGGTGAAACTTGCCCGAACTAGGGTAAGCAATCCAAATGGTGTAGGTGAAACTTGCCCGAACTAGGGTAAGCAATCCAAATAGTGTAGGTGAAATTTGTTCGAACCAGGGCAAATGATCCAAATGGTGCAGGTGAAATTTGTCCGAACCAGGGCAAATGATCCAAATGGTGTAGGTGAAATTTGTCCGAACCAGGGCAAATGAGCCAAATGGTGCAGGTGAAATTTGTCCGAACCAGGGCAAATGATCCAAATGGTGCAGGTGAAATTTGTTCGAACCAGGGCAAATGATCCAAATGGTGTAGGTGAATTTTGTCCGAACCAGGACAAATGATCCAAATGGTGTAGGTGAAATTTGTCCGAACTAGGGCAAATGATCCAAATGGTGTAGGTGAAATTTTTCCGAACCAGGGTAAATGATCCAAATGCTGTAGGTGAATTTTGTCCGAACCAGGGCAAATGATCCAAATGGTGTAGGTGAAATTTGTCCGAACAAGGGCAGACGATCCAAATGGTGCTGGTGAGCTTGTCAGAGCTATGACAAGTAATCCTATTGGTGCAGGTGAGCTTGCTAGAGCTATAGCAAGTGATGCTTTTGGGATTCACAAACTACAGAAACTTACTAGGACTATAGTAAGTGGGGTTCACAATTTACGGAAACTTACTATAGTAAGTGGGGTTCACAAACTACGGAAACTTACTAGAACTATAGTAAGTGGGGTTCACAAACTGCGAAAGCTTGTTAGCAATATAGCAAGCTGATCACAATTAACGGCGAGTCCTCGCTATGTAAGACTCAGGCTTTAGCAAGACATTTCTTTTCTCTCACACTCGAGCACAAGGTAAATTTAGGGGAATTCCATTATTTAATAACTCTTCGATCCGAAAATTGTGAGACCTGCGTATTCTCACGCCACTCAATCCAAGATAATTAAATAGGGGCAGCTGTCATACCCCAAAATTTACCCGTTTTAATTCACGTCTTTTAATTTAATAAGGGGGTTAAAAATTAAGAGCCGTAGGATTTAATATATCTATAATTTAATTCGATCTCTTATGAGATTCCCTTATAAATTGGTTTAAAAAATTTGGGCCCAATAGGCCCTTTTGGACTCTTTAGAGCTTTTTATAAATATTAGTTTTTTTTCCTTTAAAAAAAAAGAGTTAGTACTTATCAAAAAAAATCTTAATATGTTAATATTAGAATTAATCGTTTTTATTAGGTTGCATTTTGAATTTAATTAAGTTGTTAGTGGCAACTATTAGGATTATCTTGTTATTATTGGGTTATTATTATTAAGGGTGTGTGTTGCTAATTAATTAGTTATCCGTTTAATATAGTTAATGGGGTAAAAGGGCAGATGGGTCAAGAAAGGTCCGGGTAATAGCTTTGGGTCGTGGATCCAGTCATTGGGCCGGTTAACTGATGGACTAGGGTGCTGGACCGGGTCAAGTTGACCCGAATCCTATTCACCGTCCCCTACCTCCATCCCTCCAAGCGCCGCCGCAATCTGAAACAAACCCTAATTCCTAATCCTCATACCCAGGCCCAGAAATCTTCAGTGAAGCAATTAACAGAATCAATCAATTAACAAACGTAAATCAAATCTTCAGAAAGTGAATCAAATCATAACATAATAAAAAAAAATTATTGAATCAACAATAATATTACACAAACAAATCAAATCGGAAAACTAATTGAACAAATCAAATCTTTCTAAGCTAAGATTAAAACCCTAATACTATAAATTGAAAAGAATAAATTAGAAGAGGAGGTCGGAGAAATTTTCTGGGGAAAAACACTGAGAACGCCACTTCAATCTTCACTTTCATACCTGCGAAAAGAGAGAGAATAGGAGATTAGTGAGGGGGAGCTTACACGTTCCAGAAACGAAAGACAAAAGGTAATTAAGATCTGAACTTAGCTTTAGGGTTTTTGATTTGATGATTCCGATTTGCATATGTGTTTGCGCTATTTGATTTGAGTTCTGGAAATCTTTGAGTTTATATTGTTTAAATTCTGGGTTGTATATGAACAAGGGGGTTGGAGGGGATGAAGATCGTCAAGATCTTCATTGATCTGGGGAATTTTTGGGTTGAGGGGTATGAACGTTTGAGTTTACCGGTTGAATATTCAACCGGAAACTGGGTTTTGGTGGTGGTTAAGAGGGGTTCCTTGGTGGCTCACGGTGGTTCTCTTGGCTGTGGTTTGTGGGAACGAGAGAGTGAAGAGAGAGCAAAGAATAAAGAGAGAGAAAAAAAGGGAAAAAGGAGAGAGAGTCGGAGAGGCATTGTTTTATAGCCGCCCATATACCTCACCGGATGATGAGAAGTGGCCCTCCCATGGCCACTTGTCTGCGCCACTGAACATGATTCAGTGCGCCATCCATCCCCTACACTCTTCGATCAAATACATGCAGGCCGCATAATGGCTTCTGGTCAAAAAACCAGCGCTCCCAGATCTGCAGTGCACCATAAGCCATGCACCCTCATTCCACACAATCACACGAACCTGGAACCTTCATGGGCCAAACCCATTACTATTAACACACCCCTTTAATTTCTGCCTATAATAAAACCTTAATTATTTAATTGATTGTTTTTTTATAACAATTTAATTTTTTCCTCGAACCGACTATACCTATTAGTCGCATTAGACGAGAAATGATTTTTGATCAATTTAATTTATTTATTAATAACGTAATTAATCCTAGTTTAATTCTCTCCTATACCCGACTAAATCTATTAGTCGCAATGACGAGAGATAAAATGATAATACGATAAAACCATAATTTAAAATACATTTAATTTGCTGCCCGCGACGATTAAATCTATCGGTCAGAGTAACCAGCAATACCTCGTAATCCGTTAACTATAATGATCAAATCTATTGATCATCGCATCTAACGGTGACAGATCAAATCAGGGTTGTACGCCTAAACATTCAAAACACACTAAACCACGACACTACGGATTTTCATCTCTTCAATACCGCGACTTTCAAATCTACAATAAGGTAATTTAAAATACCTTCGAACTTCGCATTTCAAAACTACGATAGGCCATTCAAAAAGACTTCAAACCATATCATATCAAGTTCAAAGGCGTACAACCCTGTGCCCGAACTACGTTGACTCTGATCCTCCATAAGGAGGTACGTAGGCACTTGGTAACAAGGCGAGTCCCCCTTCCCTAAAATCTCAATTCACTCAAATCTCATTTTTTTCCCTATTCATTTCCTTAGCTATTAAACCTGAACATTTTAGCCATAAAATTTGACCTTAGATTCAAAGCCATAGGAAAGGGTTGAGGGTGCCTAACACCTTCCCTCGACCTGATTATAATAATCTTACCCCGATCTCTTAACTGCGTAAGGTTTCCTATTCGCCTTGGTAGAATAGGTGGCGACTCTAAATATATTAATTTTAGGGCAGGTTGCTACACTAAGAAGCACACTTATAATCTCTAGAAGATTGATGAATGTTATATCTCGTTGATATCACTGAACAATTTGTCATCTGTAGTCAGTCACAGTAGGTAGCTGTGCAGGGAGTTAGTTTCGACGTGTTGTTGTGCAAGTTACTAGATTGATGAACGTTATATCAAGAAGGGATCACTGAACGGTTCAATCATCTAGGGGTTAGTCACAATAGGTTGGTTGTGCAGGGTGCCTGAGTCAATGGACGTTATATCTCTTGGAGATCACTGAACGGGTCATTGTCCAGATAGTTAGTCACAGCAGTTGGCTGTGCAGGTTGTTAGTCACGACGGAGGATCGTGCAGGTGTAATCATGATTTGGTTATAGTGGATTAAGACATCTGTTGAGAGGAAAATCACCTAAAGAAGATGGACTGGAGGTCGCCTTAGTTAGAAGGTGAACCAGGATAAAAATGAATCTGTCTTTTACTTTCTGCACGTATCATTTTAACATAGAACTTCCGTGCCTTAAATACGCAGAACTGTACTGAACAAATCAGAAGTTCTGTTATCCTTTAGAAGTTAAAATGAACATCTTATTGGTTATGTATTCATCATGCTTTCGCAACATTAAAGCATAATCCAATAGATGATCAAATGAAAGAAAAGATGTTAAAGAAAAGAAAGGGAAATTTTATTTGATAAAGAACACAATTCAATCCCTCTTTCTTGTGTTTTTCTCCACCTTCAGAAATGAGTTCCAATTGGTTGGGAAGAGATTCCTTTGCTGATTCACCACTTGGCCATAAATTTCTCAAAAGTAATCATTTCATAATCACATGTTCTTGTTTTTGGGAATATTCTTCAATCTTTATGCAATTATGAAAATGAATACATGGCATCTCTACTGATGTATTATGTGTCATGTAGCATCTGAAGGTTGAGAAAACACTTAGAAGGGGGTGGGGGTTGAATAATTGATTCTTTTTCGTTTGTAGGAAAGACACTACTAGAAAATGCTTGTTTAGCTGCCAAGAATTAGCGTTGGCCCTGATCTAGATAAAGTGAACACAGTTATTTTATCTTGGTTCACCTTCTCAATAAGGCTACCTCCAGTCAACCCTTCTCAGGTGATTTCCCTCTCTCAACGAGGACTTAATCCACTATAATCAAAACTTGATTACAATTGCATAGCCCACTAGTGTGACTAACAATACAATGCACGAGCCAAACTGCTGGTGACTAACAACCTGCACAAACCAACTATTTGTGACTAACCAACTTCTAAGACTCAATTAGTCCTAGACTTCTTGAGACTTCTGACCAAACTAGTATCTCAAGGAACTGTTACATAGTAAATTCAAATGACAGTGTTTAGAATTTGCTTCTATAAAGCATTAATCACAACTGTGATATTTCACTAATTTTTGGTACAGAAAGTTTGAACTCAGAATAAGGATATGAAACTTTTTCTTCAGCGAGTTTGAAGGATCTTCACACTTTGATAATTTTCATACTTAGGATGTTCGTGTGTGTGTGTAATCGTTGTTGTTGGATGTTTCAAAATGAACATGAATATATAGCTCAAGGATTTTTTCCTTTAACTTGATTCTTGAACGAAACATTTAATGCTTGCGCGTTGCTTTTTCGTTTTGTTTTCTTCAATGAGCTGCATGTGGATAGCGTCTTCAATCACCCTTAGGAGTTGTGCTTTTTGAGTGTTGCAGCCGCCTTGCGAATGATTATGTTTTTAACGGTATCTTTCTTTTTGAATCAGGCTACATGATCTTCTATTTAGCTTCTGTATCAGTATGTTTGCAGCAGTTTTGGTGCTTTATCAGAAGTTGCTTTAAGACTTGAGCATTTTTGCATTTGTTCATCTTTGCGCATCAAGTTCTGATGGTACTTGTACTGAATCATCTTCTGAAATCAGAAACACATAATTAGAGTACCACATTTGCTTATACAAAATTTATTCGCTTGTTATCATCAAAACACTACAAATATGATTAGAACCAAACTATGTTCTAACAATCTCCCCCTTTTTGATGATGACAAAACATTTATGTTCTGTTCAGAAATTTTGTATATAAGAGAAATAATCTCCCCCTGAGATGTATAATCTCCCCCTGAAATAAATACTTGTTGAGAAATGTAAATGATAACTTCCCTGAGTAATTTCTGTAACACCCTTCTAAACCCCCGCGAAAATATAATATAATCAGAGTAATAAAACAGCAAGGATGCTACAATTATTAAAATAAATAAAAATACCAAGTCGATTGTCATGCTTTATTAGAATTTAACCAATATCAAAACATGTGTTTAGCACAGCGGAACTTAATTTAACAATATTAGGAAACATATCCAACAAATAATCAATACATAATCCATAACCAAAATGGCAACAATGTATATCAAGTAACGCTAAGACTATCGATCCCAGTGTTACAATCAGAGCATGACTCGACACGAACTACGGGCTAGCCTACAAGCTATCTTCACCCAGTCAAGATGCCGCTACATCCTTAATCTGAAATCATCAAAGTAAGGGTGAGTTTCATTCGAATTAATAACCATTATACAATCATAAGCAATAAAATCTCATAGCAATTATCATCCACTCAAGCGTACATATAATCGGAATTTATTACAACAAGCAAGCATCAGTACATAAGCATCTTCTAACACACCACACAATCATTCAGTTATATCAGAATATAATGCAATGAATGGACTGACACTAATGCATGTGGTACCATACATGGGATACACCCATCCAACTGATCTTTTTCATCACCGAGATACAGTTTAACCAGCACAAATTCCACACAATGGGAATTATGCCCACCATTTTGATCCATTTCATCACCGGGATCCATCACCAAAAATGTATGCAAATGAATGCAAAATATAACATGCTTACAACATCACCAATCCGATGTATCACATCGTCTCATTATCATCACCAATTCATCACCAATAAGCATGCATTAGTTTTAGCATTCATACAAATATATCACACGGATACATGTAAAACATCACCCAATAAATAATATAAACAGGGTATAAAACTCGGACTTTACATCCCTACCACCTATTCATCGTATAGGCCATTAACTCAGCTTCGCAATGCTCCAAACGGCACATAAATCGGATACTCAAATCAAAAGTTATGGGATTTTAAAGATAAAACATTTTTAGAAAAGAATTGCAGCAGAACCCGGTTCGTCCCTACGTGGGAACCGGTTCCTGTCTGCTTCCCAAAACACGCCTCTGATTTTTACTATGGAGAACCGGGTTGTCCCTACCTGGGAACCGGTTCCCAGCAACCCAGAATCCACACGCCTCTGTTTTTATAAGGGGGAACCGGTTCGTCCCACATGGGAACCGGTTCCTACGTACCTGCACAGCCAAATTCACCATTTTGACAGCATTTACCCTATCCCATTTCCCCAATTTCAGGTACATACGAACATAGCACACAAATACCATCAATTTTCACATCATCACATATTTCAGACAAGTTTTATACAAGTATTAACAGCATATATCATAAGTATTAACAGAATCATGTAATTCATACAAATTCATCAGAACCTAACTAAGTTCCCAAACCCGACACATACGATTGGATTAACGGCAATTCTAATCAATCCTACTACCTACAATCGCATAAGGAACACTAACCCGAAGAATCCCCCCTTACCTCAGAGTCGAATCTTCGAAGGTCTCCTTCTCCTTGGCTCTTCTCTCTTTCACGTGTTCTTCCTTTCTCAGAGTCTGTCACCTCTGCTTCTGCCTTCTCTTTTCCCAATTTTCCTTTAATTTATGAAAAATGAAATATTCTCAATAGGCTTGCTTAGTTAACACCCCCCCTTCTGCTAACTAACCACAAAGCCCAAAGCCATATTTCATCATTTTTTCCAAATAATTCCCACAAATTATTAATTCTAATAATTTAATTAATAAAAATAATTAAATTAATAAACAAGAATTAACGGGGTGTTACAACTCTCCCCCACTAAAAGAGTTTTCGTCCTCGAAAACATACCTCAAACGAAGAGTTCGGGATAAGAGTCTTTCATCTGACTTTCCAGCTCCCACGTAACATTTCCACCTGCAGCTCCTCCCCAAGCCACTTGCACTAAAGCTATTTCTTTACCACGTAGTTGCTTTATCTTCCGATCTTCAATCCTCATAGGCAACACCTCAACTGTCATATTATCTCTCACTTGCACATCATCTACTTGGATTACATGAGACGGATCCGCGATATATTTCCTCAATTGTGATACATGGAATACGTCATGTAGGTTTGCAAGTGTTGTTGGCAAAGAAATACGATAAGCCACCTCTCCCACTCTTTCCGTAATCTGAAACAAACCAATGAAACGCGGCGTCAACTTCTTAGACTTTAGTGCTCGACCAACACCCGTCGTAGGTGTTACTCTCAGAAACACATGATCTCCCTCTTGAAATTCAAGTGTTCTCCGCCTCTTATCATGGTAGCTCTTCTGACGACTTTGGGAAGCCTTCATCTTCTCCTGAATCATCTTAATCTTTTCCGTTGTCTCTTGAACAATTTCTGGTCCAATCACTGCACTTTCACCAGATTCATACCAACACAGTGGTGTCCTACACCTCCTACCATACAAAGCTTCAAATGGAGCCATACCAATACTCGAATGGTAGCTATTGTTGTAAGTAAATTCAATCAACGGCAAATAACTATCCCATGCACCACCTTTTTCCAATACACAAGCACGCAATAGATCTTCCAATGATTGAATCGTCCTTTCAATTTGACCATCAGTCTGCGGATGATAAGCAGAACTCAACCTTAATTTAGTACCTAAGGCCTTCTGTAACCCTTCCCAAAATCTGGATGTAAATCTTGGATCTCTATCTGATACGATACTCGAAGGAATACCATGCAAACTTACTATTTTCTCAATGTACAACTGTGCCAACCTTTCCATAGAATAGTCCATTCTCATCGGTATGAAATGAGCAGACTTCGTCAGTCTATCCACAATAACCCAAATGGCTTCATAGTTCTTAGTTGTTCTTGGCAATCCAGATACAAAGTCCATGGATATGCTATCCCACTTCCATTCAGGAATAAATAAAGGCTGCATAGTCCCATACGGCTTCTGATGTTCGATCTTTGACTTCTGACAAGTCAAACAAGAATAAACAAATTCAGCTATTTCCTTTTCCATTCCAGGCCACCAGAATAACTTCTTCAAATCATGGTACATCTTAGTAGCACCAGGGTGAATACTCAATCCACTACGATGTCCTTCTTCCAAAATACTCTTCTTCAGTTCGGTAACATCAGGAACACAAACACGGTCGCCAAATCTCATAATGCCATTCTCATCAATTCTGAATTCACCTCCTTTTCCTTGGTTAATCAAAGTCAATCTGTCAACTAGTCCCACATCATCCTTCTGCCTTTCTCTGATTTCATCAAGAATTCCACTTGTCAGCTTTAACATACCTAAGTTGATGCTATTCGAAGTGCCTTCACATACCAAACTTAAATCCCGGAATTGCTCAATCAAATCTAGTTCTCGCACCATCAACATAGACATATGCAAGGACTTCCTACTCAAAGCGTCAGCAACGACATTCGCCTTACCCGGATGGTAATTCAGTTCAAAATCATAATCTTTAAGGAACTCTAACCACCTCCTCTGTCTCATATTAAGCTCTTTCTGATCAAATAAGTATTTCAGACTCTTATGATCACTAAACACCTCGAACCGTGAACCATAAAGGTAATGTCTCCATAATTTCAATACAAACACCACTGCTGCCAACTCTAAGTCATGAGTCGGGTAATTCTTCTCATGCACCTTCAGTTGTCTCGACGCATAAGCGACTACCTGTTGGTTCTGCATTAGTACACCTCCAAGTCCCATCAATGAAGCATCACAATATACAACAAAAGATTCTGCCGAATTTGGCAAAATTAAAATAGGAGCACTAGTCAGCCTCTTCTTCAATTCTTGGAATCCTTCTTCGCACTTCGAGTCCCAAACGAACGCTTGACCCTTTCTAGTCAACTTCGTCAATGGTAGAGCTAACTTTGAAAATCCTTCTATAAACTTCCGATAGTAACCTGCAAGACCCAGAAAGCTACGAATTTCAGTAACGGACTTAGGAGCTTCCCACTGAGACACGGCTTCTACCTTTGCTGGATCTACTGCAATACCGTTCTTGGAAATTACATGGCCAAGAAAACTCACTTCATTTAACCAGAAATCACATTTCGACAGTTTGGCATAAAGCTTCTTCTCTTTCAACACTCCCAGTACAATTTTGAGATGCTCTGCATGTTCTTTTTCACTTTTGGAATATATCAGAATGTCGTCAATGAACACCACGACGAATTTGTCAAGATAAGGATGAAAAATCCTATTCATGTATTCCATGAAAACACCAGGTGCGTTAGTAACTCCAAACGGCATCACGGTGTATTCATAATGACCATACCTCGTTCTGAACGCAGTCTTCTGAATATCGTCCGTCTTCACACGAATCTGATGATACCCAGACCTCAAATCAATTTTACTGAATATACTAGCTCCGACCAACTGATCCATCAAATCATCAATCCTCGGCAGTGGATACCGATTCTTGATAGTAACTTTATTCAGTTGTCTGTAGTCCACACACAACCTCATAGATCCTTCTTTCTTCTTTACCAATAACACCGGTGCACCCCACGGTGACACACTTAGACGAATGAATTCTTTCTCTAACAATTCTTCTAATTGACTCTTCAATTCAGTCAATTCAGATGCCGACATTCTATAAGGTGCCATCGATACAGGACTGGTTCCAGGAACTAACTCAATGGCAAATTCTACTTCCCTTTCAGGTGGTAACTCTCTAACATCTTCTGGAAAAACCTCTGGGAATTCACATACTTCTGGTGATTCATTACTCACTACTCTTCCTTTCATTTCCATCGACGCAATTAGCATAAACACGGCTGCCCCGTCTTGAATTGCTTCACCCACTTGTCTTGCAGTCATCGCTAACTCCTCGACACTAACCTCTTTAGGAAAGATGACCGTCTTCGTAAAACAATTGATATGAACTCGGTTAAACTGCAACCAGTTCATCCCCAGAATAATGTCAAGTTGTTCAAGTGGAAGGCACACTAAGTCCATTCCAAACTTCCTACCAAATATATCAATAGGACAGTTCAAACATGCAGATGAAGTGGTTACTGAACCCGACGCCGGAGTGTCAATAACCATACTTCCATTAATCTTTGATATCTCTAAATTTAGCCTCTTCGCACAATCCAATGAAATAAACGAGTGAGTTGCACCAGTATCAATAATCGCAATTAAAGGTGTGTCATGTATGAAACACGTACCTTTAATCAGTCTATCCTCTGGAGTGGTTTCTGATCCCGACAAAGCAAATACTTTCCCTCCAGATTGGTTCTTCTTTGATTTGGTGCACTGTGTACTGATATGACCCTCTTCGCCACAGTTATAGCAAGTCACAGTTCTCATTCTACAGTCGGGAGCAACATGGCCTACTATGCCACATTTAAAGCACTTCTTCTCTTCTTTCTTGCACTCATTCCTCTTATGTCCTGTTTCACCACAGTTGAAGCACCTAAAGGGAGCACCAGAATCTCCCCCACTAGGCCTTTTCCAATCACCAGCTCTTGGGTTTCCTCTACCATATGGTTTACCTCTGTCCATAGGCTTCTTACCCTTCTTATCAACTAACTCACGAGAGTGAGATGATTTCAGCTTGATACTATCTTCCTCAAAAATCCTGCTACAGTCCACTAAATCAGCAAATGGGCGAATCCTTTGATACCTGATGCCCTGTTTGATCTCATCACGAAGACCATTCTCAAACTTGATACACTTAGAGAATTCCCCAGCTGCATCGTTGGTGTAGTGTGTGTAGTACTTAGCCAATTCCACAAATTTGGAAGCATATTCAGGCATTGTCATACTACCCTGTGTCAGTTCCAAGAACTCAATTTCCTTCCTTCCCCGAACATCTTCAGGAAAGTACCTCCTCAGAAATTCTCTCTTGAATATGGCCCAAGTAATCGCAATCCCATCTGAATCCAATTCAGTCTTAGTAGTAACCCACCAGTCATCAGCTTCTTCTGATAGCATGTGAGTACCGTACCTCACCTTCAGATTTTCCGCACAATCGATCACTCGGAAGATCCTCTCGATCTCCTTCCACCATTTCTGAGCACCATCAGGGTCATGGGTGCCTTTGAACAGTGGAGGGTTGTTCCTCTGAAAGCTGTTCAACTGCCTGTCAGCACCAATAATAGCCCTATTAGCATTTCCTCCTAGTACACCAGCGATCATGCCCAGAGCCTCTACAATAGCGTCATCGTTCCTCCCACCTCTTCCAGCCATTGTTCTGATAAATCACAAAACAATCTCATCAGAATAAAAGTATCGACAGTGTTTACCTTACACTAGTCACATACAAGGGAATACTGACACTAAGACTCTGACTCTAACGACCGACTATGCTCTGATACCACTATTGTAACACCCTTCTAAACCCCCGCGGAAATATAATATAATCAGAGTAATAAAACAGCAAGGATGCTACAATTATTAAAATAAATAAAAATACCAAGTCGATTGTCATGCTTTATTAGAATTTAACCAATATCAAAACATGTGTTTAGCACAGCGGAACTTAATTTAACAATATTAGGAAACATATCCAACAAATAATCAATACATAATCCATAACCAAAATGGCAACAATGTATATCAAGTAACGCTAAGACTATCGATCCTAATGTTACAATCAGATCATGACTCGACACGAACTACGGGCTAGCCTACAAGCTATCTTCACCCAGTCAAGATGCCGCTACATCCTTAATCTGAAATCATCAAAGTAAGGGTGAGTTTCATTCAAATTAATAACCATTATACAATCATAAGCAATAAAATCTCATAGCAATTATCATCCACTCAAGCGTACATATAATCGGAATTTATTACAACAAGCAAGCATCAGTACATAAGCATCTTCTAACACACCACACAATCATTCAGTTATATCAGAATATAATGCAATGAATGGACTGACACTAATGCATGTGGTACCATACATGGGATACACGCATCCAACTGATCTTTTTCATCACCGAGATACATTTTAACCAGCACAAATTCCACACAATGGGAATTATGCCCACCATTTTGATCCATTTCATCACCGGGATCCATCACCAAAAATGTATGCGAATGAATGCAAAATATAACATGCTTACAACATCACCAATCCGATGTATCACATCGTCTCATTATCATCACCGATTCATCACCAATAAGCATGCATTAGTTTTAGCATTTGTAACGCCCGTATAATTTTAATATTAATTTAATCAAGAATAGTGAATTAATAATTAGAATTATTAAGGATTTTGTGAAAATAATAAATAAATAATGGTTTATGGCATTTGGGCCATGTGAGAAATAGTAAAAGGGGGGGGTGTGATATAGGAAGGCCCTTTACTAATATTATTATTATTTTCATAAAATAATTGGAATTGGGAAGAAAGAAGGAACGTGAAAGAACAGAAGTCTGATGAACGAGGAACGTGAAGGAGAAAGGTAGAGGGAGAGACCAAGAATCAAGAAATTTGTCTAAGGTAGGGGGGACTTATCTGATTATCATCTATTATCGGGTTAGGGGTTGATAATACTGAATAGATGTGGAATTCGGGTCGATTGAGTCATATGATAGGTTTAGAGATTGAGTCAATTGTGTGATGTTTGATCTCTATGTTTGAATCTATGATGTCTACGTTGTTATGGTCTCAATTGATGTGTAATTGGTGTATTATGAGACGCATTTTATGTTGTTTGTGCATTCTATTTCTCTAGGTCCGTACTGGTATGAATTGGGTGTGTTTGGAATGCATAAAATGCTGTTTTCTGCAGGTTGGGGTTTCTGAAATCGCCGGTTCGCGCCGCGTGCGCGGGGTGGCGCCGCGAACAGGTGGGCAGAATGCCAGGAAGTTGTGATACGCTCAGGTCGAGCCGCGTACCTTTGTTCACGCCGCGAAGGCGTAACTTTTTCTCGTTTCGCGCCGCGAACAGCTTGGCAGAGAGCCAATGAATTTTTGGGACGCTCAGTTCGCGCCGCGAACTGGTGATGGCGCTGCGTGCTGTTGGTGTTTTGAGATATTTTAAAAGTTCAAAGATGCATAACTTTTTAACCGTTGGTCCGTTTGATGCGCCGTTTCGAGCTAAATGAACCTTGTAGGATAATCTATATGATGATGATTGGTCGGTTTTTAGAATGATGAAAATACATGTATGCTATTCTTATTGAGTATGATGATTGATGCAAATACGTGTATGTTTTGTATATGATGATTATGGAATTGTGATTGAATGATGTTAATATATATGAACATACTTGAATGATGATGATGATGTTGATGATTGATGATGATGATAGTAGAAGTATGTTGTATATGTTGCATTCATTCATGTTCATTGATGATACTGTATCCATAAGGGTGTGTTGGATCAGTGAAGGGCATGATTCCCATTGTGTGGAATCTGTGTTGGCAGGGCTGTATCTTGGACGATGTTGGATCGGTCATGGGTTATCCCCATTTGATGATGTTGGTACCACATGCATAGTGTCAGTTCATACATATGCATAATTTATAACATGATTGGATGTATTCCAGTGTTGTAAATGTTAATGATGTATTGATTTTGGTTTGATTGTTGTGAATGTCTGTTTATGAAACAATTGGGTGAATGATGCAACTGTGATGTGTTATTACTTTATAACCTTATAACATTTGTTAATTATGATGAGACTCACCCTTACATGTTGTCATTTTCAGATTGAGGATAGCGGCTGTTCGACTCGGTGAGGATTAGCTCATGAGTCAGTGGTTTAGTAGCGTCAGGTGTCATGCTCTTATAGTTGTAACACTGGGGACGCGATTGTTTAGAGTTTATGATTATGACTCTAGTTATGTTTTGATGTTTTGAAGGATAAGTTTTAAAGATGTTAAACTTAGTCCGTTTTTGATAAATTTCCGCTGTGTGAACATGAAACGTTTTACTTTATGATGATTACCTCAGTGAATGCATGACATGACTGAATGATGTTTGTTTATTATGAATTATGGCACCCTTATTTCATGTACTCTGAATAATTGTTTTAAAATTGCCGCGGGGTTAGTAAGGGGTGTTACAATAGTGGTATCAGAGCATAGTCGGTCGTTATGACCAGAGTCTTAGTGTCAGTTTTGCTTTCCTGTGTATGTGACTAGTAAGAGTTAACTGTCGATACTTCTGTTCTGATTAAATTGGTTGTGATATAAGCAGAACAATGGCTGGAAGAGGAGGAAGAAACGATGATGCTATCGATGAGGCTCTGGGCATGATTGCTGGTTTGCTAGGAGGAAATGCCAATGGAGCTGCGATCGGTGCTGACAGGCAGCTGAACAGTTTTCAGAGGAACAATCCTCCATTGTTCAAGGGCACGCATGATCCTGAAGGTGCTCAGAAGTGGCTTAAGGAGATCGAGAGAATCTTCAGAGTCATCGATTGTGCTGAGGATCTGAAGGTGAGGTATGGTACTCACATGTTGTCTGAAGAGGCTGACGACTGGTGGCTGACTACCAGGACTGAACTGGAAGCTGATGGTGTGGCTATTTCTTGGGCTGTGTTCAAGAGAGAGTTTTTGAGGAGGTACTTTCCTGAAGACGTAAGGGGTCGAAAGGAAATTGAATTTCTGGAACTAGTTCAAGGTAGCATGACAGTACCAGAGTATGCTTCGAAGTTCGTTAAGTTGGCAAAGTACTACGTCCACTACAACAATGATGAAGCTAGTGAATTCTCGAAATGCGTCAAGTTCGAGAACGGTCTCCGCAATGAGATTAAGCAGGGTATCAGATATCAGAGAATCTGGAGATTTGTAGACTTGGTGGACTGTAGTAGAATCTTCGAGGAAGATAATCTCAAGCTGAAGTCATCTCACTCTCGCGAGTTAGTTGACAGGAAAGGGAAGAAGCCTATGGATAAGGGTAAGCCATATGGTAGAGGTAATCCAAAGACTGGTGGTTGGAAGAAGCCTAGTGGGGGAGACTCCAGTGCTTTTGTCAGGTGCTATAACTGTGGTGAGGTCGGGCACCGTAGGAATGAGTGCAAGCTGAATTAGAAGAAGTGCTTCAAGTGTGAAGAAGTGGGTCATGTTGCCGCTGATTGTAAGAAGAAGATTGTGACTTGTTACAATTGCGGTGAGGAGGGTCACATTAGCCCACAGTGTCCTAAACCGAAGAAGAACAAAGCTGGAGGGAAGGTCTTTGCTTTGTCTGGATCGGAAACCACTCTGGAGGATAGACTAATTAAAGGTACGTGTTTTATTCATGGCACACCTTTAGTTGCGATTATTGATACTGGAGCAACTCATTCTTTTATTTCTTTGGATTGTGCTGAGAGGTTGAATTTGGAAATATCTGAAATAAATGGAAGTATGGTTATTGATACTCCAGCGTCGGGGTCAGTAACTACTTCATCCGCATGCTTGAATTGTCCGGTTGATATTTTTGGTAGGGAATTCGGGATGGACTTAGTGTGCCTTCCGTTGAAACAACTCGATGTAATCCTGGGGATGAACTGGTTAGAATTTAACCGTGTTCACATCAACTGTTTTTCGAAGACAGTAATCTTTCCTGAAGAAGTTCATTCTGATGATCTGGAGATGACGGCTAGACAAGTGGGTGAAGCTATCAAGGATGGTGCAACAGTGTTTATGTTGTTCGCATTGATGAATGTGAAAGAAAAAGTGGCGAGTAGCAAATTACCTGTGGTGTGTGAATTCCCAGAAGTTTTTCTGGAAGAAGTGAATGAATTACCACCGGAAAGAAAAGTGGAGTTTTCTATTGATTTAATTCCGGGAACTAGTCAAGTGTCGATGGCACCGTACCGTATGTCACCGTCTGAGCTGACAGAACTGAAGAAGCAGTTGGAAGAATTACTTGAGAAGAAGTTCATTCGTCCTAGCGTTTCTCCGTGGGGTGCACCTGTGTTACTAGTGAAGAAGAAAGAGGGTTCAATGAGGCTGTGTGTGGATTACAGACAATTGAACAAGGTTACTATCAAGAATCGGTATCCCTTGCCGAGGATAGATGATTTGATGGATCAGTTGGTTGGAGCATGTGTGTTTAGTAAGATTGATCTGAGGTCTGGGTATCACCAGATTCGTGTGAAAGACGATGATATTCAGAAGACCGCTTTCAGGACAAGGTATGGACATTACGAGTATTCGGTAATGCCGTTTGGAGTTACTAACGCACCTGGTGTATTTATGGAGTATATGAATAGGATATTTCATCCTTATCTCGATAGGTTCGTGGTGGTGTTTATAGATGATATCCTAATATATTCTAAGAGTAAGGAAGAACATGCAGAACATCTCAGAAATGTGTTGGAGTTGTTAAAAGAGAAGCAACTTTTTGCCAAACTGTCGAAGTGTGAATTTTGGTTAGAAGAGGTCAGTTTTCTTGGACATGTAATTTCAAAGAACGGTATTACTGTCGATCCTACTAAGATAGAGGCTGTATCCCAGTGGGAAGCTCCGAAATCGGTGTCAGAGATTCGTAGTTTTCTTGGTCTTGCAGGTTATTACAGGAAGTTCATTGAAGGATTTTCAAAGTTAGCATTGCCGTTAACTAAATTAACCAGAAAGGGTCAGGCTTTTATTTGGGATGTAAAATGCGAGGAAGGATTCCAAGAGCTGAAGAAGAGGTTGACTAGTGCTCCTATTTTGATTTTGCCGAATCCGACAGAATCATTTGTGGTTTATTGTGATGCTTCGCTGATGGGTTTAGGTGGTGTATTGATGCAGAACCAACAAGTGGTCGCGTACGCGTCGAGACAACTCAAAGTGCATGAAAGGAATTATCCGACTCATGATTTGGAGTTGGCAGCGGTGGTTTTTGTCTTGAAGTTGTGGCGACATTATTTGTATGGGTCGAGATTCGAAGTGTTCAGTGATCATAAGAGTCTGAAATATCTATTTGACCAGAAGGAACTGAATATGAGGCAGAGAAGGTGGTTAGAATTCCTTAAAGACTATGATTTTAGTTTGAATTACCATCCGGGTAAGGCAAACGTAGTTGCGGATGCTTTAAGTAGGAAGACTTTGCATATGTCTATGCTAATGGTGAAGGAATTGGATTTGATTGAACAATTCAGAGACTTGAGTTTGGTATGTGAAGGTACTCCTACTAGTGTTAAGTTGGGAATGCTGAAGCTGACCAGTGGTATTCTTGAAGAGATCAGAGAGGGCCAAAAGGCTGATGTCGAATTAGTCGACAAGTTGACTTTGATTAACCCAGGCAAGAGCGGTGAATTCAGAGTTGACGAGAATCGTATACTGAGGTTTGGAAACAGAGTTTGTGTTCCGGATGTTGGTGAACTCCGAAGAAATATTTTAGAAGAAGGACACCGTAGTGGATTAAGTATTCATCCTGGTGCTACCAAGATGTATCATGATTTGAGAAAGCTATTTTGGTGGCCTGGAATGAAGAAAGAAATTGCTGAGTTTGTGTATTCTTGTTTGACTTGTCAGAAGTCAAAGGTTGAACATCAGAAGCCATCTGGATTTATGCAACCGATGTTTATTCCTGAGTGGAAATGGGATAGCATATCAATGGATTTTGTTTTGGGTTTGCCGAGAACTGTTAAGAATTGTGAAGCTATCTGGGTCGTGGTAGACAGGTTGACGAAGTCTGCACATTTCATACCGGTAAGAATGGATTATCCGATGGAAAAGCTGGCTCAATTGTATATTGAGAAGATAGTTAGTCTACATGGTATTCCTTCGAGTATCGTGTCAGACAGAGATCCGAGATTTACGTCTAAGTTCTGGGAAGGTTTGCAGAAGGCTTTGGGTACTAAGCTGAGACTGAGTTCTGCTTATCATCCGCAGACGGATGGACAGACTGAGAGAACAATTCAGTCGTTAGAAGATTTGTTACGTGCTTGTGTATTAGAAAAAGGAGGTGCTTGGGATAGTTATCTACCTTTGATTGAATTTACCTACAACAACAGTTTTCATTCGAGTATAGGTATGGCTCCGTTTGAGGCATTGTATGGTAGGAGATGTAGAACTCCATTGTGTTGGTACGAAGCTGGTGAGAGTGCTGTGATTGGACCAGAAATTGTACAACAGACTACGGAGAAGATTAAGATGATTCAGGAGAAGATGAAAGCTTCTCAGAGTCGTCAAAAGAGTTATTATGATAAGAGGAGGAAGACACTTGAGTTTCAAGAGGGAGATCATGTGTTTATGAAGGTTACTCCTATGACGGGTATTGGTCGAGCTTTGAAGTCAAAGAAGTTGACTCCGCATTTTATTGGACCATTCCAAATTTCAGAAAGAGTGGGAGAAGTGGCATATCGTATTGCGTTACCGCCAATGCTTGCCAACTTGCATGATGTATTTCATGTGTCTCAATTGAGGAAATACATTTCGGATCCGTCCCACGTGATCCAAGTGGATGATGTACAGGTGAAAGACAACTTAACGGTTGAAACGTTACCTGTGAGGATTGATGATAGAAGACTGAAGCAATTGCGGGGCAAGGAAATAGCTTTAGTCAGAGTAGCTTGGGGAGGACCAGCTGAAGGAAATGTTACCTGGGAGCTAGAGAGCCAATGAAGGATTCGTATCCAGAGCTCTTTACCTGAGGTATGTTTTCGAGGACGAAAACTCTTTTAGTGGGGGAGAGTTGTAACGCCCGTATAATTTTAATATTAATTTAATCAAGAATAGTGAATTAATAATTAGAATTATTAAGGATTTTGTGAAAATAATAAATAAATAATGGTTTATGGCATTTGGGCCATGTGAGAAATAGTAAAAGGGGGGGGGTGTGATATAGGAAGGCCCTTTACTAATATTATTATTATTTTCATAAAATAATTGGAATTGGGAAGAAAGAAGGAACGTGAAAGAACAGAAGTCTGAGGAACGAGGAACGTGAAGGAGAACAGTAGAGGGAGAGACCAAGAATCAAGAAATTTGTCTAAGGTAAGGGGGGACTTATCTGATTATCATCTATTATCGGGTTAGGGGTTGATAATACTGAATAGATGTGGAATTCGGGTCGATTGAGTCATATGATAGGTTTAGGGATTGAGTCAATTGTGTGATGTTTGATCTCTATATTTGAATCTATGATGTCTGCGTTGTTATGGTCTCAATTGATGTGTAATTGGTGTATTATGAGACACATTTTGTATTGTTTGTGCATTCTATTTCTCTAGGTCCGTACTGGTATGAATTGGTTGTGTTTGGAATGCATAGAATGCTGTTTTCTGCAGGTTGGGGTTTCTGAAATCGCCGGTTCGCGCCGCGTGCGCAGGGTGGCGCCGCGAACAAGTGGGCAGAATGCCAGGAAGTTGTGATACGCTCAGGTCGCGCCGCGTACCTGTGTTCGCTCCGCGAAGGCGTAACTTTTTCTCGTTTCGCGCCGCGAACAGCTTGGCAGAGAGCCAATGAATTTTTGGGACGCTCAGTTCGCGCCGCGAACTGGTGATGGCGCCGCGTGCTGTTGGTGTTTTGAGATATTTTAAAAGTTCAAAGATGCATAACTTTTTAACCGTTGGTCCGTTTGATGCGCCGTTTCGAGCTAAACGAACCTTGTAGGATAATCTATATGATGATGATGATTGATCGGTTTTTAGAATGATGAAAATACATGTATGCTATTCTTATTGAGTATGATGATTGATGCAAATACGTGTATGTTTTGTATATGATGATTATGGAATTGTGATTGAATGATGTTAATATATATGAACATACTTGAATGATGATGATGATGTTGATGATTGATGATGATGATAGTAGAAGTATGTTGTATATGTTGCATTCATTCATGTTCATTGATGATACTGTATCCATAAGGGTGTGTTGGATCAGTGAAGGGCATGATTCCCATTGTGTGGAATCTGTGCTGGCAGGGCCGTATCTTGGACGATGTTGGATCGGTCATGGGTTATCCCCATTTGATGATGTTGGTACCACATGCATAGTGTCAGTTCATACATATGCATAATTTATAACATGATTGGATGTATTCCAGTGTTGTAAATGTTAATGATGTATTGATTTTGGTTTGATTGTTGTGAATGTCTGTTTATGAAACAATTGGGTGAATGATGCAACTGTGATATGTTATTACTTTATAACCTTATAACATTTGTTAATTATGATGAGACTCACCCTTACATGTTGTCATTTTCAGATTGAGGATAGCGGCTGTTCGACTCGGTGAGGATTAGCTCATGAGTCAGTGGTTTAGTAGCGTCAGGTGTCATGCTCTGATAGTTGTAACACTGGGGACGCGATTGTTTAGAGTTTATGATTATGACTCTAGTTATGTTTTGATGATTTGAAGGATAAGTTTTAAAGATGTTAAACTTAGTCCGTTTTTGATAAATTTCCGCTGTGTGAACATGAAACGTTTTACTTTATGATGATTACCTCAGTGAATGCATGACATGACTGAATGATGTTTGTTTATTATGAATTGTGGCACCCTTATTTCATGTACTTTGAATAATTGTTTTAAAATTGCCGCGGGGTTAGTAAGGGGTGTTACAGCATTCATACAAATATATGACACGGATACATGTAAAACATCACCCAATAAATAATATAAACAGGGTATAAAACTCGGACTTTACGTCCCTACCACCTACTCATCGTATAGGCCATTAACTCAGCTTCGCAATGCTCCAAACGGCACATAAATCGGATACTCGGATCAAAAGTTATGGGATTTTAAAGATAAAACATTTTTAGAAAAAAATTGCAGCAGAACCCGGTTCGTCCCTACGTGGGAACCGGTTCCTGGCTGCTTCCCAAAACACGCCTCTGATTTTTACTATGGGGAACCGGGTTGTCCCTACCTGGGAACCGGTTCCCAGCAACCCAGAATCTACACGCCTCTGTTTTTATAAGGGGGAACCGGTTCGTCCCACATGGGAACCGGTTCCTACGTACCTGTACAGCCAAATTCACCATTTTGACAGCATTTACCCTATCCCATTTCCCCAATTTCAGGTACATACGAACATAGCACACAAATACCATCAATTTTCACATCATCACATATTTCAGACAAGTTTTATACAAGTATTAACAGCATATATCATGAGTATTAAAAGAATCATGTAATTCATACAAATTCATCAGAACCTAACTATGTTCCCAAACCCGACACATATGATTGAATTAACGACAATTCTAATCAATCCTACTACCTACAATCGCATAAGGATCACTAACCCGAAGAATCCCCCCTTACCTCAGAGTCGAATCTTCGAAGGTCTCCTTCTCCTTGGCTCTTCTCTCTTTCACGTGTTCTTCCTTTCTCAGAGTCTGTCTCCTCTGCTTCTGCCTTCTCTTTTCCCAATTTTCCTTTATTTTATGAAAAATAAAATATTCTCAATAGGCTTGCTTAGTTAACACCCCCCCTTCTGCTAACTAACACACAAAGCCCAAAGCCATATTTCATCATTTTTTCCAAATAATTCCCACAAATTATTAATTCTAATAATTTAATTAATAAAAATAATTAAATTAATAAACAAGTTCTAAAGTATCTTTCTTTCGGATATCGCATAGAACACTTTTTTTTCAGAAGATCTTTCATTCCGAATGAGTTCGGGCATTTCTGGAGACAAGTTCTTTCCTTTTAGAGTTTATCTGCAGACTTTCAGAAAGATACTTTTGTATTTTGTACTCGTTAGCAATGTTCAGATCAATTAGAATAACATTTCCTTTACGTGTTTAATGATCAGAATATAAGTTTTCTCTTTTTCAATGATGAGATCCTCAAAATTTCTAATATTACTTAACTTATTAATTCTCCCCCTTTTTATCATAATCAAAAAGATGTAAAAATGTATGAATTTTGAAGTCAGCTAAACAGTTAGAAGTATTAACATCACTGTTATCCCAGACAAAATGACAAACAGAAAGGAAAAAATTCATTAATAAGAGAACAAACATTCTACAAACACCAATAACTAAGACTTAGACTCCTAGTAATCATACTCATAGTCTCCTCCAGTGAAGGGAAAATGTTCACTAGGTTCAGCAAGCAGTGCATCTTCTTTGTTAAAAAGTTCTATGGAGCGAAGAGTGCTCATAACGCCTGCAAACTCGAACATAGCGGACAAGATTCTTCCATATGGTATGAAGAATTCTTGACCACACTTTACCGTTACCAATATTTCTTGAACCAATAATATTTCCTTTTTGGTTCCCTCCTAATCTAACGTCCCTGCCAGATTTAAGTTCCAAGCTTTGGAACATAGACTTTCTTCCCATCATGTGCCGCGAGCATCCAGAGTCCAGGTACCATGACTGGTGTCTTGACTTTGCTGTTAAGTACATCTGCAACATAAATCATTTTCTTCTTAGGTACCCATATCTTTTTGGGTCCTTTTGTGTTAGTGTGCCTAAAGTTCTGTTTGACTTTAGGTCTGGCAAGAGAACTATCAGAATAAGATATATATTTGATATCATGAGTGTGTCCAAAACTAAATTGTGTATGCAATGGTTTATATGTGATTTTCATTTCGTCAACTGATTTAGGTTGATATGGTTCCTTTCCTTTGGGTGTATTGTAGCCAATACCAGTTCTATTGTTTTTACTTACACCATAAATCATAGAAGCTATTTTGCTTCTGTTTATGCTTTTAGCAAGAAATTTTTGAAAACCATCGTCATATTCTTTCAGAATATCTTTAGTACTTGAAGAACTTTCTGACTTAAGGATTTTTTGATTTTTCAGATCTTCTATAAGTTTCAAATTATTATCTTTAAGCTCAGCATTCTCAATTTTAAGTTTTTCGATTTCAGCTACTAAGCTGTTCTTTAGCTTCTTAAATTTGAATTTTAATTTATTGTGGTTCTCTAGAAGTTCTAATAGACTTTCTTCTAGCTCTTCTCTAGTAAGTTAAGAAAATACCTCATTAGTATCTACTTCTGAATATGAACTATTTTCGGTGGTGGCCATGAATGCTATGTTGGCGTGTTCATCTTCTGAGTTGTATTTGTCTTCGGATGATTCAGAATCATCCCTTGTAGCCATCAGACTTTTCTTCTTTTCAAACCTCTTCTTACGCCTTTCTATTTGCAGTCTAGGACATTCACTCTTGAAATGTCATGGTTCATTACATTCATAGCATACATTACCTTTTCTGCTAGTCTTTTTGTATTTAGAGGATTCTCCTTTATATTCTGGTCTTCTGAAGTTTCTGAACCTTCTTTGCTTGTGTTTCCAGAGTTGATTCACTCTTCTGGATAGAAGAGATAGCTCATTTTTCCCGTCTGATCCAGATTCGTTTGAGCATTCTTCCTTGGCCTGCAAAGCGTTAGTTTCAATTTTTTTAGCAGATTTAAGAGCTATAGTCTTACCTTTCTTTTGAGGCTCATTTTCATCGAGCTCAATCTCATGACTTCTTAGAGCACTGATGAGTTCTTCAAGGGATACTTCATCTAGATTTCTTGTGACTTTGAACATTGTAACCATTGGCCCCCATCTTCTTGGTAGACTTCTGATTAATTTCTTGACATGATCAGCTTTAGTATATCCTTTGTTTAGAACTCTTACACCAGTAGTCAGAGTTTGAAATCTTGAGAACATGGCTTCAATGGTCTCATCATCTTCCATCTTGAAGGCTTCTAATTTCTGGATTAAGGCCAGAGCTTTTGTCTCTTTGGCATGAGCATTTCCTTCATGAGTCATTTTGAGTGACTCAACTATATCGTGTTTCGTATCTGTGTTTGTGATTTTCCTTCCGGACCTTTTTCTGACACGGTTAAGTGTTTGCACCCAAAACCAAGAGCTGTGATACCAATTGAAGGTTGAGAAAACACTTAGAAGGGGGGGGGTTGAATAAGTGATTCTTTTTCATTTGTAGGAAAGATAAACAGAACATAATTATTTTTATCCTGGTTCACCTTCTCAATAAGGCTACCTCCAATCCACCTTCTCAGGTGATTTTCCTCTCTCATCGAGGACTTAATCCACTATAAGCAGAACTTGATTACAATTGCACAGCTCACTGGTGTGACTAACAATATAATGCAAAAGCCAAACTGCTGGTGACTAACAACCTGCACAAATCAACTGTTTGTGACTAACCAACTTCTAAGACTCAACTAGTCCTAGACTTTTTGAGACTTCTGACCCAACTAGTCTCTCAAGGAACTGTTATATAGTAAATTCAAATGACAGTTTTTAGAATTGCTTCTATAAGTGTTCATCACAAGTGTGATATTTCACTAATTTTTGGTACAGAAAGTTTGAACTCAAACTAAGGATATGAAACTTTTTCTTCAGCGAGTTTGAATGATCTTCACACTTTGATAATTTTTCAGACTTAGGATGTTCGTGTGTGTGTAATCGTTGTTGTTGGATGTTTCAAAACGAACATGAATATATAGCTCTAGGATTTTTGTCCGTTAACTTGTTTCTTGAACGAAACATTTAATGCTTGCGTGTTGCTTTTTCGTTTTGTTTTCTTCAAATGAGCTGCATGTGGATAGCGTCTGTAACACGGTGGGAGAACTAACTTTTTTAAAATTTCGCGGATAGCAAGAGTCGCCACCGACTTTTATTTTATCCAATTGAAAAGGCAAAAAGAACAGGAAAGACCTTTTAAAAGAGATTGAGTTCGGTGGGTAGGTTATACAAAGGGAAGGTGTAAGCACCCTTTGTATCCATGGTTACCCATGGGCTTTTGATTGCTTAGCTCACTTTTATTTTCAAAATGTTTGAAGTGTAGTGCGTGAATAGGAAAAATATTTGTTAAGTTTTTTAGCTTGTAAATAAGCGTAGCCTTTTGGAATTGATTTGAAAAAAAGATGTGAAAGTAATTTGAAAGTTTGAATGTATGAGCAAGCATTTAAAAGCATCTGCCCTAAGATTGTCTTTCTTGTTCTTTAAGATTTTCGTTTGAAAGGGCTATCCATACCATAAAGAGGGCAGGTAGTCCTTTCATTGGATTTGAAAAGGGTCATCGAAATTATCATTCGCCATAAGACTGTCCCTACTATAAAGAGGGCATGTAGTCTCAAGGAAGGATATAATAGTCATTCAGGCAACCAGTGAGGATACCTTAGCAATTGGGACAATCATTATTTACCGAGGCAACATCGAGGGACAAGATCATTTTTCTGTTAGGCAACTTCGAGGGGACATATGATCTTATGATGATTTATGAACTGAGGGCAACATTTGCTTTAGGTATCCTCGTATTCGAGGGACTTGACTATTTTTATCGAAAAGGCAGCAGAAGAGGAATTACCCTAAAGGTGTGTGTGTGGCACAATCACGTGGTTGAATTCAATTATATTATCTTGTAAAAAAGTGATCTAATTCTCTTTAACAAGGCTTGCACTCCCTAGGATTACTAACCACGCAGTTAAAAATAAAGGCAGAATTAAAATTTCCTACGCTATTACAATAAACACCTGTAGGGCATAAAAATAAAGGCAAGAAAATAAAATCCTAAATCTATTACAATAAACACCTGCAGATGAATAGAGGCAAAATATTAAGTGCAGGAAAATAAACCTAAACTATTACAAGGCTTTTGGGCAGATACAATATAATGAAGAAATGAGCGCGAAAATAAAAATTATGACAAACCAAAGACAGATAGAGAATAAGTAAGGATAAATTAATTAGCCTAAAAATAATTATTAGCCTAAAAATAAAGAATGTGACAAAATCCTAACCCTAATTCATGAAAATGGACAACATCTACCTATTATATATATTTTAGGGTTAATGGTTAAAAAAAGAGATTTTACCAAGGTTTTCAAGGGCAATGAAGCAAACAAATAAGTGTATGGAAGAATTGACACCTGCTCCCCTTTGGCCAAAGGAGGTACCTGCAAAAATAAAATAAGAATAAGAATATTAGTAATAGTAATAATAATAACACAAGAAAAGAATTGGGGTTTAGCAAATTAAATTATGGACAAAATTACGAATAACCTTGATTTGGCCAAATACCAAAAAGGTTTTTGGCCAAATATGAATAACCTTGATTTGGCCAAATACCAAAGGGTTTTTGGCCAAAAAAAGCAATTGGGGTACCATCCACTTGGTCAATTCATAGAAAACCTGTTCATAAACCAACGCAATTTTTTTTAGATTTTTTTGAAATTATGAAAATAGAAATTAAATAAAATAAAATAGAAAAAAGAGCAATTTGCGATTTTGAGGGTCGAAATCCATTAGAATTCTATTCTAAAGGAGTATTGTTCTACGATTTTTTTTCTGAACTTCTAGAAAAAATTCGGAGCAAATCGAAACAGTAGTTTCAGAATTCGACTGATAGGTGGGAAAATTTATTACTGTGCTGCAACCAGAATTTCAACCCTGAAGAAGGAGAAGTAGGAGAAAATATTTTTTGTGTTTGTGAGAAGAGAGAAAGTCGGTGTAAGGGTTAGAATTGTTAGTCCTATCTATCATCATGAATTAGGTTAGAAGAAAAATAATTATAGTAAAACTATGGACCAAATCAAAGCCCAAAAATCAATTTATTTTAATTCTAATAAAAAATTAAATCAAACTAATTTAATAAGATTGACTTGTCCCATAAGTTATAAAAAGTGCTAAAAATAGAACAAATAAGATTAAAAACTTCTTTTTTTGGATTTTTTGAATATTTTATGATTTTTGGTGATTTTTTTTTACTAAAAATGCATAAAAAGTTAAAATTGCTTATTTTAAAAAATGCCTATTTAATTAATACGAAAATTAAAAATAAAATGATTAAAAAATGATTTTTTTGTTATTTTTTAATATAAATGAAAATAAAATTAAAACTATAGTTAGAAACAAAAAAAAAGGAAAAAGTGTTAGAAGTGGGATTCGAACCCGAGACTTTGTACTTGCAAGCCTTACCTCCTTACCAATTGCGCTATATTGTTTGTTTGAAATAAAAGCCAATTGAAAGTGTATGAAGCATGGGAAAACATTTTGCTATTTATTAAAATATAAATAATTTAAGAATAAATTATTATATTTTAAAATAGACTTTAAATCGAATATTTATAAATTCAAGACGTCAATGTGAATGACCTCAAAATTTTATAAAAAATCCAATTTTGAAATAATTTGAATATTTTAATATGGTAGACAAATTTTGGGGTATGACAGCTGCCCCTGTTCAATCTTCTTACACCTGAGGATGTAGAATGGTTTATGTCCCACTTGGTATCCGAGGGTGGAATAGGATTGAACACTAGAGTACCCGGAAATTTGCACTATCGGGGATGGGCTTAGAGATGCCACCCAGTTATTGAGAGAATTGATTGAGATGGGCTTAAAAGATGCCATCTGGATGTTGGGAGTATGAAGTGGGCTTAAAGATGCCACATGACTTGATAGGTTGAAAGTCAGAATGAGTCGTACGTTAGACTATATCTGAAAGGATATATTTAGGATGAGTCATACATTAGACTGAATCCACTGTATTGATGAATCTCAAAGTAAGTCGTACGTTAGGCTGTACTTCAGGACGAGTCACACGTTAGACTAGGTCCAATTGCATCGATAGATGTCTGGATAAGCCGTATATTAGGCAGAAGGACGGGTCGTACGTTAGACCGGGTCCGATTGCATCGATAGATGTCTGGAAAGCCGTACATTGGCTGAAGGATGGGTCGTACGTTAGACCGGATCCAATTGCATTGATAAATGTCTGGATAAGTAAGCCGTTCGTTAGGCTGTACTTTAGGACGAGTCATACATTAGACTGGGTCCGATTGCATCGATAGATGTCTGGAAAGTCGTACGTTAGGCTGAAGGATGGATCGTACGTTAAACCGGATCCAATTGCATTGATAAATGTCTGGATAAGTAAGCCGTTTGTTAGGCTGTAATTTAGGATGAGTCATACGTTAGACTGGGTCCGATTGCATCGGTAGATGTCTGGAAAGTCGTACGTTAGGCTTTAGGATTGGTCGTACATTAGACTAGGTTCCCTGTGTTGATAGTTGTCAAAATACACCGTACGTCAGGTTGTATCCTAGGATGAGTTGTACGCTAGACTAGATCCTTTGTATTCAGAAGTACCAGAATAAGTCGTACGTTAGGCTGTATCTGAGCTCAGATGTAATGAGAAGTGTTTGTTGGAGGTTGATCGTGTCAGCACCATTCGTAGTAACTGAATTAGATCTTGGAAATATGATCGGGTCTACACCTTTCGTGGTGATAGAATTAGATCTTTGAATGTTGGTTGTGTCAGCACCGTTCGTAGTAACTGAACTAGACCTTGGAAGGATGATCGTGTCTACACCGTTCGTGATGATAGAATCAGATCTTTGAATGTTGATCGTGTCAGCACCGTTCGTAGTAACTGAATTAGACCTTGGATGGATGATCGTGTCTACACCGTTCGTGATGATAAAATCAGATCTTTGCATGTTGATCGTGTCAGCACCGTTCGTAGTAACTGAATTAGACCTTGGAAGGATGATCGTGTCTACACCGTTCGTGATGATAGAATTAGATCTTTGAATGTTGATCGTGTCAGCACTGTTCGTAGTAACTGAATTAGATCTTAAGAAGATGATTATCTCTGAACTAGCTCTGGAGAATATCCGGAACTAAGTACCAGAATTAAATCTTTGTCTTGATTATCTCTGAACTATCTCTGGAAAATACCCGGAACTAAGTATCAGAACTAAATCATGGTCTTGATTATCTTTGAACTATCTTTGGAAGATATCCAAAATTAAGTGTCAGAACTAAATCTCTTTCTTGAATGAGTGTTGGAATTAAATTGTTGACTTGATTATCTCTGCACTATATCTAGAAGATAATGTTCATTTGATTTGTAGGAATAGACTGAAAAAGCAACATTAATTTTATGCAATGTCGTGATGCATGTATTGTAAATTTTTGAAATGAATGAGAGTGTTATGCATATGCCATGAGGCATATGTATGTTATGTGTGTTCCATGATACGTATAATGTATGAATGCAAAACTTTTTTAATGATGATAGTAGATTGTAGTAGCGTCTGGTGGGGAAAATAAATCCCTGACTGTTGTAGAGAATACAGAGTACAAGTCTTCCTTTTTAGTAGGAACTCCCGCTTCATGCTCGAGGATGCTCAGCTGGGGATCTTTGACTTCTTCTTGGGGAAGGACAATAGCTTTGAATGATTGATCTTGATGTCCCCTGAATGGGGATAGAAGAGTTGAATAACCTTACCTGGAGAAGTAAGAAGTATCGGAGAACCGACAGTGCTGAAGGTGTAAACTTCGTTGGGGAACTGAATCTCTGTTGGAAAGAGAATCTTTGGAGATATCTTCTCGAGGATTACTTTGTGGGGATATGATCCTATGAAGCCAGCATTGTGGGAAGGCATGGATGACTTGAATATTTCCCAAGTGATTATAGCAGCTGTCATTCCTGGTCTGGTATTGATTAGGACCTGCCAATGAGTATTGATCGAGGTGTCAAGTTGGACTTGCATAGATTTTCCCCTGTTAGTAGGGATTTTAAAAAGGTTCGCTTCGCGAGGACTTTATGAGATGTGCACTATGGGTCACATGCCCCTTGTAATTGTAGACTTAGGACAATGCCCCATGTTGATTGGGAAGTAGTTGTAGATCTACTTGGGATGTATGCCCTCGACTGTTTGGCATCCTTGAGAGATTCTCGGAATCTTGACTTGATTGCCCCAGATTGATTGGCATTCTTTGAGAGATTTTCGGAATCTTAACTTGATTGCCCCAGATTGATTGGTATTCTTTGAGAGATTCTCGGAATCTTGACCTGACTGCCCCAGATCGATTGGATAAACCATGCCATGCCCCTTGTATACGTAGGAGATATTCCTTCTGAAGTGACTTTGTATGTCAGGATAACTTTTGGTCATTAGTTGTAACCTGTGAAAATTCTTCCTGATGCTAACATTTGAAATTATGTAGCAGAATATGTTTAATAATGAAATCATGAGATGCAATGCATATGACTGTCTTGATTTTTTGAAAAACATTAAAACAGGAGATATAAAAGCGTGATGTTTATAGAAACCGAGATATCAACTCAGCATTTATGGTAAACCTTAAGGAGTTAGGATACCTTTTTTGGTGACGGTATGCTTTCGAACTAACCATGCTTTAGTTAGGAGTTTCAAGGGTTGTAACGTGACTTGGTTCACGGTTTAAGAAACAAAGGATAATGGCCCAAAATTTATTTGTACCCATCCCAATCTTCGTGATGTTCTTCGATCCTATGCTCAGTTAACTTGGCGTTTAAGTCCTAGCAGAGCTTTCAGTAGTAACATTGACATTTGATGATGGTTAAAGTACCGGAAGTTTGTTTGGACAGGCAGTCATCCTTTTTGTAATATTTTTTTGTCGGGGATTTTTTTTAGCAACCTCTTTTTGACTTTGATTTTGTTATCCCTAACTTTTACCTGAACTATTTATTTTGATATTACATTCAGCGGGATGTTTGATTTTTGATAAGTCTCCTTCATAGGTTTTGACTTAATTTTTCTTTTTCCTTTTGATAGATATTGACTGCCTGACTTAATGGTTATGGGAACCCATCATTACTTGTACAAAAGGCATATTGGCATAACTGAGTTAACTGAGTAACTACCCTGCCCCGGATTATGATTAAGGGTTCAATTTGCATATGAAGAAAAACTTCTACTCCTTAGGCTCAAAGGGGTTGACTAGGGATTAACATCCTTATATCTCCACTGTTTAGGAATTGAAACAATGCCTGTACATCGTCAGCATAGTCTGTTCAAAAGCATACTGTATGAGGTTGCGGTATCGTTTTGGTCATCCTCCCTCAAAAGGCTTACAACTTAGCAGGAGTTGAATATCACAAAACATAAGCAAAGTAAAGACACAATTTAAATGAGTGATAACGAAATTCAAGACAAACATATGCAATGCACGGATGATGATTATTAAAATAGATAATGTCTATCATGAGTCAAATGTTTAAACAAACAGAAAAGAAATTGCAAATGAAAGTAAAGCTAATGAACCAATAGTCCATCCTTCTGGACATTAATCAGTCTTGTTATGATTAGGCATGGGAGCAATGATCACCATAAGGGTCTTAGGAGGGTTAAATCTAATTTCCCCATCATCGATCATATCTTGAATCTTATTCTTCAATGTCCAGCAAATATTAGTGTCATGTTTAGGACTATTGGAGTGATATGTGCACCTCGCATTGGGATTATAGCGGAGAGAGGAGGTGTTAGGATTCTTAGGAGGGTCCCTCAAGGTAATTAGCCCTTCTTTCAACAACTGTTGTAACGATTCAGCCAAAGTCATGTTAATCTTTGTGAATTGTCTTTTGGGCGCGCCCTGTTTACGTTGTTGTTGTAGTGCTGATGTGGAGATCAGAATTCCCCCAACAGATTGGTTGCGTTCATTACGACCCTTCTGGTTGTACATAGCATCAGCCTTATGAGGCTTCTCAGGTGAGTTGAAGTCAATGATCTTGTCGTCAATTAAGTCTTGAATCCTGTGCTTCAATGGTCCACAATCCTCGGTATCATGACCAAGATGGTTCGAATGATAAGCACATCTTGCATTATACTTGTACCCAGGAGTAGGATTGGCAGGAACTGAATATGGAGACAATAGGGTTATCAAGTTCTGATGGAGCAGTTGTTGCAGAATGATCGGAAAAATAGCAAGTTTACTATTTTTGCCTTTGTAGTAATAACAGGGAAAATTCCCCGAATGTCGATCTCAAGGACTGCGTAGGAAATACAGATTCTTAAAGTATAATTCAATTGAACAAAAAGCCTTGGTGGTTTTGGTTTAAATGGATTAAATCCTTGCAAAGAAAAAATAATGAGAAAATAAATTGATATTTGTTATCAAATATATGAGATGCTAGGGTGAGTGGTTGATTTGGCATGTAACACTCAGAATTAAGATCTCTTCAACAAGTTCATAACATTCAGTTACCACATCCTTAGGGTGTTTCCTCCTAAGTCCTTAGTGAGAAAACCTTTGGTCTTCCAACCTAAATCCTAAGTCCTTAGGAACCTAAATTGAAACCAAGCTTTTATATAATCAAGATTATGTGGTAATTATAGGGTATCCCTAGTCCTAGGTGATATCTACTATAATCAAACTATACAAAAACCCTAACAACTACAGTCCTGTATTGTTAGCCGTAGATTAATCCTTATTTGACCGATAAAGAAAATATTAAGAACATTGCATAATTTAACTGAAAATCATAAACCAATGTATTGACGAAATCACAAATTCATCGTTATTACAAAACCAAATCAGGACCACCCCCTAGCATTGGGGGGTTTAGCCTCTCATAATATTCAAGAAAGACAAAGTAAAGAATTTAGACATTACAAAGATAATTGGGAACTTTGATCTTCAATGGTGTCCACCTTTGATCTTCAATGCAAAAGTCCCTAAATCATTCTTACAAACTAAACTAAATAGTCTAGGTACAAATCTCAGCCAAATGGAATGTCTAAAGTGCCCTCAAGGTGGAGATTTAATGAAAAATCCCTAAAATTGGAAGTTTTCACGCTCTCAGCAACACTGGCCGTGCTTGGAAGCACGGGCGGCCGTGCGTGGAAGCACGGGCGGCCGTGTTGTCCCCTTGGTTTTTGTATGGAGAGTGTCATTCCTCTGACACAGGCCGTGCTTGGAAGCACGGGCGGCCGTGTTAGACCCCAGAACCTTGAATTTTCATCTTTCTCTTGCTTCTCCTTCCTTCATAGTTGCTTTGACACTTAAGATGACTTGTTCAAACCTGAAATTTGTACACAACTAACCAAACGACATCAAAAGAATCTAAATAAATTAAATTAAAACATAATGCAAAGTAAACATAAAAACAATGAAACATGAAATACTTAAACAAAAGCAATAAAACATTGATCAAAGTGTTACCGAATCGACAAATTTAGACCGAATACATGACAGAAATTAGGTAGAAATGGTAACCGATCACAGAACTTGAGACAGCGGCATGTGCAACGGAGTAAAGGATCTCTTAGGTTTGGATCTCGGATTATCTTGACTACCTTGATACCTATGTTGATTCTTCTCCTTCTTGATCAGAAATGCCTTCAACTCTCCTTGCCCCTTAGCCAAGTTAAGGATCATCTCTTGGAACTGGTTTATTCTGAACTTGAAGATTTTTTTACTGATTGCTCGAGATCCATGATACTGAAATAAACAGCGAGGAAGGATGAGAGACCTGTTGTGAGAAACCTGTTATGCGATGTTGTGAATGCAAATGCAACATTTTCAAGGATCTTTTGGAAATTTAGTTTGCAACATTTAGAGATTAAATCGGTCGCAGCCTTGTCTGAAGAATTCTGACTTTAGTCTTGGAACAACCTTCTTTGAGAATCAAGCTCACCATATCGAGTGGGTCATCGCCTCTGATTCAGGATACTCATTTCTGAGTTTGAAAGCATATGGCTCGAGGAAAATAAATCCTCTTGCCCCTTTATAGGTACTGAGTCTTTGATTCGAATGGCGTATGGCCAGAGGAAAATATATCCTCTTGCCCCTTGATAGGTATAAAGTCTTTGATAATTAGCACCTGCAATTGTGCGCCTCAAATTCCTAAGATCCTTGAAAGGGTTAGTTAATCATGCTATGTTATGATGTCATGATGTCATGATGTTATGCGAATGCAATGCATCTGGTATGTTATAAGATAATAAGGACAAACAAATCCTTCAAACGAAACCTGCGAGGAAAACAAAGGTTAGTAGCAAACACAAACAAGTCACACAAGTGTCCTTAGGTTTAGAGGCTTGCATGAAGTCCATAGGTAAGTACCCTCCCCACTGAAGTTTAGTTGGTTCAACCTGTCCTAGATAAAGATCGGGTTCTAGGGAGCTCATATCATTGACCTTTCTCGAAGGCACTATTTCAGCTCAGCAATCGAATCACCGACCGAAAACGTCCTGAAAGTCCAGCCCATATGAGTGTAGCTTCGAGTATCAATCAACTTCAATCGGAACCAAAGCCAGCCATCTCGCTACTTTCTAATAGGCCAAAGTCAAGTTCAACTAGGGTTCTAAGGGCAAATTAGTGCTTGATGACACCACGCAGCAGCCAAGTGTTTCCTCAAGTCGGATCCCAAGGAACACCAGGACAAACCAATGTGTCACATTAACGATGGCCACCATATCAACCACATCAGTATACGCCGTGCAGTCTCCTTGGTCATATGCCATTTACCTAAGGTACTCAGATCCGGGTTAGGATCTTTCACACAAGTAAACCCAAACAGGTCCACAAATATAAAGTAAACAGTACAAACAATTGAAAACATTTAAAGTGAATCCTAAACTTTAAGGTAACCCCTTTTTTTATTCGAATGGATCCCCAGCAGAGTCGCCAGTTCTATAACACGGTAGGAGAACAGACTTTTTAAAATGTCGCGGATAGCAAGAGTCGCCACCGACTTTTATTTTATCCAATTGGAAAGGCAAGAAGAACAGAAAAGACCTTTTAAAAGAGATTGAGTTCGGGGGGTAGATTATACAAAGGGAAGGTGTAAGCACCCTTTGTATCCATGGTTATCCACGGGCTCTTAATTGCTTAGCTCACTTTTATTTTCAAAATGTTTGAAGTGTAGTGTGTGAATAGGAAAAAGATTTGTTAAGGACTTTAGCTTGTAAATAAGCGTAGCCTTTTGGAATTGATTTGAAAAAAAGGTGTGAAAAGTAATTTGACGTTTGAATGTGTGAGAAAGTATTTAAAAGCACCTGCCCTAAGATTGTCTTTCTTGTTCTTTAAGATTTTCGTTTGAAAGGGCTATCCATACCATAAAGAGGGCAGGTAGTCCTTTCATTGGATTTGAAAAGGGTCATTGGAATTATCATTCGCCATAAGACTCTCCCTACCATAAAGAGGGCAGGTAGTCTCAAGGAAGGATATAATAATCATTAAGGCAACCAGTGAAGATACCTTAGCAATTGGGACAATCATTATTTACCGAGGCAACATCGAGGGACAAGATCATTTTTCTGTTAGACAACTTCGAGGGGACATGTGATCTTATGATGATTTATGAACTGAGGGCAACATTCGCTTTAGGTATCCTCGTATTTGAGGGACTTGACTATTTTTATCGAAAAGGCAGCAGAAGAGGAATTACCCTAAAGGTGTGTGTGTGGCACAATCACGTGGTTCAATTCAATTATATTATCTTGTCAACAAGTGATCTAATTCTCTTTAACAAGGCTTGCACTCCCTAGGATTACTAACCACGCAGTTAAAAATAAAGGTAGAATTAAAAGTTCCTACGTTATTACAATAAACACTAGGGCAGAAAAATAAAGGCAAGAAAATAAAATCCTAAATCTATTACAATAAACACCTGCAGATGAATAGAGGCAAAATAATAAGGGCAGGAAAATAAACCTAAACTATTACAAGGCTTTGGGGCAGATACAATATAGTAAAGAAATGAGCGCGAAAATAAAAATTATTACAAACCAAAGACAAATACAGAATAAGACAGGATAAACTCATATAATTGAAAGAAAAATTAAAAAGTGCAAATTAATTAAAAAAAATTGAAATCGAAACCCTAAAGGTAAACCCTAATTATTAAAACAAATAATTTTATAAAAGAAGTTTAGTTGACAACCTAAAAATAAAACTTAGACCTAAAATTAATTGATGTTAAGTTCACCCAAAAATAGGGTTAAGGGTTTTATGGTGGTAAATCTTAAATATTAAAAAAATTTCTTTACCCACCTCCCTATGGGGGTCACCCCCAGCGAAATCCCCCATTTGCCCCTGCTTCGGAGATGCATCTCCGGAGTATTTTTTTCAGATTTTTTTAGACTTCAGAAATGCATTTCCGAAAACACCAAAAAATCGGTGTTTTCGGAGATGCATCTCCGAAATGCATGAAAATTCAAAAAATACGTTATTTTTTACAATCAGGTAATATTTCGGAATTTCATTTCCGAAAATAAATCTGCATATACAATTTTTCCTCCTTCACTATTTCTACATTTTTCTCCAAAACCTCTCCAAAACTCAATCAATCTCATTCCATTTTCCGTCTCCAAATCAAATTTCAAACCGTTGATCACGTTAAAGGGAACATAGAAAGCTACAATTTGAGGTAAACATCTCTCATTTCATCCCCTATTTCACTACATTGATTGAAGGAATTTCTGCTGAAAACTGCGATGGTTCGGAAGTTCATTTCCGAAATAAGTTACCAAGCAAATTTCGGAAATGTACTCCCGAAATAATCCATGGCAGTAAAAAAACAGTTTTGGCCAATTTTGCTAATTTTTGCATATGTTAGGTATGGTGCATCCAGACAATATTGTCGATGATGACGTAGTAGTTCCGGAAGTTGTCAACGTCAATAACGATCCGGTTGTCGACGTTAAATCTATGATCAATGCGGTTGATGTGCGACAATAATTTACAAATGATCGGAGCTTCGGTAGTCGTGAACAATTGCTTGATTGGGTTCGTAACGAAGCTAGTAAACTTGGATTCGAAATTGTTATTTTAAGGTCCGACAATGAAAATAGTAGACGGAAAGCTTTTGTTGTTTTGAATTGCGAGCGGGGTGGGAGTTATGAACAAACAAACCGGGTGTTAAAACACGAAGACACGGGATCGAGAAAGTGTGGGTGTCCGTTTAAGTTGCGCGTGACTCGGAGGGTTGATGATTTGTGGCGTTTGTCATACCCTAATTTTGACCCCCCCTAAGATGTCATACTTTCAGATTTTTCATCAGAATCAAAACAGATACTCAGAACAGTCACTTGTTCATCTGGTTCTTAATCGAGGATGTTCAGAAACAAAAGAGCTCAGGAAAAGGATCAATCAATAAAAGGATTAGTCTCTAATACAATCGTAGGACTCAAAAAGCTTCATTCTATTCACCTATGATTGATTAGACACCCAATCATCTGGGCCCAAGTTTGCTTAGTTCACCAATCTAGGGTTTTGAGCCCATCAGGGACTGTAATCAGGGATCACATTTGGGAAACCCTAAAAAGCTCCAGGACATCTATCAATTAGTTCAAATATCTTCAATTGGTTCATATGACATTACCCATTGGGCATTACACTTCAATTCAAGATCTACAGTCATCAATTTCATCTGGTCGACAATTAGGGTTTTTAACCTAATTCACCTGGACAGTTGACTTTTAATCAGGACATGGATCCAAAACTCAAAACATGGTTCAAGAACTTCTATTACCTCAATATAATCCATTCACATCACTCATTTGATGAGGAGAACTTGATTCATCACAAAGGTCCAAAATTTCACTTCATCCGAAAAAGTCAACTATACAGGATCACCTTTGACTTTTAGGGTTTTTAGTCAAACCATGACTTTTGAGGATCAATATCATCAATATATGATTATTAAAGTCATTTGATCAAAGAAATTCAAGAAAATTCATCAAGGATCAAAAAGTCAGGAATTAGGGTTTTTGAGGGCATTATGGGAACTCAAAACTTCACCTACACAACTCAAAAAACATCCAACATGAAAGTTGTAGATCTTGCAAAATAAAACAACATCTTACAATGCAACTTTTTTCAAGAAATCAATCATTTAAGAGATTTGGGATTTGGAAGTTATAGGCCTTAAAAACTTAGAAATTTTTCTTATTTTTGACCTAGTTTTCTTCCAACTTTGGGCTCATTTTTCACAATCTTCCCAAATGATTCTGAAGAAACCCCAAACTAATGAATTGAAGTAGATGTTTAGGGCTTTCCAAATTTTGCTAAACCTCCTCCAAATTCATTTTGAGCTAGGAGTTATGCTTGTTCAAAGTTGGCCTCATGGAGTAAAATTATCGGTCATGTACAATTTGAAACTTTGCAATTTTGTGCAAATGGCTTCACTAAATGATGTTACACGACCCATAATACATCTGCAAGCATACCATACATCCATTTTCATCATTGCATAAGGATTGAAGAATATTCCCAAAAACAAAGGCATGTGATTATGTAATGATTACATTTGGGAATTTATGGCAAATGGATGAATCACCAAAGGAATCTCTTCCCAACCAATTGGAGCTCACTTCTGCATCAGAATTGTCCCCTAAGATCAAGCAAAACCGATGGCTAGGGAGTGGTATCAAAGAGCTCATCATTGCACTTGGAATATTCTTTGAATTCCTTCATGGCCAAGAAACCAAACTTACTTCACTAAGCAAGCTCACTATATCCAATTGCTCTGCATCATTTGCCTATAAATAGAAGAGCCTTCATCAGTAATAAACACACCAAAGCAACTCAATTCCTTTCTTTCTCCTTCTCTCTCTCATGCTTATGGTTTTTCAAAGTTCTTTGGCAAGAAGAATCGATTTCTTCAAACCAGAGCTCTTCTTTGGGAAGTAAGCATTCTAACATCTCAAGGAGGTTCATTAGAGGTGATCCAAGCACCTGGATCACTTCTGTAAGTGGAGGAACACCATAGCCACTTTCATTTTGAAGCTCGAGCAGTTGGAGGTCTGTAGCATAATTCAAGAGGTGTCAAGCAAGTCCAAGCATCCAAACATGTTCCTTAGGATGCAGTGAAGCTATTCAGATGGTCGCAGCCTATCTGTAAGTGCAGAATCACTACTTTCCATTCTCACTTGGAGCTTAAATAGAAGGGGTCGGGTAGAACAATACTGAAGCATTCAAGGTGCAATAAGTATTCAGTTAGCATCACTGAGTCCCAAGGAAGCTTTTAGGATCATTCATACAAGCCCAGGTGCTCTCCATCATTCTCACGACCTCCACTTTCAGAGGTATTTTTCAAACTCTAACCCACTTATTCAAGTACTCTTTCTTATATATCTCGATACCAGTTTGTTCAGCATCATCAGAGGATTGAAAACCCTCTATCATCATTCATTTATTCATCTTGCTCATCATTTAATTTTAAATTTAGGGTTTATATGTTCTTTGTGTTTACTGAGAAATTAGATAGTTGTAGTTAATATAAATAGATATTAGTTACATATCTGGATTCGTGAGGAAATTTGGAACAAAATTCATGTTTACACCATCACGTTTGGTTGAGAAACGAGCAAGTTCAGAAATTCAAATATGGAGAGCTTGAGGTTGAAGATGAAGATGGTGGGTGGCGCCATTTTTGAATTCTCAGGAGAAAGTTTAAAATATAATCAATTGAAAGCATGCTTTGAACGACTAAAACGTTCAGCTCACTTGGTTACATGCGCTTCCACTCTCTCTTGCCATAAGGTTTGGGGTTCGATCCCCCCCTCAGACCTTTTGTTTTTATTTTTCATTCTTTACGCGCGTGTTTTACATATAATCAACTGAAGCTCCCCTTTTGTCACATTAAGCGTGTAGCTCAGTTGGCATTGTTTTGGGGTGATGACCACGAGGGCGTGAGTTCAAGCCTTGTTGGAGACAAATCCAAATTTTTATCACTTTTCCCACTTATTTTTCTTTGCAACTTTAACTAATTTATTCACCCTTTAAATTAAATCATTTTTGCTTCATTTTTCACACACTTATCAATTGATATATATATTTTATGAATAAACAAAAAAATCACAAAAAATATTATTTATTTCATGTATTTTTATTAGGTTAAAAATGGTGTGCTTTAAGTATTTTAAAATATATTTTAATACATGTTTTCCTTGAATTTTCAAAACCTAATCTCTCATAAATACTTTAGTGATAAAATCCTAATCATTTAGGTCTTAATTAGGTATAGATCTTATCTTTACCCTATTTAAGTTGACTTGTGTCAAAAAATTCAAAACTGTTTTCAAACTTCAAATTAAACGGACGATCGAGGTTTTCAGACAACAGAATCTTGCATCTTCTCTTTTCAACTGTTTTTCATAAACAGTAAATCATTTTCTTTGGGCCTCTAATAGAGTGTAAGTCCCAACACCTTCTTTCTTTTCATAGTTTGTTTTCAAAAACTGTATTTACAAAATCTTCTTTCTGTTTTCAAAACATTCTTCTGGTATTTGAAGGGCATTATTCCCGGTGAGACTCTTCAGATACCTATGTGACCTATGTCCATCTTCACTTCTTCTGTTTTCAAAAACCCTTAACTGTTTATAATAAATATTCAACTGTTATCAATAAAACAACAAAATTGCTGGTAAGGCTTTGTACATACATCTTCAAAGGCCTCCACTCCATCCAGGTTAGGCTTTACAAGCTTTCAATTTACAGTCTTCATTTAAATTACTGTCAAATATAAACTGTTTATATATTGTTTAGGACTACGTCTGAGTGTAAACCTTAGGACAGTTAAACTATATATAAATTATAGGAATATGGCCTAGGATTGAGAATGTCTTCCCGGTGAAGGCTCTTTCCTAATTAGAGATCTGTAGTTCAAACCCTCAAGATGAATTATTCCCGGTGAAACATCTTGAAAAAAGCCTTAGAACCCAAACTAGGACACATCCACCCAAGAGGAATTATTCCCGGTGAAACCTTTTACCCATTTGCTTAGAGCCAAAATAAGTTCAAAACCACATAGCTTTCTCTTGTGTTATAACAAGGACCCTCGATGACCCTCGATTAGCCTCCTCTTGGGCTTTGTACAAGGACCCACAGGCTTCTTAAAAGCATTTCCAGCTTCCTCTTGAGCTTGTATACAAGGACCCATCAGGTTTCTTATAAACATAGGAACAGGTCTTTAGTTACCTTTCAGCCTACCCTGGTGAGTTTCTTCCATTCTTAAAAACAGACTTTTAAACAAGCTAAGAATGTCTCAATCTCAGCATTGAGCATACCTTTTGGAATGAGAGACATGGACAGTCTCTGTCACCCTTAACTTCATTAATCTTCCTTAGCAAAGTCTAGGATCCGTAGTTATCTATCCTCAATCAGAGTCAGCCTTAATCTTGGGCTTTAAACAAGAAATCTCAATTAGATAATCCTTCTGTCATCATTCATAAACCCCTGGAAAGGGTTAGCCTCCAAAATTTCATTCTTTCAAAAGATAATTTCCCCGGCTGAGTAAAATCCCTGGAAAGGGTTAGCCTCCAATCTCATTCAATAAAAGATATATTCCTCAATAAAAAGTCCGCCACAACCTTGGGCTTTGTACAAGGCAGAAAAGAGTGTTTTTCCCAACATATGTATATATATATATATTTCCCAATTAAGAGTCAGCCTCAATTCTAGGCTTTATACAGAACACAAAGACTTCTTAGTTTAAGTCAATCCCCAGTAGAGTTATCTCCCAGAGTCAATAAAAATAATAAATCAATCAAAAGCCTCAAGCTTGGGCCTCATACAAGCCAGCTAAAATCAAATCTTTTATACAGTAGATAGACATATCTTATCTCTACAGAGAGATCTTTCTCCTATCTCACCACATTCAAACAAACAAACATTTCAATTTCAATTTCAAACATTCTCCCATTTAGGACTTTGAAAGACATGCTCTGAGGAAAACAAACCCAGACTTGTACACTTTCCCTAATTTGGATGAGAATCCTTCTTTCATTCAAGAGGCATGTTGGCTGTCATACTTGATCAACCAAGTAGGCTCCCTCTCTTAATGAAATGAATTCAGCTTTTCTGTCACTTTAAAATGTTTGTGGTGGAATAATAGAAATACCTCTCTGTAAAGATAATTTCATGTCTCTTTACTGTAAACAGAGATTTAATTCAAGCTTCAACCTTGAGCTTCAAGCAAGGCATCAAAAACATTAATTTCCCTAATTAGTTCTTCGAACTACAAAAAGCTCTGACTTCCATTAGGGATATGTAGGCATGAGGTTCACAAGGAATCTCAGCGAGCTAATAAAATACCAAAAATAGTCTGTCTGTCTGTCTTTCTTTTAATTCAATTCAATTCCTTCTCCTAACACAAAGGAGAAACGTTCCCAATCATTCAGCAACAAACACAAACACATTGACACAGAGAAGGTTCCCGTAGAGTACTACGGATATGTAGGGTGCTTAAACTCTTCCCTATGTATAACCGACCCCCCGGTCTCCAGAATTTCTAGTCTAGGTGAATCCCCACACTTAGCAAACTCCTAGGGTTTATTTGAGATCTTTTTCCCCTTTCCTACTCGTAGGATAATTAAAAAGTGCGTGTGATATCGTAGGAAGAACTGAAACAAAATTCATCCCGCCCCGGGCGCTTCCTCCTTCCAAATTTCGCGTGAAGGGTCTAGCGTGCCGTCCTCCCAAATGAAACGGGGAGGTAAAGAAAACGACACCGCAGCGTTTAACCGTCATTTGTGGAATTCATCATCATGCCTTGGATGCCAAGTTACACGGACATCCAATGGCGTGTCGTTTGTCCCGCGAAGAGAAGAATGTGATTTCGGATTTAACGATAGTCAAAGTGGCACCTCGCAACATACTTTCCGATTTGAAGCGTAAAAAACCGGATAGCTGTTAGGGACCAAATAGTAGTAAAATTTACATCTTTTATTGGTCCCTTTTAACTAATTTCTATTCAAATCATATGGTTTTAATCACACAATAGGTAAATATGTAATTAGTCGTGTTTTAATTCTATTTGAGTAGGTATTTCACTCTGTTTGCTAGTTTTGTAGAGTTTTTGCTTCAAGAAGTTGGAGATTTGAATCACAAAGAATGAGCCGAGCAAGAGAACCAAGAAATTAAGTCAAGAAGTGGAAATCCACTCTGTTCGCGCCGCGTCCCCATGTTGGCGCCGCGAACTGACGAAAATCCTGCCAGCGTGTTTTAGTTCCAATTCTGACTTTTGAGTGGCATGTGCACAAGGTGGCGTGAAAGACAGCAAAAAAGCACTTTTTGGAGTTATTGGTTTCTATTGGTCACTTAAGGAGGCAAGAGGAATAACAATCATTTCTTTTTGTCCTATTGGAAGGGAAACTTTGTGTAATTTGAGATATATCTCCATAACTTAGGTTTTTATTTTATTATTGGATTTTTGAAAATACAGAATAGAGAGAAAATAGGGAAAAAAGCCAAAAACAAATTTCATCATTCTTGTGAGCTTGCTACCATGGTGATGAGGAACTAAACCCTTTTTCTTTGCTAAGATTAGAGGTAGCTATTCCTCATAACTCTATGTATCTCTCTTAAATATTCATGTATGTGAATCTCTCATTGATTGAATATAGTATGAATCTCTTGTTTTGAAATCTTATCTTTGATTTATATAATTGTTGAAAAAGATAATATAAATATTGTTTTAGAGATTTATTCAAACAATGCATAAATTGTAGAAATAGATCTATGTATTGTTTATCACTTGTATTGCTAGATAATGATGGTTAGATGCATGTTTAGGTGAAGAAATTACCTAAAGTTTTGTTTAACAATTATTACAATATTATTTAGGAATAAATGATATTGAGGCAATACTAGATTGTATTCATGAAATTAGAATTCATATACATGGTTTGAGGGAATGCATGAATTTGGAATAGTGAACACTAATCTTGGCAAAGCACTTTTTATTTGAGAAAATCATATTTTACTATCTTAGTTTGTTTCTAAAATTCGAGATAAATTCCAAACACAAACCAAACCAATTTTTATTTATCAACTTAAAATGATTGCAACTATAGAACGGCAGTAATATCACCCAATCTCTGTGGATACGATACAAAAAAAAATATTTGCCGAAAGTATACTTTTCAACAAATTGGCGCCGTTGTCGGGGATTGGCGTTTTGATATTGCAAGCATTGCAATAGTTCATTGTTTTAAGTTGTTGCTTTATTCTTAACTCTTTTGTGTTTCACTTGGTTTGCTAGTTTTGTAGATTCTTGTGTATGCGAGGAAAAGCTACCGAAGAGCAATTTCGTTTCGACCCTGAAATTGAAAGAACACTCTGAAAGCTTAATAGCAAGACACGAAAAAGAAGAAAGTTAGCCCAAGAGAAGAGACAAAGAGAGGAGGCATCTACTTCTTCTAACAATCAAATTGAAGAAGTAGTTGTAGACACCTTTGAAGGAGACATGGCAGGTGTTGTTCTAACCGAAATGTCCGCAAATAGTCCAAGACGCACCGCCCAATTTGCACGCAATGCTCAAGGTGGAGCAAATACGGAGATGAAGACCGGAATCCTTCAACTTGTTTATGCAAGTCCATTCACCGGAATGGATCATGAGGATCCTTTCGCACATCTCACCAAATTTTATGAGATTGCGGGTTCAACGGGAGTTGATGCGGCGAATGAAGAATCATTGTTCAAGAGGCTATTTCCACATTCATTAGTGGGGAAATCCAAGGAATGGTATCTTGATCAACCACCAAACGTGATGACGGATTGGAATCTATTGGAAGAGAAATTTTTAGAGAGATTTTTTCCTCAATCCCGATTCATGGAAGCCAAAACGGCAATTGCGGTTTTCACTCAAGGAGGCAACGAATCCTTAAATGAGGCTTGGGAAAGATTCAAATCCATGCTTAGAAAATGCAAGGGTTATGGTTTTGATGATCTCACACAAATTCACATCTTCCGCAATAGGCTTCAACCGGTGCACAAGACACTTTTGGATGCTACCGCGGTTGGATCTTTAATGTCAAAAAGCGCGGAGGATGCAACAATGATAATTGATCGTATGGCACTCAATGATCTCCAAACTCAACATGATAGGAGTCCATCACAAAGGAAGCCGGGTGTTCTTGAATTAAACACCAATGATGCTATCCTCGCTCAAAACAAAATTCTTTCTCAACAAGTTGAGTTACTCACCAAGCAAATGTCAAAGCTCCCACAACAAATGAAGGAAATTCATGGAATGCAAATGACTTCTCAAGTAGCAAGTTGTGAACTTTGCAAAGGTGACCACCCTACCGGCTTTTGTCCACCACCCGAAGGAGAGGAAGTTAATTATATGAACAACCAACATCAAGGCTATCAAAGGCAACCTCCGTACCAACATCAAGGTTATCAAAGGAACAACCAAGGATTTCAACCTTCAAGATTCAACAACCAACACAATCAACATCAAAGTCCGTATCAAAGTCCAAATCCATAAGGTCAAGGTCAACAACCTCAAGGCGGAAGCTCAAAATTGGAAGACACTCTCAACCAATTCATGCAAGTTTCTGTGGAGAATCAAAAGACTAATGTGGCTTCCATAAAGAACTTAGAAAATCAAGTGGGGCAGCTTTCAAAACAATTGGCCGAACAACAAACGGGACCTTCTTTTTCTGCAAACACTCAACCTAACCCAAAGGAGTATTGCAAGGCAATCCTTACAAGGAGTGGCAAGGAGGTGAGTAATGGGGAGAGAAAGGAAATAGTAGTGGAGGATGATGGATTTGTTGTTGTTGAATATGAGAAGGATGAGATAGTGTTGGAAAAAGAAAAAGAAAAAGAAGGGGAGGAAATAGCCGAAAAAGAGAAAAATGTGAAGAAGAATAAAAGAGAAGGAAAAGGAGTGAGTGCAAATCCCGTTCAAAACCTACCCTACCCACATGCACCATCAAGGAAGGAGAATGCAAGACATTATGCTAGGTTCATGGATATATTTAAGCAACTTCAAATAAATATTCCATTCGCCGAAGCATTAGAACACATGCCAAAATATGCAAAATTCTTGAAGGACATCCTCACTAAGAAGAAGCGGTATCCGGAAAATGAAACAATCTTGCTCGATGCTCAATGTAGTGCTATCATTCAAAGAACTCTTCCAAGAAAAGAAACCGATCCGGGACAAGTCATCTTACCGGTCACCATTGGAGGTACATACATTGGCAATGGTCTAATTAATTTGGGTTCTAGCATTAATCTCATTCCTTTGTGTATCATAAAGAGATTGGGGAATATTGAAATGAAGTCTACCCGAATGACATTACAACTAGCCGATAAGTCCACAACCTCACCTTATGGAGTTGCTCAAGACATATTGGTAAAAGTTGACAAATTTTTGTTTCCGGTAGATTTTGTGGTGGTGGATATGGAAGAAGATAGAGATGTTCTATTGATTCTTGGAAGGCCATTTATGAAAACAGCCCGGATGATGATAGACATTGATGACGGACTCATGAAAGTGCGGGTGCAAGATGAGGAAGTCACTTTTAATCTATTCGAAGCAATGAAGCACCCCAAAGAAAAACACGATGTTTTCCGTATGGATGTCATTGAAGAGGAAGTCATGGGAGTTGCCAATCATGTTCATATCTCTAGTCCATTAGAGAAATGTCTCATAGGTGATTACAACAATTCTTTCAAAGAAGAAGAAGAAGAAATAAAGGCTATTTTGGAAAGATTGGAGTCGTGTGGAGAAATTGATCAAAAGGAGGAAAAGATAGAGGAATTAGATGCGGAAAAGAAAGTGGAAGAAACCAAAGTTGAATTAAAGTTGTTGCCCACTCATTTGAAGTATGTATTCCTTGGCGAAAATTTCACCAAACCGGTGATAATTAGTATTGCTCTATCACCAAAGGAGGAAATAGGTTAATTGAGGTGCTGAAGAGAAATGAGGGAGCTTTAGGTTGGGTGCTGTCTGATTTGAAGGGAATTAGCCCAGCCTATTGCATGCACAACATCATGATGGAGGATGATTTCAAGCCCGTAGCACAACCACAAAGGCGTTTGAATCCGTCTATGAAGGAAGTGGTTAGGAAAGAGGTGATTAAACTATTGGAAGCCGGGATGATTTATCCCATTTCCGATAGCGCATGGGTGAGTCCGGTTCAAGTGGTACCAAAGAAAGGTGGGATGACGGATATCCGAAATGATAAGAACGAGTTGATTCCTACAAGAACGGTGACCGGGTGGATAATGTGTATTGACTATAGGCGGTTGAACCAAGCCACAAGAAAAGATCATTTTCCACTACCATTTATGGATCAAATGCTAGAGAGATTGGCCGGTAAAAACTTTTATTGCTTCTTGGATGGTTATTCGGGATATAACCAAATCACGGTAAACCCGGCGGATCATGAGAAAACGGCTTTTACATGCCCATTTGGTGTCTTTGCCTATCGAAGGATGCCATTCGGTTTATGTAATGCACCGGCAACATTTCAACGCTACATGCAAGCTATTTTCTCGGATTTGATTGAGGAGTGCATTGAAGTTTTTATGCACGACTTTTCTATTTATGGCGGTTCCTTTGATCTATGCTTGAAGAATCTAGATGTGGTGTTAGGAGATGTGTGGAAACCAACCTTGTGCTTAATTGGGAGAAATGCCACTTCATGGTTACCGAGGGAGTGGTTCTTGGTCATAAAATCTCATCAAGGGGTTTGGAAGTTGACAAGGCCAAAGTAGAGTTGATCGAGAAGCTGCCCCCTCCAGTCAACATCAAGGGAGTACGAAGCTTCCTTGGTCATGCGGGTTTCTATAGGAGGTTCATTAAAGACTTTTCAAAGATAGCCAAGCCATTGAGCAACTTGCTCAACAAAGGTATGACATTTAACTTTGATGAATCATGTTTAAAAGCTTTTCAAGAGCTAAAAGAAAAGTTGGTCACCTCACCCGTAATTGTTGCACCAAATTGGAAAATTGATTTTGAACTTATGTGTGATGCTAGCGATTACGCGGTCGGGGCTGTTTTGGGTCAAAGAAGGTCCAAAGTTTTTCATGCTATTCACTATGCTAGTAAGGTTTTGAACGAAGCACAAGTAAATTATGCCACAACGGAAAAAGAATTACTAGCCATAGTGTACGCATTGGAAAAATTTAGAGCTTATTTGATCGGTTCAAAAGTTGTTGTCTACACGGACCATTCGGCTATCAAATTTTTGTTGACCAAACCGGATTCTAAGCAAAGATTAATTCGATGGATTCTTTTGTTGCAAGAATTTGACTTAGAGATCCGTGATAAAAAAGGGTCCGAAAATTTGGTAGCGGACCATTTGTCTGGTTTGGTCAATATAGATGTGACAATGAAAGAAAGTGAAGTGAGAGAGGAGTTCCCGGACGAGAAACTCTATGCGATACAAGTGAGGCCTTGGTTTGCCGATTTTGCAAATTTTAAGGCAACCGGTTTGATACCGGAAGACCTCACTAGTAATCAAAAGAAGAAGTTCTTGTCTGATGTCAAGCAATATGTGTGGGATGATCCATATCTTTTCAAGGTAGGAGTGGACAACATTTTGAGAAGGTGTGTCACGAGTGAAGAGTCCAAAGATAATCTTTGGCATTGTCACAACTCTCCATACGGAGGGCATTATAGCGGTTTACGTACAGCCACGAAAATCCTTCAATCGGGATTTTATTGGCCGTCATTATTTAAAGATGCCCATGAACACGCTAAAAGTTGTGATCAATGTCAAAGAAGTGGGGGAATAGGCAAACGAGATGAAATGCCGCTAACCAACATGCTAGAAATTGAAGTATTTGATTGTTGGGGTATTGATTTTGTTGGCCCGTTTCCTCCGTCTCTTGGTAATGAATATATTCTAGTTGCGGTTGACTATGTGTCCAAATGGGTTGAAGCGAGTGCCTCACCTAAGGCCGACTCCAAAACGGTAATCAAATTTTTAAAGAAAAACATATTTTCCCGTTTTGGTGCGCCTAGAGTTTTGGTAAGTGATGGTGGTTCTCATTTTTGTAATGCACCACTAGAAAAAGTGTTAGAACATTATGGTGTCAAGCACAAAATCACCACTCCTTACCATCCTCAAGCTAATGGTCAAACCGAGGTCTCTAATAGGGAAACTAAACGGATTCTTGAGAAAACTGTTTCAAGTGCACAGAAAGATTGGTCTACAAAGTTGGATGAAGCCTTATGGGCATATCGCACCGTACTTAAGGCTCCAATAGGTTTGACACCATTCCAAATGGTCTACGGTAAGACTTGCCATTTGCCGGTTGAATTGGAACATAGAGCACTTTGGGCTCTCAAATTTTTAAACTTTGATTCCAATTTAGCCAGGTTAAAACGGAAAGATCAGCTTCATAGAGTTGAAGAATTAAGAGACACCGCTTACCACTCGAATAAACTTTACAAAGAAAAAGTGAAAAAGTATCATGATGGTAAAGTGAGGTCAAAAGAATTTCATGAAGGGCAAATGGTACTCCTCTTTAACTCTAGGCTTAAATGTTTTTCGGGCAAATTGAAATCAAAATGGTCGGGACCGTTTGTAGTAAGGGAAGTTCGGAATTATGGAGCAATTGTTGTGGAGGACCCAAAGACTAAGGCAAACTGGACGGTAAATGGGCAAAGACTGAAGGTGTATCATGGTGGTGATTTCAATCGATATGTAAGCGTAATTTCGCTTATCGAACCTTGAATCATCATGTATCGTCGAGCTCTAACGACGTTAAACAAGGCGCTTGTTGGGAGGCAACCCAACATTGTAAGTCCTACTTTTATCTTTGTTGTTTTCTTTATTTACTGGTTTCGTAATGTGCGTGTGACGTTGAAATTCTGTGGAACATTGTTTAACTGTTGATTTTCAAAAAGCCTGCTAAGGACGCGCCGCGTCCAATAGTTCGCGCCGTGAACTAAGTGGCAGAACCACATGTTTTCTAATTCATTCAGTACGCGCCGCGTCCACTAGTTTGCGCCGCGAACCAAGTGGCAGAATGCCATGTTTTCAAAAACCATTCAGTACGCGCCGCGTCACCTACGGAATTCAGATAGCCGCTCTTTTTAAGGTTCTCTCTTTTATCATTTCATATTTCTTTTCTTTACTCTTTCTTCTCATTATCTCTCTCACGAACCAAAAAAAAAACCCTACCTTCCTCACTTCCTCACTCAAACAACACCCACACTCACAAACTCATTCCAAATCCTCACTCTAATAACTCTTTCACTCTCAATCAAGGTATGTTGTTCTAGATTTCTCCTTGTCTTTCCTTTTCAATTTTTATGGTTAGAAGAGGGGAATTGTTCAAACTTGCATGTGTTAGCACCGTAGATTAATCACTCAAAGTAGTTTGTTTTTCTTAAATTGAGATGTGTGTGGGTGATCTTGTTTACAATTACTTGAAGATATGCTGTGTTGCCATATTTTTGCTTTTTGAATTTTTCTGGGTTTCTGATAACGCGAAAATGTATCGTTTATTTGGCTTGATTTACATATATTATTTCCCTATTTTATCTTAATTATGTTGCTTTATGTCGGTATTATGCTGGTATTTTCATTGTTTTAGGTTTTATGTTCGTTTTGGAGACTATTTGTGAAAAGGAAAGAAATTGAGCTAAATTCATTGCTATTTATGCCAAAAAGATGAAAAAAGGGTGCTGAAGTAAGAAAGGGGTGCAAAGAAGACCAAATTGTGCAAAGTGCAAGCCCAGCCCACGAAGGAGCTAAAGCTCCCACTATGAAGAAGCCGAGACGCCCGTCTTAGGGCCCAATTGCATGGAGACGCCCGTCTCCAAAGTCCAAGGGCCACGTCATCAAAGGAGACGTCCGTCTCCCAAGTTCACCCACGTCCACTGCCACGTCTCCAAGCTCCAAGCCCACTAAGAGACGCCCGTCTCCAAAAGTACGTGGACCCCGCCACTTTCTCCATTAATTTAGTGGGCAATTCCAAGTCTTCCTATATTTTCTCAACTTCCCACGCATGATCTCCACTACTTCTCACATGATGCTGAAAGGAACTTCCATTTCCATTCACTATAAATAGAGGCTGAGCATTCATTTGAGAGTATCCAAGTTTTAGGCGCGGAAGCGCTGTTCATAGTTTTAGGCACAAATTATCACTTTGTAAAAGTGGTAGTTTCTCACATTGAGGAACTACCACACCATTAGTTTTAGGCCTACAATTTATGTACTCTTGGATCACAATCTTGCCGACATTATTTCAAAGCTTCATTCAAGTTTCAAGATTTGTTTTGTTCGCAATTTAATTCAAGTTCGTTTCGTCTGCTTTACTTCCAGGTTTATTTATTTGCAATTATTTTAGTTTCTTGTTCTTATAATATTGTTTTATCATTACAAATCTAGTTACGCACATGTTCATGGTTAGTAATTATAATTTCATGTTTAATAATTATAATTTCATGTTTAATAATTATAATTTCATGTTTGTTCCTTTAAGTATGTCTGGCTAATTTATTTAGATGTCGGTATGTAAAGTAATCTAACCGTAGGGATCCGAAATAAATTGGCTTAAATATGTTTTATTAATTATCACTTGTTTTTGGTTTGTATGTCTAATTTAATTAGTAAGTCTTAAAACCAATAGAGCGAAAGTTTGAGGGCTTAAGACGGTCAAAGGTTAAAATCAATAGAGCGAAAGTTTGAGATCTTTAACTGGATAGTAGACATAGGACATTAGTTTTAAGGATGGCGAAAGCATATTAGAGCTAATTAGAACTTATTTATTTTCAAAAAGTGTTTTTATACCCGCGCGGGATGGCGAAAGCGTACGTTAGGGATATTAGCATGTTCCGAGTCAACAGAGCGAGAGTTTGAGATTAGGAGATTTAAGTAGATAACAACTTCATAAAACAAGCATTTTATTACCTATGTTGTTTTCAAAAAGCGTTTCTAAATCTGGTGGGATGGCGAAAGCGTACATTAAGAGTTAGGATCGTAGTCTGAATTAATAGAGCGAGAGTTTGAGAGGAGGACTTTTAAATAACATAGTTAGTAAAGATCTTTGATTTAATTAAAATCTGGCCAATGGAACTTCGGATCACCTAAGTTAGATGAAATACATACTGATATCCGTTTGTTATTATATTTTTACCTAGATTTAAGATTTTAGTTTCCCCATTTATAAAAAAACCCAAATATCATTAGCCTTAGCTTTACATAGTAACTTTAGATAACGGTAGGTCGATTTATAGTCCCTGTGGATTCGATATCTTTTAAAACTACACGACACGACTGTGCACTTGCAGTTATCCCGACTAATAGACACGTAAAGTCGCGATCAAGTTTTTGGCGCCGTTGCCGGGGACTATTCAAGTCGATATCGTAACTCGCTGTTACACCGTAGAGACTAAGGCAATTTTTTTTTCTTCTTTCTTTTCATTTACTACTATGTATCACCCAAACTTTTTCTATAACTCCCACTCCCAGTATTTCGAGGAATCACCTTGATCCTATAAATCCGATCTCGAAATACTATTGGAGAATTTAAATGCTGCGCCACCAATTCATTCTCACCCAAATTACCTCTGCAACTCCCAATCTCAACATTTCGAGGAACCACAAGAAACCTACAATCCAAACCTCGAAACATTAATTGGGGATTATAATTCGACACTAGCTTATCCTCAACCGAATTCCCTCTACAATCACCACGCCCAATATTTCGAGGAACCACAAGAATCCTATAATTCCAACCCCGAAGCATTAATAGAGGATTTCAATGCAACGCCAACTTATCATCAACCAAATTTCCTCTACGATCACCACGCCCAACATTTTGAGGAGTCACAAGATTATCATAAATCCAACCTCGAAATCTTAATGGAGGAATTCATTGAAGCACATACTCTCTCTAGGCTAGAATCTATGATGACGAAGCACTTTGAGGAAACGAAAAATGCAACGCTAGCTCCCTTTGAAGAACCTCAAGAATCCCATAATTTTAGCTTCGAAATATCAATGGAGGATCCCGACGAGACGCTAACTCACTCTAGATTAGAAGCCATGATGGAGCACTTTGTAGAGACACAAACCGTCCAAAACCAAGAGTTTATCAAACAAAGTCTTCAAAACAATGAAACCCTTAGGCAACTGACCACTATGGTTGAGTCCCTCGCGACTCACAACATGGCATTAGAAACTCAAATCTCCCAACTTGAACAAAAGTCGCTAGGACACTTACTTGAGGAGTATATGGAAACAACCATTAGTGAAGAACAAATTGAAATTCCTGAGGAGAGTGATAATGAGATTGAGGAGAGTGATTATGAGATTGAGAAGAGTGATAATGTGGTTGAAGAGATTTCTAGTGAGAAAAGAGTGGAGATTGAGAAAAATCCACCGACACCATCTGAAAGGGAGGTTGTAGAAGAGATAGAGAAGGAAGCACCTATTGTTATTCCTCTTCTCTATACCCCACCGATTTCTTTCCCGCAAAGTTTTGTGGAAGCTAAGGTAGACTCCAAATCCATAATGTATGTGAAGATATTGGAAAATATCCACACTAATGCACCCTTATTTGAAGTCTTGCATAAAAAGAGAAATTTAGACGACCATGAAACTAAGGATATCATTAGTGATAAGAGGGTAAGGTTAACCTTTGAGGTGGTGGATAATATCACTAAGCCCGAACTTGAAAAGCTGATACTTAGGATCGATCCAGAACCGCCACCACGATTTCAAAAGAATGAACCACCCCACAGAAGAAAGAAAAGAAAAGGTGAGGGATATGTGAGATGGCTTGATAAGTGGCCATGGAAAACGAGGTTTGCTAAAATTTCAACCGAGGAGTCATTCTCGAGAGAACCACCTTGAGTGCTTGCACTCTTAAGACGTCGAGCTATCGACGTTAAACAAAGCGCTGCGTGGGAGGCAACCCACGAGTTTTCAGTTTAATGTTTTTCTTTTATTGTTTGAATTTGCAGAAAATAAAAGTATGGATCACTTGTCACGTCTCAACCATATCTAGGCGAAAAATATATAGACGATCGTCTCAAAGATGAGCAGGTCTCCACGCGCATTCCTACGAGTGTTGTTGCTGGTGGTGACACAATTGATGAGCATGATAGGAAAAGGTATTTCCTCCGGACGCGGAGTGGATTTGGTCGTGATGGAACGCCTGTAGCATCCATATAGGTTCTGTCTTTTCTTCTCCACCTTGGATCGAAACATTGAGGACAATGTTTGGTTTAAGTGTGGGGGAGAAGCTTTACCGCTTTCATTTGTTGCTTTATTGTTTTCTATTTATGTTGTCAAGTCTTTATATATGATTTTCTGTTGTTATCAAATTTCCCCAAAATTTGAAAATTTTTAACCACCAACAATTTATTTTCTTTTTGATGCGTGGCACACACACTCTGAAAGTATTTAGGTCGTCACACTTTAGGCTTTGTTAGAAAGACTTGGGAATGTTTCAATAACATCGATACCGTCCTGACACCCTAAACCCCCTCATTATGTGATATCAATTTGGATGCCCATTATGTCGAGACCTTAGGATCAAGTTTTCAAAGTAGCTCTTAAGTAGTTTATATTAGCAGTCGGCACCATCTTAAGCACAAACTACGTAGGGAGTCGATGAATATAAGTGAATGATCCTGTTTTTAAAATGATTTAATTGAAGAATAGCCTTCTAAGTTAGGTGACCCTCACCCGGTCATTTAGCCCAACGGTTGTTAAGCCAATAAGGATTTAATAATTAGCACTCACTGTTGGTTGGCCTAGAGGTCACTGGTACTGGGCTTGGTAGGGTGGACTACGGTTCGATCCCCCGCAACCGCAGTTGGGAAAAATGGGGTTGCACCACTAAAAACCAGAACCCCGTGCTAAAGAAAAGAAAAGGATCATAGTCGCTAACCGATTTCCCTACTATGTGCGTGTACGGATAACGGGCTTAATGTGATTGCGCTTGAATGAAAAGAGTGAAACGAAAAACAAGAGATATAGGTTGAGTTATAATGGCATAATTCGAATTGGTTTGTATAAGGAGGGAGTTTTTGACATTGTGTCATTACGGTAACCTTGGTGTTGGCATTTAGTACCTATCGATCTAACCTTAGCCTAGTAACAACGTATGACTAGGAGTCGTGTCGTGCCTTTGTTTCAAAGACTTTGCTTAATCATTTTCTTTTACCGTGTGGTTGATTGCTTGAGGACAAGCAATGGTTTAAGTGTGGGGGTATTTGATAACGCGAAAATATATCGTTTATTTGGCTTGATTTACATATATTATTTCCCTATTTTATCTTAATTATGTTGCTTTATGTCGGTATTATGCTGGTATTTTCATTGTTTTAGGTTTTATGTTCGTTTTGGAGACTATTTGTGAAAAGGAAAGAAATTGAGCTAAATTCATTGCTATTTATGCCAAAAAGATGAAAAAGGGTGCTGAAGTAAGAAAGGGGTGCAAAGAAGACTAAATTGTGCAAAGTGCAAGCCCAGCCCACGAAGGAGCTAAAGCTCCCACTATGAAGAAGCCGAGACGCCCGTCTTAGGGCCCAATTGCATGGAGACGCCCGTCTCCAAAGTCCAAGGGCCACGTCATCAAAGGAGACGTCCGTCTCCCAAGTTCACCCACGTCCACTGCCACGTCTCCAAGCTCCAAGCCCACTAAGAGACGCCCGTCTCCAAAAGTACGTGGACCCCGCCACTTTCTCCATTAATTTAGTGGGCAATTCCAAGTCTTCCTATATTTTCTCAACTTCCCACGCATGATCTCCACTACTTCTCACATGATGCTGAAAGGAACTTCCATTTCCATTCACTATAAATAGAGGCTGAGCATTCATTTGAGAGTATCCAAGTTTTAGGCGCGGAAGCGCTGTTCATAGTTTTAGGCATAAATTATCACTTTGTAAAAGTGGTAGTTTCTCACATTGAGGAACTACCACACCATTAGTTTTAGGCCTACAATTTATGTACTCTTGGATCACAATCTTGCCGACATTATTTCAAAGCTTCATTCAAGTTTCAAGATTTGTTTTGTTCGCAATTTAATTCAAGTTCGTTTCGTCTGCTTTACTTCCAGGTTTATTTATTTGCAATTATTTTAGTTTCTTGTTCTTATAATATTGTTTTATCATTACAAATCTAGTTACGCACATGTTCATGGTTAGTAATTATAATTTCATGTTTAATAATTATAATTTCATGTTTAATAATTATAATTTCATGTTTGTTCCTTTAAGTATGTCTGGCTAATTTATTTAGATGTCGGTATGTAAAGTAATCTAACCGTAGGGATCCGAAATAAATTGGCTTAAATATGTTTTATTAATTATCACTTGTTTTTGGTTTGTATGTCTAATTTAATTAGTAAGTCTTAAAACCAATAGAGCGAAAGTTTGAGGGCTTAAGACTGTCAAAGGTTAAAATCAATAGAGCGAAAGTTTGAGATCTTTAACTGGATAGTAGACATAGGACATTAGTTTTAAGGATGGCGAAAGCATATTAGAGCTAATTAGAACTTATTTATTTTCAAAAAGTGTTTTTATACCCGCGCGGGATGGCGAAAGCGTACGTTAGGGATATTAGCATGTTCCGAGTCAACAGAGCGAGAGTTTGAGATTAGGAGATTTAAGTAGATAACAACTTCATAAAACAAGCATTTTATTACCTATGTTGTTTTCAAAAAGCGTTTCTAAATCTGGTGGGATGGCGAAAGCGTACATTAAGAGTTAGGATCGTAGTCTGAATCAATAGAGCGAGAGTTTGAGAGGAGGACTTTTAAATAACATAGTTAGTAAAGATCTTTGATTTAATTAAAATCTGGCCAATGGAACTTCGGATCACCTAAGTTAGATGAAATACATACTGATATCCGTTTGTTATTATATTTTTACCTAGATTTAAGATTTTAATTTCCCCATTTATAAAAAAACCCAAATATCATTAGCCTTAGCTTTACATAGTAACTTTAGATAATGGTAGGTCGATTTATAGTCCCTGTGGATTCAATATCTTTTAAAACTACACGACACGACTGTGCACTTGCAGTTATCCTGACTAATAGACACGTAAAGTCGCGATCAGTTTCGCCCAGGACGCGCCGCGTCCTCCTTGTTGCGCCGCGAACCCAGTCTAATTCAGCCACTAGTTTTTGTTGCCTTATGCTGATGATCATGGTCGTTTGTATTGTTGTGCTCGTTGTGTTTTTTGTACAGATGTCTAAGCGTACTAAGACTTCAGCCCCCAGTAGAATGGTGAGCAAATTTCTCAGTGACGAATGTGAAGAGCGGTACAATGACCTGGTTCAGAGAACAATTGTGGCCGAAAGGTTGGTCCAATTCAACCCGAACGGCAAGTTCAGCAAGATTGTCAGTATCATCGAAGGGCGTAAGTGGGGGAAATTGTGTGAGCCGGTGAGAGATATCAACTATGACGTTGTGCGTGAATTTTACGCCAATGCCTTGCAAGTGGAAGAAGGAAGAGCATACCACTACAGGACCAAAGTGAGGGGTAAAATTATCGTCTTCAACAGAGACGCAATCAACAATGTTTTAGGAAACCCCCTACATTTGGAAGAGGGAGAAAAATGCGCTTACCGCATGAAGAACGATACTGCAGATTGGGACTATGATTGGGTGAGCAGCAAGTTGTGTCAGGAAGGTAGAACTTATGTGTTGAACAAGCAAGGACATCCTAAAAATTGGAGAAGGGAAGACTTCACTTTGGAGGCTCGAGCTCTCCTTGTCTTGATTTTGAACAATTTCAGGCCACGTTCTCACACCACCACCATCCCAATAGAAGTGGCATGCTTGATGTCATTTATCATGGACGGACAATCGGTCGACATCGCCTCCATCACAGCCAATGAGTTGAGGAAAGTGGCAACAAGTGGAACAAAATTTGGTGGAAAGACCGGAAATCTCATCTATCCAGGATTGATTATGGGGCTGTGCAAGAAAGCCAATGTAGCAATTCCACAGGAAGTACACTTCAATATTACTTCTGTGATTAATGATTATTTTGTGAACAGGTTTTGTGAGGGGGCAACAAACAGGGCTGAAAAAGCAGGAACCTCCACTTCCAGGCAACGTGCACGCCGTGCACCTACTTTCAATCAAATGGAGTTTGCATCCTACTGCTGCGAGAATTTTGAGGCTTCAATGAGGTCTCAAACCTTTCTTTTCGATGCCACGCAACAACAATTTCCGAGCACCTTTTTGGCACCGGAGGCTCGCACCTTCCCTTCCCAAGCGGATTATTTGGCATATGCTAATTGGCCTGAGGGCAGGCCAGCTTTTATGGGGGGAGGCAGTGGCCAGGCTAGTGGAAGTGGTGCCGCAAATGTGGATGCTGAAATGGAGGATGTCATAGGTCCAGTCGGGGGTGGTGATGAAGACGATGCTTGAAGAGGAGTTGGTAGCTTTAGAGTAGTTTTTAAATTTCAGCAATTTTAATTCCTAGCATTTTAATTCTAGTACTCTAGTTAAAGTTAGTTTATTGTGTTTTGATAGTTGGTACTTTTGAAGACTAATTTGCATGTTTTACTTGTGTGTGATTTAAACTATGATTTGTGAATTTGAAATTTGATTTGCCCTACTTGCTAAATTTTTGTTTACTTGTGGTTGTTTCATTGAAGTAAAGGAACAAGTTGCAAGAGATTGAGTGCTTAATGGATGCAATTGGGGTGGTGATGATAAGAGTGGTATGAGGCAATTTCAAGGTACATTTTTATCGCTTACTAGACTTTGCAATAATTGTGTGATGGTTTGTGCAAAAGTACATAGCATAAGTTCTTTGAATTACATGTCTTTTTTGAATCAATTAGAACTTAGCCATGTGTGAGGTAGCTTTCCATTGTATACTAAATTGCGGGATACCGAACATTATTTTGACACACTCTTATTATGTTTAATCATGCATTAAGCCTTGTTGTGAACAATTGTGAAAATGATAGAGGCATTGATTGTTTTGAGAGAAACCACTTGGCCAAAATGTTAAATTAATCAACCTTGTGAGAAAAAATCTCTAGTTCCCCCTTTGAGCTTGTTGGGATTCATTTAATTTCATCATTGCATAAACCTTTGAATGGATGAATCCTATTCTTTTGTATGAGTGAACCTTCAACCAATTTGGTTGCAATTAATTTTCCTTAGGGAGCATTCTTGTTTATCATGGTTGGTGTGAAAAGAGCTAAGTTGGGGTGAAACACAAGTGTTGCGAGAAAAATAAATAAAGAAATAAGTGGTCCATAAAAGAAATAAGCATTCCTTGTGAAAAAGAACAATTGAGTGTTTTTGAATCAAAGTGGAGTCAAAGAAAAAAAAAGAAGTAACACTTGTCACGAGTAATAAGAAAAGGCTCCCGGTCGTGTGTTGTGAAAAAGTAAAGAAAATTGGATTACGAGGAGGTGTTATCAAGTGAATTGAGAAGAAAATGCTCCCTTAGGGTTTTGTTCGATTTTCCGAAATATTATCCCTTTTTTGTAACCCAAGCCACGCTATAACGTTTGAAAGACCTCTTGATTCTCATCTTGTTCACATAATTGGTGTTGTTTTGATGAATGCATAATTGTACTTGTTGTTGATTTAATTGTTCGGATGAGTGAAAGAAACCTTCATATCTTCATTGTTCACAAATTGTGTTTAGGTGATTCAAACTTGACATGTACTTGATGTGTGTTTTTTATGTGTGTTTTTGTGCACAACCATTATGGCATTGTTGTTTTGTCTAGCTTGAGGTATACGTATCGCGAAGAAGCCATGTACTTTTGAACCATCCAATTGTTTGAAAATTTGGTGAAACATTCTCTTGCTATACTTGGTCTCCTTGATGAAAACTTTTGTTTAGGGACAAACAAAATGGCAAGTTGAGGAGAGTTGTTAGGGACCAAATAGTAGTAAAATTCACATATTTTATTGGTCCCTTTTAACTAATTTCTATTCAAATCATCTAGTTTTAATCACACAATAGGTAAATATGTAATTAGTCGTGTTTTAATTCTATTTGAGTAGGTATTTCACTCTGTTTGCTAGTTTTGTAGAGTTTTTGCTTCAAGAAGTTGGAGATTTGAATCACAAAGAATGAGCCGAGCAAGAGAACAAAGAAATTTAGTCAAGAAGTGGAAATCCACTCTGTTCGCGCCGCGTCCCCATGTTGGCGCCGCGAACTGAAGAAAATCCTGCCAGCGTGTTTTAGTTCCAATTCTGACTTTTGAGTGGCATGTGCACAAGGTGGCATGAAAAATAGCAAAAAAGCACTTTTTGGAGTTATTGGTTTCTATTGGTCACTTAAGGAGGCAAGAGGAATAACAATCATTTCTTTTTGTCTTATTGGAAGGGAAACTTTGTGTAATTTGAGATATATCTCCATAACTTAGGTTTTTATTTTATTATTGGATTTTTGAAAAGACAGAATAGAGAGAAAATAGGGAAAAAAGCCAAAAACGAATTTCATCATTCTTGTGAGCTTGCAACCATGGTGATGAGGAACTAAACCCTTTTTCTTTGCTAAGATTAGAGGTAGCTATTCCTCATAACTCTATGTATCTCTCTTAAATATTCATGTATGTGAATCTCTCATTGATTGAATATAGTATGAATCTCTTGTTTTGAAATCTTATCTTTGATTTATATTATTGTTGAAAAAGATAATATAAATATTGTTTTAGAGATTTATTCAAACAATGCATAAATTGTAGAAATAGATCTATGTATTGTTTATCACTTGTATTGCTAGATAATGATGGTTAGATGCATGTTTAGGTGAAGAAATTACCTAAAGTTTTGTTTAACAATTATTACAATATTATTTAGGAATAAATGATATTGAGGCAATACTAGATTGTATTCATTAAATTAGAATTCATATACATGGTTTGAGGGAATGCATGAGTTTGGAATAGTGAACACTAATCTTGGCAAAGCACTTTTTATTTGAGAAAATCATATTTTACTATCTTAGTTTGTTTCTAAAATTCGAGATAAATTCCAAACACAAACCAAACCAATTTTTATTTATCAACTTAAAATGATTGCAACTATGGAACGGCGGTAATATCACCCAATCTCTGTGGATACGATACAAAAAAAATATTTGCCGAAAGTATACTTTTCAACAATAGCGTTTCAAATATCAAGCAAGTTTACAATGAACGACACAATCTTAAAGTCTTGAAAATGGGCCATCGGTCGAAAATGCAACAACTTTTAAAACTATTAGGCGATAACCAATACGTGTCAAGCTTCCGAACGTCTGAGGACAAAGTTACGGTGCGTGAAATTTTTTGGACTCATCCCGAAAGTATCTGTTAGAACAAGTTTTGTTCTGATCAATATTCTTGTTTTGATGATAACAATGTATATGAATTTTGTATAAGCCAATGTGGATTCTGGATAAGAGAATATGCACAATTCGGTGCTAAGAAGCACTGACTCAGAAGATTCTGGATTGCAACATCAGAACATGCTCTCGCAAGACATCAGAAGATGGTCAAGCAAAATCAGAACATGGTTTATGAAGCATCAGCAGAACTTGAGATCAAAAGCAGAAGCACTGAAGTTCTTATGGTATCACGCTAAAGCACTTCAAAGTCAGAAGACAAGAAGATGCTCTACACCAAGCTGTAACTCTGATTCTGATTATTCAAACGTTGTATTCACAAAATCAAAGATCAGAAGTTAGTACTAGATGACAGGCTACGAAGTCTATCTCTGACTGACAAAAGGAACGTTAGAAGCTACAAAAGGCAAAGTCAGTAAAAGCAGAGAAAAGCATGGCTCAAGGTAGTTGACAAAACAGTGAAAACATTAAATGCAAAGCTGACTAGTCACGCAACGCATTAAATGCACTTCAACGGTCATCTTCTCAAAATGCCTATATATATGAAGTTCTGATCAGAAGCAACTACAACTATTCTTGCAAACAAACTGAAATGCTGCTGAAATTATTTCAAACGAACTTCATCTTCAACCTCACTTTCATTGTAATATCTTAGTGAGAATTAAGCTTAGAACATAAGAGAAATATCACAGTTGTGATTATAGCTTTTTAACAAGCATTTGAATACTCTTGTAAACATTTATACTACATTTATTTGTAAAAGGTTCCTAGAGTGGTCAAGTTGTGATCAGTATACTCTAGAAGACTTAGAAGTTTCTAAGAGTTGATTTCCTAGAGTGATCAAGGTGTGATCAGTATACTCTAGAAGACTTAGAGTGTTTCTAAGTGGATAACCATTGTAATCAAGAATGATTAGTGGATTAAATCCTCAGTTGAGGTAAATCACTCTAAGGGGGTGGACTGGAGTAGTTTCGTTAACAACGAACCAGAATAAAAATATTGTGTTCATTATTTTTGTCTTAAGAGTTTTTAAAGTCACACTTATTCAAACCCCCCCTTTCTAAGTGTTTTTCTATCCTTCAGTATCAAATTGTTCAACACATTTCCAACCGTTCTTGTGATGGATTCGACGTACAAGACCAACAAGTATAGGCTTCCTCTTCTAGAGATCGCGGCACTTCGTGCAAGTCTTTTTGAAACCGGGGTGTCCAATACCGGCTACTTCTTGTCAATGGACGGCACATCATTCAAATGAGGCGGAGACTTGGCCGGATCCTTTCGTTTCAAGAATGGCGGAGTTTGAAGAAATGATGAGCCAAGAGCGTGAGCAAAATAGAGAGCGGTCGAAGAACATACCTATTTTAGATTTAGGCGCCACCGATTGGTTCAGCGAATTTTAGTTTTTACCGGGCCGTTTTTTGTTTCTAATGATCGGTGCGTGTCTTTTTTGTATGTATTGTCGTTTACCATGTAAAATCGGACCGATTCAATACATATATAATATAAGTATGTTTTATGTTGTCATTGCCTATTTTATGCCTATTTTGTATGCATTTTCCGAAATATACATGTTTTCAGACCAATTTCGGAAGTTCATTTCCGAAACTTCCACTAAATGCAGGATAAGGTTTGTTGGGCCATTATTACTACAATAAGTCTATAAATACAACACACTCTTCTTCATCCTCTTCACACCACAAAACACAAATGACACAAACCTAACCCACTTAGCATTCGTCTACATCACCAGCGGCTACCCGATGTCGTTCCAATTCCGCTTCTCGCGCGACACGCCGTTTGCGGACTTGATAACGTCGCTTAACACGCTATTGCAATATCCGGAAAATCGAAAGGTTGTCAAGCTCGAGTACCATTCGCCATCGCTTAACGACGACGGAGACTTTGAGTTCACACCTTTTGAGATCAAGAACGACGAAGATTTAGCGGTTTTGTGGACAACTTTCGACCGATTTTCTTCGAAGGGTCCGATCGAGTTGGATACGAAACTTCAAAGATCGGGGGCCGACGTTATCAAAATGTTGACTCATCCTCACCTACCCGTGTTTAACCGTATGTAACTTTAATCTTATGTAACGTGATCGATGTAATCTTCATCCGTTAAATAAATCGAATAGTTGTTGTTTGTTATTTTTCTTCTGTCTAGACTTTATTTCGAAAGTACATTTCCGAATTATTCAAAGGGGGGTGAATTCGGAGATGCAATTCCAAATTCACCCATTTTCTGGAAAAAAAACATTATTTCGGATGTACATTTCCGAAATCAATTTTTTTCATCAAAAAAAACACGTTTTCAGAAATACATTTCCGAAACAGGGGGTATTTTGGAGATTTCACCAGGGGTGACCAAGAAAGTAAGGAGGTGGATAAAGAAAATCTCAATCTTAATGGTTAACCTAAAAATACAAATGTGGTTAGAAATTAATAAACCTAAACCTAAATTAAATTAATTAGCCTAAAAATAATTATTAGCCTAAAAAATAAATTAATTAGCCTAAAATAATTATTAGCCTAAAAATAAATTAATTAGCCTAAAAATAATTATTAGCCTAAAAATAAAGAATGTGATAAAATCCTAACCCTAATTCATGAAAATGGACAACATCTACCTATTATATATATTTTAGGGTTAATGGTTAAAAAAAGAGATTTTACCAAGGTTTTCAAGGGCAATGAAGCAAACAAATAAGTATAAGGAAGAATTGACATCTGCTCCCCTTTGGCCAAAAGAGGTACCTGCAAAAATAAAATAAGAATAAGAATATTAGTTATAGTAATAATAATAACAAGAGAAAAGAATTGGGGTTTAGCAAATTAAATTATGGACAAAATTACGAATAACCTTGATTTGGCCAAATACCAAAAAGGTTTTTGGCCAAATATAAATAACCTTGATTTGGCCAAATACCAAAAGGTTTTTGGCCAAAAAAAGCAATTGGGGTACCATCCACTTGGTCAATCCATAGAAAACCTGTTCATAAACCAACGCAATATTACGGTTAAGAAAAAAATGAAAAAATAGAAAAGTGATTAAAATAAAATCAAAAAAATATAAAAACTTGATTATAAATCAAATAAAATAAGAACACGAAACTACAATTTTTTTTAGATTTTTAAAAAAAATATGAAAATAGAAATTAAATCAAATAAAATATAAAAAAAGAGGAATTTGCGATTTTGAGGGTCGAAATCCTTTAGAATTCTATTCTAAAAGAGTATTGTTCTACGATCTTTTTTTGAACTTCTGGAAAAAATTCGGAGCAAATCGAAACAGTAGTTTCAGAATTCGACTGATAGGCTGGAAAATTTATTACTGTGCTGCAACCGGAATTGCAACCCTGGAGAAGGAGAAGTAAGAGAAAATATTTTTTGTGTTTGTGAGAAGAGAAAGTCAGAGTAAGGGTTAGAATTGTTAGTCCTATTTATCATCATGAATTAGGTTAGAAGAAAAATAATTATAGTAAAATTATGGACCAAATCAAAGCCCAAAAATCAATTTATTTTAATTCTAATAAAAAATTAAATCAAACTAATTTAATAAGATTGACTTGTCCCCTAAGTTATAAAAGTGCTAAAAATAGGACAAATAAGATTAAAAACTTCTCTTTTTTTTTTGGATTTTTTGAATATTTTACGATTTTTGGTGATTTTTTTGACTAAAAATGCATAAAAAGTTAAAGGCTTAATTGCAACTTTAGTCCCCCTATTTTGTCTTTTTCTTGATTTTGATCCCTCTATTTTAAAAACTACTATTTTAGTCCCCTTTTTAAGTTTTTTGTGCAATTTTCGTCCCCCTATTTTATTTTTTCAGCAAAATTAGTCCCTATTTTTGTCTCTTTTTCAACAGAAAATTCAGAAGGGGGACCAAAATCGTGTTTTTAAAAATGGGGGGACCAAAATCGAAAAAAAGACAAAGTAGAGGGACCAAAGTTGCAATTAAGCCAAAAGAATTGCTTATTTTAAAAAATGCCTATTTAATTAATACGAAAATTAAAAATAAAATGATAAAAAATGATTTTTTTTGTGATTTTTTAATATAAATGAAAATAAAATTAAAACTATAGTTAGAAACAAATAAAAGAAAAAAGTGTTAGAAGTGGGATTCGAACCCGAGACTTTGTACTTGCAAGCCTTACCCCCTTACCAATTGGGCTATATTATTTGTTTGAAATAAAAGCCAATTGAAAGTGTATGAAGCATGGGAAAACATTTTTCTATTTATTAAAATATAAATAATTTAAGAGTAAATTATTATATTTTAAAATAGACTTTAAATCGAATATTTATAAAATTCAAGACGTCAATGTGAATGACCTCAAAATTTTATAAAAAAAATCCAATTTTGAAATAATTTTAATATTTGAATATGGTGGGCAAATTTTGGGGTATGACAGCGTCTTCAATCACCCTTGGGAGTTGTGCTTTTTGAGAGTTGCAGCCTCCTTGCTAATGATTATGTTTTTAACGGTATCTTTCTTTTTGAATCAGACTACATGATCTTCTATTTAGCTTCTGTATCAGTATGTTTGCAGCGGTTTTGGTGCTTTATCAGAAGTTGCTTTAAGACTTAATCATTTTTGCATTTGTTCATCTTTGCGCATCAAGTTCTGATGGTACTTGTACTGAATCATCTTCTGAAATCAGAAACAAATAATTAGAGTACCACATTTGCTTATACAAAATTTATTTGCTTGTTATCATCAAAACACTACAAATATGATTAGAACCAAACTCTGTTCTAACAATCTCCTCCTTTTTGATGATGACAAAACATTTATGTTCTGTTCAGAAATTTTGTACATAAGAGAAATAATCTCCCCCTGGAAAAAATACTTGATGAGAAATGTAAATGATAACTTCCCTGAGTAATTTCTGCATCTTCCAGAAGTTTTAAAGTATCTTTCTTTCGGATATCGCATAGAACACTTTTTGTTTCAGAAGATCTTTCATTCAGAATGAGGTCGTTCACTTCTTGAGACAAGTTCTTTCCTTTTAGAGTCTATCTGCAGACTTTCAGAAAGAAACTTTTGTACTTTGTACTCGTTAGCAATGTTCAGGTCATTTAGAATAACATTTCCTTTACGTGTTTAATGATCAGAATATAAGTTTTCTCTTTTTCAATGATGAGAACCTCAAAATTTCTAATATTACTTAACTTATTAATTCTCCCCCTTTTTGTCATAATCAAAAAGATGTAAAAATGTATGAGTTTTGAAGTCAGGTAAACGGTTATAAGTATTAACATCACTGTTATCCCAGACAAAATGACAAACATAAAGGAAATAATTCATTAATAAGAGAACACACATTCTACAGACACCAATAACTAATACATAGACTCCTAGTAATCATACTCATAGTCTCCTCCAGTGAAGGGAAAACGTTCACTAGGTTCATCAAGCAGTACTTCTTCTTTGTTAAGAAGTTTTGTGGAGCAAAGAGTGCTCACAACGCCTGCAAACTCAAACATCGCGAACAGGATTCTTCCATATGGTATAAAGAAGTCTTAACCATACTTTAGTGTTACCGATAGTTCCTGAACCAATAATCTTTCCTTTTTGGTTCCCTCCAAATCTAACGTCCCTGCCAGATTTAAGTTCCAATCTCTGGAACGTAGACTTTCTTCCCATCATGTGCCGCAAGCATCCAGAGTCCAGGTACCATGACAGGTGTCTTGACTTCGCTGCTAAGGACATCTGCAACATAGATCATTTTCTTCTTAGGTACCCATATCTTTTTGGGTCCTTTTGTGTTAGTGTGCCCAAAGTTCTGTTTGACTTTAGGTCTGACATGAGAACTATCAGAATAAGATGTATATTTGATATCATGAGTGTGTCCAAAACTAAATTGTGTATGCAATGGTTTATATGTGATTGTCATTTCATCAACCGGTTTAGGTAATATGGTTCCTTTCCTTTGGGTGTATTGTAGCCAATACCAATTTTATTGTTTCTACTTACACCATAAATCATAGAAGCTATTTTGCTTATGTTTATGCTTTTAGGAAGAAATTTTTAAAAACCATCGTCATATTCTTTTAGAATATCTTTAGTACTTGAAGAACTTTCTGACTTAAGGATTTTTTGATTTTTCAGATCTTCTATAAGTTTCAAATTATTATCTTTAAGCTCAGCATTCTCAATTTTAAGTTTTTCTATTTCAGCTACTAAGCTTTTCTTTAGCTTCTTATATTTGAATTTTAATTTATTGTGGTTCTCTAGAAGTTCTAATAGACTTTCTTCTAGCTCTTCTCTAGTAAGTTCAAAAAATACCTCATTAGTTTCTGCTTCTGAATCTGAACTATTTTCGGTGGTGGCCATGAATGCTATGTTGGCGTGTTCATCTTCTGAGTTGTATTCGTCTTCCGATGATTGATAATCATCCCATGTAGCCATCAACCTTTTCTTCTTTTCAAACCTCTTCTTAGGCCTTTCTCTTTGCAGTCTGGGACATTCACTCTTGAAATGTCTTGGTTCATTACATTCATAGCATACATTACCTTTTCTGCTGGTCCTTTTGTATTCAGAGGATTCTCCTTTATATTCTGGTCTTCTGAAGTTTCTGAACCTTCATTGCTTGTTCTTCCCGAGTTGATTCACTCTTCTGGAAAGAAGAGACAGCTCATATTCCTCGTCTGATCCGGATTTGTTTGAGCATTCTTCCTTGGCTTGCAAAGCGTTAGTTTCAAATTTTGTAACAGATTTAAGAGCTATAGTTTTACATTTCTTTTGAGGCTCATTTTTATCGAGCTCAATCTCATGACTTCTTAGAGCACTGATGATTTCTTCAAGGGATACTTCATCTAGATTTTTTGCGACTTTGAACGCTGTAACCATTGGCCCCCATCTTCTTGGTAGACTTCTGATTATTTTCTTGACATGATCAGCTTTAGTATATCCTTTGTTTAGAACTCTTAAACCAGCAGTCAGAGTTTGAAATCTCGAGAACATGGCTTCAATGGTCTCGTCATCTTCCATCGTGAAGGCTTCATACTTCTGGATTAAGGCCAGAGCTTTTGTCTCTTTGACATGAGCATTTCCTTCATGAGTCATTTTGAATGACTCAAATATATCGTGTGTCGTATCTCTGTTTGTGATTTTCTCGTATTCTGCACGTGAGATAGCACTTAGCAAAATAGTTCTGGCTTTGTGATGACTTTTGAATTCTTTATTTTGTTTATCTGTCATGTTCTTCCTAGCTATCTTTTCACCCGCATCTTCAGGATGATTGTATCTATCTACCACAATATCCCTTAGATCAGGATCTTTTCCTAGAAAGAAACTTTCTATTCTATCTTTCCAATATTCAAAATTTTCTCCATCAAACACATGGGGTTTTGTATAACCATTGTTGTTTAAATCATTCGCCATTGTGTTTTCCTTCCGGGCCTTTTTCTGACACGGTTAACTGTTTTCACCCAGAACCAAGCGCTCTGATACCAATTGAAGGTTGAGAAAAAACTTAGAAGTGGGGGTTGAATAAGTGATTCTTTTTCGTTTGTAGGAAAGATAAACAAAACACAGTTATTTTTATCCTGTTTCACCTTCTCAATAAGGCTACCTCCAGCCCACCTTCCCAGGTGATTTTCCTCTCTCAACGAGGACTTAATCCACTATAATCAGAACTTGATTACAATTGCACAGCTCACTGGTGTGACTAACAATACAATGCACGAGCCAAACTACTGGTGACTAACAACCTGCACAAACCAACTGTTTGTGACTAACCAACTTCTAAGACTCAACTAGTCCTAGACTTCTTGAGACTTCTGACCTAACTGGTCTCTCAAGGAACTATTACAGAGTAACTTCAAATGACAATGTTTAGAATTGCTTCTATAAAGCGTTAATAACAACTGTGATATTTCACTAATTTTTGGTATAGAAAGTGTGAACTCAGACTAAGGATATGAAACTTTTTCTTCAGCGAGTTTGAAGGATCTTCACACTTTGATAATTTTCAGACTTAGGATGTTCGTGTGGGTGTAAGTGTTGTTGTTGGATGTTTCAAAACGAACATGAATATATAGTTCAATGATTTTTGTCCGTTAACTTGATTCTTGAACGAAACATTTAATGCTTTCATGTTGCTTTTTCGTTTTGTTTTCTTCAATGAGTTGCATGTGGATAGCGTCTTCAATCACTCTTGGGAGTTGTGCTTTTTGAGTGTTGCAGCCGCCTTGCTAATGATTATGTTTTTAACGGTATCTTTCTTTTTGAATCAGACTACATGATCTTCTATTTAGCTTCTGTATCAGTATGTTTGTAGCGATTTTAGTGCTTTATCAGAAGTTGCTTTGTGAATTATTAAATTCAAAATAATAGTTTTTATTAATTTTATAATTGATTTTAAAATAAACTTAATTTATTTGATACTTATTTAAAACAATAGATTTTTTTTATAAATTGTTAAATAAAATTTTGAGAAAAATACTCAATATATTTTATCATTTAAATCATATTTAAAAAAAGTGAAAAATATACATATAAAAGTGTGTTCATAAAAACAATTATATAAAAAATATTTATAATTTATTAAAGTAAATTTATTCAAATGATAAAATATTTAAAAAATTAGTTATTACTTAAAATTAAGAGTTAAAAGGTAGTGCACTGACAGTGTAAAATAGTTTTACACCGTCATCCAATAGAAAATCATAAATGTGTCATGTCATTAAATTTTATTTAAATAAAAAATGGTTTAATTGGATTCATGGGTGGTGATTGGTTGACAGTGTAAAAATATTTTACGCTGTCAGTGCATCACCCCTTTTCTCTAAAATTAATGGAAAGTAAGGTTATGCATGATTAGACAAACTTAACTATTTAGGGAGCTTACAACTCAACTCAATGATTGCGACACTTGTTCAAACTGTTGTATGAATTGTCGTAAAATTCCAAAAAAAAACACATTGCGAAAGTTGAGACCCAACTGTCGTGGTTCAAGTGTCGTAAAATAACTATTTTCTTATAGTGTGGCATCAACTTTTGAACACCAACTTCTTGCCAAGGAATGAGGATCTAGATTCTTTAGATAATGATGAAAAGGCTTTTCTGCTTCTTCTCACTTCTGACCTTCATACCAGTCTTCCTCAATCCATGTTTGACTACTTGAAGAAGACTCTCATGTCCTTCCATGAGGGAAAGTATTTCTTCATTCCTTATGGACGATTTCTTTCTGAACTTTTCGTTCAACAAGGAGTAGTGTTAACTTTTGAGGATGACTCTTCTAAAGCTTAGAGTGTAAAGTTGAAGGCTAAAATCAAGATGGTCTCTTGGAATGGATGTTCTTTTGTTTAAATTTTTGTGTTTGTAATGTTGTCTCTTTTTTATTTATTTGTTTTTAACTTCCTTTTGTTTTATTATGGTTGTAATGACTGTTTTGGTTCATCAATCAATTTCATTTTCTTTGCTTTATCGTTTTTTGTTACTTATGGCTACAAAATTGACATGCATTATTATAATTTATGATTATGATAATTTAAAATTTTAGCAATATCAGTTAAGACAAAGGAAATTCTTCTTTGTTATAGATGGTTCTTAAGAATACTTTTCTTAAATCCTATCATATGTCTTGCTTAATGAATATACATAAGCCACCCAGTCTTCGTCTCATTCTCCTTCTAGATCCTCCTTCTTCTCGAGCTTTTTCATCAACCTCTCGAAAGTCCTTCTCACTGGAAGAACTTCAGATGATGTGGATGCTCCTGCAGCTAAGGAGACCAGTGTATTTGAAGCTTCATTCTCCTTGAGCTTCTCTTTTCTTTCTTGCTTCTTAATTAGATTTATCATCCCCTTCTAAAAATCTCTCTTCTGTGCCTTGAATTGCTTTGATTTTTCCATTATTTTCTTTGAAGAGGGATGGGATGAGAATGTTCACACAGAATATAAGTATTTATAGAAGAAAATCTTGGGTATCATTCAAATTTGCATTAAAGATTGCTTTGGGAAGCTACTTTTGTTAAAATTTGATCTTATCTATCTTATAACATGTGAAAATAGTGTTTGTCATCCCTCCAACAAATAAGTTTTATTTTCACTAAAACTTCTTCTATTCTATTTAGTGTTCAACCTTGTTAAAACTATTTTTTCTGTTTAAATCTTCTATTTTGACTTTAAGCTGGTTGATGATTAAGCAGACTCTACTAATTTGATAGATGTGTTAAAGTTAGACAAGCATAGTAACATAAATACTTTCATTCATCGAAGAAGCTAGTACAAGGTTGATTTTAAGGTTGTTGCATAATAAAGACAAGGAAACCTAAGAACCATTGGTAGAACTTTCTGGTTGATTCATCAGATCATCCAGATAATCAAAATAGTCTTGGTCTGTCTCATCTTTAACTGAAGGTGAATCTTACCTCCTGTTGGACATTCTATGTGTTGCTTCAGTTTCCCTGCTTCTACTTTGAGTAGTAACTCTAGCAGAAGTACTTTCTAAGTCAACAACAAAGTAAACATAAGTCATTGATGCCTTCTAAGCCTTTTTCTTCTCCTTGATTCTTCTGACTTACAGTCTTCTTGGCATCTTTTTCTACCTTTGATGGTTTTCTCCTACCCATGTTGATAGACGAAATAAACCAGGAAAAGAAATGAGATTTGGTTAAGCTCTATGGCCCTAACTTTTATAGATATATTTTCCTTTGAAAATATCTTCAGAATCTTCTGGCCATGCTTCTCGGGCCTCTTAACTTATGCTACTCTGTCAGAATCTCACTTTGAACATCTTGGAATTTGTAGTCTGCATGTTATCCATCAACACATTTCTGTTTTTTCACTGATTGTTCACCTACTACCTCTTTCACTCTCTACTGCTTTTACTTACCATACTGAGCATAATCTTATTCTTCTGTTTTCTTTAGTGTTCAATATTCTTTTCTCTCTACTCTTTTTATTTACTTTTTGTTGATGACAAAAAGGGGGGAGAATATGAGAGTATTTAAAGAGTAAGATAAAAACATTTTTCTATGTTTTTATTAAGATCCTGAACCCAATTTAATTAACTTATGTTATGTGCTTAACTATAACATGGATTAAACTTAGGGGGGTCTTACAAAACTCAACCTATGAACTATTAGACTCAGAGAGAGCTTACAAACCTCAGGCTATGAAGTTGTCAAGTTACTAAATCTAGTTTAAAAACTTGGATAGAACTTACGGGGAGCTTAAAAACCTAACCTACGGAGAAATATGAAGAAAACTCACACTTGGGTGAAAGATGAAAAAAGGCCCGCACTTGGGCGAAATATTATTTTTGGATTTTGAAAAAGGTTGCTAACGGTTTATTGAAAAAGGTTGTCTGACGAGAAGTTGGATCTCGCTCTTACGTATCTTCAGTTACAATGAGGAACTCAAGACATACATAGTTCTTGGGACCATGCTAGGTTGGAAAAGGTTTGCGTACGAGCGAAGGGATCAACACGGACGAGTGTTGGAAGAGAGACAACACTGACGAGTGTTGGAAAAATTCTCTCTTAGGTGAAAGGTTTTGGATTAGTTTGGTTTTGAAAAGAAACTTGATGTTGATCAAGTGTTTTGGCTTTTTGGAAATGGTTTGGTTTATTTTGAGGATTGAAAATGACTTGGTGTTGACCAAGGTTTTATCTGCGTTGGTTAAAAAAGACTTGAAAAAGTTTTGAATTACAAAGGCTTTGACTTAACGATTACTTTTGTTTGTGAAAATGCTTTGATTTTATTAAATAGGTATGAAAGTGAAGGGTTTTGAAAATGGATCGATGAATGATTGTTTTTTGAAAAGGCCTCTTGATTTTGATCAAGGGTTTGGATGTGAAAATATTGATTTCATTGTGAATTTATTTAATTAATTGATTAAAATATATTTTAACTAATAAATCAATATAACTAAAAATCAACTAACCAAATTAATTAACCAAATAAATTTAATTAATTAATGAAGGTAATTAAAAATTAATTAAAAAAATTAATTAATTAAAACATTACTTAATCCATTAATTGTAACAAGGAAATAAAAGGGGTGTTATCTATAAAGAAAAGGTAACCTAGCAACAAAACACGGGCTCCAAGGTATGCCCAAGAGCTCTTAAAAAAATAGACGCCAGGGGGTATTGATCGGTCACCAATTTCACTTATACTCCGCGATTTATTTGGTAAAAATCGGTCATTTCGGTAACACTGTGAATGGTTTGTTCTTTGTTTTAAGTAATTCTTTCATGTTTTGCTAATCTAATTGTTTTTGGTAATTTTTAGTAGAATAGTTGCTTTTGATCACTTTGTTGGTAGTTATTGGTTATTTCAGGTGTAAGGAAGAATCGCCGAAAAAATGGGACGAGAACAGAAGAAAACAAAGCCAAAATTGCAAGGAAAGAAGCTGACGCGGGCGCCAGCGTCGTTTGACACACCCACGTCAGCTGAAAAAGGAGAAAAAATGCTGCTGGGAGCTGACACGGGCGCCAGTGTCATTTGACACGGCCGTGTCATCTATTAGATGAAAAAAGAGTTTTTTAAAGAGAAAACAGAGGCTGACGCGGGCGCCAGTGTCGTTTGACACGCCCACGCCAATTGTTGCGGCCAGAAATTGATTTTTTGAGCTGTTTCATTATTCCAAGTCTCATTAAGGGTGTTTTCGACTTTTTACATGAATGAAATGTAACTTAACACTACTTAGTCCTAGTTTGAGAGTTTGGAGAGTATCTTGGATCATATTGGAGATTTCTACGAAGGAGAGAAGTGCAATTAAGGGTTTGGAAAAGGGAGATCTTCAAGAGCGGAAGCAATTGAAGATTGAAGCAATCCTCATCTCTTGTAATGTTTACTATTATCTTTGTAGTTTTCTTAATTACTATGAGTAGCTAAACATATTTATGTTAAGGGGATGTCCCTGAATCGCTTTTATGTAATGAATTAAGTACCGTTGCTTTACGAATTTGAAGTTTCTATGAATTTAGTTTATTTTCAAAATGTCTCATGCTTCATTCTATTGGAAAATATTATGTTGATTTACGGTTAAGGTTAGGTCGGAAAAACCACCTTAACGCTTTTTTAATAATAACGTTACCGGTAAATTGCTTAGAAATAAGGATTTGACGGTATTGATCATCTATTCTAGGTTATTTTCACAAGGTTCTTGGTAAAAAGGTTTAGTTGTTAAGGAATTAAAACTGAATTTTATTTGCCAAATAGATTTTCCGCTAAGGAATTAGGGAAAATTAATATTAAGAATTGATACTAAATCATATTAACGACTCTTTCGTAAAATAGCGGTTACGTGTATTACAAGGCGGTTCATACATCTACCTTAGCATATTTTCTCATATTTGTTTTAAGTCAACTTTTACTTATTACTTCTTTTGAATATTGTTCTTTTTAACTTAATCAAACCAACCAAAACCACACCCCATGATATTTTGTTCAATTGAATAATTGTAAAACTTGGATTTCCTACGCAGTCCGCGAGTTCGATACTGGGTATCAACCCCTATTTAAAACTACATCGGTGAAAAATAGTACACTTGCTAAATTTCCGATCAGGTATGTAAGCAGAAAAATGATTTTCAAAACTTTCAAAAATATCCCCATTTCTTGCCACTAGTACACAAAGTTGATTCTCTAAACCTGCTCTACAACCTTCAAAGACTACTTCAAAGGCTACATTCAAAGCTTCCAATTTGTAAGTTCTCACAACTTTAAACTGTAGGATTGAGATTCATATTAGGGCTGTTAGAAATTAGCAAAATGTTATAAGGTTAAGTTATTATACGCATTGAGTGTGTTTAGATAGGAAAAAAAATGAATTTTGAAGCATTTAGGGGAAGAGATGAGTTCTGCTAAAAATGGTGTTCGCAGGTTGTTTCGGAAGTGCATTTCCGAAAATACCTCTCTGACCAGTTTCAGAAATGCACTTCTGAAATGAACTCAGAATTCTTTTTTTTTATTTTCTGGATTGTTTCGCCTTCTTACATGTTTCAATTTTTTCAGGAAAATGTCAAGAAACCCCGCACGACTTAGATAGGGTAGGATGCTTTGGACAGAGGTATCATTGAGCAGGGCGGTCCAGAGGCGGTTGCTATTGTGGAGAGGATGGTTAATGACGCGGCCGGTGCGGCGTCGTATAGGAGACAGAGGAGGGCTCAAGGAGTTAGGGTTAGGCATACTCAGTATCAGTTGCCTATTTATATTTTATTCTTGACTTCTTTTTGTATTTGGGTTGTATTATCTTGACACTTAGCACTTATCCGTACAACTATTTTTCGTATTTATAATATTGCTATTTTATTCATATTTACGTGTTATAATTTGTTCGTATTTATTTGATTCTATTTTTTCGATTAATGTAAAATATGTGATTAATCATTGATTTAAAAAAAAAATACTCAGAGCATATTTCGGAGATGCATCTCCGAAATAATAGAAAATGTGAAAATGGGTGTTTTCGGAGATGCATTTTTGAAAACACCAAAAAATGGGTGTTTTGAGATATGCATCTCTGAATTCTGAGAAATAGGAAAAAAAGTGACTTCAGAGATGCATCTCCGAAGTCAGGGGTATTATGGGGTTTCCAGCAGGGTTCTCACTGCAGGAGTGGATAAAAAAATTACCAATTTATTTTCATGTGAGGCGCTAGAAGGGGGTTTGTAAAGTAGACTGTTGGTGTAAAACAAGGGATATTTCTCATTGCACCCATATAAGATAAAAAAATACCCCCTGAAAACTCCAAAATACCCTTAACAAAAATTTGGGATATTGATTAATTCGGATATGCATATCCGAATTAACCAAAATCTGAATATTCTTTTAATTTTATTTTAAAAGAATATTTATTTATAATATAGTTATAATATATTTTAAAATGAGTTATTTTTAACAAAGAATAACTTAATGTAAATAAGAAATAAAGAGATTAAATAAAATTTTAATTTTGTAATAATTTATTTGTCAAAAATTATAAAAGTAATTATTTTCTAAATAACCATAATATTATGCATTATAATTAATGAAATTATTATGTGAAAAATATCTTTTAATTAATATTATAATTTTTAATTTATATTAACTTTTTAAAAATTAATTTTATATAAAAATAATGTGTTGATTTAAATATTTATTAGACTAATATTATTATATCTTGATTATAATGATATATATATTTAATTATATATTTTGATTAATATTATTAATTGTATTGATTAACCTTGATTTAAATTTTTTAATAAAAATTGGATTATTTCGGATAGCATATAAAAAAAATAACAACACCACAAATTAGAATATTTTGAATATGCCTATTCGAATTCATCCACCCCTTTCTCTCTTCTCCAAAAAAAGTGACTTCGAATATACATATGTGAAGTCATATTTTTTCTAAACAAAAATGTCTTCGAATATGCACAACTAAAATATAAAGATGTTTTGAAATTTTCACCGCGAATATGTGAGAAGACATATGGGTGCAATGAAAATTTCCTACAAAACAATTGCAACCGGAAATTAGGACCAAAACGCAAGGCCCGTAAAAGATTCCCTCACTCTCTCTCTCTGCTTTTCATGTATTTAAATGATTCTCTCTAGTATTTTGAAGATGATGAACGTACGTTATATGTACGGGAACATGGAGAAATCGTGACTTGTTAAAACTGGAATTGTGACTTGAAGCTTTCGCTTTCTTTATTGTAAATTGATAATTATTGATATTTGTTGTAACTGAGTGGATTTTTTTTATATTGTTTTAGTGAAAAGCATAATTAATCCACATCAGTTAGCCCCCCTATTTATCCTAAAAAAAATAAATTAAAGCATATTTTTGTGAAACTTATTTTATAGGGTTTAATGGTGATGCACTGTGTAAAAAAGTTTTGCACATGTAATCTTAGTAATTTAAAAATAACAGTATGACTTGGTAGGTTACATGGTGGTATTGACAATGTAAATGTAATTATTGGTACAAGTGCAATAAATAACCCATTGTAATTAAAAATACAAGTTAAAGTTTGAAAAAAATCAATTGGAAATTAAAACATGCTACAATTAGATGGTTGATAAAGAACAAAAATCAAATTGCAAATTTAATAAAGATGCAAGTTCCTTTATTTATTTAAATGTGAAATTCAATCACATGCCAAAGGCAAATTCGATTATTAATTGAATGTCGAATTCAACTATTAATTAAATTAAATGTAATTTTAATTCCTGTCAAAAAAAAATATGTAATTTTAATTACTCATAAAAGTGATATGGTTGGACTTAAAACAAACTTGAAGTATCTATTGGGCTTTGGCCCTCCTTCGTATAAAAAAAACTTGAAGTATCTAAAAAACAAATTTGAAGTCACAACGCAAAAAGTTTGAGAAATTCAATGCGGGTGTAAATATAAGATGAACCATGCATGACTAAGTAATTTAGTTAGGGGCAAAATTAAGGTATGCCACAAATCAAGGCTGCTAAAGTCTAACTGTTTTACGATGGTCATATCCCTTTTCAGTCCGACTATCACATAACAAAAGGTCTCGGATTCAAATCAAGTATGAACAAAGGTTCTATATTATTTTCCAAATCACTTGACCATATGAGACTTAATAGCAAGAGATTCGTATCTCCAACGATCCTCTACATTTCCTGCATGAAAGATAGCGACACAATTACTCCTCTTCTCTATATATGTGGAATGTTGTTATTTCAGGTAACAAGTTTCAAACACAATTTAAATACTTTCTCATCATTTACATCAAAAACTCTCATCTGTCGCAGCTTCAATTTTAAAAACTTTTGGACATGTACTCCAAAAGAGCATTTGTTAGGCTTCAAACACATTTTATATCTTCTTATTTCTGCTAATGTTTTTCTTAGGTCGTCACCATGCTTTTCTTCATTCAACACTTAGAGTGTGTTTGGAAGAGATAATTGGAAATTTTAAAGAAATTCAAAATTCAAAGCAATTCAAATGATTCAATTGAAATCCATTCATTTTTAAATTATTTTGTTTGGATGGAGTATTAAGATAATTCATTGTTACATTTTTGGGGTCACTTTTTATAAAATTTAAAATTTTTGAACCAAATTAAAAAATTGAAAAGTAGGGACCAATTTGCAATTTTTAAAAAATTTAAGGGACCAAATTATCGAATTTAAAAAATATTAAGGACCAACTTGCAATTTTTTAAAAATTTCCGGGGTCAATTTTGTAATTTTGGAAAATATGAGGATCAATTTGCAAAATTTGAAGAAATAATAGTAACAAACACATTCTATGGAGTATGAGAGGAATTTCAAATTCTTTAGCTTTTTGTGGAATTTCAAAATGATTAAATTTAACTAAGATAAAATACTCTATAAATTTCCATCAATTTAACAATTTTTTATTTTTTATCCAAACAATAAATTTTGTGCAAATTATTTTAATTTTCTCAAAATATTACATTATCTCATTAAAATGTTCCTTTCAAACACACTCTTATAGATTCTGAACTATCTTTTTATTTGTGTATTGTAGTAATGTAAAAACCCCCACACTTCATCAACATTGGCGGTCCATCTTTGTCCACCTTGGATCGTATGCAATTGGATAAATTGTGAAAATTGGTCATTGGGTTTTATTTCTTATTTTCGTCCCTCAGTATTTCATGAAGGACTTTAATCATAACTAATGTTTTACACAATAAATCTTGGACTCTGGTACCTGGAAAATACATTGAAATGGTGGAATTATTGAAACAGACTATTGAATGTCATTGACAAGAAAAGAAAAAGTTGAAACTTGAAGCTATTTTACAAGAGGGAGACTTTTTGGGAGTGATCAGTGCCATTAGTTATTACTACTTATTAGCATATTTGTTGTGGATAACGAATGCAAAGAAATGAGAAGCTATTTTACATTACACGAGTGGCCAGCTCTTCATGAGTTGGCAATTTGACAAATTCCGTATGGCAATTGGCAACATTAAAGAAAAAGCGTGCCTCCGCATTATTCTTTCTACGGAACCATTTGCGTGAGACGCTAATGGCACACTTCATTAGAAAAATCGAGTTCAATTATAGTAAAAATTTATTTGAATTGAATCGAACCGTTTTAATTTATTTTGAATTAAGAGTGAAGACTCATTTTGGTCTCTCACAAATATTACATGAGTCAAATTAGATCCTCACAAAAAAATTGACTCAACTTAATCTCTTACAAAATTTAACCGGATCATATTAGTCTTTCTGCTAATATTTTTTTCAAATCGGTTTTTTCCTACTTCTAAACCGGTTCTTTTCATACTTTTAAACCGTAACTGGATTGACATGTTGGATTTTTTTTATTTTTTATTTTTTAAATACTAAATTAATTTTTATTTTTAATTTCATTTTTAAACAGTTATCAATAAATAATATAAAAAAGTCAAAATTATTTCTTATAAAGTAATTTTTAAATAAGTAATTTTTAAATAAGTAATTTTTATCATTTCTACTCATATTAACAAATTTTATACATAATTTTTTATCTATGAGGTCTCAAATCCAAGTCCCTTCAAATTAAATGATTTTCACTTTACAAACAAATCAATTTCTATCGTTAATAAAGTGACTATCATTTACAACTAGAAAAATCAATTTCTAGTTTTAGTAAAGTGACTGTTATTTACAACAAGACAAATCAATTTCTATTGTTAGTAAAGTGACTATCATTTACAAATTACAACTAGATAAATCAATTTCTATTGTTAATAAAGTGATTATCATTTACAATTAGACAAGTCAATTTCTACGGTTAGTAAAGTGACTATCAATAACAACTAGACAAATCAATTTCTATTGTTAGTAAAGTGACTATCATTTATAAATAGACAAATCAATTTCTATTTTATTAAATTGACTGTCATTTAATCTGAAGAGACCTAGGTTCGAGACCATATTGATACAAATTTTGAATTTTTTATTTTAAATTTAGAATTGTTTAAGATTAACCACATGGGCCTGAGTTCAACTCCTTATAAGAAACAATTTTGGTTTTTTATATTATTAATTTAAAATTGTTTAAAAATGAAATTAAAAATAAAAATTTTAAAAATGAAAATAAAATAAAATCCAACGTGGCAATCCAGTCACGGTTTAAAACTAGAAAAAAATCGGTTTGAAAAAAATATTAACAGAAGGACTTATATGATCCGGTTAAATTTTATAAGGAATTAAATTGAGTCTATTTTATTGTGAAGGACTAATTTGACTCATCATGTAATATTTGTGAGGGACCAAAATGAATCTTCACTCCTGAATTAAACTGAATCAAAATTATTGATTTAGCATAAAGTTTTAAAATTTTAAACTGTATCAAATCGTTAGAAGTCGGTTTTTTCAAATTGGACCATTTGTTAAAGTACTAAACTGTTAAATAATTTTTAAAATTTTTTAAAATATATTTTAAAACTTGTTTTTAGTTTTTTTTTTTCATTTTTCATTTTTGCTCATTTTGATTTTAGTTTCGATTCAATTTATTTATTATTTAATTCGGTTCAAAAACTATTTGTACATTATAGTTGAGTTCAATAACTAAACATAACGATTCAATTATTTTAACTTTAATTCAATTTGATTCGACGATTCGGTTTGGTACATAGTTTTTATAAAGAGTACTAAATGTGACACAACTAAATTCGTGCATGCACAACATCATACTCTAGCTATGATACTAAATGCTTTTAAATCATTTTGTTCTTTCGAAACAAAAGTCAAAATTATTTGAGTGCGTGTGTGTGGCTTTGTGATAAAGACTTAAGTCTTGAGAGTGTGTTCCTCTCAAAATCTCAGTTCCAGATATCTCTTTATATCTTATTTCTGTAATTAAGTTTATACATTTTGGATGACTAATTTAACAAGAATTGACTTTAGTTTTGAGGGAGAACAGTTTGGATTTCAAATTCTCTTATTTTCATGTCATAATTAACATTTCATGCTTCATATGTCTCTCAAGTTTGATCTCATGGGATTGGCTATTGGTTTTATGCTTGGTCCATATCCTTATACTAAGTTAAGTTAGCTTATGCTTTACATATCATGCATTATATGTCCCTGTTTTATGACATACATCACTTCTTAGCTAATTTTATCTTTTAAATCCTTAGGGTATACACCCCCAAGCTTAACTGATGGGCAAGCTGCTATCTAAATCTATGTCTTTTCTACAACATTTCAGAATATGATGACCTTGAAGAATTGCTTCCAACTAGTTACTCTAGTCATGTTTTCTTAATTTATATAAACAGACAAGAGGACTTTAGATCTTTTGGTAATACTTCTTTATACTATTGTTAGAAATATTTAATGATAAATACAAGAAATAACAGTGTTACAGTGGAAACGCACACATTTCACTTGATTAGATTATGACAACAAAAAAAACAATTTAAACCCAAGTAGGCAAGAAATTTTCCATGTGTTATAAAAATTTTCTAAATATTTATCTATATATCTAATGTTTGGTGCGTCTCATTACCATGTAGATTTATGTCAAGATTGTAAAAAAAATAATAAAAAAATTCCGATACGGTTGCGATACGTTCAGATACGACTTTCCAATATTTTTTGCAGATTTTATTTTTTTAATGACTGGTTATTTCTTTTCTAATTTTTTTAATGTTCATTATTTATTCCCTTATTTAATTCTTTCCTAATCTCTCCACTTTTCAAAGATTCCAATAATCTTTAATATCAATTTTCAATATTTCAAATTCTCAATTATATTCATCATTAGTTACTACTTCCTAATATCCTAATAGGAAATAGCGGTACAAGTTTTCAATTCCAATAATCTCATATAATTATATTGATCATTAGTTGTTATTTATACCGCTAACATTTTTCAATATTCACCATCTCTCTCTACAAGTTGCATCGTAAACGTTTTCTTCTTCACTTTATTTTACTACTTCTTCATACCTTCCCAAATACCAATATTTTAGATTTAATATTTTTCAGTAATATAGTTATGTATTGAAAGTTTTATTAAGAGTTTGGTTTTGTTAGACTATAATTTAACATAATATTTTATTTTAATTTTTATATGTGTATCTTAAACGTATCGTATCTTGTATTATTAATTAGTAATGTATCGCCGTATCGGATACGTATCGTATCCGATACTCGTATCGTGTCCGTGCTTCATTGATCTCGACTCAAGCAAATTACACAAGAGGCCTGCTCCCACTATTTTATGTGACTTTTTTTAAGATTCTCAGTTAATGGCTTTTTTTGTTAAAGTCAAAATAAATTGTAGGAAATTGTTCAAGTCATTCACCAGATTCTGAGGAACCTATTCACTGTTTGTGAATGCAAGTAAAGCACTTGTTGGGCCACTTTTAATCTAGATTTTTTTGCCCCTTATGATGCACAAAGATTTCTTAGTTTTGAAAATATACCATTGAAATAGTTATTAAATCATTCATTGGAAAAAAGTTCATTTATCAGGCGCATTAGTTATTCAATAGGTTTTCTATCCCAACAAAATGATATTTTACAGACAGCTAAGCCCCTAGTAACGCTATATCTAATGCTTCTTTGGCCTAAATGATACTATCGACGGCTATGTTTTGGGTAAAATCAAAACAAAAATTGTTGACGAGCTGGTGAATACCCATGAATTATTCACGGTTTAACCGTTAATAGTACCATGGGCTTTCATAGCCGTCGATAGTTGTTACCAAGGACCATTACATTATACAACAATCAGGAAAATATTGTCGTTACCCACGGCTTTTTCAGCCTACAGAGGGCTTTTGTCCTTGGGTAACTTACACATTTTGTTATCACAACTAACAAGCGTCCATTACATTATACAACAATCAGGTAAATATTGTCGTTAAATATAGAATAATTTATTTTATCTTAATTAAATAAATGTACTAAAATATTTAACCACTAAACTGAGATAACTTTGTGGAAAAAAATAGTGTAAAAAACAAAGCAAAAAGTCTGGGTCGCTATACCGTGACCTGGATCGCTCGCCCTAGACTAATTCTTCCTAGGTTATCTATTACACAACACTTGGCAGGCATAACATTCTTGAGGGAGTCTATCAAACACAGTAAAAAAGGGGGGAAATTGCTCCCTCTATAATAAAAGAAGAATTGGTCTCTCCTACTTCCATGACTTCGTAGAGAAAATAGAAGAGATTGTTTTTCTCCAAATGTTCTAGCCTAAAAAGCTGTCAATAAATACTCTGACCTCAGGGCTTAGATATTCATTCACCAATTTCATTAAACTCTAGCATACAATGTCTCTTGTCACCTAACACACAAACAACTCTCTCCCATTATTGTATTTTGATGAATAACTAGAAAGCATAATTGTACATCTCAGATTTTTTTATAGCTCTTGCAAGGCTGGTTTGCACACCGACAAATTACGAATGGCCATAACTCCAGTATATTTCGGGTTTATTCCTCGGACTCTGAAAAGTGGGGATGGAAAATTGGCCAATATCCTATGGGTACCCACAAAAAATGCCCACAACGGGGTAGAGTAAAAACCCGCAAAATGGGTACGGGCACGGGTAATTACCCATTAAAATAAGCGGGTATGGGTGCGGGTACGGGTATCTTACTACCCACCCCGCCACATACTTGGAAAACCCTCTAAACCCACGGAAATTATATTGCATAATCAGAGTAAAAGCATGCATATCAAAAGGGTGTCACATGTATTACAAAATACAACAACAAATAAAACATCATAAAGCTTCTGATCATGTTCATAACACACATTTGAATGTCATGTTTCATATGCATATCACAGCGGAATAATAAAAATGATATCAAATAACAATATTTCAACATATAATAATCCATGCATACAAGCATTAGGCACTAAGGCTACATCACAAAATCCAACATATTCAAACTCATAAAGAGAGTAATACAATATCTCTCAAACATAACATGAAATAAAACGTAAACCTCAAGTGTTACATAACCAGAGCATGAGTTCTCTCAACCTAAGAAAACGATAAAACAAAAGAAAAGCTCCTCGGCTAAATCCTCGTAAGCAAACGAGAACCTCTACTCCTCGGTACCTGAGCGATGTCGTACAAAATATCATTTCAACATAAGGGTGAGAATTCATATCATTATGGAAATATATAATAATAAACAAATGCATAACAATATACAACAACAAATTCTACACACTTCTAACATATATGCATTCAACACTTTATAAATACATAACATATGTTTATATGTATGACATAACAATAGATTCAAGATAAACAAGTAACCAAACACAATCATCTCCAAAATATCAATTCACACAATTAGTACATAAACACATCAACACAATTTACATCGACACATGTGGCTCTAATGATGCATTTGGTACCATGTTATCGTTAGCAGATTACCCGCGTCCATCTCTCAGACAGATAACCACCAATAAGCTCGTCCTCTAAGCTTCAAACCAATCCTCTAGGTTTGAAACAAGTCAATAGCTCCCACGAAACTACCAAACATTGTCTCTTTCTCACCGAATAAATGCATGTGAAAATCAACAATTATATGCAATTAAGACCATCTCTCAATCTTAATCATACAAGCATATATCTCACCATTCATCACATATGAATTTCACGCCATTTGCACAAACATACACATAATCATGTAATCAATCACACATTAAAGCACCTTCACAACACTTACCAAATCAACACATCACCAATAACAAGTAGAGAATAATACCCAACAATATTATTCTCAACCAATATCAATTCACAACATACATACATATGAAATTCAAGTATCATGTTATTGCAAGGAATTGATTCAAACGCCATCCAAATGATTCCAGAAAATTATGGAAAATTCTCTATAATTCATGATAAATCATAAGCATTCATGATCTAGTTCAGTTTTCCAAAATATAAAATTTTGCATTGTAGACCGCGCTAAGCATGATGGGCCGCGCTAAGCCCGCTCACGATTCTGCAGATAAATATGCTACAGATAGCATTCTGTCTCACACGAAATTTCACTCCAAAACTCATTTCAAACAGCAATTAATCATGGATTTAAGGTATTCTAGCATGTATATAACATATAGCATCTAGGGATGGCAACGGATAGGGTCGGGTGCGGGTTTCACACTACTCAAACCCGCACCCGAAATTGACACCAGAACCCAAAGGCTATTCGGGTGGCAAAATAACACCCACGCTCACACCCGTTAGATTTGATTTTTCACCCAAACCCGAACCCGCAGCAAAAAAGACAAAAACATACAACAACAACAACATTGAAATTCGAAACACAAGAATTCCACCAAGGTGTCTCTCAAAGAAATTACAATTAAAATTAAGGTTTTAACATAGTCTCCAAGGAAATTCAATCACAAGCATCTTAACATAGTATTCAACATCTTAATATTACAATTAAAATTAAAATCTATAATCAAATTACAACTTTCCAACAGCAACAAAGTAACATAGTCTCCAAGGAAATTCAATCACAAGCATTCCATAAGCAAGCTCTCTCAAATAGACATGCTTGTTTTGTTCACATTGAATAAATGACTATTAATCATTGAGAATAAGGATAATGATATGAAAACCATAAAATTAAAAGGTTTAAGACTGACACATTCATTTGATTAAATAGAATCAGGCAACTTGAGTGTGAGTTTAAAATGATAACCGCAAACATTAGTTGTTCAAATTATTAAATTGGAATCTGGGATATTATATGTATCTTCATTCAGCACACCAGTATCACTACAACTCAATTCAACATAACTAACAGTAAAGCATATAATTATACTCTAGTACTAGTAGTAACATGCAAAATACTTGCATTCTCTCCAACTTCTATATCATTCACTTACATTAATTATTACCAGACCTAATATTCAGCCAATATCCAATTTAAAATCACAGCAGTAAGCACTAAACACACTCAGCCACAACCAGACCCAATATCCAAATTATGAGCCTAAAAGGCTAAAACTATCACTGTTTGAATTGGACTGCATGAACACTCAGCTATTAGCTAGTAAAATTTGAGAGAGGATTTTCATGTTTCAATAAAAATATTAACATTTCATTATCTATTTATTTATTTCATTTAAAAATTACTTATGATATGCTAATTAATTCCCTATGTTCTTGCCATGTTTGTTAGCGAATTTCAAAGATCCAGGATGTTGGTGACTAAAGCCACGAAGCTGACATCCAGGATATAACAGAAAAAAGAAAAAACAACAGCAATACTCACCATGATTGACCGGAATGGTAACCCAACTTCTAATCTTCAAAATGGTAACCCAAATAACTTTCCATCAATTCAGTTGTATCAATAAGTAAATTAAAGTTAAATAAAACACTAAAGCTTCAAAACTATTACACCAAATGAAGTTCAAAATACATTCATCCTCAGACTCCATTTCATTCAACACAATAGAAATTTCTTCTACAACTCTAGAAGTTCCTATACATATATATATATATATATATATATATATATATATATATAATAAGAAAATTAAGGTAGAAAGTAAATATTATTTGACAATGACATACCATTATTCTCAGCAGCCCATAGCCAACTCCTAGCATACATCAAAGCCTCTACGGTAGTCCAGTTAAATCGACTACGATGAGGACTCAATATTAGACCACTATTACTAAAGACCGATTCAGAAGCTACTATAGAGATAGGAATAGCTAACACATCTCTTGCAATTACTTGAAGTGTTGGATACACAACTCCATTTACCTACCACCAATTCAAAATGTCAAATTCTGGAGTTTTTTTAATAACCGGTTCCTTCAAATAATGATCCAACTCATACTTAACACTTGAACTCGAGTTTTCGGTAATTGTCTCAATGTATGCATCAAATTCAGCCTCGTCATCAACAACAACAGTCGTACTGTAATACGGTGGGAGAACTGGCTTTTTATTTTGTTATTTCGCAAAACATGTTGCAGCTAGCAAGAGTCACCACCGACGTTTATTTTATCCAATTTATTAGGAAAGGCTTAAAAGAACAGGTAAGACCTTTAAAAGATTTTGAGTTCGGGGGGTAGGTTATACAAACACTTATATTATTTAATTCAGGGTATCCAGGGCTTCAGCCTCCATTGCTAATTGCAAATAAATAGAGGCATCAAAGCAGGCATAAGCCTCCAGGGCTTCAGCCTCCATTGCTAATTGCCAATAAATAGAGGCATCAAAGCAGGCATAAGCCTTTGTCACTGCTTACCAATCCAGGGCGTCACAAAAATGCAATCATGAGACTCAATGAATGCATCATCACAAAACAAATCACAACACATCGTCGCGAGGCATTCACCTATATCACAAATGTTGCCAATAATTAGAGGTAACTCAGCGTCACTTTATTTCCTACATTTCGCAGTAATCACAAAATCATCGCATCGCATGTCACTGACCATAGGCCTACCACTTAATATCACCACGTCACAACACCACGTCAACAACAATGCATACACCACAAGTCAACAACTATAATCAACAATCATTACAGATCGTCACGAATAATACAACGGCAAAACACAAAATACATAATGTTCATCGCATCACAACATCGCCAAAACATCACCAAAAATACGGATACCGAATCATTTTCGGGCACGCCTAATTTATTCTATTCAGTTAACTTAGTCCCAGTCCACCATTTATTTATTTATTTTCTATTCACTAATTATTTGTTTATTTTCTGCCACTGATATGTCGCTAATTTATTACTCTGCTACTTCACAAAATTATTCTGCTAAATACTAACTTGTTGTTATCAAGTTACTCTATTAGACATCACCAGAATTATGTTCTTCCTATATCAGCAAGATCATGTTCCTGAATTATGTATAGATCATAAGCTAGCTCATTAATAAGTCATCAGTGGAGGCTTCAATATTTAGAGCAATGTTAGGGACATTTTCAAACTTTGAAGTGAGTTATTTTTCCTGCTATATGTGCATTTGAAGTGAGTTCTTTTTCATGTTCAAACAATGTCTTATGTTAAGGTTGCTACTTTGCCAACCATCGGGCTTGCCATATCCACAAGCATCTCACCCATTTTAATCTATATGTATATAAGTAACTGCAATCAATTTAAAAAAAACTTTAATAAGAATAAACACTAAACAGAACAGAAGAAGTTTTTTAAAAAAACAAACTTATTGGATGGAGGAAAGGCAAGTACTATGTTCATAAGTTATGAGATAGAAACGCAAATTTGAACGATACCTCATATTTTCTTCTATAAATACAGGCATTATGTGTGAACATTCTCATCTCATCCCTTTACAAAGAAAAGAATGGGAAAAACAAAACAGTTCAAAGGACAGAAGAGAGATTTTCAGAAGGATATAATGTTAGATCCATGGTTTTATGGCTGGCATTAATTTTGCTAAAAACATGGTTCTTATATGATTTTAAGCAAGATGGTGTAACATCTTAATCAAATGTCATGACAGGTTTTGCTGTCATGTGTTTTGACAGATGTTCTTACAGATTTTATGACATGTTACACCAGAACATCTTGATAGTACAGGTGGTTTAAATCCTTGAAGATTTGATTGAAAAATATGAGATTCTAGAGGATTATGGTACTCATACAGGCGCAGCCAATCAAGGATATTTTAGGGACAGCGCATATTTGATTTGGCTCCATAAAAAGGATCTTGGAAATTGTTTAGTAAACTTTGATTTGATTTGATTTGTTCCTATTTTTGTGTGAAGATTTTGCATTTGATTGAAAAGGAGAAGATTGGATCCGATTCAAGAGTCCAAGCCCATACTGAAAGAGTCTATAAATAAGGACTTGCTAAAACCTAAAATAGCAAGCATTCACAACAGCAAGTAGTGGGTGCAAAATAAGGGTTTAGGGCTTTGGGAGTCTTTTAAGGTTTTTGTATTTTCTTTATATATCTCTCATGAATCTTTTGATATATTGAGGTAGACTGATTATTCTCACTCATGTGCTTTTAAGCAAAGAGTTGAGTATTATTCCTAGTTGAAGCTTTTAAGCAAAACTAAGTATTGTTTTTTAGAAGTGTAATCTTCTATTTGGTTCTTTGGTTGTTTTGATACAATCATTGGGTTTGTGATTGGTTTTTATCACTGAGGTGAATGTGGGAAGTGAGAGGGGGTTCTTATATCTAGGAGGTTCCTAGGTAGAAACTGGATAGAAGTAGTGATCATGTGATAAGTTATAAATTGAGACTGTTTAGGCTTTGAACTAATACTATTATAGTGGATTTCCTTCCTGGACTGATAGCCCCCAGAGTAGGTGATTTGCACCGAATTAGGTTAGCAAATGATTGTATTCTTTTACCTTTTGCAATTTAATTTTGCATAATTTCTATTTTGGTAAAAGTGTTGTCTGTTAGTATTCAGGTCTTTAATGGATTTGAAGGTTTCTTATCATACTTTCAAGACTTAAAGTATTTAGGTCTTTAACTTCCTGAATAGTTGTAACTTTAGGTATAAATCTCACAAGAAGACTCCTCAAAATCTTCTTGACATGATATGCAGAAGTATAACTCTTGTTCAAAACCTGAAGGCCTGATAGAAGAACTTGAAACCTAGAGAACATGGTTTCAATATCTTCATCATCCTTCATGTTGAAGAGTTCATACTAGTGAACCAGAAGATTGGTCTTAGCTTCTTTCATCTGCCGATTACCTTCATAGGTAGCATATAATAATTCAAACATAGTCTTGGCAGTTGACTTATCTATGATCTTTATGTATTCAGAGTGAGGTAGAGAATCAACAACAATACCTCTTACTTTGTGGTGTTTTTTGTACACTTTCTTTTGAGCTGGTGTGAGAATCTTTCTATCAGCAACCATTCCCACACCATTTACTTAAATATCAAATCCATCCTCAAGGATATCCCAGGGCTCATCATCAATCCCTAGGATAAATGTGTACATCTTGCTCTTCCACCATTCAAAGTAAGTTGAATCACCACTTAATGTAGGTGTTTTAGCATAATAGTGACTTTTTCAGAGGCATTATAATCACGAGGAATACTAGTGCCTGTAAAATGACTATCGCCAGTATCGCCCATCTAGTAAGCTTTTTTATCTTCAAGATATTTTTTTGTACCATTGTTAAGTGTTAAGCACAGATCGTGCTCTGAGGCCAATTGAAGGTGAGAAAAGTACACAAGAATGGGGGATTGAATTGTGTATATGATAATTATTTCCCTTTTAAAACAACAGCTTTTGAATCTGACCAAGTTCAGATTCTAAGCTAGATTATGTAGCAACAGAGTAATTTAAAGGGCATAAACAATAAGTAAATCACACACAACAATTATCGTGGTTCCTCTATAACAATAGGAGTCTAGTACCCTTGCCACACAAGAGCTTTTCACTATGATCAAAACCTAATTACAATTTTCTTAGACACACCAGTCAAAGACCTCATTCTTAATCAGTCAGAAAGAAACTTCCTTCCCTAAACCAACTGTTCAGGACTTCTTGGTCAATCACACAAGAAAGAGACTTCCTTTCCTAAACCAACTGTTCAGGACTTCTTACTCAATCACACTAGAAAGAGACCTCCTTGCTCAAACACTCAGTCTGAGATTTTTACAAATTCTAAACAAAATCTTTAGGATTATAATAAGATGTATGTGATATATAATCAGAGGTACAAATAATAAACCACACGCTAAGACCTTGGTTCTTGATATTTCTAATATATACAAGTATAAGAAACTCTCAAGACTATGTGCAGCCACAACAACTATGTACAGAAGATAAGATAGTGAAACATTTCTTGTGCTTGTTGTGTTTTCTTGTTGTATATTCATCGTGTTGCTTTTTTTGAATCTTTAGCTCCTTATATAGAGGGAACAAAAGAGACGTTGGAAGCTTGCTTGCACAAGTTTCTTTGCTGGAGAAGCAGTTTCCAAGATAGAGACGTTAGAGTTGGTACGATGAGGATCTTCTTCTTGTGAATAATTTCTTTATCCATTGTGTCTTTCTCAAGTAAGGCGTCCATAGGCATGCTGGAGTAGACTTAAGAAATCATTTCAAGCTGCCTTGAGCCTCGTGCTAAAACCTCTAGCTGAATTTCTCCATAACTCTAGCAGTTTGATAAGATTGAGCTGCTTTTGCATAGATTACAGAGAAGTGAACATTGTACTAAGTTTATAGCAATGATCTTGAAGCTCCATTTGAATATTAGAGGCTGAGTCAACATGGGATTGAAGTCTTATTAGAGCATCAGAGCTGAGATAATTTTGGCATTGAGGTTCTATTTGATAATCAAATTCTGATCCAATAGAATTTGAATAGCTTCTTCTTTATAATTCATTTAACTTTGTCAAAACCTAGTTAAATACCAGCTTAATAAGCCTACACACTTAAGCAAATGTTAGCATACCATATTGTTCTTTAAGTACTTTGTTATCATCAAAACTGAAGGAGTATGAAAATATTTTGTTCCAACATTTTTCAATGTTAAAAAGAAATAAATACATTTATCCCATGTGCACGATAAAAAAATGGGATAGTGCGAAAATCCGCCCTGTCAGCTGTTAAACCTCATTTATCAAGGTCAGGCTTCTCATGTTTATGATTGCTTGAAACTTGTCTGATATTGCTTCAATTCCTTGATTTGTCAACATGAAGCCTAGGAACTTTCCGGCCTTCACTTCGAACAAACATTTACTCAAAATTAGTTGCATGTTATATTTCCTTACTAATCATAAAGGCTCCTTTAGATCCTCTTCGTGTTATACTCTTTATGGGGTTTTGACGACCATATCGTGAATGTATACTTCCAAATTTCGACTGACCTGTTCAACAAAATGGAATCCATTAGCCTTTGGTACGTTTCCCCAGCGTTCTTCAACTCGGAAGGTATAACTTCATAGTAAAAGTTGTTGTGGTATGTCATGAATTCCATCTTACAAGCATCATTGGGATTCATCATTATTTGATTGAAACCTAAACATGCATCCATAAAACTCAATACTCAAAATCCAGAGGCATCATCTATAAGTTTGCTGATGTTTGGTAAAGGATACAAGTCTTTAGAACAAGCCTTATTCAGATCAGTGAAGTCTACGCATATTCTCCACTTGCCCATTTTCGTTTGAACCATTAAAATGTTGGCCAGCCATATCGGATATTTGATCTCCCAAATGAAACTGGCCTCCATTAGTTTTGCAACTTTCTCGAAGATGGTTGTTTTCTTATCTTCCCCCATTTTATGCTTTCTTTGAGCCACGATTTTGAACTTGGGCATAATTGACAAAAGTGGTGTCATACTATATTCGAATCTACTTTGGGCATATTTGAAGGTGTGAAAAACACTAGAAAGGGGGGTTTGAATAGGGTTTTAACACCAAAAACTTTTCCCTTCTAAAAGAAGTTGATTCTTGATAATAAGGATAAATATGCAAGGAAAGAACAAGGTATGTTTATACTAATTCACTTGAAAAATATCAAGCTAATCTAGCCCACCCGCCAAGGTGATTTTGCCTTATCAACAAGATCTTAATCCAATAATCTCAAGATTTTTACAATGCACAAGCTAACTGCAGGTGACTAACGTACAATCTCTAAGACACGCTAATCTTATACTTCTTAAGAAATATGATCAACTGGTCTCTTTAGGAAAAGATCAAACTGCAGTTTGAAAGAAAGTTTTTTACAATAAATGCTTCTACACAAGCTGGAGTAAACAGTAAATTCAGATTCTATACTTAAATAGAATGAAAAGCTTATGAATAGTCTTTCAAAAGCGTAAGAATGAGCGTGAATTAGCAGCCTTTCTCTTTGAGTCTTTAAGCCTATTTATAGCCAAATATAATAATATGTTTGTTGGAGGGCAAATCTGGAACTTCCATAAAGTTGGCATCTTGAATGTAGTGGGGGACAAGATCGTACGATACGTCCATCCTTTCATGGTAGTGGAGCGAAACATTTGTTTTATACCACATACTATGTACTACGTAAACGTTATCTTCTATTCTTCTTGGACGTTAGAGGCTCTGCTGAACATGAGTTAGAAGACAGAAAATAAGCCTGGGGTTTTAGAGCTTCAAGTCTTCAAAGTCTTCAGCACTTGGCCTTCAGTATCCTTTATCTTCAGAAACATAAGTCTTCAGCATCTGGAATGTTCTTCATAACCTTGTCTTCAGATCTTCAAAACATGGTTTCTTCAGATAGCATATCAGAGTCACTACTTTAGAACCTTCTAAAGTGTTTTGCTACAATTCAACAGAACCTATGTAACGCAAAAGTGTAACATGGATTCTTCTGATGTGCTGGCCACGCCTTTCATTAGATCAGAACATGTTTGTTAAATACTCAAAAATAACAAACGTTAGAGTACCAAAATTTTCCATACAAACATACTCATTGTTATCATCAAAACTCAGAGATATTATTGTAGAACCAAATCTTGTTTTAACAATCTCCCCTTTTTTGATGATTACAAAACTATATATTTTGATGACACAATTTTGTACATAATCAGAAAAAGTTTCAAAAAAGAAAGGTATGGAAAAATTATCCTTTATATGAGATACTCCCCCTGAGTCTAAGACTTGATGAAGATCGGATATCCTGATTAAGAACTGTCTGGGTAACTTCCCTTGGTTGTAATAGATCAGATATTGTAATCTTGAAGGTCTTAATTCTTGATGCTAATAAAGCTAAACGGAATCTTGAAATATCATAGCCTAATTAGCCAGTCAAGATCTTCAAATCTTCATAGCCTAATAAAAGTCTGATTCCAGTCTTCTCAAAGCTTGATTGCTAACTTGATTTATTCAGAGTCTGATTGCCAAATAAGATCTTGAATACTTAGAATATGTTTGAATTTTCAGAGCCTGACTTGTTGAATCAATTCTTGAGTACTCAGAGCCTGATTATGGATAAAATCTTCACAGAGTATAATTCCAAAAGTTAGACACAAACGGTGTTCATTACTTCCAGATCCTGATTCAATTCATGGTACTTGAGAAGGAAAAACATTTCTAAGAGAAAAAAAGGTTTATATGGGTTAGAATATAATCAATTTATTTCAGGAAATATGACTATTAGAATCAAATTATTAACTTCAGTTATTACTCCCCCTTTTTATCATAGTCAAAAAGTTGATTATGTGTGAAAAACAAAGAAACATAAAGACATAACAGAGAAAGAAATAATGAAATAAAAACTTGATTGATAAAGCAAAATATAGTTCAACAGAAGGGGAAAACAAACAAAGGAAAACAAGTAGAATCATAGGGTTCAGATGCAAAAGGTAAAATAAAATCCTAAAAGTCTAAGGTCCAGATGATGATGGAGTAGACATCTTGGCCAGGATTAGTTGCAGCATATCCTGAACATTCTCATTAACATCCTTCGGTTGGGTGATGCTTTCCTTTAAAATAGATTTTTCTTCTCTGATTTCTCCAATCCCTTGCTCTAGACGTAAGATTACAAGATCAGTAGATAAGACAACTACAGCAGATTGTTTTGCAGCTTCTACATCTTCAACTTCTTTATCCAGTCTGGCTTCTTCAGCAGCTCTGAGCTTCTCTTCTTCAGCAGCTTGAAGAGCCTTAGCTTCAGCTTCCTTTTTCTTAAGGAGATTAAAGAGTATGATTCTCTCCTTCCTAGATTCTTTTTGTTCAGTTACCATCTGAATATTGGCCACTCTTGACGCATCTGAGAACCTCTTGAGTCTAGCAAACTCAGAGTGCATCCACTTCTAAAGGTTCTTCCAGGAGTCATCCAAAGCCTTAGGATCAGTGCTCGTGCTAGCTTCTGCTCTGACCTTTGCAACATGTTTCTTAGCCTTAGCCCTAAATATATCAATGAATTCATCCAAGGTCTTGGGAATTTGAGGAGCAGAGGGATGATATAAGACAAGGGGTAGGTTTCTTTCAGGAATTTGAATTTGAGCAGATTGTTCAGTCAAATCAAAAAGATCCAAAATGGTGAAAGGTTCAGGTGTGAAAATCTCAAATGATGCAGAAAGAATTGGTTCAGATGTAGTTAAATTAATTTGGTTAGAAAGAATTGTGTCAAGGGGTTCAGTATTGAAAATCTTAAAGGTACTTTCAGAGTTCGGTGAGTGAGGATCATAATGTATAGATATAGGTGACTCAATATTGGTTGTTTCAGATGTAGTGAAAGAAAAATCAAGAAAAGGTTGAGAGGTGGGAGAATGAAATATTTCAGAGGTTGGAGTTAGAACAGGTGAGTTATAGGTTTGAAGAGGTGCTGATGGAATAAGAACAGGTGAGGTATAGAAACTGGATTATTTGTTATTGAAACAGATGACATAATCAGTGAAACAGGATCAAAAGTAGTTGTTACAAAAACAAAAACATTTATTGGAATGGTTGTTGCTATGTGAAATTTTGGTGTAATAGACCCAAATGTCTTGAAAGATGTCGAGACATTTGTTCTGTCAAGAAAAATTAGCAAGGTGTATACACAGATTTATGCCAAACTGAAAGATAAATGACACCAGTAATTGTTGACCCAGTTTGGTGACAAACACACCTACTCCTGGGGCATACCAAGCCAGGAATGAAGTCCACTATCAGCAGTATTAATTCAGAGCTAAACATCCCCGTTTATAACCCCTCACTTAATCCCTACCCAATGACCCTTCTACCTATATCCTCTCTAGATATGGAATATCCCCATCCCACTTCCTATTACCGCAGTAATGTTGTACAGTTTTCCAGTCCCAGGAGCTGTAGAAACGACCTAATACGCAACGCATTCTGATCACACAGACAAACAATTTGGAAGACACACTTCCATTACAATCCCTAGACAAGACTCTTGACTATGAACAACAACTTGGAGTTACTTCAAAGCTTCCTCCAAGAACAATACATACTCCTTTTGCCTACAGGTTTCGAGGACTACAATGACCTTCCCACAGCCTGGGAGGTTCACTTCGACAAACCATAATGATTACATATTTTCTATTCATGGTTGTATTACTTTCTAAGTTACAAACACTTATATTTATAACTTATACCCAACTGGATTTGGGCCTTCAATCACAGCTTATTTGATGTTACAATCAAGTACTAACTTCTGCTACAAACAAGGTCTTCAATCTTTTAATTTCGAGAATATCTCCATATTCAGAAACTATATAATCTTTGAATATTCTGATTTGATTCTTCTGATTGATTCCTCAAATCTTCTTATTAATTCTTCATACATGTTACATATATATGCCTTTATTTGATTTGCATAATATCCCTGAATATTCTGCATTCTTCTATAGTAATTATATCACATAGATCTAATTAAAACTCTTCACTTCAACTCAGGCATGATATCGTAACATTCCATGTGACATGTTATTCCAGATGTTGAATTACTTCAACATAACATGTTCTATCATTTCAGTGAGACTTCTTCACTATACCTGTTCTTCATAGATATTATATAACTGATATTATTATTTGTTTTACAAAAATTAAGCCAATCTTAAAAACAGAGAACCAACAATCTCCCCTTTGGAAAAAATTTGGCTAAAACAAATAAACCACAAATTACATCTAAACCGGTAGAATCAGTACTTCTGATAGCCAGTAGACCTCAGCAACTGTGGATGGAGTTAGTCTTCAGTTACTATGTCAAGACATCTGGTTCAACATCTTCACCTTCAATCCAGCTTCAGATCAAGAACACCATCTTCGGATTGATCTCTTACTCCAGCCTTCTAGATGAGTTTCAATGCAGCACAGACCTTAACACCTACAGCCTCGTTCTTAACACTAAGAAGGTTTTGAGTTTATTTGATGAATACTCCCCCTTAACGCTAGAACATTTTCTTGTTACAAAGGGATGCTCTTCCTTTGAGATGGTGGAGAAAGAAGACCATAGACAATGACAAACCTCTCAAGAGGAATATCAAATGTCACCCTTGTAACTCAAAACACAAAGTCGCAACTGTGTTTATAACTAAGATCACAAGTCACAAAAGCACAAATTTAGCACCAATTTACATATGACATGTGACACGACTTTTTCTTTGACCTGTTGCAATTGAGAACTTGATCAAGTTTAGACTTATTTGGATTAAGCCTAGACCTTCACCTTTCTCCCCCTTTTTGGCCATAAATTTACAAATAAGGCCCTCACAAGACCATAGACAGATGCAGCTTATCCACACGCAAACAAACCCCGTGTTTGATATGAAACCGAACCTCCCATGATGATAGAGGCAAGAAGAGGCCTCTATAAATAGATGAACCTGTGCTTCGAAGATAACGCTCTTTGAGAGTTTTAACGTTCTTGGTCAAAAGGAAAAACGCTATTCAAGGAAAAACTCTCATCCATTCAATGTATGCTTTTAATACCTTTTCTGAACCTTGACTGTTTCTGCTGAAAAGAAATAAGTCTTGATGCATGCATATGGAAAAATAGCGTGCCTCTCTGTAGTTATTTGACACGTGTGTGAACACATTATCAACTACACTCTTCTGTCAGATACTCAGGAAACATGTCTGATATAATGTCCTGACATTCTGTCAGACATTGTCTTCTCTTTCTGACCACTAACAACTTGTGTAAGTGAATTTTCAAAGAGAACCAAGGCTATCCATTACGTGGTTCTTAAAAGGCAAGCGAGAACAGAGCTTTGTACAAAACCAATGAAAACCCTAAGAAACAAAGAGTAGGTCTAAGTTTCTTCCCAAGGAAAAGAACCCAAAGAATCTAAGATTAAGTTTAAGATTCCAGCAAAAGATGCAAGACAAGAGCAGCAAGACACACTTGTAAAAGCCTAAAACTTTGGTCCCACAAGATGCTCAATTCATGACCAGAACACATGTTACACGGATAGAGTCAATGAACTAGAGCTTCACTCTCCCTGACATGAATGAATGATGCTACTTCTGATGTAAATGATCACCATCTGAAGAGTGACATCAGTCTTTTGCAGAAGGAGTAAGCACTTGAGAGTACCCATCTTCCTTGGCAAGTCAACTTAAGAACTTCTTCCCTCTGCTTGTGTACTCCTTAGACAAAGCTCGCAGAGAATCTTGTCACAACATCTTCAATGAATCAGTTAGCACAGAGCTTCTTCAAGCATTTTTTCATACCACACATCCTGATCAACTTTTATCCTTACACCCTTTCTAAACATCAGACTCAGATTGCTGAATTGCATAGCTCCTTTAGACAAACACCTAGTCTCCCGTCAAAGTATTTACCTTTCGACACATACATTTGATGCCTCAAATAGATACTCAGCTCCCGTCAGAGTATTTCTACTTGGCACTAAAAGATTACCTTCTCACACAAGGTAGAACCTTTTTCTGACCTTGCTCATTTGCGTGCAATTACTTTGCTGATTCTTCTTTAGGATAAACATGCATTGTAACATCCTGATTTTTATTAATATTTTTATTAATTATATTAGTAATTGTATTATTTGGTGTTTTTAATAATTACTTATTTATTTAGTTATTATGTGATATAATAATTATTTAAGTATTTAATTATGTGAGTGTTTGTGTTGTTTGACTTAATTGAGTTATTAGAGAGATATTACTAAATGGGCCTAAGTGATAGAAACATAATGGATGGATTGGTGGGTTAAGCCCAATTGACATAAGAGTAGAAAGTTAGGGTTTTAGAGTTGGAGTCTCAGGACTCATTTTGGGGGAGAAAGAAAAGAGAAGAGAAATAAGGGAGGAGCACTTGAGAGAAGAAGAAAAATTATGGAGGAAGCCTCAATTTTCGCAGCAAGTTTCAGCATAGAGTCACCTTGGCAAATCGGACGTATCTCTCAATCTAACCGTTGGATCGTTACGGTACTTGGACACAACATTCCTGACTCATAGAGGTAAGTTCTGACCGGAGAGATTTTGATTCTGAGGGTTTTAAGTTTGTCTGATAAGCTGATTCCCGAAATGGTTTTTAAGTGTATCTCCAAATGATGTTAGAAAGGATTTCTTTTGGGGAAAAGCTTAGAGTTATGGTGAAAGAGTCCAAATTTATCAAGGTAAGGGTGGGGTTCTTTCATGATAAAGGATTGTATGATAGTATGTTATGGTGGGTAGATTCTATACTTGATATCCATGTTCTTCTATGTGCAATTTTGGGTATTTGATGGTTTATTGGAATGTGATGATATAAATGTGATAAGTTGTGTGCAATTGATAATCTATGTGTATTAGATTGTTGTGTTTGTTGTGGGTAGACCATTGATAGTGAAATAATGGGTTTTGTAGTAGAATTATAAATGTTAGAGTTTATGTTAAATTTTCATGAAATTAAACTCTAATCATGTTTTGATATGAATTGATGATGATAAATGACATGTACATTAGATGCTAGGAATTGGAAAATAATGAAATAGAAATATAATTGAATTAAAATTAATATAGTGTGATTGTTAATTGGTTTATTGATTAATAGTTGAATTAATTTCAATTAGTCTATTTAATTGGAAAATACTTGGACTTAGATAAATTATTCGGTTTGTCGGTAAACAACGGTATCTTGAGAATTTGACCGTAATCATGTTTTGGGATTTAGTAAATAACATAGGGATTATGGTATGACAGTAAGTAGTGGATTTAACCGAATGAATCGGATAACCGGTGAAGTAATTGAATCATGTCTGATTAACCGACATTGAGTTGTGATTATATCTTATGGATTGGTTGTGAATTTCTTTGTAATTATTTGTTAATGGTATCGACCGTTGATTAGATATTTTGTGAAGTAAATGATGATGATGTTGTGTGATGTCCGGTTCATTGAGTTGCATACATTGGATATATATATTGTGACGGCCTGGATTGGCAAATTAGTGCCGAAGGCTTATGCCTTGTGCCTCTGAATTGGGCAATTAGTGACGGGGGATGAAGCTCCGATTGGTACCACATGCATATGCATAGTTTGAGTCGCATTCGAGTCGCATACCGAGTTGCATTCGAGTCATTGTTGTGATGTGTGGATGCATAGTTTGTGAAGTTGAATTCATTTGATATGGATTGTTGATGTGTTGTAGACATGATGTACGTGAATGAAACATATATGATGAGAATGTGAATATATATATATATATATATATATATATATATATATATATATATATATATATATATATATATATATATATATATATATATATATATATTAATAATATATGTGTATAAGTTGGAATATATGAACCATGTTGTTTTCGTGATGCAAATTACTTATATTGAGAAGTGGTGAATTGTGTATGATCTTATCTTGCTATATCTATTATCATACTTTCCTTCATAATATTTGATATCTCACCCCTTCTGCTGATGTTTCCCCTACCATGGGAAATGGACAGGTACTCAAGTATAGTTGTGGAAGTTTGTAGCTTCATTGTGTCCGGTTGGTGTGTCGCTCTGATACGTAGCACTCGGGGGGTTGTCTATATTGTTGTTTCTATGTTGTTCATGTTTTAGTTGTTGAGTTCCAAATTGGATAGTGAGAAGTATTATGATGTTTAAAGTTATTTCCGATTAAATAAGATGATTAGTTTATAAAGCCGAATGTTATGATTCTGCTGCATATTAAATTGAAGTTGGTTTGTCTAAGAGTTGTTATAAGTTGTTTTGTGCTTCTCTGAGATTAAAGTGCTAAGTATCTGTTTATGAGTTGTTTATATGAAGTAAATGTGATATCCCAAATTCTTGTTGATAGTTTTTAAAATACTCTGATTTTTCGCATGATATTTTCGGGTAGAATTTGGGGTGTTACAGACATGACTACCAACTGCACCGCATAATCATTAGGGATAATAAATGATAGCCAAATATTTTATTTTAATCAATTCCAAGAAATAAAACACACTGCTCGAGTGACACTAGGTAGAGTTAATGATTTAGCATAACCAAAGTTACATGCATTAATCATGCCAAATGACACGTATTGATATCCTCGAAGTCTGGAAAATCAAACGATTTCCATATGATCAAAGACGTTTCTGACTGAGACATTTCTGATGACTGAGGTTCTGAATAAAAAGAAAATGCTTTTTGTTTAAATCAGAATCTCATTTCTTCAGACTGTGACTAAACACTAAAACATATTTGATTCTAATGAAATCTTACTCTAGACAATAGTCCATTTTCATATGCTTCAGAATAAACATAAATCCATCTTTAACTAAGGGTGTTTTAAAGATGCCAGCTCACTGATAGTCTGTATTTATGAATTTTAAAGAAAGAATCCCTTTTTGAACATAGTCTCTAATGAATTGATGTTTTATTTCAATATGCTTAGCCCTAAAATGCAAAATGGGATTTTTACTTAAACAAATAACAGCAATATTATCACAAAAGATAGGAATGTTACTCTCATAGATCTGATAATCTTCCAGCTGATTCTTCATCCAGAGCATCTTAGTACTACATAGAGATGTTGAGATGTATTCAACTTCTGCTGTTGAAAGAGAAATTGTAGATTGCGTCTTGCTTGATCGTGAAATGAGATTCTTTCCAAGAAACTGACAGTTTCCGAAAGTACTCTTTCTTTCTAGTCTATCTCCAGCGTAATATGCATCACAGAATCCAGAAATAGTATATTATGATGTTTTCTCATACATCAAGCCAAGGTTAGTTGTTCCTTTCAGATACCTAAAAATTCTCTTAACAACAGTTAAGTGAGATTCTCTAGGATCATATTGGAATCTAGCACACAAATGAACGCTGAATAAAATATCAGGTCTAGAAGCAGTTAGATAGAGAAGAGAGCCTACCATACCACGATATAGCTTCTAACATACCTTTCCACTTGCCTCTTCTTTCTCTAGAATGCATGTTGGATGCATCAGAGTCTTTGTTGATTTGCCATCCATCATGTTGAATTTCTTCAGAAGTTCTTTGGTATACTTATTATGATGAATGTAAGTAGCTTCTGGTTTATTATCTATCTGAATTCCCAGAAAGAACTTCAGTTCTCCCATCACACTCATTTCAAACTCAGCCTACATCATCTTAGAAAGTTTCTCGCAAAGAGAGGGATTAACGTAACAAAAAATAATATCATGAACATAAATTTGAACAATCAGAATATCTTTTTTGAATGTTTTGCAAAAAAGTATAGTATCAACCTTTCCTCTGGTGAATTTGTTTTCTAAATGAAAGCTACTTAATCTGTCATACCAAGCACTGGGAGCTTACTTTAGACCATAGAGAAATTTCTTGAGTTTGTAAACAGCATCTGATTTCTCAGAGCTTTCAAATCCAGAAGGTTGTTTGACATACACTTCTTTAGATATATATAACCATTCAGAAATGCACTCTTAACATCCATATGATAAAGGATGATGTTTTTATTGACAGAAAAAGAAATTAGTAAACGAATTGCTTCTAACCTGGCGACTGGAGCAACGGTTTCTGTATTGTTTATTACTTCTTGTTGATTATAAACTTGTGCAACCAGTCGTGCCTTGTTTCTGACAAATTCACCTTTCTCATTGAGCCTGTTTCTGAATACCCATTTGGTTCCAATGACGTGGACACCTTTAGGTTTCTGAACAAGATCCCATACATCGTTCATTGAAAATTGGTTCAATTCTTCTAAGAAATCTGCAAGTGACTAACGTACAACCTTTAAGACACACTAATCTTATACTTCTTAAAAAATCTGACCAACTGGTCTCTTAAGAAAAAGATCAAACTACAGTTTGAAAGAAAGTTTGTTTACAATAAATGCTTATACACAAGCTGGAGTAAACAGTAAATTTATATTCTAGACTTAAAGAGAATGAAAAGCTTATAAATAGTCTCTCAATAGCGTAAGAATGAGCGTTAATTAGCAATCTTTCTCTTTGAGTCTTCAAGCCTATTTATAACTAAATATAATAATATATTCGTTGGAGGGAAAATCTAGAACTTCCAGAAAGTTGGCAGCATGAATGTAGTAGGGGACAAGATTGTACGACGCGTCCGTCCTTTCATGGTAGTGGAGCGAAACATTCGTTTTGTACCACGTACTATGTACTATGTAAACATTATCTTTTATTCTTCTTGGACTTTAGAGGCTCTGATGAGTGTAAGACCCGTAATTTTATAAATAAATAAATATTTTAAAATTATAGCATATTCGCATCTCTATATTATATTTTTGATCAAATATATAGTTAAATACTATTTATACTAATAAAATCTTAGAATTTTTATTTCATTAGTAGTTCAAGAATATAAGTTTCCTAAAAATCTTGATTTCAGTCTCTTTAATGTTTGGTAAAAATAGTCGCCTTAATTTTTAAAAACAGCCTCTGTTTGATAAGAAAATTATAGTGATAGAATAACAAAATTATTTAAGAAAGAATTACAAATAAAAAAAATTGCTTTTCTTTGAAAATTATTTCAGGTCTCTCCAATAAATGGTAGTTTTACCCGCTTAAAATTTTAAAATAATCTCTGTTCATGACGAAATTTTATCAATGAAAACATAAATTATTTTTTTAGTAGAATAATAAAAATTTAATAATAAAAAAAATTATTTTATCGACCGATTTTTTTATATAACGCAGTATAGAATAACCGGAAAAAGGATTTTATTATCAGTAAAAATTATTTCGGACATTTTTATCAGTGTCACATAACACCGGAAATTACACGTGTAAAACAAAATATATTATGAAAGAAGATAACGATAGATATCAAGGAATAATATGAAGGATAGAAAAACACTTAGAAAGGGGGGGTTTGAATAAGTGTAGCTTTAAAACTTGTAAGATAAAAACAATTTGCACAATGATTTTTATCCTGGTTCGTTGTTAACTAAACTACTCCAGTCCACCCCCTTGGAGTGATTTACCTCACCTGAGGATTTAATCCACTAATCACACTTGATTACAATGGTTTTCCACTTAGCCAACTGCTAAGTCTTCTAGAGTATCCTGATCACAACCTGATCACTCTAGGAACAAACTGCTTAGACAACTTCTAAGACTTGCTAGAGTATACTGATCAACAACCTGATCACTATAGAACTTACAAATTAATGTAAACAAATTCTTTTAAGAGTTACAATGCTTCTTACAAAGCTATTATCACAACTGTGATTTTCTCTTAAGTTTAAGCTTAAATCTCACTAAGATATTACAACAGCAATGTAGTGAGCTTGATGATGAAGTTTGAGAGCTTTTGAATTTGAACAGCGTTTGAGCAAGTTGGTTCAGAGTTCGTTAGTCGTCTCTGTGTGTGTAACCTTGCTTCTCATCAGAACTTCATATTTATAGGCACTTGAGAAGATGACCGTGTGGAGCATTTAATGCTTTGCGTATTCTGTACAGCATTGCATTTAATGTTTCACTCTTTTGTCAACTACCTCGAGCCTTGTTTTCGCTGTGTCTACTGACGTTGCCTTTAATAGCTTCTAACGTTCCTTTTGTCAGTCAGCGTAGCCTGCCAGTCTAGTACTTGCTTCTGATCTGATGTTTGTGTAAACAACGTTTGAGTGTCATCAGAGTCAAACAGCTTGGTGCAGAGCATCTTCTTGTCTTCTGACCTTGAAGTGCTTCTGAGCGTGATACCATGAGAACTTCAGTGCTTCTGCTTCTGATCTCAAGTTCTTCTGATGCTTCCATAGACCCATGTTCTGATTCTGCTTGACCATCTTCTGATGTCTTGCCAGACCATGTTCTGATGTTGCATGCTGAACCTTCTGAGTCAGTGCTTATTGCGTTGATTTTGTGCATACTCTTTATATAATTCCTGAAATGGAAATTGCATAGAATTAGAGTACCACATTATCTCATACAAAATTCATATACTTGTTATCATCAAAACTAAGAATATTGATCAGAACAAATCTTGTTCTAACAATCTCCCCCTTTTTAATGATGACAAAAACATACATAAATGATATGAATTTGCGATCAGAATATCAGACAGCTAAAGACAATTACACAGCTATAGCATAAGCATATAAACATTGTGTGAATATGTCTCCCCCTGAGAATAACAATCTCCCCCTGAGATAAATAATCTCCCCCTGAAATAAATACTAGAAGAATAAAAGACTTCCCTGAGTATTTCAGTTGAGACGTTCACATATGCTTAGATCTTCAGAACATTCGCAGCTTCTGATTCTTGCTTCCATAGGACATCTTCAGAACTTGAATTTCCTAGATCTTCAGAATATTCATAGCTTCTGATTCTTGCTTCCATTGGACAGCTTCAGAGCTTGAATTTCTTCTTGAGTCATTGCATGCTAGATTGTATCAGAACATTGTTGAATGTACCAGAGCATTATCAGAGCATCTTTACATCCTGAAATGTTACAGAACAAACTAAACGACAAAAGTCAGCATGAATGAATCAGAACATAAAATATGTATCAGAACATATAATTATGTATCAGAGCACACAAACATAATGTTGCAGAGCATATTTTGTAACTAAAAACATGCATCAGAACATATAAAGAATAAGAATGAAAGTATATTCTATCATCAGAATATCAGAACATTCTTCCTTCTTGCTTCTGATTTTGAAGCTTTTTTTTTTTTGACCAAAGCAAACTTAACTTCTTTCATTCAATAAAATAGTAGCAATACAATGAGGTAAATAATCAATAAAACTATGTCGAGACCAAGAATTGGCCGCCTTTGTTAAACAATGGGCAACCATATTCGCTTGACGCTATATTGACCATTAGTTTAACCTGAACGAACGCTATATTGACCATTAGTTTCTTCCTTCCATATCAATCTATCTTCAGTAACATCCTCCACCAACGGAACATGAATTATATCTTCCGCTCCTACACAATCAAACAATTCACTGATCAACCCCATATTCCATTGTTTAGTGTTAGGTAACAATAAATCTTTAACATACATATTATAGACACGTTGTTGTTGCGGCCCTTTTATACAACCTTCGCCTCTTCCCCTAATCCAAGGTTCATTCATCACTTTTATCTGGCTACCATCACCTATGCTCCACCTACACCCAACCGTTAGAACCTCTTTGGCTTCCAAATGCTTCTCCATACATAACTAGGGTTATAACCAAGGTTAGCTTCAAAGAAAGGAGTTCGAGGAAAATACCTTGCTTTAAATATTCTGGACACCAATGCTTGAGGTTGATTCATGATGAACCATCCTTGCTTTGCAACCATAGCCATATTAAAGGCTCGAAAATCTCTGAAACCAAGACCCCCCTCTGACTTAGGACAAGCCAACCTGTCCCAAGCCAACCACCGAATACCCTTAGCGTTAGAACCTCCACACCACCAGAAGGAATTCACCATCTTCTCAATATCATTAATCACGGCTTCAGGTAAGATAAAGATACTCATCACATATGCCGGAATTGCTTGGAGGACCGACTTAATCATAACTTCCTTCCCAGCTTTAGACAAAGGTCGACCTTTCCAAGAATTTATCCTTTGCCATATACGATCTTTTATGAACGCGAACGTAGCCTTTTTACTCTGCCCAATCATGGATGGCAAACCTAAGTACTTTCCGGTCCCTAATGCATGATGAACTCCCATGATCTTTGCAAGATCCTCTTGGGCTGAAAAACTCAGATTACGACTAAAGAAAACCTCAGATTTATTTAAATTGATCTCCTGACCGGATGCTTTAGCATAAGTATTTAGAATCTCCATAAGGTGTGAGACTTCCTCCACATTAGCCCTGCAAAACAGAAAACAGTCGTCAGCAAAAAGCAGATGCGACACGCTAGGTGCCCCTCTGCAGACTTGGATACCGTGGATATCCCCATTAGCCACAGACCCCTTGATAAGGGCCGATAGTCCTTCAGATATGAGAATGAAAAGATAAGGCGACAGTGGGTCGCCTTGTCTAAGTCCTCTTCCTGGTACGATAGGTCCAACATTGTCCGCATTTACAAGCACAGAATAGTTGACCGAAGTAACACACATCATAATCCAATGAGTCCACCTCTCAGAAAAACCCATCTTTAACAACATGGCTTTCAGGAATCCCCAATCCAACCTATCATAAGCTTTACTAATGTCAATCTTGAGAGCTAAATGCGCTCTCCTCCCTTTCATCTTTCGCTTCAGAGTATGAATGATCTCGGTAGCTATCATTGCGTTATGCAAAATTGACCGACCCTCAAAAAAAGCAGATTGCTCCTCCGAGACACACTTTCCATGAGCTTGATTCTTTATAGAATTGCTTTTCCCCATGTCTTTGCTTCTCATGTTGAGCTTTAAAGAGGATCTTCAATTCCTGGAAAATAACACTCAAAGACATAGAACTTTGCAAGTTCTGTTAGAAATGTGGAGCCTTTCTCCCAGCAACTAATAAAATAAATCAGATCATTTATCACATTTTTCTCCCCCTTTTTGTCATAACATCAAAAACATAAAAGATTCAGATGAAAAACAAAAAGATAAACACAAAAAAAAGGATAATATTCATTAAGCACAGAGAAAAGGTTCAGAAGTACAAGAGGAAGGGCAAGGGAAGATGCAAAGAAAAACAGATGCAGCAAAACAAAAGAAAACAATCAAAGACTCAATCTAAGATGACCCTAGCTTTGATATGATCTTGGCCAGCATATCATGAATCCCATTGTTGCTCTCATTCTGCCTTTCCATGAAAGCACGAAACTCAGCATTGATTAATCTCTGCTCATCCTGGTTCTTCTGAATGACTTCCAAAGTCCTTGCAAGACGAGAAGGTTCATCAGAAGAAGCTTCACAACTTCTTTCCAGAGGGATGGCATTCTGATCCGTAGCTTCCATAGTCATATCATTTGCAGGATTTTCCTCAACAGGAATGGTTTCAGCAACATGATCTTCAGCATCTGCTTCTTCCATAGAAGCATCTCCATACTCTGCAGCAGGAACCTCAGAATCTCCATTCTCAAGAGCCTGAAGAATGGCAGCAAGATTCCTAGGAGCAGAAGGACCTTCAACTTATGGTGGGTCAACAACTTCTGGAATGACCAAGCTTGGGTCTTCCTCAGAAGGATTTTCCCTCAGAAATTCAAAGAGAGTCCTGAAGTCTCCGAGCAGAACAGGATATTGAGGTCTCCAGACCACAATGTCCCTGCAAGGGTTAGCTTCCATTGCACCAGCAATTCTTGCTTCTTCCAGCTCATCCACAAACTCTTTTCTTCAAATATATATCTGCCTCCGAGACGAGCAAACCAGAAGTATTCATAACTTCTCAGAATTCCACAAGGCCGTGGAGCAGCTTCTACACAAACTTCCTGAAGTTCTTCAAAACAAGCATCAACTTTTCTTCGGAAGATTCTCCAGAACTTTCGCATAGCAACATCATTCAGGCCAGCACTTTCAGGGATTCTGAGAGTATCAAGGACTCTTCTGAGATTCCTCTTTACCAATTCAAAAGTTACACCAATAGGGTATTCCTGGTGGGATTTTATTTTGGTTATTGGAGAGTCAGGGTTAGGGATAGAATAAGGTTAAGGTTCTCTATCCAACCTAAAAGATGATTCTGCTTCGTTTTCAGAATCTAACACTACCATTTCAGCTTCAGGACGAGGCTTGGGAGTGTAATTGCAGTCACGGAGCAATCGCTCATGTGATGCAGTATCTGGAAGATCAGAACCACTAGGGTTGTTTTGAGAGGTGGAAGGAATGGGTTCAAAATTTTCATGAAGAGGTGGTTGAGAGGTGGATACATTTGTGTGAGGTGGAAAGAGAGTTTGTAGGGGTGGTATATCAAGAACAGTGTTTTCAAAGGCCTGGTCAGAAACAAGGTTGGTTGTGAGTGGAGAAGAAAGAGTGGGAACATCTGGAGTGGGTGAAGGAGGAGGAGTAAGGGTTTTGGTTACGGGAGAAGAGGGAGGTGTGAGAACATGAACTTTAATGGGTGATTTTGATGGGGCTTTATCTGGTTGATTTACTGGTTCAGGGGTTTGGGCAACAGCTATTGGTGCAACTTCTGAACGTAAAATAGGAATAGAATCAGGTTCAGAGAGATGTATACCTTTGGATACCTTCTGAACAGCTTCGAACACAGCCTCAAGCTTCTTCTGCTTCTTACTCTTCTGCTCTACCACAATCTTTGCCTTTCCATAAGAGATTTCTCTCCTTCTGGCAGATTCCAGAGCTTCCTTCTTATTAACAGCAACCTTCTGACCTTCAACTGCTTGAGTTGTTGGTCCTTGAGAGATTTCAGCTTGCTGATTCACAGCTTCTGCTTGCTGATTCACAGCTTCTTGAACATCCTCATCTTCATTAGAGGCATTAAGAATTAACTTCCTTTTTCTGATCTTCTTCTTCTCAACAGTTTTAACACTTTCAACATTTTTGTTTGACTTCTTCTTCTTCTCAGCAGCCTCCTTCTTATTCTTTTCAAAATCAATTGAAACAGCCTGAACAACTTTAGCAATAACTTCTTCTGGAACAACTTTTTCAACAGTAGCAGCAGCTACATTCTGAACTACCTTCACCTGATTATCAGAAGGATGATCAAATTTTCTTTTGGTCATTCTTTCCTTCTTCACAGCAGCTTCAGGAACAGCTTCTGAAACATCTTCCGAGGCAGCAGCCCTAGAAGTAGAAGTTTTCCTGCGACCTTCTTTAGCAGGAGCACCTTTTTCTTGATCTTTCACTCCTTCATCTTCTTTGAGTGATTTCAGATATCTAGCTTTGACTTCTGGCACCTCACTTCTGAAGAAGGTTTCAAAGTTAGCAAGAATAGGATCTCTTCTGCTTCTTGTTCCAGGAAGAGGTTGAGGGGTTTTGATGATAGTATCAATAATCTTCATCTTTCTCAGAGTGAGAGCATTCAAACAACTTCCGGTGGTAACGACAAGGTCTTTGATAGTACCTTCAGCTTCCAGGTTCTCAACAATCTTGGAGTGAACCAGAAGGTTTGTAATGATTCTTCCAAAAGGAATGATAGTACAATTTTTCACTCTGAAGGCATTTCTGGAATCCCTCACTGCATTCCACATGTGATTGAAGATTATGTAGATAACATCAACCTTCTTCTTAGTGGCAATGCAATACAGAATGTATTTCTGCTCATTGTTGACGAAATCTGCAGCATGTGTTCCTTTCCTGTGATAGAAACACCCCAGAAGAATCTTGGTCCAGATTTTGTAGAGGTCTTTCATGTCCTTGACATGCTTTGTCTTCTTAACGTCTGTGTAAAGGGTAGACAACACTTCATCCCAATCAGCCCTTTGATCAATTTCATAAGCACCCTCAGGGTTTCTTAAATTGAACATCATTCTCAGAATGTTCTCAGTAACTACCACAAACTTCCCATGGACGAAAGACAGAATGGATTTAGGGGCAACAACTGCATGCACCCAAAATTCCTTAACAAGATCTGGGTAGACCGGTCCACATAACTCAGCAAACAATGAAGTCCATCCTTGAAAAATGATATCTTCTTTAAGATGATATTCATGTTCTTCGATGCTATCAAAATCTACCATGAGTTCACAGATAACTTCCAGATCCTTCTTAGGAATAGAGCAGGCAACAACCGGAGTGATTTGCTGATTTTCTTCTTCTTGAAGATGAAGAGGGACAGATGAGCCAACATTTTGAGATGATGAAGAGGCCATTGAAACAGAACAGAAATTTGAAGAACAAGATCTGGGTTTGCGCTTAGGGTTTGCGAAGAGATTGAAAAGGTTGCAAAAATGCATGCAAGAAGAAAGAGAGAATGGGAGCGAAAAAGATAAACGTTATGATTTGAAATGTATTTATAGAGACGGATTTGAAAATGAATGTGTTGCACCCCAAAATTTTCCCACTTATTTATTTCCCATTTAGGCCTTCACATTACATTCATGTGCATACCTCATATAGGCCATTCACCCATTACATTCATCCATATCATGGTTACTATCCAGAATTGATAAAGGAAATTCCTGATAAAAAATAAGGGGACATTTAAAGTCTGGTCGCATGGCATTATTCCCCTTGAAGTCCTCCTGAAATAAGAGTTTCACCCTCTCCAACTCAAAGCTTGAGTAAAAGATACAATCCTCAGATTCATCAGGGCTTTTAAATTAGGGTTTTGACCAAAGTCAACCCTGTTGACTTTTTGGTCAAAATTTAATCAGGAAATAATTTTGAATGTGAAATGTGGTTGACTTGAAGAAATATTCAGTGGGCTTGTGTTAATGAAAAACTGATCGAGAATTGGACCGGAAACTGATTAATCGGGAAATTCCTCTGGAACTGGAAAAATCAGGGAAAAGTTGATTTTTTGGTCAAAGTCAGGGTCAATATGCAAATGTTGACTATTGGTGGAAAATCGGTCAAGAAAAGTCGAGGGAATAAAATAGAAAACCAAAAATATTCAAAAATTGCCAAATTTGGAAAGGTAGTTGAAATGAGAATGGCTAAAAGAAGAAAGTTCTAACACTTAGAAGTTTTGAAGGAATTTTGTTGGAATTGGAAATAGCCATGCAGCTGACTTTGAGCCCATTTTTTACAAACTTCGAGGCTTTATTTCAAGACAAGTTCAACATGAAAAATGTTCAGTCCATGGAGATCTACAACTTTGTAGTTTAAGGTTTCTTCATTTGAGGTATGGTTGAAAAGATATTGAGGCTTGAAGTTGAAGGTTCATTTGATGCAAGTCAAGTTTGCTGGCAGATTCCTGGGCATAACGCATGCAATTGATCGAACACGTGATGTGCCATTTCTTAAGCCGATTATAGAGGAATACAAATGTCCTCTTGAATCAACTATGACTCATACATATTCTCCTCCATGCTATCTTTCAATTGGCATCAAAATCATGGCCATTAGATGTGTAATTAATGAGTTAGAAGGGCTCAAAGTGGTGATCATGCAAAGGTATTTTGTGGTGCATAGCTGGGCAAGAATCTAAGGCACGCGCGAGGCATTTCTTCAAACACATGGCGTGCCAACTTTGAGGCTAATTCTATGAAATTACAAGCATCCATTAGACTCAAAACCAACACTAAACTATTCCTTGCCAGGTTTTCTTTCTAACGAGCAGTGGATGGTGTTCTCATGACATACATGGGCCAAGCTAGAGGCACTCAATGTTGTGCTCTTATCAAGTTATATCTGGCCAAGCATGTGAGGCCGGATTAAGTTACACGCGCGCAAGCAAGGTTAAGTGTGACACCACTTGTTTGTGGTCTTTTTTCTCATCCCTACAAACATTACCTCTTGATGAGCCCAACATGTAAATTGCTCTCCTCATTCCCCTCTTTCCATAGAGCACAAAATTGACATTATTGGTGATCCATAGATGAAGTCATAGGTGCGCAAAGTCAGTTGCCTGAGCATGCTTGGAAAGAGAGAGGGCATGAATATTTTCGTAGTGTACATGGGTGCAGCCCATCAGTTTTTTACTCGAAACAACCATGCATTTGCACTGCCATATAAAAACCTTCAAAAGCTTACCAAAATGAATAACCCTTGTGCATTAAGTTTGAGCAATTATCCACTACAAACACTCCACACCATACACTCCATGCACACTCATATATAAACAAAAACCTTCACAAATCATAGGGTACGATTCATTCCCTAGTTTTACAGAATTCACCAACTTCACTCTCCCCCCCTATCTCACTTCGATTCTCTTCCCGGAAAAGTTGTTACACTTTGTAACAAACTCTTACCCTCATTCATACTCACCAACCATCCACAAAGCTTCAGGATTCTCCATTGCTACTGCTCGTCAAGCTTCAACGAAGCATCATCATCATCATCATGGCGTCATCATCACTCTTCTGAAGCGAAACTTCATCTCCCTAGAGCTACAAGAACCTTGAGTTTATTTCTCAAGGTTTGGAATCAAGAATCATAGCAGCTCACCTCTATCTTCTGGAGTTGCTCTGAAAGAAAATTCTAGCATTCTCTTGGCTTTGGTTCAAAGATCTTTCAAGTAAGTATTCGAATTCCTTACTCTTAGAAGCATGTATAGGCCTGGAACCCGTCATCAGGGATTGGGTTAGGACAATTAGACCGCCATGTTTTCGTCGTATGTGTTGCATATTGTGTATGGATTTGTTTTCATTGAACATGAATTCGGTTTGCGTGATATAGTTCTCGTATGAATGTATGAGTTGCGTATTTGAGTTCCTTGTAGCATGAGGAGTATTTTGGTATCACTTTTGTGTGCATTAGTGGAACTTTTGAATGTTAGGGTTCACTTGATGCCTTCGGTTTGCATGATAGAGATAGGATTAATAAAATCTAACACCGGATCTTTAATCAGCGCGAAATTCCGAGTAGAAAGGTGCTATCTTTTTACGTTTCCGGAAAATTTGTTCATCGCCGCCGTGAGTGAAGCCGGGGAAGACGACCGGAGAAAGCATCTCCGGCGTCTGAAGGTCTAGGATATCTCCCTCCATCTGCGCTTACGTGGCGCGTTGTAATTGGCTCTTGTTCCCAGCTTGTGGTTCTTTTTTGTCTTATTATCATCATTAGAATGCCAGGTGGTGCGCTTTGATTGGGCCAGGCGTTTTCTGTCCTTAGTGACTTAAGTTTTGGGTTGTCCAATTGATTTTATGTTAGGGGTATTTGCATGTCACGTTTTAATGGAAACCATAGTAATTAATATGCATGCTGATACAACAAAAAATGAAATAAATGATAAACAAAAATATGGAAATAAAAAGAATGATAGTGGACTAAGTTTGAGAACTGGGCTTAGCGCCATTGATTGTTGCACCCCCCTCGCGTTAGACCCATTGCGCCAATGAAAAGATTTCAGTCCTTCAATAATTACTTTCTCACCCCCAGTTTTAGGCAGATTTTCTTTTACTTTTAATTTGTTTCTTCCATAACTCTTGATTCATAATCCAGTTTCCATTGAAGTGTAGATAATGGTAGTATTTTTTATAGATTTTTAGAATTTAGTTTACTATTTTTTTAGTAAATCTTTTCTTCACATATGTTCATTCTCCTTTTATGTTTAGTATGTTTTACAATATAATTTGGTTAAAGGCCTTAGGAATAGAATTTGATTTCCATTTTTTGTGTGATATCAGTAGACTCATATACCATATTGTATGTAAAAAATAAAAGTCCAATTCCATGTTTTGGTTAGGTTTTCATTAGGTTTTCTATACACGATTAATGTGCGTTCCTAAACGGATAACCATGTGAATTTGACCTATAATTTGCTTTGCATTTATGCAATAGCCTTGGATCTTTTTTGTACATATAATTAGGGATGTTTAGAGGTCCTAAGACCTGGAGTTGAAATTTTTAAATCGTGTCTTCTTATTTCACTTGAATTTTCCTTTCTTACATGTAAACAACTTGCTTTTGGCTAACGATTGTATCATAACTTGTCCAAATGACCTATAATTTTGTATGAGACTTCTTGACTTGATTCCATGATTGTTTAAACACCTATTAGGGGCTGTTCACTACTGACTTCCATCATTTGATTACATATTCCTAATTCCATTCACAATTTGAAATCGTCTAGTTAGTTTGACCTAGTTTTGTCTAGTTTTTGTTAGAACTTTGTGTTGCTTCAAGCTAATTAACTAACATAGATTGATATAAGGCATTAGACCTATAAAAGAATTAATATGCTACTGACTTCAAGCTTAGTTCATGTGTTCATTTGCTTTTTGTTTCGATTAATTGATGTCTGTTCGCTAATTGTTAAGTAACGATTCAAGCGATACTTTGGTAACTTCTTGTGAATATTTTTGTGTGATGCCATGATGCTTTTGTGTTTGATTTAAGACACTAATTTCCTTGGTTTGCTACTGCCCTAGGGCTTTCTTCTCCCATTTTCATGCTTTGCCTCTTCTTTCATACTTTGATTGTTGTTAGTTCAAGAGGCGATGATTGTTTGTTCTTCCTCCACCTTTTATGGATTGTTTTCTCTTAGGATTCATTGTGTGTAGTCTCTCTTAGGAGTAGACTTGGTTAAGGACTTCATTAAGTCACCTACCTTACTTGTTGCTTTTGCTTATCTCTTACTATATGCTTACCATGTTCCCTTAGGGCGGTGACTTCAATCTTCATTAAAATTAGTCACATAGAACAACTTAGGTTGTAGTCTATGCATGATAACATAGGTAGAGATCCCTTATCCTTGACCTTAGGGCCATTTATATGTTAGCATTAGGTTATAAATGTATGTTCCCCTTTTGCATAACAAACAAAAATCCATAAAACACAATAAAACATTAATAAAGGTTGAAAAGTAATAAAATGGAATGGAAGCTCTTGTCCCTCTTGTTTAAGGGGATCACTTGAGTGGAGATTCCTAAACCTAAAAGACACAAACCAAGAGTTGATTGAGTCTTCCTTGTTTAAGGGTCACTCGAAACGCTCGACATACTTTTGTTTAGCTTTTAAGAGCATGTTACTTCCACTCTAATCCCAGCGTGAGTCTCTAAAGGTCGAGCGGCGGAGTGTGCTGTAACTGTTCACTAAAAAACACCAACAAATCCTAAAAAACATAGAAAATCTTGAGCAAAACTACGGTGCTCTGATTCTTCTTAAGAGGATACGTAGGCATAGAGGCAACTTTAGCGAGCACAATAATTATTAAAAAACATTAGGTTTAATCATGCATTGCATTAGTGATAGATACACCCTTTAGATAGAATCAAACATAGGTGGATACCATCGAGTACGATGGGCGTGAGGGGTGCTAGCACCTTCCCCTTGCGTAACCGACTCCCGTGCCCTATTCTCTGGTCGAAAGACCTTGTTCTTGTTCGAGTTAGGTTTCCTGGTATTCCTTTCCCGCGAGGGGATAAATATATTAGTGGCGACTCTGATCCATTTTTCGCGGTAGCGATAGAATGAAATGAAGTTATGAGAATGAACAGTTACAGAATCAAATGAAATCAATTGCATTAAATGATGAGTGACGATAGATGAGAGATCGTGGTAAATGAAATGATTTAACACAGTTACCTAGGGCGGCGTCCCATCAGATTAACTCACGCTTTTACCAACCGTACATACACGTGTTCACCATCAGAATGCTCTTGATAACAGTTGTGTAGCATTGGATAGAGCTTTTCAACTTCTGATTCTGATCACTACTTCTGAAGGTCTAGGAATCAAATCTCATACGTCATTCCTTGTAAACAGATTTAGTTCTTCTTGCATGGAAATTATCCGGTCTGGATCTTCTAGAGCTTGATCAACAGAAGTTGGCTCGATCAAAGAAACAAGACCTAATTGACATTCTGCATTGTTCTTAAGGAATGCTCTTGTTCTGATGGGATCATCTTTCTTTCCAAGGATCACATCTTTTGAGTGAGCAGAGGTGAGTCTAGAAGATCTTCTGACTGTTGGCTCTTCAGAAATTCTGAGATTCTCTAAAGATGCAGCAACTTGATCTTCCGATTCTTTGCTTCTTAGACTTTCAGCTTCTGGAGCTTTGCTTCTTGGTTCTACAACTTCTGATATGTCAATATCTATATCTGCAAAATTCTCAAACTGCTTTAGTTTTTCAAGACCAAGCTTATCATCAAACCTGATATTGATTGATTCTTCTACAATCAGTGTTTCAGTATTGTATACTCTGTAGCCTTTAGAGCGTTCAGAATATCCAAGAAGAAAACATTTTTGTGCCTTAGAATCAAACTTACCAAGATGATCTTTAGTATTCAGAATAAAACACACACATCCAAACGGATGAAAATATGAAATGTTGGGCTTTCTGTTCTTCCACAATTCATAAGGAGTCTTATTTAGAATAGGTCTTATAGAGATTCTATTCTGAATATAACATGCAGTGTTTATTGCTTCTGCCCAGAAGTGCTTAGCCATATTGGTCTCATTGATCATGGTTCTGGCCATTTCTTGCAGAGTCCTATTCTTTCGCTCTACAACTCCATTTTGCTGTGGAGTTCTAGGGCAAGAGAAATCATGGGCAATACCATTTTCTTTGAAGAACTCCTCAAAGAATCTGTTCTTAAATTCGCCACCATGATCACTTCTGACCTTTATGATTTTGCACTCCTTCTCAGATTGGATCTGAGTGCAGAATTCAAAAAAACACTGTATGAGACTCATCCTTGTGTTTTAAGAACTTTACCCATGTCCAGCGGCTATAATCATCTACGATGACTAATCCATATTTCTTCCCTCTGACAGATGCTGTTTTGACTGGTCCAAACAGATCAATGTGCAGAAATTCTAACGGCCTTGAGGAAGAGACAACATTCTTAGATTTGAATGCAAGTTTGGAGAACTTGCCCTTCTGACATGCTTCACAAAGAGCATCTGATTTATATTTCAGATTTGGGAGTCCTCTGACCAGATTTAGTTTATTAATCTGAGAAATCTTTCTCAAACTAGCATGTCCTAATCTTCTGTGCCAGACCCATTGCTCTTCAGAAACAGACATAAGGCAAGTCACCTTCTGCTTTTCAAGATCTGAAAGATCAATCTTATAGATGTTATTCTTTCTCTTGCCTGTAAATAGGATTGAGCCATCCTTCTGATTTACAGCCTTGCAAGACTTTTGGTTGAAGATTATATCATAACCATTGTCACTTAATTGACTTATGGACAATAAGTTATGCGTTAATCCTTCTACAAGAAGTACATTAGTTATGGAAGGAGAGTTACCAGTACTTATGGTTCCAGAGCCAATAATCTTGCCCTTCTGATCTCCTCCAAACTTGACTTCTCCACCAGACTTAAGCACCAGGTCTTGGAACATAGACCTTCTTCCCGTCATGTGTCGCGAGCACCCAGAGTCCAGGTACCATGACATTTTGTGCTTTGCCTTCTTTGCTGCTAAGGATATCTGCAACAGAAATTATCTTCTCCTTAGGTATCCACAATTTCTTGGGTCCTTTCTTGTTAGTTTTCCTCAAGTTCTGATTGAACTTGGGTTTAGCATGATAAGTAACAGGAGGAACAACATGATATTCTTTGGGTTTGTCAGCATGATATCTTTTAGGTTGTGTCACATGCTTCTTGGTGTGTGTTGTGTTAAAACTCTGTGCATGTGATGTGAGCTTGATATCATGTGAGTGGCCATATTTGAACTGATCATACAATGGCTTGTATGTGATTTTCAAATCATCAACAGGTTCAAATTTATGTGAGGTATCACCCTCATAGCCAAAACCAAACCTTTTGTTTCCAGAAACACCATAAATCATAGAAGCTAAATGACTTCTGCCAATACTTCTAGATAGGAACTTTTTGAAGCTCGAGTCATATTCTTTCAGAATATGATTGAGACTAGGAATGGATTTTTCTGATTCTGAAGGAGATCCACTATCTTTGGATAATTTTAAAACTTTTTCCTTCAGTTCAGAATTTTCCACTTCCAGCTTCTTAGTTTCAAATTCAAATTGCTTTTTCAGCTTTTTGTATTTGATACTAAGATGAGCCTTGAGTTCCAGAAGTTCAGTTAAACTGGAAACTAACTCTTCTCTAGATAGTTCAAAGAATACCTCTTCAGAATCTGATTCTGATGTAGATTCTAATCCGTCATCCACTGTAGCCATCAGTGCAAAGTTGGCTTGCTCTCCTTCAGAGTCTGATTCTGATTCTGATTCAGAATCGTCCCATGTTGCCATAAGACCTTTCTTCTTATGAAACTTCTTCTTGGGATTCTCCTTCTGAAGTTTTGGACATTCATTCTTGAAGTGTCCAGGCTCATTGCACTCATAGCAGACGACCTTCTTCTTGTCAGATCTTCTGCCACCAGAAGATTCTCCTCGTTCAAACTTCTTTGAACTTCTGAAGCTTTTGAACTTCCTTTGTTTGCTCTTCCAGAGTTGGTTTACCCTTCCGGAGATCATGGACAGTTCATCTTCTTCTTCTGATTCTGATTCTTCAGAATCTACTTCTTCAGCCTGAAAAGCGTTAGTGCATTTTTTAATATTAGATTTTAATGCAATAGACTTACCTTTCTTCTGAGGCTCATTTGCATTAAGCTCTATCTCATGGCTTCTCAAGGCACTGATTAGCTCTTCCAAAGAAACCTCATTCAGATTCTTTGCAATCTTGAATGCAGTCACCATTGGACCCCATCTTCTGGGTAAGCTTCTGATGATCTTCTTTACATGATCAGCCTTGGTGTAACCTTTGTCCAGAACTCTTAATCCAGCAGTTAGCGTTTGAAATCTTGAGAACATCTTCTCAATATCTTCATCGTCCTCCATCTTGAAGGCTTCATATTTCTGGATTAGAGCAAGAGCTTTGGTCTCCTTGACTTGAGAATTTCCTTCATGGGTCATTTTCAATGACTCATATATATCATGGGTAGTTTCCCTGTTAGATATCTTCTCATACTCAGCATGAGAGATAGCATTCAGCAAAACAGTCCTACATTTATGATGATTTTTGAAAAGCTTCTTTTGATCATCATTCATTTCTTGTCTTGTAATCCTTACGCCAGTAGCGTTCACTGGATGTTTGTAACCATCCACCAGAAGATCCCATAAGTCACAATCTAGACCAAGGAAGTAACTTTCCAGTTTATCTTTCCAGTATTCAAAGTTTTCACCATCAAATACTGGTGGTCTAGTATAACCATTGTTACCATTTCCATTGTATTGCTCAGCAGAGCCAGATGTAGATGTAGATGTGTTTGTTGGAATTTCACCAGCCATCTTTTACTGAAGCGTTTTTCTCTTCCTGAATCTTTTCTAAACACGGTTAAGTGCTTGCACCTTAGAACCGGCTCTCTGATGCCAATTGAAGGATAGAAAAACACTTAGAAAGGGGGGGTTTGAATAAGTGTAGCTTTAAAACTTGTAAGATAAAAACAATTTGCACACTGATTTTTATCCTGGTTCGTTGTTAACTAAACTACTCCAGTCCACCCCCTTGGAGTGATTTACCTCACCTGAGGATTTAATCCACTAATCACACTTGATTACAATGGCTTTCCACTTAGCCAACTGCTAAGTCTTCTAGAGTATCCTGATCACAACCTGATCACTCTAGGAACAAACTGCTTAGACAACTTCTAAGACTTGCTAGAGTATACTGATCAACAACCTGATCACTCTAGAACTTACAATTAATGTAAACAAATTCTTTTAAGAGTTACAATGCTTCTTACAAAGCTATTATCACAACTGTGATTTTCTCTTAAGTTTAAGCTTAAATCTCACTAAGATATTACAACAGCAATGTAGTAAGCTTGATGATGAAGTTTGAGAGCTTTTGAATTTGAACAGCGTTTGAGCAAGTTGGTTCAGAGTTCATTAGTCGTCTGTGTGTGTGTGTAACCTTGCTTCTCATCAGAACTTCATATTTATAGGCACTTGAGAAGATGACCGTTGGGAGCATTTAATGCTTTGCGTATTCCGTACAGCATTGCATTTAATGTTTCACTCTTTTGTCAACTACCTCGAGCCTTGTTTTCGCTGTGTCTACTGACGTTGCCTTTAATAGCTTCTAACGTTCCTTTTGTCAGTCAGCGTAGCCTGCCAGTCTAGTACTTGCTTCTGATCTGATGTTTGTGTAAACAACGTTTGAGTGTCATCAGAGTCAAACAGCTTGGTGCAGAGCATCTTCTTGTCTTCTGACCTTGAAGTGCTTCTGAGCGTGATACCATGAGAACTTCAGTGCTTGTGCTTCTGATCTCAAGTTCTTCTGATGCTTCCATAGACCCATGTTCTGATTCTGCTTGACCATCTTCTGATGTCTTGCCAGACCATGTTCTGATGTTGCATGCTGAACCTTCTGAGTCAGTGCTTCTTGCGCTGATTTTGTGCATACTCTTTATATAATTCCTAAAATGGAAATTGCATAGAATTAGAGTACCACATTATCTCATACAAAATTCATATACTTGTTATCATCAAAACTAAGAATATTGATCAGAACAAATCTTGTTCTAACATAATAATGATTACACTATTAATTGAGAAGTGACCAGTCATAATTATTAACTCGGCAAGTGTATAGCTGGAGATAAATATCATAAGAAAACACCATGTGATTTGATAATAAATATAGTACTCTCACATTCATTTTCACATACCAGAACAAGAAAGAACTAGGAAATCTTAGTATAGTCTTATCTCTCTCCACTTGTTCTAATACTTCTCTAATTTGAAAAGAAAAAAAACACTATCTAATTCATCTCTACACTTAAGTAAGACCTCTTACTCTTCTTTAAATTTATATACTTGTTATATATAATTGCTAAAACCTTGTTTTTTTTCTTTAATAAATTCCAATAAAATTTTATTACCATTTAATTAATTAATTGAAATTAATTACTAGTTTATATAAAAAAAAAACAAAAGACTCATACTTTAAGTTATTTTTACAACCTTATTGTTCAGTTAGTTGAAATTGAAGTTGTGTAAGAAATATTTTTCCTTTGAACTTGATTTTTCGTAGGTATTGTATGATTTTGCTTCGTTAAACCATTTTCAAAGGATGAAATGGATATTGATTAGTCTATCCATTTATTTATACACATATTATTTGAAGCTATAGTCATTTCATCATGAACCTGACACAAATGTGACACAACATGCACTTATGATGAAAGGAACACCAAATCCTAAATAATATTGGATACATATGGCAACACCACACATAATTTATAATATAAGGAATGAAGATTACTAATTTAGAATTAGTGATTACCATACATGAGTATAGTATCAAGTTTTTATTCTGAGTTATGTTGTGAATAACTCAAATGAAATACATCTCGTATTCTCGTATGCGAGGAAACCACACCTGCCTGATTATTTTACATGTAGAAAAAAATGGGTTAAACATTAAATGGATGGACATTTAGGATTTTATTTTTTTTAAAAGAAAACTATAATTTAAGTAGTAATAATAAAATGATAAATTAGATATCGACAAAGTTTACAACGTACGAGTTCATTCTATACTAGTTGTTCTAATTTAGTTCGTCTTGGATAAAGGTGCACGACCCGCCAACCAATTCCAAACAAAACATCAATTCTACGACTCTCATAACTGTAAGGGCATCTCTCTATTTTTATATACTTCCCTCAAATATATATATATATATATATATATATATATATATATATATATATATATATATATATATATATATATTTATATCTACTCTGCATCTTCTTACGTGTTTATTTTGAAAGTGACTAATTGTGAAGGTGAGTAAATGTAATATAAATATATTTGTATGAATTTTGATGCATGAGATAAGTGATTATTTATGGTGATGTCACCCATATGATTGAAAAGCATATATGGGGAACGGTATGCTCATACATTTCATGGTTACATGGCTACCGGAGAGGAGTCACGAGCTGCACACCAGAGAGGTGGCACGGGGTGCGTGTCCAAGAGGGAACCGCCTTATCCCGTAGTGGATCATTGAGTCTGATTGATGGGTAGATACCTATCACCTTAGTGGTGCTGAATCCTGAAGCGATATCACGACCCTTTGCAGAGGGATTGATATTCCGGAATCATGTGCATCAACATATAGACATTGCATTAGGAATGAGTCTTAATTTTTCTATATGTATTATTATCTGTAAATGTTTTTATACATGTGTTAGAATGAGATCTTTAACCATGTATAATGTATCCTCTGTTTATGCTTATTGCTCCGCTGTTGTATATTTGTTATTTTTGGATTGATGACCCTTTTAGTGGATTGTGTGGGCTATACGCCAATAGATTATGACGCACCCGGGACACGGGGAGACACCACCATCGAGGGTGACGGACTTCACCTTCCCTGGAGCATGGAGTGACACGTCTTGGGGGTTTGACCCGGCCCTAGGACGACTCACCTTTTCTGGGAACGTGTTGGAGACCACTACTATCATAGGACAGGATCCGAAGACCACTTACTCCCGTAGGACCGTGAGCTTCCAGATTCTAGCTTCCTTGATCATATATAGTTTTCTCTCCAGTGTAATTGACCGTTTCAGATTATTGACTCCTCCTTCAGCCCCACCTGGACCTTCATATGCCTCATTCATGGGAGGGGGCCATGTAACACCCCGTTAATTCTGGTGTATTAATTTAATTATTTTATTAATTAAATTATTAGAAATAATAATCTGTGGGAATTATTTGGAAAATAATAAAAAATATGGTGTTGGGCTGAGTGTGATAGTTAGTAGAAGGGGGGGTGTTAACTAAGCAAGCCCATTAAGAATGTTTTATTTTATTTTTCATAAAATAAAGGAAATTGGGAAAAAGAGAAGCAGAAGCAGTAGAAGCAGATTTTGGAACTGAAGAACACGTGAAAGTGAGAAGAGCCAAAGGGGGAGAAGAACTTCGAAGATCCGACTCTGAGGTAAGGGGGGATTCTTCGGGTTAGTAATCCTTATGCGATTGTAGGTAGTAGGATAGATTAGGATTATTGTTTAGTTCATTCGTACGTGTCGGGTTGGGAATTTGTTAGGTTTTTGATAATCTTGTATGAATTGACATGATTCTGTTGATACTTGTGACATATGATGTTAATACATGTCAATAACCTATTTGAAATGTGTAATTGTGTGAAAAACAATGATATTTGTGTGCTATGTTCGTATGTACCTGAAATTGGGGTTATGGGATAGGGTAAAAGCTGTCAAAATGGTGATTTTTGCTGTGCAGGTACGTAGGAACCGGTTCCCATGTGGGACGAACCGGTTCCCCCTTGTAAAAACAGAGAAATATGGATTCTGGGTAGCTGGGAACCGGTTCCCATGTAGGGACAACCCGGTTCCCCATAGTAAAAACCAGAGACGAGACTTTTGAAGCTGCCAGGAACCGGTTCCCACGTAGGGACAACCCCGTTCCTGCAGCACTTTTCTAAAAATGTTTTATCTTTGAAAACTCATAACTTTTGATCCAAATACCCGATTTATATGCCGTTTTGAGCAGTGTGAAGCTGAGTTAAAGGCCTATATGATGAATAGGTAGTATGGATGTAAAGTCCAAGTTGTTTATCTATGATTATGTATTTATTGGGTGATGACTTTCGTGTATGCGTGTGTTATGTTTGTATGAATGCTAAGAATATATACATGCTTATCGGTGATGATTTGGTGATGATAATGAAACGGTGTGTTACATCGAATTGGTGATGTTGTAAGCATGTTATATGTTGCATTCATTGGCATACATTTTCGGTGATGGATCCCGGTGATGAAATGGATCAAAATGGTGGGCATAATTCCCATTGTGTGGAATTTGTGCTGGTTAAAACTGTATCTCGGTGATGAAAAAGATCAGTTGGATGGGTTTATCCCATGGATGGTACCACATGCATTAGTGTCAGTTCATTCATTGCATTATATTATGATATGACTGAATGATTGTGTGGTGTGATAGATGATGTTTATACACTGTTGCTTGCTTGTTATAATAATTCTGATTGTATGTATGATGAGTGGATGATAATTGCTATGATATTCTATTGCTTATGATTGTATAATGGTTATTAATTCGAATGAAACTCACCCTTACTTTGATGATTTCAGATTAAGGATGTAGCGGCGTGTGATTGGGTGAAGATAGCTTATAAGCTAGCCCGTAGTTCGTGTCGAGTCATGCTCTGATTGTAACACTGGGATCGATTAGTCTTAGCGTTACTTGAGATACTATGTTGTTATTTTGTTTATGGATTATGTATTGATGAGCTGTTTGGATATGCTCCTAACATTGTTTGAAATAAGTTTCCGCTGTGATGAACACATGTTGAAGTTTGGTTAATTTTAATAAAAGCATGACAATCGACTTTGATGTTTTATTTATTTAATAATTGTAACATCCTTGATGTGTTATTACTCTGATTATATTATATTATTTTACCGGGGGATTTAGAAGGGTGTTACAGGCCATTCTTTCATGACACCTCTATGCCTCCCTTAGTGTGATAACTTCACTGGTGTTACACCAGTATGAGTTGCAATGTCTATTTGAGTGTATGAAGGATATGAAAAGTTTGTCCCCTAAGTGTGATGATCGTTGGTTAATATAGGGTCTCTAATATCATGGGTCCTTATTGACCATTTTATTTGCCATTATAGTCAATATTTTCTTGTCTACCTTAGGGCAATTAATGGAAATAAAGCCCTTTTCCTTTTTGTCTGAAGTCAACCATGTATGGCTATTTATGTGACTTGAATACTTTTTCTATGCGAAGATGGATAACAATTAAATGTGAGTTGAATATGATCTTAGACTGACCTTCTCGACCTGACCCATCTAGATTAATTCGGTCTAGCCCTTTCTCGCGTATGGATTAAGTTGGGGTGGGTTACTTCCTGCCCGAGTAGGGACCCAGCCTAGAGTGACTGGAATTTAGAGGGAGAATCCATAATGTGCATATCCCATAAGCATGAGGTTCGAATTGGAGAAGTGGTTTAGATTGGGAGTATGAAATGTACAAGATTATTTGGAAGAAATATGTTATCACTAGAGTAATTATCCGATAAACTTAAAATTCTTATTTGGGTGTGACTAAAATTTAAGAAATTTTTTTTAACTTTGATCTAAATTCGATGTGGTTTAATTCAATAATATGTATAATTTTACACTGTCATCCAATAGAAGATCATCAATCTGCCATGTCATTGAATGTTTTTTAAATAAAAGAATAGTTTAATTAAATACATGGCCGTAATTGGTTGACTGTGTAAAAATATTTTACACTGTTAGTGCATCACCTCTTTTCTCAATAAATTATTAAAAAATAGTGTGTGTGTGTGTGTGTGTGTGTGTGTGTGTGTGTGTGTGTATATATATATATACTAGTAGAAGACCTGTGCGTCCGCACGGGTTTTTTTTATATCTTAATGTGAATTATATTGTACCAACGAAAATAAAATCCTTAAACATTTAGAATATAGCATATTGAATAAATAAAGAAATAGAGATGAGACCAATTATATTGCATTATGATCAGTGGTTTTCACACATAGTTTTATCGTTGTTTTTAAGTATGTTTAAGTTTTGTTATTGAGTGTTTTATTTCTTTATTCGTCATTTTATGCTTTGGTTGTATGTTTTAATGTTTTCAGGTTCTTATGAAGAAATCGGAGTAAAGCAGTGCTAAACTCGGAAGTTTTGAGGAAGTTCAGAAAACATGCTACAGGAGGCCTGACACGGGTGGCCGTGTTGCTTAACACGGGCCGTGTCAGGAAGAGCGCTGGAACAAAGTGTGGAAAGAATGGAAAACAGTGGTGCAACACGGGTGCCCGTGTTGCTCAACACGACCCGTGTTGCTAAGTCTGGGACCAAAGTTGAAAAATAAATATTACAGGGGACCAACACGGGTGCCCGTGTTGCACAACACGGCCCGTGTTGGGTGATGACGCTGATTTCAGTGATTTTTATTATTTAGTTCAGTGGTTGGCCTGCAGGGGTGTTTTTGGAAATTCCAACCAACTTAAGTGAGTCTGCACTATTTAGGAGGGTTTCCAAGATGAATTAGGGATCTTTTTGCCACACGAAGAATTGGAGGATTGAGAGAAGAAGCCTATGCAATTGGAGAAGAACGGAGAACTCTCATGAGCGGAAGCCATTGAAGATCAAAGTTCATCATCTCTATTGTAATGTCTTTATTTGATATCTTTGTAATTTCTTTGGATGATATGAGTAGCTAAACCCCCCAATGCTAGGGGGTGTCCCTGATTAACATTTGTGATGATTTTGAATTCCGAATTTCAATAACATGTTTCTCTTTTACATTCAATTTAATGGTATAAGGTTTTTAATGCTTTCCTCGTCGGACCAACTGGATTGATTTATGACTGACAATTAGGATTGACCTCCATTGTTAGGGTTTTTATACCATTATATTATAGTAGATATCACCTAGGACTAGGGATACCCTATAGTAACCGGATTGTTCTTGATTATAATAATATTTGATTTGATCACTAATTTTGAAGGACTTTGGGATTAGGATTTCAATGTTCAAAAGTTTGCCCACTAAGGACTTAGGAGCAAATACCCTTAAGAACCGGTAATTGATAAGTTGAACTTTGTTAATGAAATAAGGGTTCAGAATTGTTACATGTTAATGCACACACCTACCCTGGCATGTTACTCATATTTGGCCAATTAAACCTTTTTAAGTTTATTTGCAATTTAATTTGTAATCACAAAAACCAAAACCCCAAGGCTTTTTGTTTAATTGAAGTGCGACTAACTCTATAATCTCACGCAGTCCTTGAGATCGATATTCGGGGAATTTTCCCTTTATTACTACAGAGGCAAAATAGTACACTTGCTATTTTACCGATCAAGTTTTTGGCGCCGTTGCCGGGGACTGCCGAAAATTGTAGAGTTTTTAGTTTTATTTCAATTAGAATTTTGTTGCTCTGCGACTAAAATTTTATTTTCTGAAAAAAAAAATATATATTTTATTTTATTTTTGTTCCTCATTCTAATACTTGTCTAATCTGTTTATGCGAGGCAAGGCCTCAGTAGAATTTCTTTTTGACGCAGAAATTGAAAGGACTTTTCACGCAAGGCGCAGACAAGCTCATCAAGCTAAGCTGGAATCCGAAGAAGAAGTTGTGACAGTTCATTCAGGTTCTGAAAGTGAAGAAGAAGTTATGGGCGAGAATCCACCCCCACCTGAGAGACTCCTCGGAGACTATGGAGTTGCAAATACACCGGGGGGAAGACAAACAATTATCAACCAACCGGTGAATGTTCCTAATTTTCAATTGCACCCAAGCACCATCACTCAGCTCGAAAGAAAGCCTTTCACCGGAAGGGTTAATGAAGATGCAAACAAGCACTTACAGAGGTTTCTGACCATGAGTACAACTTTAAAAATCGAAGGTCATACAGAAGAGGCCAAGAAGCTGAGAATGTTTCCATTCACCTTGGCAGAAGAAGCAGAAGAGTGGTTTTATTTCCTTCCAGCGGGCAGCATTACATCATGGGGAGAGATGGAAAAAGCTTTCTTAAATGAGTATTTTCCCGCCTCGGTATTTATAAGGAAGAGGTATGACATTCTGAATTTCAAGAAGAAGGAGGGTGAGCCCTTAGGAGATGCATACAAAAGATTCAAAAGAATTCTAGTAGCATGTCCCACTCACAATATGGACAAGACTGAACAGATGCAAGTATTTGTCAATGGGCTCAGAATGAAAACAAAACAGTTAATTGATACAGCAGCTGGAGGCTCGACAAATTTCACAACAGCCTCAGGCATCATCAAAATCATTGAAGCAATAGCTGCAAATGAGCATTTAGAATTGTATGACAGGTGTGCTAGCAAACCGGAAGGAATCATTGATCTCAAGCTGGAGACTTCTAAAACTCGGGTTGAAGATGCGATAGCCGCAGAAGTTGAAAAGAAATTGAAGGCTATGAATATAGGTAAACAACAGGTGGCTCAAGTTCAACAAGCTCAACCTGTCAGCTGTGAAATCTGTAATGGCCCACACCAAACGGTGTACTGTTTTGCTACTCCCAAGCAGATTGAAGAAATCAAATTCCTAAGGCAAAACAACCCGTATTCTAACACCTATAATCCAGGGTGGAAGAATCATCCAAATTTTGCTTGGAAAGATCAACAACAACAAGGTACCCAGAAGGCAGAGTGGGAAGTGGCAATTGAAAGATTAGCTGGGCAGTGTTCTCAGTTCCAAGAAGAAACAAGAAACAACCACAGAAACACTGCGACCTCAATTAAATATCTGGAAGTTCAAGTGGGGCAGATAGCACAGCATCTCACTCTACAGGCACAAGGTACCCTTCCGAGCTCAACTGTGAAAAATCCGAAAGACCAGGAGAAGATTAATGTGGTTACTACAAGAAGTAGGAGAGTAGCAGAATCTGAAAAGGAAAAAGAAAAAGAGGAAATAGATGACCCCATGGTAATAGAGGTGGATTTGGAAATAAGAGAGAATCCAAAAGAGCCAGAAGTTGTGGTACCGCCGGTTAAACCAATTGAAGAAAAAAAATAAGAAAGACGCTGAACCTGTGATAAAACTGCCCTTCCCCTCCAGAGTGACAAAGAAGGGTTCAAGAGAGAAAGACTTTGAGAAGTTTACTAAATTGTTCAAAAAGTTAGAGGTAAATCTACCATTCTTTGAAGCACTTGAGCACATGCCTTTGTACAAGAAATTTATGAAGGAGGTGTTGGGGAAAAAGAGATCACTAGGTGGAGAACCAAAAATTGCAACGGAAAAGTGTGGTATAGTCTCAACAGCAAGGAAGATCCCAATAAAGAGGAAAGACCCTGGGGCAGTGGCGATACCATGCACTATCAAGAATATAGCATTTAAGAAGGTACTCCTCGATTCTGGGTCTAGTGTGAGTTTAATGCCTTTGTCCATTTTCAAAAAGCTTGAATTGGAAAAGATTAGTGAAAGTAAGACCCAGTTAAGGTTCGCCGATCACACCGTTAAGAAATCATATGGGGTAGCTGAAGATGTACTAGTGGAAGTTGATAAATTTGTATTCCCTGTTGACTTCCACATCATGGACATTCCGGAAGACGAAGAAACTCCTATCCTTCTTGGGAGGCCATTTTTGTCGACAGGCCGCTGCAACCTCGACATTGAAAAAGGAACGCTGACGCTGAAATCTTTTGATGAAGAAGTAACGTTGAAGATGTTAGGAGTCAAAAGACAGAGGGCGGTTGTGAATGATCAAACTTCTGATGGTATGACAGAAAGTGAGGAAAAGAACAAGAAGTCTAAACAGCTCCAAGAAAAAGTGTCAAGCATAGCCTCCCGGGTGGAACCATCTTATGTAGTTGTCAAAAATCTTAAGAAAGCTAAGGAAGTCAAGAAGAAGGTGGAGGAGAAAGAGCAAGGAAAGAAGAAGAATGTGGGAAGTAAATTAAAGAGAAAAGCGGTGAATGCTTTTCGTCTTCATGAGTTAGTGGTTGCGAAAGTGACAAGCAACAAGGTTTGGAAAAGGAAATACCCTCCATAATAAAGGGTAATGGACCGTCGAGCCATGCGACGTTAAACGAAGCGCTTCGTGGGAGGCAACCCATGGTTTTAATAATTAATTTCTCTGTTTGTTTATTTTATTTTCAGGAAATAAAAGAGGACGTCTCTGGTGAAAGCTTGGAAGTGATCATGAGAGTGCATTACCCTCTGTGAGTCACCTCTCTCGAACTCGTTCTGAAACATTGAGGTCAATGTTTAGTTCAAGTTTGGGGGAGGCTCTTCTCTGTGCATTTTATTTTTATGTTAGTTTTATGTTATTGGTATGATGTGAAACCATAAAGTGAATTCTGCCCAAATTTTTACCGAAATTTTAAATTTTTGTTGAAGAAGTTTTGATCCTAAAGAGCGATCGGGAATAGTATATAGAGATGAAGCGAGGATTGTTTGAGGACAGGAAGTGCGGAATAATGTGACAAGGGGTTTGTGTAAGCACCCTTGGTTCCCTGAAAGAGATACGAGTCTAACGTGTAGATTTGCACCATAGTACTTGTCTCCTGAGAAGTACTTCTCGAGTAGTTTATTGATACAGTTTGGCATAATTCGGATTCACTTGCATGATGGCTGGTTGAGAAAAAAAAAAGAGATATAAAGTTGGCACCAAATGATGAAAAGGCGGTAAAAGGCAATCGGCTCGCTAAGTTGGGTAACCCTCACCCGGTTATTCAGCCCAAAGGAGATTGATCCCCAAACATCGTCTAAAAGGACAATATATAACTGCAAAGTTTGAAAATTTCATCGGTAATAAAAAGTAGCCAATGCTGCTAGTTTGGTGTCAGGAAAAGAAAATAAGGAGCCTTGATCCGTCTCATGCAGGTGATGATTATTATAAGAAATGCAGTGCCTTAATATGATTGTCCGAATGAAAGAGGAGGAAAATCGGAAAGAGACTTAAGTGCAAAGCATAGTTGGAGAGGTATCCGAAACGGGAGCTTCAGGTTTAATGTGGTAACGAAACTCGTCACGTCATGTGAATGCCGAACCAACTGTTTCTTGATCAATACAGACAGATATCTCACGTATGAACACCGTGTGCTTTGAAGGTCATTAACTTTTGTAATTGTCGCTTGAGGTCAAGCAACGGTTTAAGTTTGGGGGAGTTTGATCAGTGGTTTTCACACATAGTTTTATCGTTGTTTTTAAGTATGTTTAAGTTTTGTTATTGAGTGTTTTATTTCTTTATTCGTCATTTTATGCTTTGGTTGTATGTTTTAATGTTTTCAGGTTCTTATGAAGAAATCGGAGTAAAGCAGTGCTAAACTCGGAAGTTTTGAGGAAGTTCAGAAAACATGCTACAGGAGGCCTGACACGGGTGGCCGTGTTGCTCAACACGGGCCGTGTCAGGAAGAGCGCTGGAACAAAGTGTGGAAAGAATGGAAAACAGTGGTGCAACACGGGTGCCCGTGTTGCTCAACACGGCCCGTGTTGCTAAGTCTGGGACCAAAGTTGAAAAATAAATATTACAGGGGACCAACACGGGTGCCCGTGTTGCACAACACAGCCCGTGTTGGGTGATGAAGCTGATTTCAGTGATTTTTATTATTTAGTTCAGTGGTTGGCCTGCAGGGGTGTTTTTGGAAATTCCAACCAACTTAAGTGAGTCTGCACTATTTAGGAGGGTTTCCAAGATGAATTAGGGATCTTTTTGCCACACGAAGAATTGGAGGATTGAGAGAAGAAGCCTATGCAATTGGAGAAGAACGGAGAACTCTCATGAGCGGAAGCCATTGAAGATCAAAGTTCATCATCTCTATTGTAATGTCTTTATTTGATATCTTTGTAATTTCTTTGGATGATATGAGTAGCTAAACCCCCCAATGCTAGGGGGGTGTCCCTGATTAACATTTGTGATGATTTTGAATTCCGAATTTCAATAACATGTTTCTCTTTTACATTCAATTTAATGGTATAAGGTTTTTAATGCTTTCCTCGTCGGACCAACTGGATTGATTTATGACTGACAATTAGGATTGACCTCCATTGTTAGGGTTTTTATACCATTATATTATAGTAGATATCACCTAGGACTAGGGATACCCTATAGTAACCGGATTGTTCTTGATTATAATAATATTTGATTTGATCACTAATTTCGAAGGACTTTGGGATTAGGATTTCAATGTTCAAAAGTTTGCCCACTAAGGACTTAGGAGCAAATACCCTTAAGAACCGGTAATTGATAAGTTGAACTTTGTTAATGAAATAAGGGTTCAGAATTGTTACATGTTAATGCACACACCTACCCTGGCATGTTACTCATATTTGGCCAATTAAACCTTTTTAAGTTTATTTGCAATTTAATTTGTAATCACAAAAACCAAAACCCCAAGGCTTTTTGTTTAATTGAAGTGCGACTAACTCTATAATCTCACGCAGTCCTTGAGATCGATATTCGGGGAATTTTCCCTTTATTACTACAGAGGCAAAATAGTACACTTGCTATTTTACCGATCACATTACTTTTATCATTATCTTTTGAAATTTAAAAAATTAATATTTAATTACTCTCATTTTAAAAAATTCTAAAATTTGGTAAAGAAATACTTTATAGTATTCTAAACACGTATGAAAACTATTATTCAAAAATTTAAAAGTTTAAGGGTAATTAACAATTTTCAAAATTTTAAAAAATAGCAAGGACTAAAAATGCATGCATAAAGTTTTTATAGGGACTAAAATATGTCTTTTTTTAATATGGACTAAAAATGAAATTTGAGATATTTATATGGACCAAAAACATACTTATCTCTTTATCAAATTGAATAATACTACATAGTCATTCAAACAGCTAACTTTTTATCTTACGGGTCAGTATCAAATTATTACCTTTATTAGAAAATAAAATTCTTATTTTCAAATGTCAATTTTTTCTTTCTCCATGTCACGAGTTTTTTATTATTATTTAATACAATTGAGTTTATATAGTAATTGTTTATTTTACAAATATGTAATTCTATTTAAATTAACATGTGTATGATCTAAATACTTCATTTGTCAAGTTTATCATTATATATTGTATAATCATATTATTTGTTGTAATATTTTGATTTCATAATTTTTCATTGTACTTTTGCAATAAAAATGAGTTTTTCACATGTATATCTAAAATAATAATTACGTCAAAATTAAATAAACTCACCTGTGCTGACGCACGGGTATCTTCTCTGTTGAAAACAGTCTGAAAAAGGAGTGCACAATTGAATAAAATCTTTTAACCACTGGTAGATGATTTCTTTTCTGAATGAATAAAGTAGATTTTCATGTTTTTCTGAAATGTTCACATGTGAAATTATTTTAACTTAGAACCTAATTTTCATACTACTAATATCTTAGACCATTTACAATGGACATGTTGAATAATTTATTAAGTAGTTGAATAGGTGTAATGGGGTGTTGAATTAGGTGTTGAAAATGAGGTGAATTAAATTGTGTTGAATAAATTCAACATGTTAAATAAGAGAAAGTGTGGGCTACAAAAAACACTTGGCAAAATATTATTGGTTGTTGTAAGTTATTATATTTTTATTTTATCATAATCATTTGGACCAAAAAATCAACTAAGAATATAAAATTAGAAAAATAAAATTAAAATAAGTTATTAAATTAGAAAAAAATTAAAATAAATTATTTAACTCTTAATTATTTTAATTTAGTTTCAATTGATAATTGTTATTAATATATAATCACAAAAATAAAAACATAAAAGAAAATAATAATATGAAATAAAAGTGGTGGGGTAGGGTGTTGAATTTTATTAAACAAAATCATTGTAGTAAGTAAAAAATGAATGAGTGTTGAATTATTAGGTGGAAGAGAGAGATGGTGATGTGTAGTGTAAAAAGTGAAAAAAATAGGGTGTTGAATTTAGAAACCATTATTAATAGTCTTATTAGTAAAAAAAATTGTGGATCATTATTTTAACTTAGAACCTATTTTTTTTTGTGGATCATTATTTTAACTTAGAACTTAATTTTCATACTACTAATATCTTATTAGTAAAAAAAAATAAATGATTAATTCTCATTTTATAAATGGAATTTGGTTAAACTTCTTTACTTCACATTTTTCATATCATTCGTAAAATACTACACCACAAATAATGCACTTCGGCGACAGCACGGGTCTCTGACTAATATATATATATATATATATATATATATATATATATATATATATATATATATATATATATATATATATATATATATATATATATATATATATATATATATATATATATATATAGCATATCAAGTGAGAACATTTTATAACAAGAGATGAGAGGAATAAATATTAACCATTGAATTCATCAACAGAGAGAATGTTAATACATTAATGTGACTATTAATTTCTCTCTTAATGAATTTAATGGTTAATATTTATTCCCCACATCTCTTATTATAAAATGCTCTCATTTTTATATATATATATATATATATATATATATATATATATATATATATATATATATATATATATATATATATATATATATATATATATATATATATATATATATATACTAGTAAGATACCCGTGCTTCCGCACGGGTAAATTGATTTAATATTGAATAAAATTTTATTAAATACGTATAAATTAATACTGAATGGTTTAATTATAAATGAAAAATGATCATATAAATTCAATTATATTAAATAATCATATAAAAAAAGATACTATAAGATGGAGATAATAAAAATGAAATATTAACATTTAAAAATAAAAATTATCTCTCAATTAATAGTAATTGTTGATTAAAATAAAATAGCTACTATGTTGATAATGACCCGTGAAATAAAAAAATTATTTGATGCGATATAAAATATATTTAGCAACAAATGTAAAATAAACAATAATAATGGAAATTTAATTGTATTAAATAATAATAAAAAATCGTGAGATGGAGAAAAAAAACAAAAATAAAGATATTATCTCTCAAATAAAGACAATGATTGATTAAAATAAAATAAACATTATGTTGATAGTGACCCGTGAGATAATAAATAAATAGAGAAAAAATTAAAATGAAAGGAAGAAAGTGTGAAAAAATGTGAGAGAAATTTGAAATTTTAATTAAGATAGAGAAAATGTGTAATGATCAATTAAAAAAATTAAATATTGAGTTGATAGTGACCCGTGAAATAATTAAATATTTTTTGGGATAATATTTAAATGATCAATTATTAATATTTTTTGTGATAATAGATAAATGTAGAAAAATTAAAATGAAAGTAAGAAAGTATGGAAAATGAAATGCGAAAGAAATTTGAAATTTTTAGTAAGATTGAAATTTAAAAATTGATTATTAATATTTTTGTGATAATAAATAAATTAAGAAAAATTAAAATGAAAGTAAGAAAGTGTGGGAAAATGAAATGTAAAAGAAATTTGAAATTTGAAGTAAGAGAGAGAAGATGTGTGTTTGGGAGAAGAAGTTGAATCATAAACATGCAATGACACTTGGCAATAAAGTTGATTTTCATTGGACAATAGAAAAGTGGTTGGGTGATTTTGTTAGTTACTATTTTGTCCAATTTGTAGTGTAATGTTTTTTAGTGAGAAGGGTAATTTTGACAGTTTGGTCAATTTCTTAGTAATAGATAGATAGTAGATATATATTCTCGCTTGCGTGTGTTTATTTCAAGAGTTTTTGGACCTTAGAATGCTGGGCCAATGCTCCGAGAGAACCTTAGCTCTTTAAACTTTAAAGTATATGCTCGTAATTTCGAAGTGTGTGATTGATAACAATCCAACACGTGAATGCAATGCAAATGGAGAATCTTGTTCTTTACTATTAAGCCATGGAGTAGATAGTAATGTTACATGCAATGTACTAGTACTAGTGGACAATAAAGGGTACTAAGCCACGAAATAGATAGCAATGTCACAAAAACAATTTGTTAGTGGTCACAATTTGTTCTAACATATCATTGTTAAATAAATAAAAAAGCATGTCATAAATGTGTCGTACTTTTGTGGGTCCAACTATTATTGGGTTGAGTTGAATTTAAGTGTGATGAAATCTTAATCTAGTATTATCTAATGTACTAATCAACTTTTCTTGATTTGAGTTGGATATAATATAATACTATAAACCACGACTTTTATGTCAAATCTAAATCAACTCTATTTAGTTAATGAGTGAATTTCTTCACATCAAACTATCGACTCATAAGATTAAAAATTCTAAAACTATATTTATATAGCTACATAATATTCTACGCATAAGATTCTTTCGGATTTGGATCCTCTCATGCTCTTTTGGTCATGCCTTCTCTCCTTTTCTTAATCTAATGGTTAAATATCACACCAAGTAAAAACAATAGTACAAATAAAAGAGAGAGAAACTTGAATCAATGGTTGAGATCAGAACATGATAGAAACATGAGAGAAAGAGCATGAGAGGATCCAAGTCCGATTCTTTCTTTCTTTCTGTAATATGTTGGTTGGCCGTGAGGCCCTCTTAGAGGGGAGGGATGTGGTGCGGTGGAGTAGAACGTCAGAAGGTTGTTTTTCCGTAACTTTTTGTTATGATCATTTGGCCGATTCTCGTATTTCTTATGGACCGTATAATAGATGTGGTATTGCTTTAGAATTGTTTTGGAAAGTTCAAGTGCCTTTCAAAATTAAAGCGTTTGGGTAGAGGCTTTTTGTTAATAGACTTCCAACTAATGATTTATTAGTGGTTAGGGGTGTTCCTTTGTCTATAGAATTTAAAGTGTGTGTTTTATAGTATTATTCCGGAAAATCGTTATCATTCTTTCTTCAAGTGTGACATGGCGAAGGTTGTTTGGAGGGAGATCGCTATTTGGGTTGGAAAACTGGTAGGTGTTTTAGAAGAAGATTGTTTATCGTGTTTCATGGAATGATACTCTTTTTGTAAAAAAAAAAAAGGTAAAAGAGGGAAAAAGTGGTTTGGTTTGGTTAACTATTTTGTGGATATTTTGGTTATCTAGGAATAGGATTTGCTTCCGGAAAGAAGTTTGGAATGTTGATAATACGGTTTGGAATATCAAGTCATTGATATGGAAATGGTCGTTCATTGGAGAAATTACGCATCCCATTTGTAGTTTTTACGAATTTAACAAAGATCCTTTGTTTTATCTCTCGTAACTCTAATTGGTTTGTAATTTCTTCGTAGGCGGGGTTTTTTGTTGTATCCGTTTATTTTGTGTATTCAGATTTTGAGAACCCTTAGTTCTCCTATTAATTTCATCGTGCTTACACAAAAAAGTCCTCTCTTTCTATTTTCTCTAATTTTTTTTTAATACTTTATTTTAGTTTAACTTTTTTCTTGATGATTACCTTTTAATTAAGAAGAATAAAAATTAAAAAAATACAAAAAATAAGAGGGAATAAGAGAAAACGGAAGAAAATAGTCTAAAATCAATACTTCATCTTAATTTATTAGCCTAAAAAAAAGTTGAGACAAAACCCTCCTATCACCATGATTAGATTTAAGGCTCGTCAAATCCTTAGAAATTGTATAGTGAAATCTACCACAAAAATGGTTGAGAATTTCATTTCTAACTCAAGATGGAAGTTATGAACTTGGGACAAAATTTTCATGTAAGGCTTAAAAGGAAACATGCAAAGAGACAAAAACTTGCATAAAGAATAATTAATTCATTGCACCCCTCTACAGGTCAGAAACAACATCCAAAATAAAAACAATTACGAATAAAATTACCTCAAAGGCTACTAAGCGTCTTGGTATTCAATTTCACCTTTGATTTTAGTAACTTGACTTGAGTTAAGATGTTCTAAAAAACATGTGGACTTATCATAATAATATTATTCTCTAGTTAGTTTATCTTTACTATTAGGTCTTAACTAATCTTATCAAGGTGAGGTGTTGCATCAAAAGAATCCTCCTGTAGTCATTGAACTTTTTCCCCAAGTTTTTCATATTCCCTTTCAAATCGTCTACCCACAAGCTTTCTCCTTGATTACCTTCAAATCATCATCGGCCAAGTTTTTCGAAGAAGAAGAAGTTTGAACTGTCCCTCAAAATGAAAGGACTTCCTATTTATATCAGGAAAATCAACTAAGGCATATGAATATTCAACTTCCACCCAACGGTTCCTACGTGTCAGGTCATAAATATCCCAAAGACTTTTAATTAACCTGAGATTGTATCCAAAACACGGATAAGTAACTGTGACTTTAATTGCGGAAGTCGAGAATAATCATCTCATAATCAATCTCATAATCAATCTCATAATCAAATATCAAGCACCAAGTTTCCCTATGACACATTAGAACTACATAAAAACTTCTAACACGACAAAAAAGACATTTTCAATCATCTAAAAGATAGAGAAGCAAAGTCACAACAAAATTTGCATGTTCCATTAGTTATAGACACATACAAAGTCGTCTTCACAAATTGACTAAATGAACAATCGGCTAGTAAAAGCAATGTGATTGTTTTCTCGCTAAAATGTATTAGCTAAATCAAACTTCTGGATAAAACATTCATCGAGCCATCATCATTAAATCAAACAGAGTTGCCAGTTTATCCCTCTCGGACTGTCGACTTATGTGAAATAGTTATTGGCTAGACTTCGGATTTAGGATTTAGGGTTTACGTTTTAAGATCCATAAAAAGTTCAAACCCATAGACATACAACTCACTCAAAGGTTAGACTTATCTTTCACGCTAGCAACTAATTGTTAGAAAATAGGTATGATAATCCTGGATAATTTCGAAGAATCGTATTCGTACACTTTCCGAATAAAGTATTTCGACCTTATTCTTGCCTGGATTCACGAAATCTTTGTGGGAATAATTCTCGAAGAGCAATCTGTTTCTGACAAAAGAGAACAGATCAGGAATGTAGAGAGAAGGTATTATTTTTCGTGTGTCAAAATCGAGGCCAAATGACTCCTTATATAGGAGATCAATAACAGAAACTGAAAAGGCACAACTGTTCAGAAAACGGTCATGTCGGTTGGGAAAGGGTTCAACTGTTCAGCGGGACCCCAGCCAGGGGCTCTGCCCCTTGGACCCCGACGGGGCGCTGCCCCGCACCCCGCCAGGGGCTCTGCCCCTTGGACTCCGATGGGACGCTGCCCCGCACCCTGTAACATCCCGATTTTTATTAATTATATTAGTAATTATATTATTTGGTGTTTTTAATAATTATTTGCTTAATTTAGTCATTTTTTATGATTATCGAAATTTTCATGTTTTGGGACGATTTAGTTGGTATTAGTTCGGGATAGCGGATCAATATTTAATCGAAAATTTTAATATTTTAGTATTAGAAATATTAATGAGTTAATATTTAGCGTTTTGGGAATTTTCTGAGTAATTAAGATTAGACCGGAAATATGAGAAATTGAGTTATTAGAGGATTTTATCCGTATTTATTTTATTATATTATTTTATTTTACTTGGTGTGTTAAATAATTATTTAATTGTTATGAGATATAATAATTAATTGAATTAATTAATTTTGTGTATAATTGTGTTTATTGGGTTTAATGGGTTAATTAAGTTATTAGAGAGATATAATTAATTGGGCCTAAGTAGTAGAAATAAAATATGAAATTGATTTGCGGGTTAAGCCCATTAAAAAAAAGATAGTAGGAAAGAGTTAGGTCATTCTTTCATTTTTCATAACTTTGGTAAGAAGAATAGAAGGGAGAGGAGAAGAGAGCATAGAAGAGAAAGAAGAGAGGATTGTAGATTCTTGAAGAGGGTGGATTAAAATCAAAAGGTAAGGGTGTGAATCCAAGTTATTATAAGTAAATATAAGTGGGTAATGATGATTGCGTTAGAAAATGCATGATTTGGAATGGGTTAGATACCATGAAGTTAGGATTTGGGGATTTGTTATATTCTTGAAAACCCTAACATGAATCTATGTTTCAATCTATGAAATTGATGATTTATAAATGCTATGATGTTCCTATATTGAATTCCATGAATGGGTATGTGTATAGAACATGATTTAGTGCATATATGTATGTTTAAGTTTTACTTGAAAATGGTTGATTTGGAATTTTGGTGAAAATTAATGGAGCTTAGAATCTTGTTTTTATGATCCTAATAGTTGCTATATAATGTATATAGGTTGTATAACTATTTATTTCATGAAAAATGATGGATTAACATGGTTATATGGTGAAAAAATTGGGCTGGACAGTAGTATTTTCGCAACAGCAAACAGTATTTTCGCAACAGCAGACAGTATTTTCGCAACAACAGTTTTCTGGTTTTTGACAGTATTTCCGTAAAAGCAAATTTTCTGGTTTTGACAGCATTTTGAAAAACTTATAAATTCAATAACTTTTGACTCGGGTGTCCGTTTGATGCGTCGTTTGGACCGTTGGAAAGCTAAAATAAATTCCTATCTCATTAAATTGGATTGAAAACCATTAGATAATAATTTAATATAACTTATATTTTTTGTATGTGTTTGATCGGTATGAATTGATAATGATGTTGTATGCTACATGCAATTAGTTGTATGTATTCGAACTGTATGAGCCAATGATGATGCCTTGTGATGAATTAACAATAATATGCTTTTATTAAGAAGTTGAATTAACTGTGTCATGTTATATCTTTTGATCCGTAACTTCTTTTATGCGTCGTTTGAAGCATTAGGAAGCCAATGTTATTATCTATGTGATAGGATAGAATTGGTTGGCACTTATTGAATTAATTATGATGTTGTTGTGTGAATAACATATAATTACGTATATGTGAGTTATGAATCGATGAATTATGAATAACATTTGTTGATATGTTATGTGGCATGATATTCATGAGGTGTGCGAGTGAGTGTATGTTATTTAAATGCAATTGTGGAGAATGATTATTTGATGACTTAATGATTATGTGATAGTGTATGTCATGGATTAATGTTAATTGTGGATAACATGTATTGGTATTTTGTACCATGTGCTAATTGTGATATTTGGAAACGATGAATGCTAATTGTTATGCATTGTTGTAATTGTCGTATGATAAATGTGTTTTGTACGATGGTGGAATAATTCAATTAGTTGAATTTTGGTAATATGCTTGGATGTTAAGATTATATGGATAATTCTTAATTTCATATGTTTTGGTAATTGTATGTATACATGATGCTTAGATTTAGCAAATGTATATGTTGTTTTTGGAGAATTGTTGAGAATGACATTGATTGACTTGTATGCTATATGTTATTGTGATTGATAAATGCTATGTGAATGCTTTATTGATGATATATGCATGTTGTGCAACGTTTGGTGCATAATTCGAATTGTGCGAATTATTGTGGTATGAGGTATGTTAAGATTGTGTGATAATCTTAATTGCATATATATATATATATATATATATATATATATATATATATATATATATATATATATATATATATATATATATATTGTAAGTCTTGTTGCACATGCATACATGGTGGCTTTGAAATAGAAGCGGTGAAACTTTGGGTTCACATGGTTGACCTTGATCCTCGATCGGAAATAGAGGTGGTGAAACTTTGGGTTCACATGTTGGCTTGGATTCTAGAGGTAGAATCGGAAGCGGTGAAACTTGGGTTCACAATGGTGGCTTTGGTCTTGTCCGGATCGGAAGCGTGGCTTGGATTCTAGATATTGAATCGAAAAGTGGTGAAACTTTGGGTTCACATGGTACCACATGCATTGAGTCACATTTATTACATTCGAGTCACATTGTGTGCTATGTGATTGTTTTTGTATCAATGTGATTGTTTTGTGTGATAATTGATATATGGTGTATGAATGTATGTTTTGAGAAGAGTGATGAATTGTGAAATGTATTCTTGTTGTGTTTTGAATTTCCCATTATTATGTTTATCTATAGTAATTTGAATTCTCACCCTTCTGTTTGAATGATGATCATCGTGACATCGTGCAGGTTCCGACGAGTAGTAGCTTGTCCGAGGATTTAGCCGAGGAGCTCCTGAGTTTGTTGTTTGATTAGGTAGCGAGTCATATGCTCTGATCATGTAACACTTGGGGGGTTTTATTTGACTTATGCTTATGTTTGGATATTGCTATCTTGTATATATTTTGAATCGATACTTTGGATATGTTGTTGACGGCCATGTTTCCTAGATTTGATTTGGTTTAGCATAATTGGATATGTTATTTGAGTTTGGTAGATGAATATAGTATGGGATATATTCATTGAAATGTTTGAGTTATAATTCTTCCGCGTGCGATATGCATAATTTATGAAAGCGTGATATTTTCAAAATGTGATACGATATGATTAGTGCATGTTGGTATGTTTGTTCTAGGTTTTCATTGTGATGAAAATAACATGTGACGCCTCTTTGATTGTTTGCATACTTTACTCTGTGAATAATATGTTATATTTGGGGTTAGAAAAGGGCTGTTACATAAGTGGTATCAGAGCATGGTCGACCAGTTGGTCAAGGTTATTATTGTATTTTATCCCGTTGTATTAGATTTGTGTATTTGACACGATCGATACTATTTTGTATGTTTGGTCGTTGGATGTCTTAGGACAATGGCTGTAGGAAGGAATGTTGACATTAATGTTGAGGCAGTGATGAGGTGGACTGGTGCGATTGGACAAGCGCCACAAGAGAGTGCTAGTTATGGAGGAAAGAATGAGTTCCGTGCTTTTGGAGACTTCCTAATGTGCAATCCGCTGATATTTGAAGGAGAGTATGGACCGGACAAAGCACAAGCATGGATGAGAGAAATTTAGAAGATCTTTCAAGTCATGATTTGTACTGATGTACAAAAAGTACAGTTTGGTACTCACATGCTGATGAAAGGAGCTGACGATTGGTGGAGTAATACTGTGCAGAGATTTAAAAGAGAAGGTATTGAAGTTACTTGGACTCTTTTTCGTGATGAATTTTTGGGAAACTATTTTCCAGAAGATGTGCGTGGAAAGAAAGAAGTGGAGTTTCTAAAGTTGAAGCGAGAAGGAGGACAGTGCCGTGAGGAACCGTATGATAACAAGAGGAAAAAATTTGGTTTTGGAAAGAAGCTAAGTGGGGGAGGGACTCCTACTCCACTTAAGCTTTTCAAATGTGGTGTTGAAGGTCATCGTGCTGTTGATTGTGGTAAGAATTATGTGACATGTTTCAAGTGTAACAAGATTGGTCACAAAGCACACAAGTGTAGAATTTGTTCGAGTGTGACTTGCTACAACTATGGAGAGCAAGGGCACATTAGTACCAAATGTGATAAGCCAAAGAAGGAACAAGCGAAAGGAAAAGTACTTGTGTTGTCTGGTGCTAAGACCACTGTTAAGGAGAGGTTAATCCGAGGTACGTACTTTATTATTGATGATAGTGCAATGCATTCTTTCATTTATTTGGATTGTGCTCTGAAGTTGGATCTTGTTTTACCTGTTATGCGTAGAAGTATGGTTATTGATACAACTGCTGTGGTTTTGTTTCTACTTCTTTTGCGTGTTTGAATTATCCGTTGAGCATCTTTGGTAGAGATTTTGGAATTGATTTAGTTTGTTTTCCGTTAGACCAATTTGATGAAAATCTTGGTATGAACTGTTTGGAGTTGAAGCAAGTAATTGTAATCTTAAGAGGGATTTTGGATCTTGGAGTTATAGGTGATTTCGAGTACAAGTTCTTAAGGAACGCTATTGTAGTTTAGTAACAGAGGTTTATGTTCCATCATGGTTGTCGGTTACTATTAACAAATTGAGGACTTGATCACCCTTAATCTATTGTTGATAGGAGACGAGATCGTATTGGACGAGATAGACTTGTCTTACTAACTTGGTAGCGTGTAAAGTGATTAAGGAGAAGTTGAAGAGTCGATTTGAGAAGAGGTTTATTTGTCTAAGTGTATAATCGTAAAGTCGCGCCTGTTTTGTCGAGTAAGAGGGAAGAAGGTTCTATGAAGTAATGTTTCTTGAGGATATTTTGGTTTTAAGGGTAACGATGACCATACTGAACATTAAGGATTGTGTTATCGGTGCTGATAGGGAAGAGGTTTTATGCGAAGCTTCCTGAATGTGAGTTTTGGTTGGAAGAAGTGAATTTTCTTGGGTAGGAGATTTCGAGCTGAGGTGTGTTGATACAGATATCGACAAGCAGTAGTTTATGCTTCAAGGCAACTTAAAGTTCATGAGAAGAATTATTCGTTGTATGAATGGATGTTATCCGCCGTTGGGTTTGTTTTAGAATTTAAGAGGTATTAATTGTTGGATCGAGATTCGAAGTGTTTAGTGAACACAAGAGTTGCAGTATTTGTTTGATTGAAGGAATTGAGTAGGAGGCAAACGAGATGGTTAGAATTCTCAAAGGACTGTGATTTTGGTTTGAATTACCATCTTGGAAAAGCGAATGTTGTAGCCGATGCATTGAGTAGGAAATCATTGCATAAGTCTATGTTGAGGATTCTTGAATTGGAATTTTTGGAACAATTTAGAGATTTGAGTTTGGTTTGTGAAGCGACATCTTCGTGTGTTAAGCTTGGTATGTTGAAGCTTACGTGGGACATTCTAGATGAGATTCGAGAGGGTCAAAAAATGGGATTTAGAATTAGTTAACAAGATGACATTGAGGAAGCAAGGAAAAAGGTAATAACTTTCCGATTGGTGAGAATAGTGTTATGAGGTGTTATGATCGAGTTTACATTCCTGATGTTTCGAATTTGGAAAAGAGAATTTTGGATGAAGGGCATCGTAATGGTTTGAGTATACGTCATGATGTTACTATGTTGTATCAAGATTTGAGGAACTGTTTAGTGGCAAAGTATGAAGAGGGATATAGCGGAATTGTGTATTTGAGTTGGACTTGTCAGAAATCGTTTAGTTGGTGCAACAATTATTCTATTCGAGTGGAAGTGAGATAGTATCTCTATGGATTTTGTTTCGGGTTGCTGAGAACATCGAGTAATTGTGAAGTGATTTGGGTCATTGTGGATAGGTTGACGAGATGTGCTTATTTTATTCCAATGAGGATGGATTATCGGATGGAGAGACTTGCTAAATTTGACATCAAGAGAACGATGTTTTTGCATGGTATTCCATTCGATTATTGGAGTGGCATCCTTGGAAGCTTGTATGATTGAAGATGTGGAACATTTTGTATTGGTATGAATCTGGAGAGAGTAGATGTGGTTTTGGTGTTGAGATGGTTGTGTCAATTGAATTTTCGAGGACGAAAATATTATAAGTGGGGGAGAGTTGTAACATCCCGATTTTTATTAATTATATTAGTAATTATATTATTTGGTGTTTTTAATAATTATTTGCTTAATTTAGTCATTTTTTATGATTATCGAAATTTTCGCGTTTTGGGACGATTTAGTTGGTATTAGTTCGGGATAGCGGATCAACATTTAATCGAAAATTTTAATATTTTAGTATTAGAAATATTAATGAGTTAATATTTAGCGTTTTGGGAATTTTCTGAGTAATTAAGATTAGACCGGAAATATGAGACATTGAGTTATTAGAGGATTTTATCCGTATTTATTTTATTATATTATTTTATTTTACTTGGTGTGTTAAATAATTATTTAATTGTTATGAGATATAATAATTAATTAATTGAATTAATTAATTTTGTGTATAATTGTGTTTATTGGGTTTAATGGGTTAATTAAGTTATTAGAGAGATATAATTAATTGGGCCTAAGTAGTAGAAATAAAATATGAAATTGATTTGTGGGTTAAGCCCATTAAAAAAAAAAGATAGTAGGAAAGAGTTAGGTCATTCTTTCATTTTTCATAACTTTGGTAAGAACAATAGAAGGGAGAGGAAAAGAGAGCATAGAAGAGAAAGAAGAGAGGATTGTAGATTCTTGAAGAGGGTGGATTAAAATCAAAAGATAAGGGTGTGAATCCAAGTTATTATAAGTAGATATAAGTGGGTAATGATGATTGAGTTAGAAAATACATGATTTGGAATGGGTTAGATACCATGAAGTTAGGATTTGGGGATTTGTTATATTCTTGAAAACCCTAACATGAATATATGTTTCAATCTATGAAATTGATGATTTATATATGCTATGATGTTCCTATATTGAATTCCATGAATGGGTATGTGTATAGAACATGATTTAGTGCATATATGTATGTTTAAGTTTTACTTGAAAATGGTTGATTTGGAATTTTGGTGAAAATTAATGGAGCTTATAATCTTGTTTTTATGATCCTAATAGTTGCTATATAATGTATATAGGTTGTATAACTATTTATTTCATGAAAAATGATGGATTAACATGGTTTTATGGTGAAAAAATAGGGCTGGACAGTAGTATTTTCGCAACAGCAAACAGTATGTTCGCAACAGCAGACAGTATTTTCGCAACAGCAGTTTTCTGGTTTTTGACAGTATTTCCGTAAAAGCAAATTTTCTGGTTTTGACAGCATTTTGAAAAACTTATAAATTCAATAACTTTTGACTCGGGTGTCCGTTTGATGCGCCGTTTGGACCGTTGGAAAGCTAAAATAAATTCCTATCTCATTAAATTGGATTGAAAACCATTAGATAATAATTTAATATAACTTATATTTTTTGTATGTGTTTGATCGGTATGAATTGATAATGATGTTGTATGCTACATGCAATTAGTTGTATGTATTCGAACTGTATGAGCCAATGATGATGCCTTGTGATGAATTAACAATAATATGCTTTCATTAAGAAGTTGAATTAACTGTGTCATGTTATATCTTTTGATCCGTAACTCCTTTTATGCGTCGTTTGGAGCATTAGGAAGCCAATGTTATTATCTATGTGATAGGATAGAATTGGTTGGCACTTATTGAATTAATTATGATGTTGTTGTGTGAATAACATATAATTACGTATATGTGAGTTATGAATCGATGAATTATGAATAACATTTGTTGATATGTTATGTGGTATGATATTCATGAGGTGTGCGAGTGAGTGTATGCTATTTAAATGCAATTATGGAGAATGATTACTTGATGACTTAATCATTATGTGATAGTGTATGTCATGGATTAATGTTAATTGTGGATAACATGTATTGGTATTTTGTACCATGTGCTAATTGTGATATTTGGAAACGATGAATGCTAATTGTTATGCATTGTTGTAATTGTCGTATGATAAATGTGTTTTTTTACGATGGTGGAATAATTCAATTAGTTGAATTTTGGTAATATGCTTGGATGTTAAGATTATATGGATAATTCTTAATTTCATATGTTTTGGTAATTGTATGTATACATGATGCTTAGATTTAGCAAATGTATATGTTGTTTTTGGAGAATTGTTGAGAATGACATTGATTGGCTTGTATGCTATATGTTATTGTGATTGATAAATGCTATGTGAATGCTTTATTGATGATATATGCATGTTGTGCAACGTTTGGTGGATAATTCGAATTGTGCGAATTATTGTGGTATGAGGTATGTTAAGATTGTGTGATAATCTTAATTGCATATATATATATATATATATATATATATATATATATATATATATATTGTAAGTCTTGTTGCACATGCATACATGGTGGTTTTGAAATAGAAGCGGTGAAACTTTTGGTTCACATGGTTGACCTTGATCCTCGATTGGAAATAGAGGTGGTGAAACTTTGGGTTCACATGTTGGCTTGGATTCTAGAGGTAGAATCGGAAGCGGTGAAACTTGGATTCACAATGGTGGCTTTGGTCTTGTCCGGATCGGAAGCGTGGCTTGGATTCTAGATATTGAATCGGAAAGCGGTGAAACTTTGGGTTCACATGGTACCACATGCATTGAGTCACATTTATTACATTCGAGTCACATTGTGTGCTATGTGATTGTTTTGTATGATAATTGATATATGGTGTATGAATGTATGTTTTGAGAAGAGTGATGAATTGTGAAATGTATTCTTGTTGTGTTTTGAATTTCCCATTATTATGTTTATTTATAGTAATTTGAATTCTCACCCTTTTGTTTGAATGATGTTCATCGTGACATCGTGCAGGTTCCGACGAGTAGTAGCTTGTCCGAGGATTTAGCCGAGGAGCTCCTGAGTTTGTTGTTTGATTAGGTAGCGAGTCATATGCTCTGATCATGTAACACTTGGGGGGTTTTATTTGACTTATGCTTATGTTTGGATATTGCTATCTTGTATATATTTTGAATCGATACTTTGGATATGTTGTTGACGGCCATGTTGCCTAGATTTGATTTGGTTTAGCATAATTGGATATGTTATTTGAGTTCGGTAGATGAATATAGTATGGGATATATTCATTGAAATGTTTGAGTTATAATTCTTCCGCGTGCGATATGCATAATTTATGAAAGCGTGATATTTTCAAAATGTGTTACGATATGATTAGTGCATGTTGGTATGTTTGTTCTAGGTTTTCATTGTGATGAAAATAACATGTGACGCCTCTTTGATTGTATGCATACTTTACTTCGTGAAAAATATGTTATATTTGGGGTTAGAAAAGGGGTGTTACACACCCCACCAGGGGCTCCGCCCCTTGGAACCCCGTTTCTATTATTCGTATTCAATTGCACATTTGGCTCTACGAGCGTGCACTCCGCACTACCCTAACTCGTTTCAAGCTTAACGCATAATTGCATCGGCCTATAGTAAATCACATTGCTACCAAAATACATTGATGATACTAAAATCACCAACACTAATAACCGATACAAATGCCAAGGCTCGCTTATAAGAATTACGAACTCTAGTAAAAAATTCATGCTCTATAGAGACTCCTCGATCCATATATAAATTTATCTTAAACAAGAGGCAAAAGAAAATAATATTTATTTCATACACCTACAAATTTTTCTTCATTTACCAGATTAGGTATTAGAGTGTTTGCAAGTAGAACTCTATCAACAAACATAATTTTTCTACTCAAACATCTTCATTTGAGTTATCTTCTCGATTTTGAAACATATATCATGTCCTAGGGATGAAACACCTTTTAGTCCCTTAGCGTCGATTGAAAGACTATTGTTTTGGTATTTCCAAAAAGTCTTGTGTTGCTTGAAAATTGATGTTAAGGATTAGTATAAATAATACTCACACTTCTCAAGTTATCGAGACACACTTTACAAAAGACAAATTAATAAAACTTCGAAAACACAATATTATGAACAAAGGTAACAATACCTTGAAAATTCAATATTGTGAAGTAGTGGTGGGAAGAAGTAGTATTTTCTTTTAAAATTATTTTCTCATTTTCAATGTCTTTAATTTTTATATTTGTGTAAATTTTAGGATAAGACATAGTGCTTCGGTTCAAGATAAAAGACCATTAAAACTTAAAGAATATTCGTAAATATTTATATTTATTTTGCTCTAAAAACCATAACTTTTGAGTTTGAAATCGATCCTTTTACTAGTTGATCAAATTAATAAAATTTCAATAAATATTTTATAAGTACAATTTTTATTTGTAAAAGTTAAGGATAGTCCAATCCAACCGAGAAAATATATATATATATATATATATATATATATATATATATATATATATATATATATATATATATATATATATATGTGAAGTTTCAAGCAATCTGAATAAATTAAAAAAATTAATAATATTTTTTATTTATAATATAAAATAAAAAGTAAAGAAATTAAAGCAATACATAGCAAATGATAAAGAATAATATATTTTAGAATTATAAAATAGTTTTAATTAAATAATTCTTTTCCAAATGTATTTGTAATTTGGTCGTTTCTCATACTCCTTTTGGTCCGCTAGGTAGAAGTGATGGGGCTTTAGATTTAATTTGGAGGATTCAAGTGCCGTTCAAGATTAAGGCGTTTGGTTTGAGGCTTTTTGTAAATAGGCTCCCAACAAAGGATTTACTATCTTTTAGGGGTGTTCCTTTGTCGATAGAGAATTTAAAGTGTGTGTTTTGTGGCATTTATCCGGAAAGTTGTGATCATTCTTTTTTTAAGTGCGATTTGGTGAAGGCGGTTTGGAGGGAGATAGCTATGTGGATTGGAAAACCGGTGGGAGATTTAGAAGAAGTGTGTCTTCATAGTTTTATGGATTGGTACATTTTTTGTAAAAAAAAGAAAGTAAAAGAGGGAAAATGTGGTTTGATATGGTTAGCTATTTTGTGGATATTTTAGTTAACTAGGAACGGTATTTGCTTCCGCAATGAAGGTTGGGTTGTTGATAATACGGTTTGGAATATCAAGTCTTTATGATGGAAGTGGTCGTTCATCGGAGATATTACGCATCCAGTTTATAGTTTTTATAAATTTAGAAAAGATCATTTGTTTTTCCTCTCATAACTCTATTTGGTTTGTAATCTCTTCTTTTAGCGGGGTTTTTTGTTGTACCCGTTTTTCCGTGTATTCAGGTTTCGAGAATCCTTAGTTCTCGTATTAATTCCATATTGCTTACACACAAAAAAAAGATACAACACTCGTATTAAGAGTTTTTTACTACAGCAATAATCAAATTAATTCAGTTCCCCTTCTTTATTTTGAGAGAATATTTTTCTGAGAAAAAGCTCTAAATTTATTGGCATTTCATCTTAAAATAACAAAAATGTAATACTTTCTTTGATTCTATATATATAAAAAAATATGTATATTTTAGATTCATTGAATAATTAATATATCTGATCTATATATTGTCAAGATACATTAATTATTTAATGCATTTAAAAAATTAATTTTTTTTTATAAATAAGATCAGAAATAATAATAATAATAACATTGACGATACAAATAATAAAAACAAATAATTATAAGATGACTCTAATTCTACTGACACCTCCTTTTAAATGTATAAGGGGGTGATATCATGATTAAAAAACATTTAAACATAAGATATTTTTATATGGGGAGGGATATATTTACTCCAAGAGTAAGTGTTGAAGACTTACTCCAAATCGTAACCATTGATTATCATTAATCTAACAGCTTTAATTAATTTTTTATATAGAAAAATATTTTCAAAAATAATTAGATTAAATGAACAATTAAAACCGTTAGATTAATAAAAATCAATGGTTAAGATTTGGAGTAAGTCTTCTACACTTACTCTTGGAGTAAATATTACCCTCCTCTTTTCATATTTATCTTAAAAATTAAGATAATTTGGATATTGAGTTAGAAAAGTTGAGCTTTGCTAAAAAAAATTCTTTGTATAAGTTTTACGCCATACAAAATTGTATGTGAAAATGTTGTAGATTAATGCAATAAAGTTGTGATGCTATTTTGAATTTTTCTTGGAAATTTTTTTATTTCTTAATTATTTGATGGTTTGAGTAGAAATTTTTTCCACACAAGAATCATATTTTTCAATTTAAATTCATAAATAACCATGTTTTCCACTAAATTATGCAAATAATAAGGTTTTGAAACTGACCTAAGTGTTGGCACCACCCCTAATGGCGTCAATGTGGGCTTTTTAGGAGTACACGCCATGGGCCATGGTGCCTATGTTCAGATGGAAAGCATGGCATCACCCCAAGTGGCGCTTATGCGCAATGTGTGTGAATAGGAGTCGTATGGGATTACTCCTATGTTCTATGCCCTTTTCTATAAATAAGACCTCTATCCTTCACCATTCTTCTCACCTCTTCTCACTTTCTCTCTAATTTCTTCTTCATGACATCTAACATGATTTTCAAAAGGGATGGGTATGTTTGTTTCTCTCCTGTCAAACCCCAGATTAAAATAAAATTTTGGAACATTCATTCCATAGACCATCTTAAGAGGTCTTTGATCCGCTAGGTTAGAAGGGGAGTTCGAAGATGGTGAAATCATTCGAAGAATTCAGAGACTTAGAACTGCATCCTCAATTGCGACCGGAGCACTAGAACATTGGTGGAAAGAAGTCAAAAGTGACAATGATGTATGTTCTATGATGCATTGATCAGATGATCTTGTTTTGACGGTTGTGATAGCTTAGATATTTTGGCGTGTTAAATAATGTTATTTATTGTTTTAGTCTTGTTTGCGTTTGTTTAGTTGTAACAAATATGTTTAAGGAATAAATAATGTTTAGTTAATTTCTAAAAAATATTACAAAAGTGCATACAATTATTAGGTTGTGGAGCTTGTGTCGCGATTGGGACAATTATTTTGATTGTGTCTGACCTGACGACATATACTACACTTCCTTTGCATTTTGTCAGCCGCATCCATTTCGCTTCTAATATGCATGTTGTTAGAGCGTCTCTTTTTCTTTCTTCGCATTTTGTCATTGTGCCAAACTACTTCCTCTGTATGCGCATGCCAGTAATCCTTTTTTTCTATCATTTTAAAGGCATTGTTGTATACGCCGAGCAAGGTTTCAACCTTGTAAATAGGAGATAGTAGTGTAAAGGTATCTCAGTGAGCATATGGACATGCCGCTATGATATAGGAGCAAGGCATGTAAAAGGTTTGAAACTTTTTGCAGTCGCACCAACCATCTGGTAGTATGACCCGATACTCTTGTCTTGTCTTGGTTTAAATATATCATTTGTCTTTAAGTTAGCGGGTTTTTTGTTTTTGTCTCTATATTTTAAAAATATATATAAATATTAAAATATTTTTTAGTTTTCCTTAATGTGGTTGGTGTCCAGTGGCATTTTAACACTTGGCACCAATAACACCATGTTTTGAAAGTCAAGTGTCATTAGAGATGGCAATTGTAACACCCTTCTAAATACCCCGAATAACATAATGCATAATCAGAGTTAAACATGAAATTCAAGGGCGTCACAATTTAAAACAATTATATATTCCAGATGTAATCATGCTCTACTGAGAAAACAACATATAATTAATTCAAACTCATGTTTTATCACAGCGGAAAATCAATAATATTTGGATACTCCATGAAACATCGTTCATAAGGATCTTAGCCTTTTATTCCAACAAAAGAGAATTATCCAAACCAAATAATAAGAAATAAAAGAGTATGATAACTCTAAAAACATACGTTCTCAGTGTTACAAGTATTCAGAGCATGACACCAACACCTAATTATTAGACTAAAAGCGATAACTCCCTGAAAACCATCCTCACTAAACACCGAAGCCACTTAGCTTCAATCTGAAAAATAAGAGTAAGGGTGATACTACATCATAAATTAAATAGCATTATAAATCGTCAGATATAGAATTCATAAGCAGTTATCACCCCTACTTAGCATATTCAAATTAGTCAACTCATACCAATCACAAGCACACGTCAAGAGTATGCGCCAATACCACAACACAATCATAACACCGGATTTCATCCTGACATGTCACAATTTATACAAAGACTATGCAGACTCATATGTATGTGGTACCATACATGGGCTAAACTCATCCGAATGATCTATTCATCACCGAGATACAGCCCAACTGGCACAAATTCCATACAATGGGAATTATGCCCACCATTTGATCCTCAACATCACCAGGATCTATCACCAAAATGCATATGAATGAATGCACACATATGACATACTTATAACATCACCAAAATGCATATGAATGAATGCACACATATTACATATGACATACTTATACTCATTACAACTCACCATTTGAAAATTAGAAGTTTTTAAAGTTAAGTAAAATTTAAGAAAAATATGTGGAACCCGGTTCCTCCCCGGGTGGGAACCGGTTCCTGAAACCCATAATTTCCTCGCTTCGGATTTTTACTATGGGAACCCGGTTCCTCCCACCTGGGAACCGGTTCCTGACGCTGCTGTAGCAGAAAACTCTAATTTTATGACTTTTCTTCACTCCTACTTTCACTATCAACACCAAATACGAACCCACACATTATAGTGACCAATTTTCATCAGTTTTCATGATTCTAACACAATAACAATGCAATATAACTATCATCCATCAATTATAACTAACCAATTGCATCATATTTATCAAATTCGGCATGTCAGTGTCAAAATCTCATAAACCCTAATATCCTAAATAGAAGTTCAAACTCTTAATCTATTCTACCATCATCAAAACTATAATACTAGTTAATGAAGAATTGTCACCCCTTACCTTGATGGAGATTCTTGAATTGATCCTCGAACTTTGGGGTTTTTCCTCCTTCCTTTGCTCTTCTCACTTTTACGATCAAAATATTTTCTCCCAACTCTTCTCTTGTTCCTTTCTTTTCTATTTTCCCAATAATAAAATAATAATAGAATTAGGACTAAGTGTAGAGCTTTTTACTCCGTACACCCCCTAATTACCCCTCACACCCCAAAAGTCCAATATTCTCTTATTTCCTTGTTTTATGAAAACATAACATAATTTAGTAATGGGCTCAACAACTTAACACCCCCTCATTACTAAATACTACACTTGGCCCAAAGACCAATATTCCATAATTCCTCCAATTAGTTCAACGAAAATATTAAATAATTCTAAATAATAATTTAATTTCTGATTAAATTAAAATTAGAAAATATGGGGCGTTACAACTCTCCCCCACTAAAAGAGTTTTCGTCTTCGAAAACATACTTCAAGTGAAAAGTTCCGGATATGAGTCCTTCATCTGAGTCTCCGATTCCCAGGTAACATTTCTCTAGTTGATCCTCAAAATTAATCAAACACAATCAACAGAAAGCATGTCTCATGCATTCAATCTCAGCTCTTACGTCGCATTCGACCACCCACAGGTGTACCACGTGCTATATCTCCAAAAGGTTAACGAAAATGAAACCTCGAGGTGCGACTCATACAATATGCCCAATAACTGAATAATATAATTACATAATCCATGGCATGATCACACCTGATCAACACTGCGGTAATGCATTCCATCTGTAACACCCCAATTCTACCCAGGCATATAGGTACAAATATCAGAGTATAAAAATTAAATTCATAAAAACAATTAGGGTATTACACTTAAGTAACCTCATCACCAAACATAACATACTCGCAAAAGATGCGTAACACAATTAATCAAAGAGGAAAGATTCTCATAAACACTTGACAGTATTTATATATATATATATATATATATATATATAATATGAATACATCCAAAGGATCAAATATACAACAAAAGGATCCTATAAGCATCATCTACAAAATAAGTGTTCGATCCCCCCTAGGTGTTACGTATCACGAGCGGACGACACCAAAACGGACGACTACTAAAAGAGCACCTACGCTTGCGGATCACCTGCACATTACCCACGAGTAGGTAACATTAAGGCAGAAGGGTGAGAATATAATTTATAATGAAAAGCATGATAAATATAGTAATGCCAACAAGTATCATCAAGAATCATACAACAAGGTAATCCACTAAGTCAGCCACAATCAATATATAAGTAATGCGATAAATGAGTAAGAACATAATGGTAAGTACAGATGGAGATGAATGAGACTCGACTATGCATATGCATGTGGTACCAAATCCGGAGTAAACTCCTCCTTGTCATTATGACAAATACACCTTGCCGAGCATTATGTTGGGACTTCTTTCCCTCAGGAAAATACACCTTTGTCGAGCAGTAAGCTACGACTAACCGTCATCGAGCATTTAGCCCCCACTGATGACCTCTTGCCACTCGGGCAAATACACCTTTTCACCGAGCATTAAGCTCCCACTGGTAATAATTGCCAATTCGGGCCACCTGTTAATAGCATTTCGCCATTAACGTAATGAAATGTCATGTTGTGCATACAAATGACTCGATTACATAACAACAACAACAACAATAATATAACTCGGTCACATATCCACATCACACTGGTTATATTAATCCACACGGATACATCACCAAAATTGCCACTCAGGCGTTCATATTCACACAGCACACATATATCGTCAAAACATACTTGATTAGCAAATATCATTTCACAAAATACATTTATGAAAAATCATTCAACCACCAACACACTCCTCTTTATCATAAAGCATACTCAAGGGTTCCCATAATACAACAAAACGAAGTTTGGAAAAACTATATTTCGCACAGTCCGCTTGAGCTCCGCTCAGCGGACCCAGACAGAAAATTATTAGACAAAAATGCAGAAACTCCGCTCAGCGGACCTTCACAGATATTTTTCTGCAAAAGGACCTCCGCTCAGCGGACCCAGGCCGCTCAGCGGACCTGCGTAAACCTAGAAAAATCAGTTCTGCAACAGACCTGCAAAATCCCACCCAATCATCTCAAAACCTCAAATAAGCTTCCCTACACATCCTACACAATCCATACATGCCATATATTCATTCTAACAATCAATGATCCATGGTTCACTCACTAAATGTCAATAAACTAATAATTCCTTCATGAGCAAGAAAACATGGAGAAATGAAAAACAAATATGATCAATGAGGATATCTATCATCATACTGCACATACACACCACAAAATCATGTTTATAACTTCAAAACTCACAAAACACCCAATCCACCATTGTTGGTCAAACTTAGAAAAGAGCAAGAACAAGAACAAAACAAAACAAAACAAAACTATAAGAATCATACAATCAAGATAAACTAGATTCACCCCCTTACCTTGGTTAGATTCTTGATTCTAGCTTGGTTGTTCTTCTCACAAAAAATCTTTTCTTCTCTTTCTCTTCTCACTTTTCTTTCTTTTTCTCCAAAATATCTCTTTTTCTCTTCTATTCTAAGACAACATAATCTTCTACCTCTCTATAACTCATTCTATTTCTCTACTTCTCATTTTCACCCACTCAACTCCTATAAATTCCAATTTTGGCCCAAATGTTACTAAACATTGATTCTAACCAATTAACACCCAAAACATAATAATTACACACATGGAAAGTAATAAGTAAAATATTAGCATAATTAATATTTACCGACTGACTCGACTCAAAAACGGTAAAATTTAGGAAAATGTAGCAAACATCACAATTAATCAGAAAAACACATTTATGGGCGTTACACCATCTACCGAACGTACCAACCTTAGACACACTTTTCCATCTGAGCGATAAAACAATACTTACACTTTTCACCAACTGCTTCCTTCAAGAAACTCAATAATAATATTCCTATACCATTGAATTTCAACTATCTGACTCCTATCAAGTCACACCAGCAATTATCCAACACGTTACATTCCGCTTTTGCTGCACTATTCTGATTATTCATTACAATCATCATCACCAAATTAGATTTCTTAGTTTTACCCAATTCTGACTCTCTTTACTCATTCGTTTAAAATTCACCTTTACCATACATGGTACTAATTTACCACTTAGCAATACTTACACGCACTCAAAAACAAATTCTTGAGTTACTACATCTATTAAATCAGTCCAACCATCGGAACGAGTACACACAAGTAGTTATAATCACACTCATCAGCCTCAATATACCATTCTCATCGATTCTGAATTCACCACCTTTACCTTGGTAATTCAAAGTCAACTTATCGATCAACTCAACATCAGCTTTCTGACCTTCACTAATCTCGTCAAGAATACTACTAGTCAGCTTTAGAATACCCAATCTAACACTATTAGGAGTACATTCACATACCAAACTCAAATCTCTAAATTGTTCAATTAAATCCAACTCTTTCACCATTAGCACCGACATATTTAAAGACTTCCTACTCAATGCATTAGCACAACATTTTCCTTACCAGGATGGTAATTCAAACCAAAATCATAATCTTTAAAAAAAACTCTAACCATCTCCGTTGCCTCATATTAATCCCTTTCTGATCAAAGAGGTACTTCAGACTCTTATGCTCACTAAACACTTCGAATCTCGAACCATACAAATAATGTCGCCATAATTTCAATACAAAGACCACCGCCGCCAACTCCAAATCATGAGTCGGATAATTCCTTTCATGCACTTTGAGTTGTCTCGACGCATAAGCTACTTCTTTCTGATTTTGCATCAATACACCACCCAAACCCATCAGTGACGCGTCATAATATACCACAAACGGTTCTGCCGAATTCGGAAAATTGATACATGAGTACTAGTCAACCTCTTCTTCAACTCTTGGAATCCTTCCTCGCATTTTGAATCCCAAACAAAAGCTTGACTCTTCCTTGTTAACTTAGTTAACGACAATGCTAACTTTGAAAATCCTTCTATGAACTTTCTGTAGTAACCTGCAAGACCAAGAAGACTATGAATCTATGACACTGACTTCGGAGCTTCCCATTTAGATACTTCTTCTATCTTCGTGGGATCAACTGCTATACCATCTTTAGAAATCACATGTCGTTGCTTTGGCATCACAAATACGACTTCAACCGTTCTAAAGTTTATTTCACCTTTTCTACTAATTCACTCCTCACAAAAATCCATTGGCACTCAAATCATATTTATTACCAAACATCTCATCAACTTATTCATCAACAACATGTTCTACTCAACTTCGTTTCAAACAATCGCGGTAGTAGGCATTCCTATTCAACAAGTTTCATGTTTCCTTAAACAACTTTAGAATCTCTCCTCATAGGATCACTATACTGTATTTATAACTCTCCCACAAGGTAAAACATAATCTCTCCTCTTCGTAGGTTCAAACGGAACATTAATCCGAAACTCGGAACTCAAAATATGAATTTTCCAACGTCATCCGAAATGCAACATCGACATCATGCAGCGACACTATACGATATCTCCAAAACTCCTCAAATGGTACATTTAATTCCTAAAATTGCTTCTTGTTATACCCCAAAATTTGCCCGCGTCTTTTTTCAAAGAGAAGTCAACAGACTTCTATCTAAAAATTTGAAGTTTTATACAATCTTGGATTTTTATTTCATAAATATCCTGATTTTATGAATACTCAATTTTTAGAATTTTTTTATACAGTATTTTGGTTCGCTGTTGAATTTATTCTTACATAAACGCCAAATACTGTTTATCACTTCATACACTGTTATTTGAGATTTATTTTCAGATAAATAATGCTGACGCAGTTGGTACAAAATTAAAATTTGCAGGGGCAGAGTCCGGGTTTCAGATTATACCGGTAACAACTAAATTATTATTGGTTTTATTTCCCACTATTTTTTATTTTTATACCATATTATTTTTTCAAAATCTCTTTCTTTCTTTTCAAATATCTTCCTTTCTTTTCAAATCTCTTTCTTTCAAATCAAATCCTAACTTTATTCTATACCCCTTTCTTTTCAAAACCTACCATACTTTTTTTCAAATCCTACTACTATTCAAATTTTCCCTTTTTACGGTACCACTCCATTCCCCAACGTCTCTTTCTTTTCACTCTATAGATACCCCTCATTTTTTCCGTAAATTCTCACATCAAATTTCACTCATCTCCCAAATTTCTATCATACTATCTCCTAATCATTTCCTCTTCTTCCCCGGCAAAAAAATGGCAAAGTGGGTGGATACGTTTCTTCTTGTGGTCATCACTGTTTTTGTGGTGATCATGTCCTTTTTCTGTCTGCATAGTCCTGAAAAATGCGGACCTAGGATGTTTACACTCCCGTACATCTATATATTGTTGTTTATAGCATGGATCTTTAATCGTCATACTTAAAGTTTGTCGTATCTGTCGCTTTCAAATAATGTGCCGTTCATTATATTTGTCGTACTGTTTGTTATATTTTTTGTTATGTAATATTTGTATTGTCAGTATTAAATATTGTATTATCTATTGTACCATCGTTTAATTATTGAGATGATATTATGCGTGTTTATTGCTAGTTAAATTTTTATTTCTATGCATTAAATCCTTTTCAATGTTATTATCGATAATTTCATTCGCGTACAGTATATATTTTTATGTTTTAGTTTTTCTAACAAACCATGTAAATAATTTTTCACCATTAACACAACAAAAACAAAAAGAAAAAATTAACTTTAACTGTCACGTCAATACCCGGACAGCCAGTTACTAGTCAAACTCGCTATCAGCGCAATTCTCCGTGTTTGTACCATCAGTCAAATCAATCTTTCGCACTTCAAATTTCCAAGATTTTTGTTCTAGAAGTCTTCTGATAATCACGTGATCAACAGAGACTCAACACTGCACAAAAATCAGGTACGCCTAACTGTCTCCTACACAAACAGTCCCAAATTAGGGTTTTTGTTTTTTTTTCAGGAGAACGAGTTTTTGAGACCTCAAATGTATTTCATGGATCTCCATATGTCTCAAAGTTCCACCAGACAAATTTTCAAACTTCATTTCGCTCGGACGCACAGTCAACAGACGACCAGTTTGACCAGAAAGTCAACAGACAGTCAAAAATCCATCTTTTTGTCAACATCCATATTTTGTCAAAAGATTCATCATTTGATCAATGGTTGATCATAATTCATCAAGAAAAGTTCAGAAGTCGACAAAATTCCAAGTTTCAAAATTAGGGTTTTCTCCTAAAAAGTCAACTCAACTTTGACCGGCCATAACTCTCTCCTCGTTCATCCGAAAAATTTCAACCAAAGCTCATCTTGAAGGAAATTCAATTATCTTTCAAATGAAATTGGTCCCATGGTCATTGGATTTACCATTTGGGAGATATGAGCCAAGACATTACAGGTCATTTTCAAAGTCAACAAAAAGCAGTTTTTTGTCAAAACCCATAACATCAAGATAACTTCTCCAAATGCAAAAAAGCTTCCAAAGTGGCTTGTAAAGGACATCTTGAGGATTCTAAAAAGTACAAGAACTCCTTCATATGATCAAAATTGAGGGAGTTATGCCTTGTTGAAGTTGGTCATTTTTTGGGAAAATACATGAAACCAACATTGACCAAACTTGTTTTTTTTTTCAAAAGGGCCCAATCTTTTGTGATCCAAACATGTTTCTAAGATTGCTTGAGGCCATCTACGACCAATCTTAGGCCCATGACCTTTTTATTTCATTTTTGAATTAATTTTATTTCATTTAAAATTAAATTAAAAAAGAAATAATCAAAGATATTATCCAAGGCTCTTGTTTCTAGTGTGAGTTGCCAAGACTGATTCAAAGATCGTGCAGAGAGTACAGAGTGACTTATTGGCAAGAGTGGTTGAGAAATTTGGAGCCATGGCCATTTTTTTCAAAGATTCATCCATGAAAGTCAAAGCACTCAAGTATGCAAGACTAACTTGGCTCATGGAGTTTATCTGCTTCAAATCATTGCTTATATATACATAAGCCTATCGGCATCAAAAAAAGAGGAAATCAGAGCCAAAGGGATACCATTTTTCACACTTAAAATTTTCAAAGAAACTCAAAATTCGAATTCTGAGTTTAAGCTCAATTCAAGTCCAAATAAATATCCAAACACATTCCTCAAGCAATTCTGAAACTATCCCAATCATTTCCAGCAATCAAAGCACTCCGAATCATCCACTAAAGCTCACGGTTTGTACCAAATGAAAACGACCTCGAATCCATACTTCCACGCATTTTAAATAATTTTTAGTTGCATATCCATGTTTAGATGAACCTGGTGAACGTTTCTGGACATTTAATTAAGGTTTGGTTGTAACACCCTTCTAAACCCCCGCGGAAAATAGAATAATATTCAGAGTAAACATGAAATACAAGGATGTCACAACTTCTTTAACATAAAATACCATAGTCATTTGTCATGCTACACGAGGAACCATTTAACATAATTACAATTCATGTTCAACACAACGGATTATAATTCATAACATTGCATATTCATCATCATTCATGCAAGTTCTCTAATGCAATTATAAAACAACAAAGACCGACATAATAATTCGTCTCTAAACTATCGTTCCCCAGTGTTACAATCAGAGCATGACTCGACACGAACTACGGGCTAGCTTACAAGCTATCTTCACCCAATCAAGACGCCGCTACATCCTTAATCTGAAATCATCAAAGTAAGGGTGAGTTTCATTCGAATTAATAAGCATTATGCAGTCATAAGCAATAAAATCTCATAGTAATTATCATCCCCTCAATCATACATATAATCGGAATCATTACAACAAGCAAGCATCAATTCAACAATATTGGCCATCGGCCCACAACTCATCAATTTCATCAATGATCAATTTATATTAACAACAACTCCTCAATACATCAATCACATAAACACACCAAGGCATAACACTGGATTTCATCCAATCATGTTATAACCAATGCATATGATTCAACTGACACTATGCATGTGGTACCAATACATGGGATACACCCATCCAACTGATCTATTTCATCACCGAGATACAGTTTTAACCAGCACAAATTCCACACAATGGGAATTATGCCCACCAATTTGATCCATTTCATCACCGGGATCCATCACCGAAAATGTATGCCAATGAATGCAACATATAACATGCTTACAACATCACCAATCCGATGTAACACATCGTTTCATTATCATCACCAATTCATCACCGATAAGCATGCATAAGTCTAGCATTCATACAAATATATCACATGCATACATTCACCACAATCCACATGTTAATATTAACAGCATATAAACATTCATAAATCATCAATCATCACCACGATTATACATCGTTACATTTATCATCATTGCACACAATGTAACAAATTGTCAAAGCAACCCAACAACATAATCACAAAACATATATCATCTACGACATGTTATATACTAACATCACTCAATGGATATCACAATCTCATCACCAACACAAATACATGCATCAATAGTCATATATATAAGCACATATACATATACTATCTTTCAATTCATCAACAATTAAATCGAGTTTAAAAAGTAAAGTTGGCTATTGCCCATTTTATCAATTCATCAGATAAAGCATCTCATTAGCTTCGCAACACCCAAAACGGCACATAAATCGGATACTCAGATCAAAAGTTATGAGTTTTCAAAGATAAAACATTTTTAGAAAAAGTGCTGCAGGAACCGGGTTGTCCCTACGTGGGAACCGGTTCCTGGCTGCATCCAACATCACGTCTCTGATTTTTACTATGGGGAACCGGGTTGTCCCTACATGGGAACCGGTTCCTACGTACCTGCACAGCCAAATTCACCATTTTGACAGTATTTACCCTATCCCATATCCCCAATTTCAGGTACATACGAACATAGCATACAAATACCATTAATTTGCACATCATCACATATTTCATACAAGTTTTATACAAGCAATAACAGCATATAACATGAGTATTAACAAAATCATGTAATTCATACAATTCATCAAAACCTAACAAAATTCCCAAACCCGACACGTACGATTGAACTAGACAACAATCCTAATCAATCATACTACCTACAATCACATAAGGAATACTAACCCGAAGAATCCCCCCTTACCTCAGAGTCGAAACTTCGAAGGTTCTCTTCTCCTTTGGCTCTTCTCACTTTCACGTGTTCTCCTTTCTTCAGACTCAGTTCCTGCTTCTGCTTCCTCTTTTCCCCAAATTCCTTATTTTATGAAAATAAAATAAAATATTATAATGGGCTTGCTTAGTCAACACCCCCTCCTCTGCTAATCACCACTCTAGGCCCAATGCCAATAACTCATCATTTTCCATATAATTCAACCAAATACCAAAATAATTCTAATTAATAATTTAATTTCCAATTAAATTAAAATTAGAAAATATGGGGTGTTACAACTCTCCCCCACTAAAATAGTTTTCGTCCTCGAAAACATACTTCCAGTGAATAGTTCCAAATAGAAGTCCTCCATCTGACTCTCCTATTCTCAATTAACACTTTCTTAGTCGAACCTCCAAGTTCATCTGACATAACCAACATAAGCATGTCTCATGCATTCAATCTCAGCCCTTACGTCGTATTTGACCATTCCCAAGGTATACCACTCGCTATAACTCCAACGGTTAACAACAATGAAACCTCGAGGTGCGATCCATACAATAAGTTCAATAACTGAATAATACAATTACACAATCCATGGTATGATCGCAACTGATCAACACTGTAGTAATGGATTCCATTTACCCACGTACCAACCTTAGGCACACTCTTCCAATTGAGCGATAAAGTAATACTTACACTTACTCAGAGCAATTCCCGAGTTACTTCATCTATTAAAAACATTCCCACTATCAGAACAAGCACACATCAGTAGTTATAATTACATAGCTCATCATCCTCAATATACCATTGCTTACAAGATAGCTCAACTGAGTCCCACTCTCCACTAAGAATCAAATCAACTTCGTCCTTCGTAGAGTATAATCCCTCATTACATTCATAAATTTACATAACACCTTACAACAATACAAAATTATTATGGCATTACATAGTGTCAACTCGTTGTCTTAACTTCTCCGAACACATACTCATTAACCACATTCAGCCATAATAGGATATCCATCATCTCGGCAATTATTCAAAAGGGTTCTAATCCTTTGGCACGACATCCTTAAGTCTACGAGATTCCAAATCCAACCTATAGATAAACACATATTCTTTATGTAGGATTCCGACATATTAATTCCTCACTGCTCACGAGTAGTACTCATAACACCACTCTACATCATACTTTCGCTGTACGACTACGATTACTCGTCTTAAGTCACCGTCCAATGCGTTGCACCCCTTCATATTCACTTTCTCATAAGTTCCCACAATATGGTGAGTGGTTATTCTCACATCTCAGCATTCATCACATCTTATACCATTAAGGTAACAAGCAACCTTATACCATCTATATGATTCCGCCTATTATCAACAAGAGATTAAGGGTGATCAAGTCCTCAATTTGTCAATAGGTAGCCGACAATCATATTTAAGCATAAACCGTTGTTACTACATAATAGTGTCTTTTCCGAGTTTGCACCCAACTCATTAACATTGTCATAGTCTAATAATTCTCTATGGTGTCCTTCTTCTAGAATATTCCTTTTCAGCTCGGTAACATCTGGAACACAACTGCGACTTCTAGACCTCATTACACCATCCTCGTCAATTCTGAATTCACCGTCTTTACCTTGGTAATTCAAGGTCGACTTATCGATCAACTTAACATCAGCTTTCTGACTTTCTCTAATCTCGTTAAGAACACCATTTCTCTAAATTGTTCAATTAAATCCAACTCTTTCACCATCAGCATCGACATTTTTAGAGGTTCCCTACTCAGTGCATTGGCACAACATTTTTCCTCACCAAGATGGTAATCCAAAAACTCTAACCATTTCTATTGCTTCACATTAAGCCCTTGCTGATCAAAGGGGTACTCCAGACTCTTATGATCACTAAACACTTCGAATCTCGAACCATACAAATAATGTCGCCACAAACAAAACCACAGTCGTCAACTCTAAGTCATGGGTCGGATAATTCCCTTCATGCTCCTTGAGTTGTCTCGACGCATGAGCTACTACTTACTGGTTTCACATCAATACACCATCCAAACCCATCAGTGACGCATCACAATATACTACAAACAGTTTCAAGTCTTTTTCACCTTCTCTTCTACTTCACTCATCACTCAAATCCATCGGTACTCAAATCATCTTTATCAGCTTATTCATCCACGTCACATTCTATTCAACCTCACTTCAAACAATCGCGGTAGTAAGCATTCCTATTTCAACACTGGTTCATGCTTCTTTAACCGACATCATCATATCTCCTCATAGGACCAGTCTATGGTATTTATAACTCTTCCACAATGTAGAACATAATCTCTCCTCTTCGTGGGTCCAAACGGTACATTAATCCGACACTCAGAGCTCAAGACATGAATTTTTTAATTGTTATCCAAAAATGCAACACCGACGCCATGCTGCGACACTCTATACAATATCTCCAGAACTCCTCAATTGGAACACCTATTCCTAAAATTGCTTCACAACAAGCCTTCTCATTATTCTTTCAATCCGTTCAACTCTGACGCTGAAGTCTCGTGCGGTACCAACGAACAAGTCTAGTTCTAAGGACAAGTGTAACCGTAACTTCACCTCTTTCCAACAACACCCGGTCACAATTAAATATGTTACAGCTGCTGCAACCATTCTTATAACAAAGTTCATCTCGTTAGCTTTCCGGCGCTTCAAACGGAACTCAAATCGGAGGTCCAGAACTCCAGTTATGAATTTTCGAAGTTCCATAACTATTCAGCAATCTTCCTGCGATTTGTTTACGGAAATTCTGCTCCAAAACTCATCCTTTCCAAATTAATCTCATTATTAACATTATCTTATCACATCTCTTCGCTTCCAAACTTCTTACAACTTAAACAACACATTTCATCGCTGAAGCTCGATTTCTGCAACATCCTGAAACCAAATTCATGTACGCCATCATCAACCCTACGACAAGGTCTACGACAATACTTCCTTTAATCACTGCTTCAACAATGACCCTTCACATAGGGCTACTCACACAACAACATCACAGTACGTCAGTAGCACTTGAAAGCATCACAACTTCAAAATTCCATTTCTCAGAAATAACCATCATCTACTCCGAGACACTCCGACTGGACAACAACCACAGTCTTCAGCCCATGTCACCTTCGCTTCAGAAAACAATAACTCCATACTCTTGTACTACTGCCCCACGCATCACTCTAACATCTTGTATCTGAGACATATCCGAGAAGCATGACTTCTCCCCCACTAGTTTCAATCCCACTTCTACAGGCAAACAGTTAGAACACACTGAGTACCGACAGTGTTTCTCACACATGTCGCGTACCGACAGGATTTAACAATAAGACTCTGGTCGCAAGGACCGACTATGCTCTGATACCACTATTGTAACACCCTTCTAAACCCCCGCGGAAAATAGAATAATATTCAGAGTAAACATGAAATACAAGGATGTCACAACTTCTTTAACATAAAATACCATAGTCATTTGTCATGCTACACGAGGAACCACTTAACATAATTACAATTCATGTTCAACACAGCGGATTATAATTCATAACATTGCATATTCATCATCATTCATGCAAGTTCTCTAATGCAATTATAAAACAACAAAGACCGACATAATAATTCGTCTCTAAACTATCGTTCCCCAGTGTTACAATCAGAGCATGACTCGACACGAACTACGGGCTAGCTTACAAGCTATCTTCACCCAATCAAGACGCCGCTACATCCTTAATCTGAAATCATCAAAGTAAGGGTGAGTTTCATTCGAATTAATAAGCATTATGCAGTCATAAGCAATAAAATCTCATAGTAATTATCATCCACTCAATCATACATATAATCGGAATCATTACAACAAGCAAGCATCAATTCAACAATATTGGCCATCGGCCCACAACTCATCAATTTCATCAATGATCAATTTATATTAACAACAACTCCTCAATACATCAATCACATAAACACACCAAGGCATAACACTGGATTTCATCCAATCATGTTATAACCAATGCATATGATTCAACTGACACTATGCATGTGGTACCAATACATGGGATACACCCATCCAACTGATCTATTTCATCACCGAGATACAGTTTTAACCAGCACAAATTCCACACAATGGGAATTATGCCCACCAATTTGATCCATTTCATCACCGGGATCCATCACCGAAAATGTATGCCAATGAATGCAACATATAACATGCTTACAACATCACCAATCCGATGTAACACATCGTTTCATTATCATCACCAATTCATCACCGATAAGCATGCATAAGTCTAGCATTCATACAAATATATCACACGCATACATTCACCACAATCCACATGTTAATATTAACAGCATATTAACATTCATAAATCATCAATCATCACCACGATTATACATCGTTACATTTATCATCATTGCACACAATGTAACAAATTGTCAAAGCAACCCAACAACATAATCACAAAACATATATCATCTACGACATGTTATATACTAACATCACTCAATGGATATCACAATCTCATCACCAACACAAATACATGCATCAATAGTCATATATATAAGCACATATACATATACTATCTTTCAATTCATCAACAATTAAATCGAGTTTAAAAAGTAAAGTTGGCTATTGCCCATTTTATCAATTCATCAGATAAAGCATCTCATTAGCTTCGCAACACCCAAAACGGCACATAAATCGGATACTCAGATCAAAAGTTATGAGTTTTCAAAGATAAAACATTTTTAGAAAAAGTGCTGCAGGAACCGGGTTGTCCCTACGTGGGAACCGGTTCCTGGCTGCATCCAACATCACGTCTCTGATTTTTACTATGGGGAACCGGGTTGTCCCTACATGGGAACCGGTTCCTACGTACCTGCACAGCCAAATTCACCATTTTGACAGTATTTACCCTATCCCATATCCCCAATTTCAGGTACATACGAACATAGCATACAAATACCATTAATTTGCACATCATCACATATTTCATACAAGTTTAATACAAGCAATAACAGCATATAACATGAGTATTAACAAAATCATGTAATTCATACAATTCATCAAAACCTAACAAAATTCCCAAACCCGACACGTACGATTGAACTAGACAACAATCCTAATCAATCATACTACCTACAATCACATAAGGAATACTAACCCGAAGAATCCCCCCTTACCTCAGAGTCGAAACTTCGAAGGTTCTCTTCTCCTTTGGCTCTTCTCACTTTCACGTGTTCTCCTTTCTTCAGACTCAGTTCCTGCTTCTGCTTCCTCTTTTCCCCAAATTCCTTATTTTATGAAAATAAAATAAAATATTATAATGGGCTTGCTTAGTCAACACCCCCTCATCTGCTAATCACCACTCTAGGCCCAATGCCAATAACTCATCATTTTCCATATAATTCAACCAAATACCAAAATAATTCTAATTAATAATTTAATTTCCAATTAAATTAAAATTAGAAAATATGGGGTGTTACATTGGTCACGTATTCACGAAGTTACCATTTTAGGGTTCTTGAGCTCTATTTTAGGGTTTTTTGTTTAAGGCAAAATCAGACAAAACTAAGGCCATGGTTGTGATCAGTGGACCATTTGCAATCGATCCATGGTCTCACAATAAATTTTTGATGTTTGTGTGAAGTTTTGGTATGTTAAAGGTTTGTAGCGACGGACAAAAATCGTAGGTAAAACCTTTACCTACGGTTGCAGAGCCTATAGCAACGGATGGGAGGAAGAAGATGAAGCGTGGCAGGCCCTTATTGGCCAGAAAACGCACGCCAGCATTTTTTGAATCCCCCGATTCTTGTGTCACGCGTTCCACGAGCATGCCATGTTCCCTCGGCCAGTAGCCACATGATCAACCCAGTCATCCAATCCAACGCACCATCCTTGCCAGTCCATACCATGGACCCTCCGGTTTACCACACATGATCACAAATTAAATATTTTCTATTTTATTTTATTTTCTTTGTAAAATTATTTTAAAATAGTTTTAAAAATCAAAAAATTATATAAAAAATATTTTTATGTTGATAAAATATTATATTAATTTTTGATATAAAAATATTTTATTTTTCTTTATAATTAAAATATTTTGTTTAATTAATTAGTATATATTTATATATTTGCCTTTTAATTATTTCTAACCAATAAAAAAAATCAGAAAAATATTTTCTTTCTATTAAATTAAATTTATATATTATAAACTAATTTTTTACATAATTAGATTATTTTTCTCTTTAAGTTTAATTTATGTGTATAATTATTTGTTTAATTAACTTAATTAACTTAAAAACAATTTCAAAAATCACAAAAAAATTAATTTTATTTTAAAATTAATTAACAAACAATTTGGACATATTTTAGACTTAATTTTTTAGGTTTAAATTTTATTTCTAATTTTTGACCTTTTAATTAGATTAATTATGCCTTTAATTTTAAATTAAAACACCATCCAAAAATCCAAAAAAAAAATATTTTCCCTTTATCTTATTGCCATTTAAATTCTTAGATAAGTGTATAAGTCGTCAAATTCATGTAAATAGCGTAGTTTACATTCCTCGCACAATCGATGTAATAGCGTAGATATACTTTCCGCACTTTACATTCCGCATTTCAATTCTTGTACATATAAAACTGCGTGTATAACAAGAATAATAACTGAAGCCCTAGATCACTAATCTCAAGACAAAAATATCTGAAATCAATACACGATCACACTTGCACCTCTTAGGGTAATCCCTCTGTTACTCTTTTCAAATCAATCATACTGTTTAAAATACAACTCAAATTCCCGTTTGTATCCAGTTAGGGAAAATTTTTCTAAAAGAAATGGGAAAGGACCTTACAAATTTAGGGTAGACCTCCTAATTGCTTGCACAAACAAAACAAAACAACAAATGTTTCACACATCACTGTTTTTTCAAAACAAACTTTCAAAAGACTACACTTTGTATATATCCAAACAAGGATTATCACGAAGTTAAAAAATCTTTTTCAAACCATCAAAACATCTTTCAAAAGATAAACACTTTGTATACATCCGCACAAGGATCATTACAAAGTTAATTCTTTACAAAAGGTTTTAAAACCACATACAAGCATTTCAAGCAAATCAAAACAATTCAAACAAGTGAGCTAAGCAATTAAGAGCCCATGGATAACCATGGATACAAAGGGTGCTAACACCTTCCCTTTGTATAACCTACCCCCCGAACCCAAAATCTCTTTAAGGTCTTTTTCTGTTTCTTTTATAAACCTTTCCTTAATTGGATAAAATAAAAGTCGGTGACGACTCTCTGCTTTTCGCAATTCAAAAATAAAAAGAAGAGTCAGTTCTCACAAAAACCGTGACAGAACTGGCGACCCTGCTGGGGAATTTCAAAACAAAATGTTTTTTAAAAGGGGTTACCTTAGAGTTTAGATCACTTCGATGTTTTCAATTGTTTGTTTTGTTTGCTGTATTTTTCAAAGGTTTGTTTGGGAATTGGATTTACTTGTGTGAAAGATTCTAGCCCGAATCTCGAGATACCTTAAGTATGTGGCAATAGACCAAGGAAACTGTACGGCATGTACCGATATGGTTGATCTGGTAGTCACCGTTAGTGCGACACTTTGGTCTGTACTGATATCCCTTGAATACGATCAAGGAGTATGTTAGGCTTCTGAAATGTCATCAAGCATTAATTTGCCTTAGAAATTTTAGTTGAGCTTGACTTGTGACCTATTAAGTGACTGGCTTTGAAATTGATCGAAGTTGGTTATCCTCGAGGAATGTTTTGATCGGCCGTCCGAGTGCCGTATTGAGATGTTGTCTCCAAGGATCATAGAACCCGATTACTATTCTAAGATAGGTTTAAACCAACTAAACTTCAGTGGGGAGGGTATCACCTATGAACCTCGTGCAAGCCTTTAAACCTAAGGCTATTGTGTGATTTGTTTGTGTTTTCCACATGTTTGACATCATAACATCATAAACATCATAAACATATCATTTTTCACTAATCATTTCAAGGATCAAAGAGTTTACTTTTGTTCTGTTGTTGCAGGTAATGGCCCCCGCTACCAGAAATTATATCCGGATCAACATCTCAACAGTACCATCTGAACTTAAGGAATTAATATCAGAATTTCCCAGAAATGCTCAATTCACCGAGAAGCATGGTCACCTACTCCATTTGGTTACCTCAAAATTTGAAGAAGACATGATACGGGTCCTGTTCCAATTCTTTGATCCCGAACATCATTGTTTTACATTTCCCGATTACCAGCTAGTACCCACATTGGAGGAATTCTCTGAACTGATTGGGTTACCTGTTCGAGATTAATTACCTTTCACTGGTTTAGAAAAGATTCTGAAGCCTGAAATCATTGATGTTGCCTTACATTTACGGAAGTCAGAAATCGAGTATAATTGGGAAACAAAAAAGAGGAGTCAAGGGTTTGCTTGCTAAGTTCTTGATAGGAAAGGCTCGGTCACTATTAAAGGATAGGAGCTACCAAGCTTTTGAAGAAGTTGTGGCTCTTTTGATATATGGGTTGGTGTTATTCCCTAATCCCGACCAATTCATAGGCGTGCACGCTATCAACATTTTCTTAACCCGCAATCCGGTACCTACTTTGCTGGGAGACATTCTACATTCTCTATACACTCGTACCATGAAAAAGCGAGGGACTCTTATGTGATGTGTACCACTATTGGCTAGATGGTTTACATCACACCTTCCCCGATCGGTGTTGAAAAACGAGCAAAGGATGCAATGGTCTCACAGAATTATGTCTTTATCTCATTCAGATATCCGGTGGAACAACTTCTTTCAAGAAGACATCACTCTTATTGACCACTGTGGGGAGTACCCTAATGTGCCGCTCCTTGGCATTAGGGGAGGCATCACCTACAATCCCTCTTTAGCTTTGCGCCAATTTGGATATGCACGAAGAAATGGTCCTCACGACATGATCATCCATAGCATTGCGTTCAACTATGAAGATGATTCCCAGAGATATCGATAAAGGTTTAAACATGCTTGGGACAGTGTCTACAAAGTAGAAAGCAAGTCTTTAGGACAATGGAATTCTATTCCCATGGAGCCTTACCTCAAATGGGTGCGTGCTCGTGCTCAGAAGTTCATCATGCCATATCCCGCTATCCTACCTGTGACCATTGAGCCAGAAGTCGAAGGGAAGGAACCTTGAGTTATTCTACATCCAGACATGCCGACTAACCTGGAAGAGCTACAGATATCTTGGGTTCAACTAAAAGAAGAAAGGGACACCTTCAAAGCACATTGTCAGGACTATGAGAGAAAAGTGTTGGAGCTCGCCAAACAACTCCATGAAGAACAGCAGATCAACACGTTCCTGGGTGCAAAGAGAAAGCGTCCATGGGAGGCTTGAAGAATCTTTTATTTTCTTTTATTCGCTTTATCTTGTAAGCCCGAGGCAAAGAAAAAAAAAAGGAGAAAAGAAATAAAATGTTTGGCTAATAAACGTTTGTTTCTCTTTTGTTTAAACGAATCTAAATTCTAAGATCCTTGAAAACATTGCATATGCATCTCATTCATAAACATTGCATAACAGGTTTCTCATCTTCTCGCTGTTTATTTCAGTTAGAAGGGATGGATTCCGAAGCAAGCATCAAGAATCTCGAGGCACAGAGCGCCCAAGTTCAGTTAGCAATTCTGGAGCTAGCAAAAGGGCAGGAGGAACTGAAAGCCCTGATGGCCAAGAAGAAAAAGAAGCCTAAGGGATCTGTAGGTTTGAGCCACCTCGTGAGGAAAGTCATAGTCCCAGCCAGGAGGTCCAAAGAGGCACCAATCCCTGAAGTAGTCGGTGAAGGTGATCAAGAAGACAATCACAGCAACCAGGGTTCTGCCAAACCCTCTCTCTCTGCTAACAAAGAAGATTATCATTCTGAAGACGAACAGGGTGATAGCAAATACCAGCAGTTGGAAGAACGCATGAAAGCTATGGAGGTACGGAAAATACCTGGTTTAGACTTCAACGATCTTGGACTCGTCTCAGGGGTTGTTATCCCTCCAAAGTTTAAAGTTCCTATCTTTGCAAAGTATGATGGAGTCTCTTGCCCAAAGCTGCATCTAAGGTCCTATGTGAAAAAAATACAACCTCATAGCGGATAAAAAATTGTGGATTCATTTCTTCCAGGAAAGTCTGTCGGGTACACAACTCGAGTGGTACTACCAACTAGAAAGTGCAAAAGTTCACACCTGGGAAGATTTGGCTGCTGCTTTCTACAAACAGTATCAACACAACGCTGACCTTGCACCAACCCGTACTCAACTACGGGGCATGACCATGGCACCGAAAGAAAGCTTCAAAGAGTATGCACAAAAATGGAGAGATCTAGCTGGAAGGGTTCAACCTCCCTTATCTGATCGCGAGCTGGTCGACATGTTCATGGGCACTTTAACTGGCCCTTTTTACAGTCATTTGCTGGGAAGCTCGTCGTCAGGTTTCACTGACCTGATATTAACTGGAGAGCGTGTCGAAAGCGGCATTCAAAGCAGAAAAATTCAAGTAGGCTCCTCCTCTAGTACTACAAAGAGGCCCATCAGCGGGAGAAATGAAGTCAATACAGTGCACAGTCAGAAGGGTCGCAACAAAAGTGAACATCACCAATCTGTAGGGGCTGTTCTGATCTCTGCACCTCAACAAGATCAACCGCCGAAGTATACGCGTCGGCCAGACGCACCAAGAAGGAACTTCACTAAAATCAACATGCCCATCTCTCAAGCATTGCAGCACTTGTTAAAGGAAAATCTGATTACATTGAGGGATCCTCCGAAGAATGTCAACACTTCCTCTCCTAGTTATCGCCCCGATGCAACATGTGCATACCATTCCAATTTTCCTGGACATGATGCAGATCACTGTTGGGCCTTGAAAAATAAGATCCAAGACATGATAGATGCTGGGGAAATTGAATTCGACCCTCCAGAGACTCCAAATGTCATTACTGCTCCTATGCCCAAGCATGACAAGGCCATCAATGCTGTAGATGATGCTTCTCATGTTGCTGATGTGATGAATTTAACTACTTCCCTCTTAGTTATCAAAGCAAAGCTGCTACAATCCGGTTTATTTCCGGGTTGTAATGAGAATTGTTACCATTGTGCTTCTCAGTCCAACGACTGTGCAAAATTGAAGGAAGGCATTCAGCGCCTGATGAACAATCATGCAATAATGTTTGAAAGAATTCCCCATGTGAAGAACTATTGCCAGGATTTGTCTGTTATTTCCACAACCCCTGTGAAAATTCCAGCAAATAAACCCGTCAAGATTACTGCTGCACCCAGAGTAGCATCTGTAATCATCACCAATCCGGCTCCATTTCCATATTCCTCAGACAAAGCTGTTCCATGGAGTTATGGCGCGAATGTTTATGTCCATGGAGTTAAACAAGACACCTCGACTAATGAGGCCGTGAATGTTACTAATCCAGTTGTTGATAATATTGTGGGGACTAGTAGGATTACAAGAAGTGGAAAGGTCTTTTCGCCGGAAATTTCTCCAAATGTTACTACTACTCCAGTCCAGGTCCCAGTTCCTAATCAAGCTGTCAATGCTCGAGGCAAAGAGCCATTAATTGAACCAGTTCAAGTACCTGTTGAAGTCACTGTTGAAGATCCTTCAAAGCAAGAAATGGAGGAGATTTTGAAAATCATCTGCAAAAGTGATTACAATATTGTTGAACAACTGGGGCACACTACTTCAAAGATTTCAATGTTATCTCTGTTGAGGTATTCAGAAGCTCATGCCAAGGCCCTGATGAAATTCTTGAAAGTTGCAGATGTACCACAAGAAATCTCAGTCGACCAATTTGAAAATTGTGTTGCTAGTCTAACAGTGGATAACGGTCTCGGTTTCTCTGATGCTGATCTAACCCCTGCCGGGAAAAATCACAATAAAGCCCTGCACATCTCTGTTGAATGTAAAGGCACCACTTTGTCTCATGTGCTGGTAGACAATGGTTCCTCGTTAAATGTGTTACCAAAAGTAGTACTGGAGAAACTTGACTTCGAAGGAGTTGTGTTACAACCAAGCGATGTTGTGGTAAGAGCCTTCGATGGGTCAACAAGAACAGTATACGGAGAAGTTAAGCTCCCAATCAGAGTGGGCTCTCAGATCTTTGATTCTACCTTTTACGTGATGGACATTCATCCAGCGTACTCCTGTTTACTAGGACGCCCTTGGATACATGGGGCAAGCGCTGTAATTTCTACCCTGCATCAGAAGTTAAAATATCCGATAAAAGGCAAGGTCGTCACGGTTTATGGCGAAGAAGAATATGTGGTTAGCCACCTAAGTAACTCCAAGTATGTTGAGATAGATGGTGAATTCATCGAGACCCCCTGCTAAGCTTTTGAGGTGGTCCCTCCGGCTGTCTCTACTGCCAAACATATCTTTGCTGCTCCCGCTACAAGAATAACTCCAACAATGGCTTCTCTCAAAGATGCTAAGGCTGTGATCGAAGAGGGTGGTTGCACAATGTGGGGACAACTCCCTGATGTGCCTTACAAGTTCGATAAGCTAGGTCTGGGCTATGCTAATGGAACTCAGAAGAATGATCAACATCCTCGTTCTGAAGGATTAATGTCCCACTTCATCAGCCAAGGAGTAAATGCTATCGAAGACGACAAAGTGATCTCAAACTTTATTACTAAGCAACATCCAAAAGAAGTTCCACCCGTTCCCAAAGAGTTTTGGGATACTTTGGGAGAACCGAGCGGCAAGTACGACTTTCTAGCGAAGTACACTGCTCCTCAGAGTTTTCTGATTGCCATTGAAGACATTGTCCCAACTGGACGGGATGATCAGTTCGAAGATGACAAAAGTATCACAGGTTCCGTTGCTAAGCAATGCCAAAGTCCACCTAGTCCACCTATTCCAAAAGAAGTCTGGGATACGCTAGGAGAGCTAAGTGGCAAGTATGACTTTATGCTGAAGTATTCCGCTCCATTGAGCTCAAAAATCGCCATTGAAGACATTGTCCTAACTGGATGGGATGAACATTTCGAAGATGATAAGATGATCACAAGCCCCGTCACTCCTGAAGTAATCTGGGATACGCTGGGAGACCCAAGTGGCAAGTATGATTCTCTGGTGAAGTACACTGCTCTCCAGGGTGCGCAAATCTCTATCAAAGACATCATCCCAACTGGATGGGATGATCTTATCGAGTATCTCTCTCAGCCAACAGAGGCACCTCATCCTGGGCTCTCATCTCCAACAAAACATCTTGCTCATCCTGAAGAATCGATAGCCCGTCTCGTCACCAAAGAAGTCAATGTTGTGGAAGACAAAGAAGACAACTGCAACTGGGGCAACTGGATATTCCCCACTCACAACAATGGATTGAACAACTGGGAAGCCGAAGATGTTATCTCCTTTGATCACGAGTAAATGCAATTTCCTGTTTTCGTTGTTTATATGTTCAAAAAATAAAACTGGTTCCTGTACTATCGAACCATGAACTTTAAATCCAGGTGCCTTGCCCGGGGCACATTGGTCCTTTTGATAAGGGTTTGTCATATCATGATCATATGTTCATTCAATAAAATCATGGGACGTTTGCATATTCAAATTTTGCGATCCTTTTTGTTTTTTTCTTTACTTTATTCGTTTTCAAATAGCTATGTGTTCTTACACACACCCACATAATAAATGCAGATTCACATTCACTCTGGATCCTGTTGATAACGATTCTGCTATTTCCAGTCATGAATTTGAAAATCCGATCTACCAAACTGAGGACGAAAGTGAGGAAGATTGTGAAGTACCTAGGGAACTTGCAAGGCTGTTAGAGCAGGAAGACAAGACTATACAGCCGCATGAAGAACCAATTGAGGTTATCAACCTGGGCAGTGACGAAGAAAAGAAAGAAGTCAAGATAGGGGCTAATTTAGAAGACAGTGTCAAGCAAAGACTGATTCAAATGTTACAAGACTACGTCGAGATATTCGATTGGTCCTACGAAGATATGCCTGGTCTCGATACCGATATTGTGGTCTATCTCTTGCCGATCAAAGAAGGTAGCACTCCAGTTAAACAGAAGCTACAGAGAAGTAGGCCCGACATGTCCAAGAAGATCAAAGACGAGGTTGAGAAGCAATTCAATGCTGGCTTTCTAAAAGTTGTGAGTTATCCTCCATGGATAGCTAACATTGTGCCTGTACCTAAAAAAGACGGGAAAGTCAGAATGTGTGTAGACTACAGAGATCTAAATCGGGCAAGCCCCAAGGATGATTTCCCTTTACCTCACATCGATGTACTGGTTGACAATACTGCACAATGCAAGGTAATTTCCTTTATGGACGGATTCTCCGGTTAAAATCAGATCAAGATGGCGCCAGAAGACATGGAAAAGACAACCTTCACAACACCCTGGGGGACCTTTTGTTACAAAGTGATGCCCTTTGGTTTAAAGAATGCAGGAGCAATGTATCAGCGTGCAATGGTAGCTCTGTTCCATGATATGATTCATCGGGAAATAGAGGTTTATGTGGATGATATGATTGCAAAGTCCAACACCAAAGAAGAACATCTGGGTCATCTGCACAAGCTGTTTGACAGACTCAAGAAGTACAGGTTGCGACTGAATCCGAATAAGTGTACCTTTGGAGTAAGATCCGGTAAGCTTTTAGGTTTCATTGTCAGCAGCAAGGGTATTGAAGTTGATCCTGCCAAGGTCAAAGCCATTCAAGAAATGCCCATACCTCGTACTGAGAAACAAGTCAGAGGATTCTTGGGACGTTTGAACTACATCGCCAGATTTATTGCCCATATGACTACTACTTGTGTGCCGATCTTCAAATTGTTGAAGAAAGATCAAGTGGAAAGATGGAACGACAAATGCCAATTAGCCTTTGACAAGATCAAAGAATATCTTCAAAAACCACCAATCTTGTTACCACCAGTGGAAGGAAGACCTCTGATAATGTACCTAACAGTGTTAGAAGACTCAATGGGGTGTGTACTGGGGCAACATGACGAGTATGGCCGAAAAGAGCATGAAATCTACTATCTTAGCAAAAAGTTTACCGATTATGAAACAAGATACTCATTGCTCGAGAAAACTTGTTGTGCCTTGGCATGGGCGGCTCTCCGACTAAGACAGTATATGCTAAACCATACCACTTTGCTGATCTCCAAAATGGATCCTATCAAATATGTGTTCGAAAAACCTGCTCTCTCTGGAAGAATAGCAAGATGGCAAATGATCCTAACAGAGTATGACATCCAGTACACTTCGCAAAAGGCGATCAAAGGAAGTGTGGTAGCTGATCATTTGGCTCATCAAGCAGTGGATGATTATCAAGCATTGAACTTTGATTTCCCAGATGAAGATATTATGCTAGTTACTGACTACGAACAACCCGGACCGGAGGAAGGACCCGAGCCAGGGTCCCGATGGACCGTGATTTTTGATGGAGTCTCTAATGCGCTTGGTAATGGCATCGGAGCTGCGATTATTTCTCCTGCAGGAGGCCATACGCCATTCGCTGCCATGTTTCGACTGCACTAACTGTCGCGCGCTCGGTTTTTTGCCATACCTCTCGCGGAGAGATACGCGAACTGACTCTTTTTGTTTCTGCTTTTGTGTTTGAAAATCAGAGAGTCGCCACCGACCTTTTATTTTATCCAATTAAGGAAAGGTTTATAAAAGAAACAGAAAAAAGACCTTTAAGAAATTCTGGGTAAGGGGGTAGGTTATACAAAGGGAAGGTGTTAGCACCCTTTGTATCCATGGTTATCCATGGGCTCTTTAATTTGCTTAGCTCACTTGTTTTCAATTGCCTTTAAATGCTCGTATGTGGTTTCAAATACCTTTGTAAATTGAATTTGTAATGATCCTTGTGCGGATGTATACAAAGTGTTTTTATCTTTCAAAAGATGCTTTGGAAAAAAAGAGCGTTAACTTCGTAATGATCCTTGTTTGGATATATACAAAGTATTGTCTTTTTGAAAGTTTTATTTTGAAAAAAAACAATGATATATGAGAGATTTGTTTGTTTTGATTTGAGCAAGAAAATTAGGAGGTCTACCCTGAGTTATAAGGTCTTTATCCTATTTCCTTTAAAAATATATCCTTTCACCGGATATAAACAAAAGTTCGATTTTGCGTTTGAAATAATAGAATTTGATTTTGATTTTGAAAAGAATGAGAAAAGGATTACCCTAAGAGGTGCAAGTGTGATTGTGTTTGGATTCAGATATTTTATCTTTGAAGTTAGTGATCTAACGATTCAATTTTAATCTTTGACATACACGCAGTTTATATGTGCTGGAATTTAAAATGCGGAAATGTAAAATGCGGAAAGTAAATCTACGCTATTACATCGATTGTGCAGGAAATGTAAACTACGCTATTTACATGAATTTGACAACCTATACATTTATCTAGGAATTTAAATTGCAAGAAAATAAAAGAAATGTTTTTGGATTTTTTCATGATTTGTTTTAATTATAATTAATACATGATTAATTAAATTAAAATGAAAAAAAAGATGAAAATAAATTTAAACCTAAAAATTAAGCTTAAAATATGTTCAAAATGTTTGTTAATTAATTTTAAAACAAAACTAATTTTTTTGTTTTTTTTGGAATTGATTTGAAATCTATTAAGTTAATTAATACATAATTATATAAATAATTACACAAATAATTAAAACTTAAAGAGAAAATTATTCAAAATATGTACAAAATTAGTTCACAATATATAAACAATATTTAATATAAAGAACAATTTTTTTATGATTTTTGATTGGTTGAAAATAATTAAAAGATAAATATATGCATATTATCTAATTAATTATACAAAATATTTAAATTATGAAGAAAAATAAAATATTTTTATATTAGAAAATAAAACATTATTTTAGAAACTTAAAAATATTTTTATTATGTTTTTTTTTATTTTTAAAACTATTTTTAATTAATTTAACAAAGAAATTAAAATGAAATAGAAAATAAAACAAAACAGTGATCCTGTGTGGTGATTTATGAGGGAACATGGTGTGGCTGCGTGTTTTGGAACGTTGGATGAGATTATGAGGTGATCTATGGCTCAGATTGAGAGTCACATGAGGCGCATGGATAAAGGTGTAGCATGAGATCATGCTGACTTTGAGAGTCCAGCGTGGGGTCCACGCTAGTTGACCAGCGAATGGGAAGAGAAAGATATGCCACGCGTGCGGTCAAAGATTCAACCTCACTATTCATCATCTTCTTCCTTGGTACCTGCGGATTTTCTTGCAGACTTACCTGCGGATTTTCCTGCGGATTTTCTTTCAGATTTCCATGCTTTCAAAAAACCTACAAAAATGGTTATTAACAAAAACAAGGGGCACCCAGGTCACCTTAAAATGACCTCCTGAACATGATGGTGGCATTAGTTTTGGCTAAAAACGCTTGCATCATGGGATTCGAACGTTCACATGTTTGAAACTTCAAGAATGGTACATGTGTATTCTCACGTTAAAACTTGCATGTAAGTGTTCAAATCTTCCCTAAACCATCTTAGCAACTTGTTAGAAGTGTTAGTTGGTATTAAAACATGTTAAGTTGTGAGATTCGAAAGTTAGAAAAATGCATGAATATGTAACTTTTAAAGCATGAGTTTTATGTACATGTAACCATGAATTGTGATCTCAACTTACTATATTAGATCCCAGGAGATGATTGGAATGATTGGTTTGTATTAATAATGGTTGGAATATAGAATTCGAAAATTACAAAGTGTATGGAATTTTTGAGAAATTTTATGGAGTTTATGACTATGCTCTTGCTGTATTCGTGTCCCCCTCCTCCTTCTCTTTTGATGGAGTTTGCAGCTTCATTTATAGGCCATGTTATGCTTAGAATCCAAGCCAAGAAACATTGATTGCCTTTGTTGAATTCTTGATTTTTTTATATTAAAACCTTTGAATTGTTGACCAAGTCTTGCTTCTCTTCAATGCTCTTGCCTTGTACCTCAATCTTCTGCAGAAAATTAAAGATTCTTGGATGACTCATGCTTAGAAACTAAGCTATCCATTATCCTTCCATTTTCCATTTTTATTTAATCTTAAAATAGGATAAAATTAAACCAAAAAATGGATAAAAATGGTGTGGGCTTTGTCTTGGTCGTGGGGGCCCATTATATCATGGCAAACATGTTTGAACCATGAAAACTTGGCCCCATTTGGAAAAAATACATTTTCGAGCAATGTTGGTTTTATGCATTTTCCCAAAATTTAGCCAACTTCAACAAGGTGTAAATCCCTCAATTTTTGTCATATGAAGGAGATCTTGCACTTTTTGGAAACCTCAAAGAGTCCTCTAACCAATGTCTTTGGTCTCATGTCAAAATGATTTTTTATGCTCCTTGTGTATCCCTTTGAACAAAGTGTCTTTTTGTTGACTTTGAAAATGACCTGTAATGTCTTGGTTCATATTTTTCAAATGGTGAACCTAATGACCATGGGACCAATTGCATTTGAAAGATAATTGAATTTCCTTCAAGATGAGCTTTGGTTTGAATTTTTTGGATGAAGGATGAGAGAGTTATGACCAGTCAAAGTTCAGTTGACTTTTTAGGAGAAAACCCTAATTTTGAATCTTAGGGTTTTGTTGATTTTTGATCTTTCCTTGATGAATTATGATCATCCAATGATCAAATGATGAATCCTTTGACAAAATATGGATGTTGACAAAAAAATTCATTTTTGACTGTCTGTTGACTTTTTGGTCAAACGGGTCGTCTGTTGACTGTTTGAGCTGCTGACGGTGCGTCTGAGTGAATTGAAATCTGAAAATTTGTATGATGGTACTTTGAGATATATGGAGGTCCATGAAATCCATTTGAGGTCTCAAAAACTTGTTTCTCCTGAAAAAAACAAGAAACCCTAATCAGGGACCGTTTGTGTAGGAGACAGTTAAGCGTACCTGATTTTTGTGCAGTGCTGAGTCTCTGCTAATCATGTGATATTCAGAAGACTTCTAGGACAAAAATCTTGGAATTTTGAAATGCAAAAGTTTGATTTGATTGATGGTACAAAACACGGAGAATTGTACTGTCAGCAGTTTGACTGTCAACTGACTATTCAGGCATGTAACAGCTAGAGTGAAAAATCAACAGTCAAAGTTAATTTTCTTTTTGTTGTTTTTGTTTTATGTGAAAGATGAAAGTTTATTTACATGACTTGTTAAAAAACACAGACATAATAAATAATTAATATTTACTGTACGCGAGCAAAATTACCGATAATAACCCTGAAAATCATTTAATGCACAGAAAAATAAATATTTGACTGGCAGAAAACACACAAAATATTATCTGAATAATTAAGCAACAATATGACAAATAGTACAACATTTAATACTGACAGTACAAACATTACATACTATAATGAACAGTACGACGAGTAAACGGTACATTTAAGAAAATAAGAGATACGGCAAACTTTAAGAATGACGATTAATAACCCATGCTATGACCAACATAAAATAGATGATCGGGAGTGTAACCATTGCAGGTCCACATTTTTCAGGACTATGCAGACAGAAGAAGGATATGATCACCGTAGCAATGGTGATGACCATAAGAAAACATGTTTCCATCCGCTTCGCCATTTTGCCGGGGAGGAAGAGAGAATGGATATGAAGTAGAAATTTGAGAAATGATTTAGAATTTGATATGAGATTTTATGAAAAAAAATGAGAGGTATTTATAGAATGAAAAGAAGGATAGAGACGTTGGGGAATGAAGTGATTCCGTACAAAAGGAAAATTTGAGTGGAAGTAAGATTTGAAAGAAAGTGTATGGTAGTGTTGGGAAAAAGAGAGATGTATGGAATAAAGTTAAGATTTGATTTTTGAAAAAGAGATTTGAAAAGAGATTTTGAAAATAATGGAATATAGTACAAATGTTAGTGGGAAACAAAAATTAGTAATAATTTACTTGTTACCAGTACAGTCTGAATCCCGGACTCTGCGCCTGCGAAAGATTTAACTCTGTACCAATTGTGTCAATACTATTTATCTGTAAACAAATATCAAATAAATAGCGTGTGTGAAGCAATAAACAGTACTTGGCGTTTGCGTAAGAGTAAATCCAACAGCGAGCCAAAATACTGTATAAGAAAAATTCTAAAAACTAAGTATTTCATATGTCAGGATATTTGTGAAATAAAAATCCATGATTATATGAAACTACTAATTTTTAGATTGGAGTTTTCTTGAAAAAATATGCGGGCAAATTTTGGGGTATAACAGTTGCCCCTATTCAATCTTCTTAAACTTGAAGAGATTATTTGAAATCTGAAGGTAGAAGGTGATTGAATATTTTAGATGCCCTGAAAATTTGCACTTACCTTGATCGGTTGTTTTTGAATGTTGTCTGAGAAATGTTGTTGGCAGATCGGAACATTACCTGGGATGGGCTTTCAGATGCCACCTGGCAAATGTGTTTGATGGTTTGTTCATCAGAATGAATCCATTGATTATATCTTGATGAAGGATTTGAAAGTCTTTGTGTTGACTGTTTCGGAACCGTCCAAGGTTACCGCTTTAAGTCTAGGAGGATGATCGTTATGGAACTATCCAAGGTTTTTCCTCTTTAGATTTTGAAAGTTGATCGTTCTGGAACCGTCTGAGGTATCAGCTTTAGATCTTCGATGGTAGATCGTTCTGGAACCGTCTGAGGTATCAGCTTTAGATCTTCGATGGTAGATCGTTCTGGAACCGTCTGAGGTATCAGCTTTAGATCTTTGATGGTAGATCGTTCTAGAACCGTCTGAGGTATCAGCTTTAGATCTTTGATGGTAGATCGTTCTGGAACCGTCTGAGGTATCAGCTTTAGATCTTCGATGGTAGATCGTTCTGGAACCGTCTGAGGTATCAGCTTTAGATCTGCGTTGCTTGTTTTTTGAGTTGATAAGGAATTTGAAAGGAGAGATCTCTTCAGAACGAATCCTTGGCTTGATTATATCTGAGAGGACCGCTTATTTGAATAGAGTTCAAGGGGAACACTGTATGTGATTGAGAACATCTTTGTTGAAGACATCCGTCTGCCTGAAAAATCAAGTTAGTGATATGCAATGGCATGATGTATGTAATGCATGAGATTCTCTAACTAAAGGAGAAATATGCATGTTATGTATGCGTTTGTCATGAAATATTATATGCTGTGTATGAATATGCGTATGACGTATGATGTATGATGTATGATGTATGATTGAGAAAATAAATCCCAGCTAGTCAGTCATCTGAAGATGAAGGTATTGTGATTGTTGATGATCTTTTCAGTGGGAATGAGGAAGATGCATAATCCTCCGATGCACTATTTGACCAAGTCCTGGTGTGGAGACCACACCTTCTGGAGATAGTAATCTGGAACAGCCCTGCTGGGGGATAAGATTTCTCGAATCACTTCGTTTGGAGAGAAAAATCTTATCGAGGAATTTGCTGAGAAATGCATCTCTGTTGGAGATTTTTCTTCTGATGCTGGTTTCGGGATGATGTCCAAATGATTGGGACATTACTTGAATGCTATTCCTGTTTTTCCTGGTAAACATCAATCATATTCAAATGCACATGTTCATTCAAAATTATCATTGGGACGTTTACGTATTCAAAACAGAAAAAGTGAAAACGTTGATTTTGAGCCTAAGCTGCATTGATTTTTGAAAAAGAGCCATGATAGGCTGATTAGTTCAAGGAAACAAAAATCCTAGTAGTAGGAAATTGTCATAAAGTTTTGAAAAGTATTTATAAAGAGAAATAGCTATGTGAAAACAATCCAGTCGAGTTTCAATTCTGCTATTGCCAATCTGTCTTCGAGCATCTCATCCCTCGCTTGTTGGAAGAAACTGATTGGACTAATCGGTGTCTTTGATGTGTTGAATCTTGAAGGTGAATAGGCAGCTATACAGAACATAGTTGTACGCTTTATTCCCTAACTTTTGCCTAGGCTGCCTTTTCAGGTTTTTAGCCTACCGGGATAGTATTATTTAGTCTCTAATTTTTGCCTGGATCGCCCTTTCGGGTTTTCAATCCACCGAGACGCTCATTTTTTGCCTAAGTTGCCCTTTCAGGTTTTCAACTTAGCGAGCTTTTCTTTTCAAGCGAAGTATTTTTTGACTATGTCCGCATTCACAGGGTGTGGGAAATCCTCGTCATCCATGGTGGTAAGCAACATGGCACCGCCGGAGAATATTTTCTTGATTACAAATGGTCCCTCATAAGTGGGAGTCCACTTGCCCCTGGGGTCACCTTGTGGTAAGATGATGCGTTTAACAACCAAGCCACCAGTTTGGTATGCCTGACTTTTGACTTTTTTGTTAAAGGCTTTGATCATGCGCTTCTGGTACAACTGACCATGACAAATAGCTGCGAGCCTCTTCTCATCAATCAAGTTTATCTGGTCCAACCGTGTTTGAATCCAATCGTCTTCGTCTAAATCGGCTTCTTTCATAATCCTTAGGGAAGGAATCTGAATTTCAATTGGAAGAACTGCCTCCATACCATAGACTAAGGAAAATGGAGTTGCCCCTGTTGAAGTACGCGCAGATGTGCGATAACCATGAAGAGCAAAAGGTAACATCTCATGCCAGTCTTTGTAGATTACTGTCATTTTTTGTATGATTTTCTTGATGTTTTTATTGGCAGCTTCCACTGCGCCATTCATCTTTGGTCGATATGGAGAAGAATTATGATGTTTGATCTTGAACTGTATGCAAAGTTCAGTAATCATTCTGTTGTTTAGATTTGTGCCATTGTCCGTGATGATCCTTTCGGGAATGCCATACCGACAAATGAGATTGTGCTTGATAAATCGGGCCACTACATTCTTGGTGACAGAAGCAAATGAAGCTGCTTCTACCCATTTTGTGAAGTAGTCAATGGCGACCAGGATAAAGCGATGTCCGTTGGAGGCAGTAGGCTTGATTTCTCCAATCATATCAATACCCCACATTGCAAAAGGCCAAGGAGCCGTCAGGACGTTTAACGGAACTGGAGGTACATGTACCTTGTCCGCATATATCTGACATTTGTGACAGGTTCGGGAATGATGATGACAGTCCGTCTCCATGGTAGACTAGTAATAACCTGCTTTGAGGATCTTTTTAGCCATTGTATGTCCACTTGAATGAGTACCAAAGGCACCATCGTGTATGTCTTCCATAATCTGTTCTGCTTCCTTCTTGTTTACACAACGAAGTAAAGTTGAGTCATGGTTGCGTTTGTATAGGGTTCCATTACTTAGAAAGAATTTGGCGGCAAACCTCCTTAGAAACTTTCTGTCGTTGATGGACGCCCCTTCAGGGTACTCCTGAGCTTCGAGATATCTTTTTACTTCATGGAACCATGGTTTTTCTTCTGTTCCTTCGGCATTGATCTCATTGCAGTAGGATGGTTCATCTTGTCTGTAAATGGTGATCGTCGGCGCCTCATTGTCCCACCTGACTTTGAACATGGATGACATGGTAGCTAAGGCATCAGCTAGTTGATTTTCCTCGCGTGGGATGTGTTCAAAAGTGATTTCTTCGAAATAAGGAATCAGACTCAGCACATATTCCTTGAAAGGAATTAGATTCGGGTGCTTCGTGTCCCATTCCCCTTTGACTTAGTAAATTACCAAGGCCGAGTCTCCGTAGACCTTCAGGAACTTGATTCTTAGATCGATTGCAGCTTTGAGACCCAGAATACATGCTTCGTACTCGGCTATATTGTTAGTGCAGTTGAAGCATAATCTGGCAGTGAATGGTGTATAACCTCCTGCAGGAGAAATGATCACAGCTCCGATGCCATTGCCAAGTGCGTTAGAAGCTCCGTCAAAAACCATAGTCCACCGGGATCCTGGCTCGGGTCCTTCTTCTGGTCCTGGTTGTTTGTAGTCATTGACTAGCATAATGTCCTCGTCTGGGAAGTCAAAGTTCAATGCTTGATAATCATCCACTGCCTGATGAGCCAGATGATCAGCTACCACACTTCCTTTGATTGCTTTTTGTGAAGTGTATTGAATGTCATATTCTGTTAAGATCATTTGCCATCTTGCTATTCTTCCAGAGAGAGCAGGTTTTTCGAACACGTACTTGATAGGATCCATTTTGGAGATTAGGAAAGTGGTGTGATTTAGCATATACTGTCTTAGTCGGCGAGCCGCCCATGCTAAGGCATAGCAAGTTTTTTCGAGTAGTGAGTATCTTGTTTCACAATCGGTAAACTTTTTGCTAAGATAGTAGATTGCATGCTCCTTTCGGCCGGACTCGTCATGTTGCCCCAGTACACACCCCATTGAAACTTCTAACACAGTTAGGTACATTATCAGAGGTCTTCCTTCCACCGGTGGTAACAAGATTGGCGGTTTTTGGAGATACTCTTTGATTTTGTCAAAGGCTAACTGGCATTTGCCATTCCACCTTTCCACTTGATCTTTCTTCAACAGTTTGAAGATCGGCACACAAGTAGTAGTCATGTGGGCAATAAATCGGGCGATGTAATTCAGACGTCCCAAGAATCCTCTGACTTGTTTCTCGGTATGGGGTATAGGCATTTCTTGAATGGCTTTGACCTTGGCCGGATCAACCTCAATACCTTTGCTACTGACGATGAAACCTAAGAGTTTGCCGGATCTTACCCCAAAGGTACACTTATTTGGATTCAGTCGCAACCTGTATTTCTTGAGTCTGTCAAACAGCTTGTGTAAATGACCCAGATGTTCTTCTTCGGTGTTGGACTTTGCAATCATATCATCGACATACACCTCTATCTCCTGATGAATCATATCATGAAATAGAGCTACCATTGCACGTTGATAGGTTGCTCCTGCATTCTTTAAACCAAAGGGCATTACTTTGTAACAAAAGGCTCCCCAAGGTGTTGTGAAGGTTGTTTTTTCCATGTCTTCGGGTACCATCTTGATTTGATTGTACCCTGAGAATCCATCCATAAAGGAGAATACCTTGCATTGTGCGGTATTTTCAACCAGTACATCGATGTGAGGTAAAGGGAAATCATCTTTGGGGCTTGCCCGGTTTAGATCTCTGTAGTCTACACACATTCTGACTTTCCCGTCTTTTTTAGGTACGGGCACGATGTTAGCTATCCAAGGAGGATAACTTACAACTTTCAGGAAGCCGGCATTGAATTGCTTTTCAACCTCGTCTTTGATCTTTTTTGACATATCAGGCCTACTCCTTCGTAGTTTCTGCTTGACTGGAGTGCTACCTTCTTTGATTGGCAGGCGATGAACCATAATGTCCGTGTCAAGGCCTAGCATATCTTCATAGGACCAGGCGAATATCTCGACGTAGTCTTGCAACATTTGAATCAGTCTTTGCTTGACACTGTTTTCTAAATCAGCCCCTATTTTGACTTCTTTCTTTTCTTCGTTGCTGCCCAGGTTGATAACTTCAATTGGTTCCTCATGAGGCTGTATAGCCTTCTCTTCTTGTTCTAGCAGCCTTGCAAGTTCTCTTGGTGTTAGAACAAGATTTGTTCTGATCAATTATTTTAGTTTTGATGATAACAATAATATGAATTTTGCTTAAGATAATATGGTACTCTAATCCAATGCAATTTCCTTTTCAGGATATATATAAAGAGTACGCATAATTCAGCGCTCAGAAGCTTTGTCTCAAAGGGTTCAGCATGCAACATCAGAACATGGTCTGGCAAGACATCAGAAGATGGTCGAAGCAGAATCAGAACATGGGTCTATGGAAGCATCAGAAGAACAAGAGAACAGAAGCACTGAAGTTCTGATGGTATCACGCTCAGAAGCACTTCAAGGTCAGAAGATCAGAAGATGCTATGCACCAAGCTGTTTGACTCTGATGATATTCAAACGTTGTATTTACAAACATCAGATCAAAAGGAAGTACAAGTGGCAAGCTACGCTGACTGACAAAAGGAACGTTAAAAGCTACTAAAGGCTACGTCAGTAGACACAGCGTGAACAAGGCTCGAGGTAGTTGACAAAAGCGTATAACATTAAATGCGATGCTGTATGGAACACGCAAAGGTTTAAATACACTCAACGGTCATCTTCTCCAACGCCTATAAATATGAAGTTCTGATGAGAAGCAAAGTTAACGATCCTGAACAAAACAACGTCTATTAACTTGCTGAAACTCTGTTCAAATTCAAAGCTCAGAATCTTCATCTTCATCAAAGCTCACTACATTGCTGTTGTAATATATTAGTGAGATTAAGCTTAAACGTTAAGAGAAATATCACAGTTTGTGATTATCGCTTTTAAGAAGCAATTGTAATACTCTTAGAATTGATTACATTAAGTTGTAAGGAACTAGAGTGATCGTGTGGATCAGAATACTCTAGGAAGTCTTAGAGGTTATCTAAGCAGGTTGTAACTAGAGTGATCGTGTGGATCAGTATACTCTAGAAAAGTCTTAGAGGGTATCTAAGCAGTTGTTCCTGGAGTGATCAGTGTGTGATCAGAAGACTCTGGAAGACTTAGTTGCTGACTAAGTGGAGAACCATTGTAATCCGTGCGATTAGTGGATTAAATCCTCAGTTGAGGTAAATCATCTCTGCGGGGGTGGACTGGAGTAGTTTAGTTAACAACGAACCAGGATAAAAATAACTGTGCAATTTATTTTTATCTGTCAAGTTTTTAAAGCTACACTTATTCAAACCCCCCCTTTCTAAGTGTTTTTCTATCCTTCAATTGGTATCAGAGCGCCGGTTCTAAGGTGCAAGCACTTAACCGTGTTTAGAAAAGATTCAGGTAGAGAAAAACGCTTCAGTAAAAGATGGTTGATGAAAGTGAAAAGTCTACACCTGCATCTACATCTGGCTCTGCTGAGCAATACAACGGTAACAATGGTTATACTAGACCGCCGGTATTTGATGGTGAAAACTTTGAATACTGGAAAGATAAACTGGAAAGTTACTTTCTTGGTCTAGATGGTGATCTATGGGATCTTCTGATGGATGGTTACAAACATCCAGTAAATGCCAGAGGCGTAAAGCTGACAAGGCAAGAAATGAATGATGATCAGAAGAAGCTCTTCAGGAATCATCATAAATGCAGAACTGTTTTGCTGAATGCTATCTCTCATGCTGAGTATGAGAAGATATCTAACAGGGAAACGGCCTATGACATATATGAGTCCTTGAAAATGACTCATGAAGGAAATGCTCAAGTCAAGGAGACTAAAGCTCTAGCTTTAATCCAGAAGTATGAAGCCTTCAAGATGGAGGATGATGAAGACATTGAAAAGATGTTTTCAAGATTTCAAACTCTTACTGCTGGATTGAGAGTTCTTGACAAGGGATACACCAAGGCTGATCATGTAAAGAAGATCATCAGAAGCTTACCCAGAAGATGGGGTCCTATGGTGACTGCATTCAAGATTGCAAAGAATCTGAATGAAGTTTCTCTGGAAGAGCTTATCAGTGCCTTGAGAAGTCATGAAATAGAGCTGGATGCAAATGAGCCTCAAAAGAAAGGTAAGTCTATTGCATTAAAATCCAATATCAAGAAATGCACTAACGCTTTTCAGGCTAGAGAAGAAGATCCTGAAGAATCAGAATCTGAAGAAGAAGATGAACTGTCCTTGATCTCCAGAAGGCTAAATCAACTCTGGAAGACCAAGCAAAGGAAGTTCAGAGGCTTCAGAAGTTCAAAGAAATTTGAACGTGGAGAATCTTCTGATGACAGAAGATTTGACAAGAAGAAGGTCATGTGCTATGAATGCAATGAGCCTGGACACTTCAAGAATGAATGTCCAAATCTTCAGAAGGAAAATCCCAAGAAGAAGTTTCATAAGAAGAAAGGTCTTATGGCAACCTGGGATGAGTCAGAAGATGATTCAGACTCTGAAGATGAGCAGGCTAACTGTGCGCTGATGGCGACAGAAGATGACGGATCAGAATCTACATCAGAATCAGATTCTGAAGAGGTATTTTCTGAACTTACTAGAGATGAGTTAGTTTCCGGTCTAACTGAACTTCTGGAACTCAAGTCTCAGATCAGTCTCAAATACAAAAAGCTGAAAAAGCTATTTGAATTTGAAACAAAGAAGCTTGAGTTGGAAAATTCTGAATTAAAAGAAAAACTTTTAAAATTATCCAATAATGTTGGATCTCCTTCTGATTCAGAAAAATCCACTCCTAGTCTAAACCATATTCTGAAAGAATATGATTTAAGTTTCAGAAAGTTCTTATCTAGAAGTATTGGCAGAAGTCAGCTAGCTTCTATGATATATGCTGTGTCTGGAAACAAAAGAGTCGGCATTGGTTTTGAGGGTGAAACCCCATACAAACTTGAACCTGTTGATGAAATGAAATTCACATACAAGCCATTGTATGATCAGTTCAAGTATGGCCACTCCCATGATATTAGGCACACTTCACATGCTCAAAGTTTTCACATAACACACACCAAAAAGCATGTGACACAACCTAGGAAATATCATGAAACTCACATTAAGAATTATCATGCTGTTCCTCCTATTGCTTACAATGTTAAACCCAAGTTCAATCAGAACTTGAAAAAAACTAACAAGAAAGGACCCAAGAAGATGTGGGTACCTAAGGATAAGATTATTCCTATTGCAGATATCCTTGACTGCAAAAAGGACAAAGCACAACATGTCATGATACCTGGACTCTGGATGCTCACGACACATGACAGGAAGAAGGTCTATGTTCCAAGACCTGGTGCTTAAGTCTGGAGGGGAAGTCAAGTCTGGAGGAGATCAGAAGGGCAAGATAATTGGCTCTGGAACTATAAAGTCTGGTAACTCTCCTTCCATTTCTAATGTACTTCTTGTAGAAGGATTAACACATAACCTCTTATCTATCAGTCAATTGAGTGACAATGGTTATGATATAATCTTTAATCAAGAGTCTTGCAAGGCTGTAAATCAGAAGGATGGCTCAATCCTATTTACAGGCAAGAGGAAGAACAACATTTATAAGACAGATCTGCAAGATCTTATGAGTCAGAAGGTGACTTGTCTTATGTCTGTTTCTGAAGAGCAGTGGGTCTGGCACAGAAGATTAGGTCATGCTAGTTTGAGAAAGATTTCTCAGATTAACAAACTGGATCTTGTCAGAGGACTCCCTAATCTGAAATTCAAATCAGATGCTCTTTGTGAAGCATATCAGAAGGGCAAGTTCTCCAAACCTGCATTCAAGTCCAAGAATGTTGTTTCTACCTCAAGGCCATTAGAACTCTTGCACATTGATCTGTTTGGCCCAGTCAAAACAGCATCTGTCAGAGGGAAGAAATATGGATTAGTCATCGTAGATGATTATAGCCGCTGGACATGGGTAAAATTCTTGAAACACAAGGATGAGACTCATTCAGTGTTCTTTGATTTCTGCATTCAGATTCAATCTGAAAAAGAGTGTAAAATCATAAAGGTCAGAAGTGATCATGGTGGTGAATTTGAGAACAAATCCTTTGAAGAATTCTTCAAAGAAAATGGTATTGCTCATGATTTCTCTTGTCCTAGAACTCCACAGCAAAATGGGGTTGTAGAACGAAAGAATAGGACTCTGCAAGAAATGGCCAGAACCATGATCAATGAAACCAATATGGCTAAGCATTTCTGGGCAGAAGCAATAAACACTGCATGCTATATTCAGAATAGAATCTCTATCAGACCTATTCTAAATAAGACTCCTTATGAATTGTGGAAGAATAGAAAGCCCAACATTTCATATTTCCATCCTTTTGGATGTGTATGCTTTATTCTGAACACTAAAGATCATCTTGGTAAGTTTGATTCCAAAGCACAAAAATGTTTCCTTCTTGGATATTCTGAACGCTCAAAAGGCTACAGAGTATACAATACTGAAACATTGATTGTAGAAGAATCAATCAATATCAGGTTTGATGATAAGCTTGGTTCTGAAAAACCAAAGCAGTTTGATAATTTTGCAGATTGGGATATTGATATATCAGAAGTTGTTGAGCCAAGAAGCAACGCATCAGAAGCAGAGCTTCTCAGAAGCAAAGAATCGGAAGATCAAGTATCAGCTTCTCTGGAGAATCTAAGCATTTCTGAAGAACCATCTGTCAGAAGATCATCCAGACTCATCTCTGGTCATTCAGAAGATGTCATTCTTGGAAAGAAGGATGATCCAATCAGAACAAGAGCATTCCTTAAGAACAATGCAGACTGTCAATTAGGTCTTGTATCTTTGATCGAGCCAACTTCTGTTGATCATGCTCTAGAAGATCCAGACTGGATAATTGCTATGCAAGAAGAACTGAATCAGTTTACAAGGAATGATGTTTGGGATCTTGTTCCTAGACCAGATGGATTCAATATAATCGGTACAAAATGGGTCTTCAGAAACAAGCTAAGTGAGAAAGGTGAAGTAGTAAGGAACAAAGCCAGACTGGTGGCTCAGGGTTATAGTCAGCAAGAAGGGATTGACTATACAGAAACCTTTGCACCAGTGGCCAGGTTAGAATCTATTCGTCTATTAATTTCATTTGCCACTCAACATAACATCACTCTCTATCAGATGGATGTTAAGAGTGCCTTCTTAAATGGTTATATAGATGAAGAAGTTTATGTCCATCAACCTCCTGGTTTTGAAGACTCTATGTCTCCTAATCATGTTTTTAAACTAAAGAAATCATTGTATGGATTGAAACAGGCTCCCAGAGCTTGGTATGAACGCTTAAGTTCTTTCCTTCTGGATAATGGTTTCACTAGAGGAAAAGTGGACACTACTCTCTTTTGTAAAACCTTTAAAAGGGATATTTTAATTTGTCAAATATATGTAGATGATATTATTTTTGGAACATCTAATGCTACACTTGGAAAGGAGTTTGCTGAGTCTATGCAGGCTGAGTTTGAAATGAGCATGATGGGAGAACTCAAGTATTTCCTTGGAATACAAATAAATCAAACATCAGAAGGAACGTATGTTCACCAAACCAAGTATGTGAAGGAACTTCTGAAGAAGTTTAATCTTCTAGACTGCAAAGAAGCCAAAACTCCTATGCATCCAACATGCATCCTAGGTAAGGATGAGGTAAGTAAGAAGGTAGATCAGAAGTTATACAGAGGTATGATTGGATCTCTTCTATATCTGACTGCTTCTAGACCTGACATTCTGTTCAGTGTTTGTTTGTGTGCTAGATTCCAATCAGATCCTAGAGAATCTCATTTAACTACTGTTAAGAGAATTCTAAGGTATCTGAAAGGTACTACTAATGTTGGCTTAGTTTACAGAAAATCTAAAGAATACAACTTAGTAGGATTCTGCGATGCTGACTATGCTGGAGACAGAATTGAAAGAAAGAGTACTTCGAGAAGTTGCCAATTTCTTGGAAGTCATTTGATCTCCTGGTATAGCAAGAAGCAAGCAACTATTGCTTTATCAACAACAGAAGCAGAATATGTCGCTGCTGCTGGTTGCAGTACACAGATGCTCTGGATGAAGAGTCAGCTAGAAGATTATCAGATATTTGAGAGTAACATTCCTATATTCTGTGATAATACTTCTGCTATATGTTTATCTAAGAATCCTATTCTTCATTCAAAAGCTAAACATATTGAGATTAAACATCATTTCATAAGGGACTATGTTCAGAAGGGTGTTATATCTTTAAACTTTGTTGATACAGACCATCAATGGGCTGATATCTTTACAAAACCCCTGGCTGAAGATAGGTTTAAGTTCATTCTGAAGAACATCAGTATGGATTTATGCCCAGAATGAGTAGATGAGAAGTTCTTACGTATGAGTATCTTCTGAAATGAATGTGGATTTCTTTTTATATCAGAAGTTCTGATTGAAATCTTTTAGAAATTATGATTTGGTTATTACTAACGTTTCATTGTCTAAGTTGATTCAGAACCTCTTTTAAAGCAAAACAGCTGTAACGTTTTATCTCGGGATGGTAAACCTGTCGTTACTATTCATGGATAAGCGCGCGTACAGTTGAAGGGACGCCGACCATAGGTAACTGTGCTAGTCACCTCATTTGTCTTTATTATCTCTCCTCACGTCACGTAACATTAAATGCTTTTCATCATTTACTCTCTTTCAGTTTTTCTTTTTATATTCTTCAAACGTTTTTTTTTTCTCTCTTATATATCTCTCACTTTGTATTCCTCATCAAGTTATTTCTCTCTCTCTTCCGTTTTCTTCTCTTGCTCAAACAAGTTTTTCTTATTTTTTTTAAAAAAAATCCTAGCTCAAACCTAGCGTTCATCCTAAGTCTGTTGAGGATCTATGACTCAAAGGCGACAGATCTCTGCATATCTCGGGATGGCTCTCCTAATACCTCTCAAGTCAGACCTCTTCTTTGATGTTGTTATCAACTTTCACCCAAAGACAGAAGACTTTCTTGAGTTATGGGAGGAGGTTAAGAATGATATTCTTAACTTCTATGTTAAGGGAAAGCCCCGTTTGCAACATTAGCTCTCTGTCTGTGAACTGTCCCTCTCTTCCTCTTTGGTCACTTGGATCTCTCCTACAGTGGAGGTTCTAGTCTGGAAGACAAGAGTCCACAGGGATTCTTGATGGGTTGACACAGAGTGTGTCCTGCTAGGGTGCTGTTTTTAATTTTTGTAGTCATTTCCTCTTGGGATGACTTTTTATGTATTTGCTAGGAATGTTTCTCATCTTGTTAAACATAGGAACCTTTTGTAATATCTTTTGATTATCAATAAAAAGTTTCCTTGATTTACATTCCAGTAATTTTATTTGTCGTTATTCATCTGAATCTTTTGAAATATTCTTTTTGATGTTATGACAAAAAGGGGGAGAAGATAAATGATAAATGATTTGATTAATCTATCAGTTGCTGGGTAAAGCTCCCACACATTTACTAACAAGAACTGCAAGTTCTATATGGTTTAAGTGTTTTGCAGGTATAAAGAAGTGAAGAGAATCTTCAAAGCAAACACAAGAAGCAAAACCATGGAAACTGAAGCAAGCTGAGTGCTGTCAAGCTTCAGAGATCAGAAGCACTGATAATAGAATTTGATCCATATTTGTCTATTTGATCTGACAAAATTCTATTTGCTCTGATACATTATTTTAGCCTATATGGCTCTGATACATATCATGTGTTCTAATATACATTTTATGTTCTGACTCGTTCATGCTGATTTTTGTCGTTTAGTTTTTGTTCTGTAACATTTCAGGATGTAGAGATGCTCAGATGATGCTCTGGTACATTCAACAATGTTCTGATACAAATCTAGCATGAAGTGATGTTGGTAGAAATTCAAAGCTCTGAAGCTATCCGAGGGAAGCAGAAATCAGAAGCTGTGAAGGTTCTAAAGATCCAGAAAACTCAAGTTCTGAAGCTGTCCTAAATGGAAGCAGAAGTCAGAAGCTGTGAATGTTCAGAAGATCAAAGAAATTCAAGTTCTGAAGCTGTCCTAGATGGAAGCAGGAATCAGAAGCTGTGAGTGTTCTAGGGATCTAAGGAAATTCTAGTTCTGAAGCTGTCCAATGGAAGCAGAAGTCAGAAGCTATGAATTCTCTAAAGACAGAAGCTTATATGATCGTCTCTACCGAAATAATCAGGGAAGTCTTTCATTAAAGTTCTTCGAGTATTTATTTCAGGGGGAGCTTATTTATCTCAGGGGGAGATTGTTAATCTCAGGGGGAGACATATTCATATGCTTATGCTATAGCTGTGTAATTTGTCTTTTGCCGTCTGTTCTTTCTGATCGCAAATTCATATCATTTATATATGTTTTTGTCATCATCAAAAAGGGGGAGATTGTTAGAACAAGATTTGTTCTGATCAATTATTTTAGTTTTGATGATAACAATAATATGAATTTTGCTTAAGATAATATGGTACTCTAATCCAATGCAATTTCCTTTTCAGGATATATATAAAGAGTACGCATAATTCAGCGCTCAGAAGCTTTGTCTCAAAGGGTTCAGCATGCAACATCAGAACATGGTCTGGCAAGACATCAGAAGATGGTCGAAGCAGAATCAGAACATGGGTCTATGGAAGCATCAGAAGAACAAGAGAACAGAAGCACTGAAGTTCTGATGGTATCACGCTCAGAAGCACTTCAAGGTCAGAAGATCAGAAGATGCTATGCACCAAGCTGTTTGACTCTGATGATATTCAAACGTTGTATTTACAAACATCAGATCAAAAGGAAGTACAAGTGGCAAGCTACGCTGACTGACAAAAGGAACGTTAAAAGCTACTAAAGGCTACGTCAGTAGACACAGCGTGAACAAGGCTCGAGGTAGTTGACAAAAGCGTATAACATTAAATGCGATGCTGTACGGAACACGCAAAGCATTAAATGCACTCAACGGTCATCTTCTCCAACGCCTATAAATATGAAGTTCTGATGAGAAGCAAAGTTAACGATCCTGAACAAAACAACGTCTATTAACTTGCTGAAACTCTGTTCAAATTCAAAGCTCAGAATCTTCATCTTCATCAAAGCTCACTACATTGCTGTTGTAATATATTAGTGAGATTAAGCTTAAACGTTAAGAGAAATATCACAGTTTGTGATTATCGCTTTTAAGAAGCAATTGTAATACTCTTAGAATTGATTACATTAAGTTGTAAGGAACTAGAGTGATCGTGTGGATCAGAATACTCTAGGAAGTCTTAGAGGTTATCTAAGCAGGTTGTAACTAGAGTGATCGTGTGGATCAGTATACTCTAGAAAAGTCTTAGAGGGTATCTAAGCAGTTGTTCCTGGAGTGATCAGTGTGTGATCAGAAGACTCTGGAAGACTTAGTTGCTGACTAAGTGGAGAACCATTGTAATCCGTGCGATTAGTGGATTAAATCCTCAGTTGAGGTAAATCATCTCTGCGGGGGTGGACTGGAGTAGTTTAGTTAACAACGAACCAGGATAAAAATAACTGTGCAATTTATTTTTATCTGTCAAGTTTTTAAAGCTACACTTATTCAAACCCCCCCTTTCTAAGTGTTTTTCTATCCTTCACTTGGTACTTCACAATCTTCCTCACTTTCGTCCTCAGTTTGGTAGATCGGATTTTCAAAGTCATGACGGGCAATAGCAGAATCGTTATCGACTGGATCCAACGTGAATGTGAATCTGCATTTTATTTATGTGAGTGTGTGTAAGAAAACATAGCTATTTGAAAAGAAAAGAAAGAAAAGGGATCATAAAATTTGAATATGCAAACGTCCCATGATTTTATTGAATGCACATGCTCATGATATGATGAACCCTTATAAAAGGACCAGTGTGCTTCGGGCAAGGCACACGGCTTTCAAGGTCATGGTTCGATAGTACAGGAACCATTTTTATCTTTGCACAATATACACAAAGAAAACAGGAAATTGCATTTACTCCTGATCGAAGGAGATCACATCCTCAGTTTTCCAGTTGTTTAATCCATTGTTGTGAGCAGGGAGTATACAGCTGTTCCAGTTGCAGTTGTCTTCTTCATCTCCCACAACATTGATTTCATTGGTGGGGAAATGAGTCGGTGATCTTTCGGCATAAGTGATATACTCTGCTGGATACAAGAGCCCAGGTTGAGATATCTCTATTGGCTGAGCGAGATGCTCGATAAGGCCGTCCCATCCAGTCGGGATGATGTCTTTGAGGGAGACTTGTGCAGTCTGCTGAGTAGTGTACTGTGACAGAAAGTAACCCTCGTTATTTGGTGTTTCCCTGGTGTTTTCAGGAGTAAAATTGTCATCATAATGTTCATCCCATCCAGTTGGGATAATGTCTTCCATGGCGATTTGTGAGCTCGGAGGAGCGGAATATTTCACCATAAAGTCATATTTGCCACTTGGCTCTCCTAGCGTATCCCAAACTTCTTTAGGTGGATTTTGATATTGCTGAGTGCTGGGACTTGTGAGACTTTTGTCATTTTCAAATTGATCACCCCATCTAGTTGGGGTAATATCTTCCATAGCAATAAAAGAATTCTGAGGTGCGGTATATTGATAATTATATCTGCCGCTTGGATCTCCCAAAGTATCCCACATTCCTATGGAAATGGGTGGAATTTCATCTGGATATGGCTGAATGATATGGTTCAAGAACACTCCTTCGTCTTCAATGGCGTTTACTCCCTGGCTGATGAAATGTGACATTAATCCTCCAGAACAAGGACTTTGATCATTCTTTTGATTTCCACTATCATAGCCCAGACCTAGCTTGTCGGACTTGTAAGGTATATCGAGGAGCTGTCCCCATACTGTGCAGTCACCTTTTTCGATCACAGCTTTGGCATCTTTGAGAGAAGCCATAGTTGTAGTTGGAGTAGCAGAAATATGCTTGGTAGTAGAGACATCTGGAGAGACCACCTCAAAAGATTGGCAGGGAGTTTCGATGAATTCGTCATCCAACTCGACATATTTGGAATTGCTCAGGTGACTAACCACATATTCCTCTTCGCCATAAATTGTGACAATCTTTCCTTTTACTGTATATTTCAACTTCTGATGCAGGGTAGAAGTTACAGCATTTGCCCCATGTATCCAAGGGCGTCCTAGTAAACAGGAATATGCTGGGTGAATTTCCATTACGTAAAAGGTAGAATCAAAGATCTGAGAGCCCACTCTGATTGGGAGATTCACCTTTCCGTACACTGTTCTTGTTGACCCATCGAAGGCTCTTACCACAACATCGCTTGGTTGTAACACAACTCCTTCGAAGTCAAGCTTTTCCAGTATTGTTTTTGGTAACACGTTCAAAGAAGAACCGTTATCTACCAGCACATGAGATAGAGTGGTGCCATTACATTCAATGGAGATATGTAGGGCTTTATTGTGATTCTTTCCAGCAGGGGTTAGATCAACATCAGAGAAACCGAGGCCATTGGTCATTGTTAGATTGGCAACACAATTTTCAAATTGATCGACTGAAATCTCTTGAGGCACATGCGCAGCTTTCAGGAACTTCATCAGAGCTTTGGCATGAGCTTCTGAATACTTTAATAGAGACAGCATTGAGATTTTTGAAACAGTGTGCCCCAATTGTTCGACAATATTGTAATCACTCTTGCAGATGATTTTCAATATTTCCTCCATTTCTTGCTTCGATGGATCTTCAACAGTGACCTCCACCGGTATTTGAACTGGCTCGACTTGTGGCTCTTTGCCTCGAGCGTTGATATCTTGATTAGGAACTGGGACCTGGACTGGACCGGTAGCAACATTTGGAGAAATTTCTGGTGAAAAGATCCTTCCACTTCTCGTGATCTTGCTGGTACCCACAATATTATCCACAGTTGGAGCAGTAAAATTCAGGGCCTCTTTGGTCAAGGTATCCTGTTTAACTCCATGGACATAAACATTAGTGTCGTAACCCCACGGGACAGATTTGTCTGAGGAGTATGGAAATGGAGTTGGACTAGCAATGATTACTGATGCCACCTTGAGTGTAGCGGAAATTTTGAAAGGAGCCTTGGCAGAGATTTTGAATGGTAAGCTGGAGATCACTGAGACATCCTCTATTCTCATCCCGTTTGCAAAGACTTCGCATAAAACATCCATAGAAGGGAGCCTCTCAAACATAATGATACGGCGATCCATCCATTTTTGAATTCCCATTCTCAGATTTTCACAACCATTGGGCAGGCATGTGCAATAAAAGCAATCAGGGTCACAACGTGGAAAGTAACCAGCTCGGATTAGCTTTCCTTTGACTTCAAGGAGCGGAGTTGACAATTCGGTCACATCATAGATGTAAACAGTGTCTAGGATAGCGTTGACAGTTTTGTCATGCTTCGGCATGGGTGCCGTGATGACATTTGGAGTTTCTGGAGGATCGAACTCAATTTCCCTAGCATCTATCATGTCTTGTATTTTATTTTTCAGGGCCCAACAGTGATCTGCGTCATGTCCTGGACAGTTTGAGTGATACGCACACGTTGCATCGGGGCGATAACTCGGAGAGGAAGTGTTGACATTCTTTGGAGGATCTTTTAATGTGATCAGATCTGCTTTTAGCAAATGCTGCAATGCCTGAGAGATCGGCATATTGATTCTGGTGAAATTTCTTCTTGGCGCATCTGGTCGACGCGTATATTTTGGCTATTGGTCTTTTTGAGGTACAGATGCGGAGATCAGAAATGCCCCTACAGATTGGTGCTGCTCACTTTTGCGACCTTTCTGAATTTGCATTGTATTGACCTCATTTCTCCCACTAATGGGCCTTTTTGTAGTACCAGAAGAAGAGCCTATTTGAATTTTTTCCATTTTGAATGCCACTTTCGACACGTTCTCCAGTCAATATCAGGTCAGTGAAACCTGATGATGAGCTTCCCAACAAATGACTATAGAAAGGGCCAGTTAAAGTGCCCATGAACATGTCGACCAGCTCGCGATCAGATAAGGGTGGTTGAACCCTTCCAGCCATATCTCTCCACTTTTGTGCATATCCTTTGAAACTTTCTTTTGGTGCCATGGACATGCCCCTTAGTTGAGTACGGGTTGGTGCAAGATCAGCATTGTATTGATACTGTTTGTAAAAAGCAGCAGCTAAATCTTCCCAGGTATGAACTTTGGTACTTTCCAGCTGGTAGTACCATTCGAGTTGTGTACCCGACAGACTTTCTTGGAAGAAGTGAATCCACAATTTGTTATCTGTTGTGTGAGGTTGTATCTTCCTTACATAGGACCTCAGATGTAGTTTTGGGCAAGAAACTCCATCATATTTCGCAAAGATAGGAACTTTGAACTTTGGAGGGATAACAACATCTGAGATGAGTCTCAGATCATTGAAATCTAAGCCAGGTATTTTTTGTATCTCCATAGCTTTCATGCGTTCCTCCAACTGCTGGTACTTGTCATCATCCTGTTCGTCTCCAGAATGATAATCTTCTTCATTAGAAGAGAGAGAGGGTTTGGCAGAACCCTGGTTGCTGTGATTGTCTCCTTGTTCACCATCACCGACTATTTCAGGGATCGGTGGCTTTTTGAACTTTTTGGCTGGGATTTTGATCTTTCTTTTCAGTTGGCTCAAGCCTACAGATCCTTTGGGCTTCTTTTCCTTTTTGATTATCAGGGCTTTCAGCTCTTGTTTCCCCTTTGCCAGTTTCAGAATTGCCACTTGAACTTGGGCGTTCTGTGCTTCGAGATTCTTGATGCTTGTTTCAGATTCCATCTCTTCTGACTGAAATAAACAGCGAGGAGATGAGAAATCCGTCATGTGAACCTGTTATGCAATGTGTATGAATGCAATGTATATGCAATGAATGAAATGTATATGCAATGAATGAAATGTATATGCAATGTTTTCAAGGATCTTAGAGTTTAGATTTGTTAAAACAAAAGAAAAACAAACATTTGTTAGTCAAACAATTTATTATTATTTTTTTCTTCTTATTTTTTCTTTTTCTTTTGCCTCATTCGGGCTTACAAAACAGAAATAAATAAAGTGAAGGATCCCTCAGGTCTCCCATGGACGCTTTCTCTTAGCACCCAGGAATGTGTTGATCTGCTGCTCTTCTTGGAGTTGTCCGGTGAGCTCCAATAGTCTTCTCTCATAGTCTTGACAATGTGCTTTGAAGGTATCTCTTTCCTCTTTTAGTTGAACCCAAGATTTCTGCAACTCTTCCAGGTCAGTTGGCATATCCGGATGTAGAATAACTTGAGGTTCGTCTCCTTCGACTTCTGGCTCAATAGTCATAGGTAGAATAGCGGGATAGGGCATGATGAGTTTCTGAGCATGAGCCCGCACCCATCTGAGGTAAGGTTCCATAGGGATAGAATTCCATTGCCCCAAAGTTTTGCTTTCTATTCTATAGACACTGCCCCACGCATGTATAAACCTTCGTCGGTGTCTGTGGGAATCATCCTCGTAATCAAACACAATGCCACGGATAATCATGTCATGAGGACCGTTGCTCCGTGCATATCCGAATTGGCGTAAAGCTAAAGAGGGATTGTAAGTGATGCCCCCTTTGATGCCAAGTAGTGGCACATTAGGGTACTTGAAGGATAGAAAAACACTTAGAAAGGGGGGGGGGGGGTTTGAATAAGTGTAGCTTTAAAAACTTGACCGATAAAAATAAATTGCACAGTTATTTTTATCCTGGTTCGTTGTTAACTAAACTACTCCAGTCCACCCCCGCAGAGATGATTTACCTCAACTGAGGATTTAATCCACTAATCGCACGGATTACAATGGTTTTCCACTTAGTCAGCAACTAAGTCTTCCAGAGTCTTCTGATCACACACTGATCACTCCAGGAACAACTGCTTAGATACCCTCTAAGACTTTCTAGAGTCTTCTGATCCACACGATCACTCTAGTTACAACCTGCTTAGATAACCTCTAAGACTTCCTAGAGTATTCTGATCAAACACTTGATCACTCTAGTTCCTTACAACTTAATGTAATCAAATCTAAGAGTATTACAATTGCTTCTTAAAAGCTATAATCACAACTGTGATATTTCTCTTAACGTTTAAGCTTAATCTCACTAATATATTACAACAGCAATGTAGTGAGCTTTGATGAAGATGAAGATTCTGAGCTTTGAATAGAACAGTGTTTCAGCAAGTTAATATTCACAGAGTCGTTAAGAATTGGTAACCTTGCTTCTCATCAGAACTTCATATATATAGGCACTTGAGAAGATGACCGTTGAGTGCATTTAATGCTTTGCGTGTTCCGTACAGCATCGCATTTAATGTTATACGCTTTTGTCAACTACCTCGAGCCTTGTTCACGCTGTGTCTACTGACGTTGCCTTTAATAGCTTCTAACGTTCCTTTTGTTAGTCAGCGTAGCCTGCCACTTGTACTTCCTTCTGATTTGATGTTGGTGAATACAATCAGAACTTCAGAACTTCAGTGCTTCTGTGCGTGATACCATCAGAACTTCTGTGCTTCTGATCTCATGTTCTTCTGATGCTTCCATAGACCCATGTTCTGATTCTGCTTCGACCATCTTCTGATGTCTTGCCAGACCATGTTCTGATGTTGCATGCTGAACCCTTGAGACAAAGCTTCTGAGCGCTGAATTATGCATACTCTTTATATATTTCCTGAAAAGGAAATTGCATTGGATTAGAGTACCATATTATCTTAAGCAAAATTCATATTATTGTTATCATCAAAACTAAGATAATTGATCAGAACAAATCTTGTTCTAACAATCTCCCCCTTTTTGATGATGACAAAAACATATATAAATGATATGAATTTGCGATCAGAAAGAGCAGACGGCAAAAGACAAATTACACAGCTATAGCATAAGCATGTGAATATGTCTCCCCCTGAGATTAACAATCTCCCCCTGAGATAAATAATCTCCCCCTGAAATAAATACTCGAAGAACTTTAATAAAAGACTTCCCTGATTATTTCGGTAGAGACGATCACATAAGCTTCTGTCTTCAGAGAATTCATAGCTTCTGACTTCTGCTTCCATTGGACAGCTTCAGAACTTGAATTTCTTTGATCATCAGAACATTCACAACTTCTGATTCCTGCTTCCATCTAGGACAGCTTCAGAACTTGAATTTCTTTGATCTTCAGAACATTCACAGCTTCTGATTTCTGCTTCCATTTAGGACAGCTTCAGAACTTGAGTTTTCTGGATTTTTAGAACATTCACAGCTTCTGATTTCTGCTTCCCTCGGATAGCTTCAGAGCTTTGAATTTCTACCAACATCACTTCATGCTAGATTTGTATCAGAACATTGTTGAATGTACCAGAGCATCATCAGAGCATCTCTACATCCTGAAATGTTACAGAACAAAACTAAACGACAAAAGTCAGCATGAACGAGTCAGAACATAAAATGTATATTAGAACACATGATATGTATTAGAGCCATATAGGCTAAAATAATGTATCAGAGCAAATAGAATTTTGTCAGAACAAATAGACAAATATGGATCAAATTCTATTATCAGTGCTTCTGATTCTGAAGCTTGACAGCACTCAGCTTGCTTCAGTTTCCATAAGCTTATTCTTTTTACAGAATAACGCTTCTTATGGTTTTGCTTCTTGTGTGCTTTGAAGATTCTCTTCATTTCTTTATACCTGCAAAACACTTAAACCATATAGAACTTGCAGTTCTTGTTAGTGAAAGCAACTGATTAAATCAAATCATTTATCACATATTTCTCCCCCTTTTTGTCATATCATCAAAAAACAGAAAAGATTCAGAGACAACAAAAAGAAACACACGGAGGAAGAAGATGATTTCATTGAAGTTCAAACATCAGGTACAGAAGTACATGAAGATAAGTAAGATCAGATGCACAAAAACAGATGCAGCAAAAAGAAAGAAACAGCATAGACTCAATCTAAGATGGCCCTAGCCTTGACAGGATCTTGGCCAGCATCTCTTGAACCTCATTGTTGTGTCCAACTTGCCTCACCATGAAAGCTCTAAACTCAGCATTGAGTGAGCTTTGCTCATCCTGTCTCTTCTGAATTTCTTCCAGAGTCCTTGCAAGACGAGAAGATTCATCAGAAGAAGCTTCACCGCTTTCAACCACAGGAATAGCAACTTGATCTGTAGCTTCCATGGATAGATCATTTGCAGGGATTTCCTCAACAGGATCTGATTCAGCAACATGATCTTCAACATCTGCTTCTTGCATAGAAGCATCTCCATATTCTGCAGCAGGAATTTCCGAGTCTCCATTCTCAAGTGCCTGAAGAATGGCAGCTAGATTCCTGGGAGCAGAAGGACCTTCAACTTCTGGTGGGTCAACAACTTCTGGAATGACCAAGCTTGGGTCTTTCTCAGAAGGGTTTTCCCTCAGATAGTCAAAGAGAGTCTTGAAGTCTCCGAGCAGAACAGGATAATCAGGAATAAAGATAACAATATCCCTGCATGGATTTGCTTCCATTTCAGCAGCCAGTCTTAATTGTTCCATCTCATCCAAGAAGGGCTTCTCTTCCAACAGATGTCTTCCTTTGAGACTAGCAAACCAGAAGTCTTCATAATTCCTCAGAATTCCACGAGGCCGTGGGGCAGCAGCCACTAGTCTTTTCTGTACTCCCATTGCTTCTTCTTGAAACACCTTGCGAAATCTTTTCCAGATATTTCTTGTAGAAACATCATTCAGACCATTTAGGAAGGCTTCCTTCAGAAGGTCTAAGCCATTGATTACCTCATATCTGAAAAGTTCCAGGTAGGTAGAGAGTTCAGGTTCAGGCGGGTTGAGGGTGAATTTGTAGTCCGGGTAGAGAGGACAAAAGGGTTTTGATTTTCTGGTAGGTAAGGGATGGGATACAGAAGGTGGAGGTGCGGTGGATGAGGAGGAGGGAATAACTGAGAGAATGATTGATGAGGATGGATTATTTGTAAAGGGAATTGGTGAGAAAGTCTTATCAGAAGGAGTTGGGGGAAGAATATTTAGAGGAGTGGGATTTAGAATGGGAGAGGAGGAGGTTGATGGAGAAGGATTTGGTAAGGTGAAGTTTATTTTTGGTTCAGATGGAGGTGATTGGAAGGATGGTTTAGGGACAGAGGGAGGTGGAGTAAAAACCTGCCTGGAGATTTGCACAGAAGAAGAAGATCTGGTTCTGCGAAAGGAATCTCTAATCCTTTTCTCCCTTCGTTCTTCAGAGTCCACCTTGTCAGGATCAAGGGTGACTCTCAACTTCTTGGCTTCCTTAGCCTCATCTTCTCGGGCTTTTCTTTTAAACCTAGCCTTTTGTTCCTTCTGATCCTTCTTCAAAAGGTCAGCCTTGGACGGAAGTACTCTGCCACGGATCCAAGCAGGATCAATATCTGATTGCTTCCTAACACAATCTTCCAGGTAAGACTTGACAACCTGATGCAGTTCTTCTTGAAACAAGGAGGCAAAACCTTCAACAGCAACTCTTCTTGAGAGAATGTCAGGAAAGCTTGAGCACACAGAAGGTACATTTTGAATGAGTTCTAATCTGAACAAATCCACACCATTGAAAATGGGACCTTGAACTACTCCAAGCAAATGGGATGCATTGAGTTTTCTGATGGAGTCCAGCACTTTGCTTTCAATAAGAATGTCTGAAATCATTCTTCCAAACGGAATAGTCGTTCTTGAAAGATGAGGGTACTTCGCCCTTTCCTCTTCTCTTGACTCAAAGATTGAAGTCTTCAGATTCTCAAACAGAATATGAGAAATGTTGATCTCAGTCTTTTTGCCAATGCAGAAAAGAGTGTGCTTGTGATCTGGACTGATGTAAGAAGAGGAGAGCATCCTTTTTCTGTGGTGAAGAGAACCCAGAATAATCTCAGCCCATACTCTATAAAATGGCCTCAAGGTGCCTGTGTTATTCGAGTCAATCCCAGAAGACTGAGAGATTTGTTTTTCAACTATCGACCAATCAACAGATGCATGTCGAAAACCAGACCAACCTTCTTCATCATTCAGATTGTATAGCTTCCTGATCAGTTTTTCAGAGATAACCACTTCATGCCCTAGCACGAATGAAATGATGGCCGTTGGGGTAACCGTTGCATGTACCCAGAAATCCTTCACAAGATCAGGATAAATTGGACCAACCAATCTATTAAGGTACTTGGACAATCCTTGCTCAAGGATTCTTGCATCACACTTAAAGCCATTCGCTTTAAGATTGTTTAAGTCCACAGCAGTTTCACATAAAACCTCCAAGTCCTTCGTGGGTATCAAGCAAGTTTTCAAAGGAGCATATTCATAATTTCGTAGAAGGATTTGTGAAGAAGTAAGTCTTTCTTTTGAGGAAGATGAACAAGAGGAAGAGTTCATGATGATTATGCCGTAAGATCAGAACAAAGACTAGGGTTTGTAAAAAAAACAGATGCAGCGAAAAGAAGATGTAGAACAAAATAGAGAGAAGGAGAAAAGAATGAAGTTGAAGCGGGCTATTTAAAAGATTTGAAAATAATTAAATCATTTTGCATTAAATGAGAAATGACATTAGGAGAGATAGCATGGTAAATGAAATGATTTAATACAGTTACCTAGGTCGGCGTCTTTTCAACTGCACGCTTCGTACTGACCGTAGAGACACGTGTTCATCATCAGATAATGGATGACAGGTGTGAAATATTCAATAGGCTTTACGCCTTCTGATTCCGATCACTGCTTCTGACTTGATCAAGTTTCTCTTCTGGAAACACTCCTTCTGAAGTGTGCTGATGTAAATCTGAATGATCTTCTGATCCATTACTTCTGATATACACAGCTTCTGGAGATTCACTTCTTTGTTCTGCAGCTTCTGATAAGACAAAACTGTATCTGCAGAAATTCTTAAGCTGCTTTGTTTCATTGGAACCAAGTTTATCATCAAACCAGATATTGATTGATTCTTCTACAATCAATGTTTCAATATTGTATATTCTGTAGCATTTAGAGCATTCAGAATAATCAAGAACGAAACACCATTGCTTTAGAAACAAACAAAACAGATGGTTCCAAGACTAATAAACTTTCTTTTCTGATCTCCTACGAACATAGTTTCTTCAACAGATTTAAGTACCAGAACTTGGAAGACAGTCCTTCTTCCCTTCAAGTGTTGAGACCAACTTGAGTCCAGGTGACATGACATGTTGACTTTTATCTTCTTTGTCGCCAAGAGAATCTGCAAAAGAAATAGTCTTTTTCTTTGGTACCCACATCTTCTTGGGTCCTTTCTTGTTAGTTCTCCTCAAGTTTTGATTGAACTTGGGTTTAACATTGTAAGCAGAAGGAGAAACAGCATGATAATTCTTAATATGAGTTTCATGATATTTCCTAGGTTGTGTCACATGCTTTTTGGTGTGTGTTATGTGAAAACTTTGAGCATGTGAAGTGTGCCTAATATCGTGGGAGTGGCCATACTTGAACTGATCATACAATGGCTTGTATGTGATTTTCATTTCATTAACAGGTTCAAGTTTGTATGGGGTTTCGCCCTCAAAACCAATGCCGACTCTTTTGTTTCCAGACACAGCATATATCCTAGAAGCTAGCTGACTTCTGCCAATACTTCTAGATAAGAACTTCCTGAAACTTAAATCATATTCTTTCAGAATATGGTTTAGACTAGGAGTGGATTTTTCTGAATCAGAAGGAGATCCAACATTATTGGATAATTTTAAAAGTTTTTCTTTTACTTCAGAATTCTCCAACTCAAGCTTCTTTGTTTCAAATTCAAATAGCTTTTTCAGCTTTTTGTATTTGAGACTAATCTGAGACTTGAATTCCAGAAGTTTTGTTAGACTGGAAACTAACTCATCTCTAGTAAGTTCAGAAAATACCTCTTCAGAATCTGATTCTGATGTAGATTCTGATCCGTCATCTTCTGTCGCCATCAGCGCACAGTTAGCCTGCTCATCTTCAGAGTCTGAATCATCTTCTGACTCATCCCAGGTTGCCATAAGACCTTTCTTCTTATGAAACTTCTTCTTGGGATTTTCCTTCTGAAGTTTTGGACATTCATTCTTGAAGTGTCCAGGCTCATTGCATTCATAGCACATGACCTTCTTCTTGTCAAATCTTCTGTCATCAGAAGATTCTCCACGTTCAAATTTCTTTGAACTTCTGACGCCTCTGAACTTCCTTTGCTTGTTCTTCCAGAGTTGATTTAGCCTTCTGGAGATCAAGGACAGTTCATCTTCTTCTTCAGATTTTGATTCTTCAGGATCTTCTTCTCTAGCCTGAAAAGCGTTAGTGCATTTCTTGATATTGGATTTTAATGCAATAGACTTACCTTTCTTTTGAGGCTCGTTTGCATCCAGTTCAATTTCATGACTCCTCAGGGCACTGATCAGCTCTTCCAAAGAGACTTCATTTAGATTCTTCGCAATCTTAAATGCAGTCACCATAGGACCCCATCTTCTGGGTAAGCTTCTGATGATCTTCTTTACGTGATCAGCCTTGGTGTATCCCTTGTCAAGAACTCTCAATCCAGCAGTAAGAGTTTGAAATCTTGAAAACATCTTTTCAATGTCTTCATCATCCTCCATCTTGAAGGCTTCATACTTCTGGATTAAAGCGAGAGCTTTAGTCTCCTTGACTTGAGCATTTCCTTCATGAGTCATTTTCAAGGACTCATATATGTCATAGGCCGTTTCCCTGTTAGATATCTTCTCATACTCAGCATGAGAGATAGCATTCAGCAAAACAGTTCTGCATTTATGATGATTCCTGAAAAGCTTCTTCTGATCATCGCTCATTTCTTGCCTTGTCAGCTTTATGCCACTGGCATTTACCGGATGTTTGTAACCATCCATCAGAAGATCCCGTAGATCACCATCTAGACCAAGAAAGTAACTATCCAGTTTATCTTTCCAGTATTCAAAGTTTTCACCATCAAATACCGGCGGTCTAGTATAACCATTGTTACCGTTGTGTTGCTCAGCAGAGCCAGATGTAGATGTAGACTTTGCAGTTTCATCAGCCATCTTTTACTGAAGCGTTTTTCTCTTCCTGAATCTTTTCTAAACACGGTTAAGTGCTTGCACCTTAGAACCGGCGCTCTGATGCCAATTGAAGGATAGAAAAACACTTAGAAAGGGGGGGGGGTTTGAATAAGTGTAGCTTTAAAAACTTGACCGATAAAAATAAATTGCACAGTTATTTTTATCCTGGTTCGTTGTTAACTAAACTACTCCAGTCCACCCCCGCAGAGATGATTTACCTCAACTGAGGATTTAATCCACTAATCGCACGGATTACAATGGTTTTCCACTTAGTCAGCAACTAAGTCTTCCAGAGTCTTTTGATCACACACTGATCACTCCAGGAACAACTGCTTAGATACCCTCTAAGACTTTCTAGAGTCTTCTGATCCACACGATCACTCTAGTTACAACCTGCTTAGATAACCTCTAAGACTTCCTAGAGTATTCTGATCAAACACTTGATCACTCTAGTTCCTTACAACTTAATGTAATCAAATCTAAGAGTATTACAATTGCTTCTTAAAAGCTATAATCACAACTGTGATATTTCTCTTAACGTTTAAGCTTAATCTCACTAATATATTACAACAGCAATGTAGTGAGCTTTGATGAAGATGAAGATTCTGAGCTTTGAATAGAACAGTGTTTCAGCAAGTTAATATTCACAGAGTCGTTAAGAATTGGTAACCTTGCTTCTCATCAGAACTTCATATATATAGGCACTTGAGAAGATGACCGTTGAGTGCATTTAATGCTTTGCGTGTTCCGTACAGCATCGCATTTAATGTTATACGCTTTTGTCAACTACCTCGAGCCTTGTTCACACTGTGTCTACTGACGTTGCCTTTAATAGCTTCTAACGTTCCTTTTGTCAGTCAGCGTAGCCTGCCACTTGTACTTCCTTCTGATCTGATGTTTGTGAATACAACGTTTGAATATCATCAGAGTCAAACAGCTTGGTGCAAAGCATCTTCTGATCTTCTGACCTTGAAGTGCTTCTGTGCGTGATACCATCAGAACTTCAGTGCTTCTGATCTCATGTTCTTCTGATGCTTCCATAGACCCATGTTCTGATTCTGCTTCGACCATCTTCTGATGTCTTGCCAGACCATGTTCTGATGTTGCATGCTGAACCCTTGAGACAAAGCTTCTGAGCGCTGAATTATGCATACTCTTTATATATTTCCTGAAAAGGAAATTGCATTGGATTAGAGTACCATATTATCTTAAGCAAAATTCATATTATTGTTATCATCAAAACTAAGATAATTGATCAGAACAAATCTTGTTCTAACAGGTACTCTCCACAATGATCAATGATAGTAATGTCTCTTTGAAAGAAGTTGTTCCACCGAATATCTGAATGAGACAAAGACATAATCCTGCGAGACCATTGCATTCTTTGTTCATTTCTCAACACTGATCGGGGAAGATGAAATGTAAACCACCTAGCCAGTAGTGGTATACAGCACATAAGAGTTCCTCGTTTCTTCATGGTACGAGTGTGTAGAGAATGTAGAATGTCTCCCAGCAATGTTGGTACCGGGTTATGGGTTAGGAAAAGGTTGATGATGTGCACACTTATGAATTGGTCGGGATTAGGGAATAAAACCAACCCATAGATCAAAAGAGCCACAACCTCCTCAAAAGCTGGATAACTTTTGTTTTCTAGTAGTAATCGAGCCTTTTCTGTAACACCCCAAATTTAATTAAATTGGTTAATTAAATTATTGAAGGATTTAAATATTTGATTTAGTCGAATTTGGATTGTCAGTGTTATTTAAGGGCGTATTTGGAATTATATAAATTGAAGTCGGATAGTCGGAAAATAATATTAAGAATAATATTATTTATAAGTCGGAATTATTATATTGAAAAAATTATTATTATAAGTGATATAATTGATTATTTGAGTTATATCTCTTATTGGGCCTAAATTGATTTTGGAGGATATTAAATAAAGAGAGGATTTAAACACTAAGCCCAATTGGTTTTATATTAGGGTTTTAGAGAATGAGAAGTGTAGTTTGTCATTTTGGAGAGAACAAAGTTTGAAGAGAAGAGAAAGAGGCAAGTTTTGAAGGAGAAGAACAAGCTTAGAGATTTCATCCATGGTGTCAAATTGAAGATGCAAATAGAGACCCATTGAGTTCCTTCCATTGAATAAGGTATGGGTGGGGTTCTCTTCCTATAATGGGGCTTATGAAATATTGTATGTGGGGATTGGATGTGTAGATTTATTACTATTGCTTGTGTTAATGGTTGCTGGAAAATAGATAATCTACATGAATAATATGAAGTTAAAATACTGCTTTTTAATTGTTGTTGTGGTGGTTGTTCGAGTGAAGAAAATTAAGGTATAGATTCTAGTTAATTTTTTCTTCCTGTTACTGCTGAGATGTTGTTGCTGCCGTATTGAATTTGAAAAGGGAATGAGAAGCGGCGCTGTCCCCAAGCTTACGGCGGCCGACACGTCTGCGTGATGGGTGTCTCACAATGAGACGGACATCCCCATCTTTTCCAATATATCAAGTGCCCCTTTGTTTTATTCTATTTTCTTTATGGAAAATTTGTATTGAAAACATTCTTTTTTTATTTTGTTTGCTGACATAATATATATAACCGTGAGTAAATATATATATATATGTATCATAGGAGAAGTTAAGGTGGACCTTCAATGACTTAGTTTTGGTTAAATTAGGTGCAGGAAAAGGCATATAATTAGTAAGAGGTGTGTAATATAGAATTAATAAAACGTAAATAGTTCCGTTTGATCGAAATAGTCGAATTAAGCGGTATAATTAGTTGCCCGGAATTTGATAAAAATTTATGTGGTAGTTAAGTTAAATTAGTAGATTAACGTGGTGATGTTATTTTGTTGAAATTGTGATATTTTACGAATCGACCGAAATTGAATTTTAATTTAAATATTTTTTTATAAATAAATATTGGTTTTGTGATAGAAATTGACACACATTTTAGGAATAGAATATAATGGAATTGAAATTAATATTATTTGTAACAATTTTAGGAATTTTGGAATTAGAGATAAATAATTAGATTAATAAGCTAATTTAAATTATTTTAATTTGAATAGAGTTGTTAGAGTTGCTAATAGAGTTGTCAATAGAGTTATTAAATTTGTCAATAGAGTTGTTAGAGTTGACAATAAAGTTGTTAGAGTTGTTTTGAATTACTAAGAGTCATACTTTTGTTTGTTTTGAGTAATTTTGACATGTTTAGAGTTGTTAGTGTATAGTGTCAGTGTTTTCTTTTTCATTGGAACTTTAACAATTCATATCTTTTGAACCGTAACCCCGTTTGAGTCTCCGTTCGAGGCGTTAGAAAGCTAGCGTGATATTCTTTTCAATAAAAATGGTCTTGAACAATAGAATGCTAGAAATTGGAAATGGAGTAGAAATAGAAGTTAATTAAATTAATATAGTGTGATTATTAGTTGGTTGATTAAATTAATAGTTGAATTAATTTCAATGTGTTTAATTGATTAGAATATAATTTGGAATTAGATTAACTATTTGGTTGTCGGTAAATTACGATATTTTGAGAATTCATCCGTAATTGTGTTTTGACTTGAATATGTATGTTTAGAAATATATATTATTATGTCAATGATGTTGTTTTGATATTGATTCTCTGTGGGTAGTTGGATAGCATTAATTTTAATGATTAGTTGCTTGATTTTAAATGTGTATGTTCATATATAATTGGCAAAATGAGAATTAACATGAGATAGTATGGTTACTAGTGTTAATTGGATTTTGTGAATCGTAATTGATTAATTGGCCTTTTATATGTGAATGATATGTATGTGTTGTGAATGTTGTGTACAATTGGTGGATAATTCATCGAGTTGAATTATTGTGATATGCTAAATATTAAGATGGTAGAGATGATCTTAATTGCATATGTTTGTCAACATTATACGTGCATTCATGTCATGGTGTGCCTTGAAACAAAGGTGGTTTGCTTTGAAACAAAAGCGGGGCTTGAATTCTAGAGTGAATTCGGAAAGCGGTAAACTATATGTTTACATTTGGTGGCTTTGATCTTGTCCGGATCTGAAGCGTGGCTAGATTCTATATGAATTGGAAGCGGTGGAACTTTGGGTCCACATTGGGTACCACATGCATAGAGTCACATGTCTTGCATTGAGTCACATTGAGGTTAAGTGATGTTTGAATATATGCATTTATGTGATTGTCATGTGTACATGAGATGTGATAATTGAAATTGGTGATGTTTTGATATATAATTGGTTAAACGTGTGAATATGTGATAATGATGGTTTGTGTATATATTTGAGATAATAATATTGAATCTTTTGAGTATTATACTATTGAATTTTGTGATTACTTGAATATGTGAAATTTATTAGAGGATACTATTTACATGATTATGACTTGTTGTGTGATGAAAAGTATGTGAGACTAATGAACTGTAGAAGTATGATGTGTATAGTAGCTATTGATACTTGTGAGGTGATGATTTTATATGTCTGAATCCTAGCATGCAATTTATCATACGCCCACTTATATGATTTGATATCTCACCCTTTTCTCTTGTTTCGCCGTTGCCTTTATATTGGCAACGTGCAGGTATTCAAGTATGAAGATTTAGTTGCCGTTACTCGAGTCGGTTGTCGCTCTGATACGTAGCACTCTGGGGGGAACGATTTATACTATTATTGATGTTGCTATTTAATTGTTTCATTTTGGTTGGACAAAATGTTAAGTTAACTGAAGATATTTTATTGAATACATTCTTAAGTGATTCCGCTGTGTTTTAATAAAATAAGTTATTCTATTTCAAAGGTGCTATGTATCCGCTTTATGCGACGAGGTGATTTGTTTTGTTTTGATTATGTGACGCCTCATTTGTTTATTGAGAAATTTTGAAAAACTCTGATTTATATATATTTGCCGGGTAGAAATGGGGTGTTACATTTTCCATTAAGAACTTAGCAAGCAAACCCTTAACTCCACTCTTTGTTTCCCAATTGGACTCGATTTCTGACTTTCGCAAATGTAAGGCAGCGACAATGGTTTCAGGTTTTGGAATCCTTTCTAAACCAGTGAAAGGTAATTGATTTCGAATAGGTAATCCAGTTAGTTCAGAAAACTCTTCCAAGGTGGGTACTAACTAGTAATCAGAAAAGGTGAAGCAATGATGTTCGGGATCAAAGAACTGGAACAGGACCCGTATCATGTCTTATTCAAATTTTGAGGTAACCAAATGGAGTAGGTGACCGTGCTTTTCGGTGAATTGAACATTCCTGGGAAATTCTGATACTAAGTTTTTCAGTTCAGATGGTACCGTTGAGATGTTGATTCGGATGTAATCTCTGGTGGCGGGAGCCATTACCTGTAATAACAAAAGGTAAACTCTTTGATCCTTGAAATGATTAGTGAAAAATGATATGCTTATGATGCTTATGATGTTATGATGTCAAACATGTGGCACACACAAACAAATCAAACAATAGCCTTAAGTTTAAAAGCTTGCATGAAGTCCATAAGTGATACCCTCCCCACTGAAGTTGAGATGGTTAAAACCTGTCCTAGAATAGTATTCGGGTTCTATGATCCTTGGAGGTAACATCTCAATACGGCGCTCGGACGGCCGATCAAAATATTCCTCGAGGATAACTAACTTCGATCAACTTCAAAGCTAGCCACTTAATAGGCCACAAGTCAAGTTCAACTAAAAGGTTCTAAGACAAATTAGTGTTTAATGACATTTCGGAAGCCTAATATACTCCTTGATCGTTTTCAAGGGACATCAGTATAAACCAAAGTATCGCACTAACGGTGACTACCAGATCAACCGTATCGGTACATGCCGTACAGTTTCCTTGGTCTATTGTCACATACTTAAGGTATCTCGAGATTCGGGTTAGAATCTTTCACACAAGCAAAATACCCAAACAACCTTTTGAAAAATAGAGCAATCAAGTCAAACAATTGAAAACATCGGAATGATCTATTCTCTAAAGGTAACCCATTTTGAAAACATTTTGTTTTTTAGAAAAACTCCCCAGCAGAGTCGCCAGTTCTGTCGCGCGCTCGGTTTTTTGCCATACCTCTCACAGAGAGATACGCGAACTGACTCTTTTTGTTTCTGCTTTTGTGTTTGAAAATCAGAGAGTCGCCACCGACCTTTTATTTTATCCAATTAAGGAAAGGTTTATAAAAGAAACAGAAAAAAGACCTTTAAGAAATTCTGGGTAAGGGGGTAGGTTATACAAAGGGAAGGTTGAAGGATAGAAAAACACTTAGAAAGGGGGGGTTTGAATAAGTGTAGCTTTAAAAACTTGACAGATAAAAATAAATTGCACAGTTATTTTTATCCTGGTTCGTTGTTAACTAAACTACTCCAGTCCACCCCCGCAGAGATGATTTACCTCAACTGAGGATTTAATCCACTAATCGCACGGATTACAATGGTTCTCCACTTAGTCAGCAACTAAGTCTTCTAGAGTCTTCTGATCACACACTGATCACTCCAGGAACAACTGCTTAGATACCCTCTAAGACTTTCTAGAGTATTCTGATCCACACGATCACTCTAGTTACAACCTGCTTAGATAACCTCTAAGACTTCCTAGAGTATTCTGATCCACACGATCACTCTAGTTCCTTACAACTTAATGTAATCAATTCTAAGAGTATTACAATTGCTTCTTAAAAGCTATAATCACAAACTGTGATATTTCTCTTAACGTTTAAGCTTAATCTCACTAATATATTACAACAGCAATGTAGTGAGCTTTGATGAAGATGAGGATTCTGAGCTTTGAGTAGAACAGAGTTTCAGCAAGTTAATATGAGTTGTTTTTGTTCAGGATCGTTAACCTTGCTTCTCATCAGAACTTCATATTTATAGGCGTTTGGAGAAGATGACCGTTGAGTGCATTTAATGCTTTGCGTGTTCCGTACAGCATCGCATTTAATGATATACGCTTTTGTCAACTACCTCGAGCCTTGTTCACACTGTGTCTACTGACGTAGCCTGTAATAGCTTTTAACGTTCCTTTTGTCAGTCAGCGTAGCTTGCCACTTGTACTTCCTTCTGATCTGATGTTTGTGAATACAACGTTTGAATATCATCAGAGTCAAACAGCTTGGTGCAAAGCATCTTCTGATCTTCTGACCTTGAAGTGCTTCTGAGCGTGATACCATCAGAACTTCAGTGCTTCTGATCTCATGTTCTTCTGATGCTTCCATAGACCCATGTTCTGATTCTGCTTCGACCATCTTCTGATGTCTTGCCAGACCATGTTCTGATGTTGCATGCTGAACCCTTGAGACAAAGCTTCTGAGCGCTGAATTATGCATACTCTTTATATATTTCCTGAAAAGGAAATTGCATTGGATTAGAGTACCATATTATCTTAAGCAAAATTCATATTATTGTTATCATCAAAACTAAGATAATTAATCAGAACAAATCTTGTTCTAACAATCTCCCCCTTTTTGATGATGACAAAAACATATATAAATGATATGAATTTGCGATCAGAAAGAGCAGACGGCAAAAGACAAATTACACAGCTATAGCATAAGCATATGAATATGTCTCCCCCTGAGATTAACAGTCTCCCCCTGAGATAAATAATCTCCCCCTGAAATAAATACTCGAAGAACTTTAATAAAAGACTTCCCTGATTATTTCGGTAGAGACGATCACATAAGCTTCTGTCTTCAGAGAATTCATAGCTTCTGACTTCTGCTTCCATTGGACAGCTTCAGAACTAGAATTTCTTTAGATCCCTAGAACACTCACAGCTTCTGATTCCTGCTTCCATCTAGGACAGCTTCAGAACTTGAATTTCTTTGATCTTCTGAACATTCACAGCTTCTGACTTCTGCTTCCATCTAGGACAGCTTCAGAACTTGAATTTCTTTGATCTTCTGAACATTCACAGCTTCTGATTTCTGCTTCCATTTAGGACAGCTTCAGAACTTGAGTTTTCTGGATCTTTAGAACATTCACAGCTTCTGATTTCTGCTTCCCTCGGATAGCTTCAGAGCTTTGAATTTTTACCAACATCACTTCATGCTAGATTTGTATCAGAACATTGTTGAATGTACCAGAGCATCATCAGAGCATCTCTACATCCTGAAATGTTACAGAACAAAACTAAACGACAAAAGTCAGCATGAACGAGTCAGAACATAAAATGTATATTAGAACACATGATATGTATCAGAGCCATATAGGCTAAAATAATGTATCAGAGCAAATAGAATTTTGTCAGAACAGATAGACAAATATGGATCAAATTCTATTATCAGTGCTTCTGATTCATTCTTCTTTCTTGCTTCTGATTTCTGAAGCTTGACAGCACTCAGCTTGCTTCAGTTTCCATGAGTTTATTCTTTTTACAGAATAACACTTCTTATGGTTTTGCTTCTTGTGTTTGCTTTGAAGATTCTCTTCACTTCTTTATACCTGCAAAACACTTAAACCATATAGAACTTGCAGTTCTTGTTAGTAAAAACAACTGATTAAATCAAATCATTTATCACATATTTCTCCCCCTTTTTGTCATATCATCAAAAAACAGAAAAGATTCAGAGACAAACAAAACGAAACACACGGAGGAAGAAGATGATTTCATTGAAGTTCAAACAGCAGGTACAGAAGTACATGAAGATAAGTAAGATCAGATGCACAAAGACAGATGCAACGAAAAGAAAGAAACAACACAGACTCAATCTAAGATGGCCCTAGCCTTTACAAGATCTTGGCCAGCATCTCTTGAACCTCATTGTTGTGTCCATCTTGCCTCACCATGAAAGCTCTATACTCAGCATTGAGTGAGCTTTGCTCATCCTGTCTCTTCTGAATTTCTTCCAGAGTCCTTGCAAGACGAGAAGATTCATCAGAGGAAGCTTCACCGCTTTCAACCACAGGAATAGCAACGTGATCTGTAGCTTCCATGGATAGATCATTTGCAGGGATTTCCTCAACAGGATCTGATTTAGCAACATGATCTTCAGCATCTGCTTCTTGCATAGAAGCATCTCCATATTCTGCAGCAGGAATTTCCGAGTCTCCATTTTCAAGTGCCTGAAGAATGGCAGCTAGATTCCTGGGAGCAGAAGGACCTTCAACTTCTGGTGGGTCAACAACTTCTGGAATGACCAAGCTTGGATCTTTCTCAGAAGGGTTTTCCCTCAGATAGTCAAAGAGAGTCTTGAAGTCTCCGAGCAGAACAGGATAATCAGGAACAAAGATAACAATATCCCTGCATGGATTTGCTTCCATTTCAGCAGCCAGTCTTAATTGTTCCATCTCATCCAAGAAGGGCTTCTCTTCCAACAGATGTCTTCCTTTGAGACTAGCAAACCAGAAGTCTTCATAATTCCTCAGAATTCCACGAGGCCGTGGGGCAGCAGCTACACAGGCTTCCTGAAGTTCTAAAAACAGAGCATCTGATTCTCTGCGAAAGATCCTCCAGTAGTTCCGCATAGCAACATCATTCAATCCAGAACTTTCAGCAATTCTGAGAGTATCAAAGATACTTCTGAGATTCCTCTTTATGTTTTCAAAAACTACACCAATAGGGTATACAGGGCGCAATTTTATTTGGGTTTTTGAAAAGGCAGGGTTGGAAGTGAAGTACGGATGAGGTTCTCTATCCAACCTATAAGAAGATTCTGCTTCAGTATCAGAATCTAACACTACCACTTCAGCTTCAGGACGAGGCTTGGGAGTGTAGTTGCAATCACGGAGCAGCTGCTCATGTGATGCAGAGGTTGGAAGAGGAGAATCACAAAGATTGTTTTGAGAGGTGGAGGGAGTATGTTCAAGGGTGGCATTGAGAGAAGGTTGAGATGGAAAGAGAGTTTGAAGGGGTGGTATATCCAGAACAGGATTTATGGTAGGTGGAGAGGAAGGAATGGTTATAGGAGAAGATGGAGGTGTAAGAACTGGACAAAGACAGGTGATTCTGATGTGGCTTTTTCTGGTTCAGATATAGGGACAACCTTTATTGGTGCAACTTCTGAACGAACAGCAGGAACAGAATCAGGTTCAGAAATGCATATACCTTTGGAACCTCTCAGAAAAGCTTTGGCCACATCCTCAGTCTTCTTCTGCTTCTTGCTCTTCGGCTCTTCAATAATCTTTGCTTTGCCGCTAGAGATTTCTTTCCTTCTGACATATGCCAGAACTTCTGGTTGATTCTCAGCCTCTTGAGAGACATTTTCTTCATCAGACTCTTGAAGAATCATCTTCCTTTTTCTTGTTTTCTTCTTCTCAACAGCTTCTTTCCCTTTCTTCTCAAACTCATCAGAGACAGACTTAGCAACCTTTGCAATGACCTCTTTAGAAACATCTTGTTTCTTAGAGACAGCAGAAGGATAATCGTGCTTTCTTTTAGTCCTTTCTTCCTTCTTCTTATTTATTTTCATTGGAGCACCCTTCTCTTGATTTTTGAGATATTTATTTTCTTCTTGTGATAACAGATACCTAGTTTTGACTACAGGTACCTCACAGTTGAAGAAAGTTTCAAACTCAGCAAGAACAGGTGCTCTTCTGATTCTTGTATCAGTAAGAGGTTGAGGAGTCTTACTGATAGTCTTAATTACTTTCATTTTCTTCAAAGTGAATGCATTCAGACAAGCCCCAGATGTGACAGCAAGGTCTTTCACAATACCTTCAGATTCCAAGCTTTCAACAATCTTTGAATGCACCAAAAGATTTGAAATAATCCTTCCAAAAGGAATGATTGTTCCACCTTTTTCTCTGAAAGCGTTTCTGGAATCCTTTACTGCTTTCCACAAGTGGTTGAAGATGATGTAGATCGCATCAACCTTCTTCCTAGTGGCAATGCAATAAAGAATATACTTTTGCTCATTACTGATGAAATCCGAGGCATGTGTTGCTTTCCTATGGTAGAAACACCCAAGAATGATCTTTGTCCAGATTTTGTAGATATCTCTCAAATCCTTGACGTGTTTTGTTTTCTTGACATTTGGATAGAGAGTGGATAGAACATCTTCCCAAACTGCCCTTTTATCAATCTCAAAAGCCCCTTCAGGGTTTTTCAGATCAAACATCACTCTTAGGATGTTTTCAGTAATAACAACAAACTTTCCATGGACGAAGGAAAGTATTGATTTTGGGGCAACCACAGCATGTGCCCAGAATTCCTTGACAAGATCCGGATAAACTGGGCCAACGAACTCAGCGAACAACGAGGTCCATCCTTGAAAGATGATATCTTCTTTAAGATGAAATCCATGTTCTTCAAGGTTGTCAAAATCAACAATAAGTTCACATATAACTTCTAATTTGTCCTTGGGAATAGAGCATGCAACAACAGGAGTAAGTTGCAAAATTTCTTCTTGGAGATGGTGAGGAACAGATGTACCAACATTTTGGGATGAGAAGGCAGCCATGGATGCAGAATGAACGAACAGGAGAAGAGAACTGGGTTTTTGATTAGGGTTTTAGAAAAACGGCTAAGAACTTTTCAAACGAGAGAATGCAAGAAGAAAGAGAGACAAAGGAGCGAAAAAGATGTATGATATGATTTGAAAAGAATATAAGGAGACGAATATAAAATAGAAAATGAAAAAGAATAAATAAACAAAATGAATAATTTCAGAATCAAAAGAAATCATTTTCATTAAATGACGAGTGACGTGAGGAGAGAGATCGTGGTAAAAGAAATGATTTAAAACAGTTACCTAGGTCGGCGTCTTTTCAACTGCACGCTTCGTACTGACCGTAGAGACACGTGTTCATCATTAGATAATGGATGACAGGTGTGAAATATTCAATATGCTTTACGCCTTCTGATTCCGATCACTGCTTCTGAATTGATCAAGTTTCTCTTCTGGAAACACTTCTTCTGAAGTGTGCTGATATAAATCTGAATGATCTTCTGATTCATTACTTCTGATATACACAGCTTCTGGAGATTCACTTCTTTGTTCTGCAGCTTCTGATAAGACAAAACTGTATCTGCAGAAATTCTTGAGCTGCTTTGTTTCATCAGAAACAAGTTTATCATCAAACCAGATATTTATTGATTCGTCCATAATCAATGTTTCAATATTGTATATTCTGTAGCATTTAGAGCCTTAAGAATAATCAGGAACGAAACATCAATGCTTTAGAAACAAACATAACAGATGGTTCCAGGACTAATAAACTTCCTTTTCTGATCTCCCACGAACATAGTTTCTTCAACAGATTTAAGTACCAGAACTTGGAAGACAGTCTTTCTTCCCTTCAAGTGTTGAGACCAACTTGAGTCCAGGTGACATGTCATGTTGACTTTTATCTTCTTTGTCGCCAAGAGAATCTGCAAAAGAAATAGTCTTTTTCTTTGGTACCCACATTTTCTTGGGTCCTTTCTTGTTAGTTCTCCTCAAGTTCTGATTGACTTTAGGTTTAACATTGTAAGCAGAGGGAGGAACAGCATGATAATTCTTAATGTGAGTTTCATGATATTTCCTAGGTTATGTCACATGCTTTTTGGTGTGTGTTATGTGAAAACTTTGAGCATGTGAAGTGTGCCTAATATCATGGGAGTGGCCATACTTGAACTGATCATACAATGGCTTGTATGTGAATTTCATTTCATCAACAGGTTCAAGTTTGTATGGGGTTTCACCCTTAAAACCAATGCCGACTCTTTTGTTTCCAGACACAGCATATATCATAGAAGCTAGCTGACTTCTGCCAATACTTCTAGATAAGAACTTCCTGAAACTTAAATCATATTCTTTCAGAATATGGTTTAGACTAGGAGTGGATTTTTCTGAATCAGAAGGAGATCCAACATTATTGGATAATTTTAAAAGTTTTTCTTTTAATTCAGAATTCTCCAACTCAAGCTTCTTTGTTTCAAATTCAAATAGCTTTTTCAGCTTTTTGTATTTGAGACTGATCTGAGACTTGAGTTCCAGAAGTTCAGTTAGACCGGAAACTAACTCATCTCTAGTAAGTTCAGAAAATACCTCTTCAGAATCTGATTCTGATGTAGATTCTGATCCGTCATCTTCTGTCGCCATCAGCGCACAGTTAGCCTGCTCATCTTCAGAGTCTGAATCATCTTCTGACTCATCCCAGGTTGCCATAAGACCTTTCTTCTTATGAAATTTCTTCTTGGGATTTTCCTTCTGAAGTTTTGGACATTCATTCTTGAAGTGTCCAGGCTCATTGCATTCATAGCACATGACCTTCTTCTTGTCAAATCTTCTATCATCAGAAGATTCTCCACGTTCAAATTTCTTTGAACTTCTGACGCCTCTGAACTTCCTTTGCTTGTTCTTCCAGAGTTGATTCAGCCTTCTGGAGATCAAGGACAGTTCATCTTCTTCTTCAGATTCTGATTCTTCAGGATCTTCTTCTCTAGCCTGAAAAGCGTTAGTGCATTTCTTGATATTGGATTTTAATGCAATAGACTTACCTTTCTTTTGAGGCTCATTTGCGTCCAGCTCTATTTCATGACTTCTCAAGGCACTGATAAGCTCTTCCAGAGAAACTTCATTCAGATTCTTTGCAATCTTGAATGCAGTCACCATAGGACCCCATCTTCTGGGTAAGCTTCTGATGATCTTCTTTACGTGATCAGCCTTGGTGTATCACTTGTCAAGAACTCACAATCCAGCAGTAAGAGTTTGAAATCTTGAAAACATCTTTTCAATGTCTTCATCATCCTCCATCTTGAAGGCTTCATACTTCTGGATTAAAGCGAGAGCTTTAGTCTCCTTGACTTGAGCATTTCCTTCATGAGTCATTTTCAAGGACTCATATATGTCATAGGCCGTTTCCCTGTTAGATATCTTCTCATACTCAGCATGAGAGATAGCATTCAGCAAAACAGTTCTGCATTTATGATGATTCCTGAAAAGCTTCTTCTGATAATCGTTCATTTCTTGCCTTGTCAGCTTTACGCCACTGGCATTTACTGGATGTTTGTAACCATCCATCAGAAGATCCCATAGATCACCATCTAGACCAAGAAAGTAACTTTCCAGTTTATCTTTCCAGTATTCAAAGTTTTCACCATCAAATACCGGCGGTCTAGTATAACCATTGTTACCGTTGTGTTGCTCAGCAGAGCCAGATGTAGATGCAGGTGTAGACTTTGCACTTTCATCAACCATCTTTTACTGAAGCGTTTTTCTCTTCCTGAATCTTTTCTAAACACGGTTAAGTGCTTGCACCTTAGAACCGGCGCTCTGATGCCAATTGAAGGATAGAAAAACACTTAGAAAGGGGGGGTTTGAATAAGTGTAGCTTTAAAAACTTGACAGATAAAAATAAATTGCACAGTTATTTTTATCCTGGTTCGTTGTTAACTAAACTACTCCAGTCCACCCCCGCAGAGATGATTTACCTCAACTGAGGATTTAATCCACTAATCGCACGGATTACAATGGTTCTCCACTTAGTCAGCAACTAAGTCTTCTAGAGTCTTCTGATCACACACTGATCACTCCAGGAACAACTGCTTAGATACCCTCTAAGACTTTCTAGAGTATTCTGATCCACACGATCACTCTAGTTACAACCTGCTTAGATAACCTCTAAGACTTCCTAGAGTATTCTGATCCACACGATCACTCTAGTTCCTTACAACTTAATGTAATCAATTCTAAGAGTATTACAATTGCTTCTTAAAAGCTATAATCACAAACTGTGATATTTCTCTTAACGTTTAAGCTTAATCTCACTAATATATTACAACAGCAATGTAGTGAGCTTTGATGAAGATGAGGATTCTGAGCTTTGAGTAGAACAGAGTTTCAGCAAGTTAATATGAGTTGTTTTTGTTCAGGATCGTTAACCTTGCTTCTCATCAGAACTTCATATTTATAGGCGTTTGGAGAAGATGACCGTTGAGTGCATTTAATGCTTTGCGTGTTCCGTACAGCATCGCATTTAATGATATACGCTTTTGTCAACTACCTCGAGCCTTGTTCACACTGTGTCTACTGACGTAGCCTGTAATAGCTTTTAACGTTCCTTTTGTCAGTCAGCGTAGCTTGCCACTTGTACTTCCTTCTGATCTGATGTTTGTGAATACAACGTTTGAATATCATCAGAGTCAAACAGCTTGGTGCAAAGCATCTTCTGATCTTCTGACCTTGAAGTGCTTCTGAGCGTGATACCATCAGAACTTCAGTGCTTCTGATCTCATGTTCTTCTGATGCTTCCATAGACCCATGTTCTGATTCTGCTTCGACCATCTTCTGATGTCTTGCCAGACCATGTTCTGATGTTGCATGCTGAACCCTTGAGACAAAGCTTCTGAGCGCTGAATTATGCATACTCTTTATATATTTCCTGAAAAGGAAATTGCATTGGATTAGAGTACCATATTATCTTAAGCAAAATTCATATTATTGTTATCATCAAAACTAAGATAATTAATCAGAACAAATCTTGTTCTAACAAAGGTGTTAGCACCCTTTGTATCCATGGTTATCCATGGGCTCTTTAATTTGCTTAGCTCACTTGTTTTCAATTGCCTTTAAATGCTCGTATGTGGTTTCAAATACCTTTGTAAATTGAATTTGTAATGATCCTTGCGCGGATGTATACAAAGTGTTTTTATCTTTCAAAAGATGCTTTGGAAAAAAAGAGCGTTAACTTCGTAATGATCCTTGTTTGGATATATACAAAGTATTGTCTTTTTGAAAGTTTTATTTTGAAAAAAAACAATGATATATGAGAGATTTGTTTGTTTTGATTTGAGCAAGCAAATTAGGAGGTCTACCCTGAGTTATAAGGTCTTTATCCTATTTCCTTTAAAAATCTATCCTTTCACCGGATATAAACAAAAGTTCGATTTTGCGTTTGAAATAATAGAATTTGATTTTGATTTTGAAAAGAATGAGAAAAGGATTACCCTAAGAGGTGCAAGTGTGATTGTGTTTGGATTCAGATATTTTATCTTTGAAGTTAGTGATCTAACGATTCAATTTTAATCTTTGACATACACGCAGTTTATATGTGCTGGAATTTAAAATGCGGAAATGTAAAATGCGGAAAGTAAATCTACGCTATTACATCGATTGTGCAGGAAATGTAAACTACGCTATTTACATGAATTTGACAACCTATACATTTATCTAGGAATTTAAATTGCAAGAAAATAAAAGAAATGTTTTTGGATTTTTTCATGATTTGTTTTAATTATAATTAATGCATGATTAATTAAATTAAAATGAAAAAAAAAAGATGAAAATAAATTTAAACCTAAAAATTAAGCTTAAAATATGTTCAAAATGTTTGTTAATTAATTTTAAAACAAAACTAATTTTTTTGTTTTTTTTTTAATTGATTTGAAATCTATTAAGTTAATTAATACATAATTATATAAATAATTACACAAATAATTAAAACTTAAAGAGAAAATTATTCAAAATATTTACAAAATTAGTTCACAATATATAAACAATATTTAATATAAAGAACAATTTTTTTATGATTTTTGATTGGTTGAAAATAATTAAAAGATAAATATATGCATATTATCTAATTAATTATACAAAATATTTAAATTATAAATAAAAATAAAATATTTTTATATTAGAAAATAAAACATTATTTTAGAAACTTAAAAATATTTTTATTATGTTTTTTTTTATTTTTAAAACTATTTTTAATTAATTTAACAAAGAAATTAAAATAAAATAGAAAATAAAACAAAACAGTGATCCTGTGTGGTGATTTATGAGGGAACATGGTGTGGCTGCGTGTTTTGGAACGTTGGATGAGATTATGAGGTGATATATGGCTCAGATTGAGAGTCACATGAGGCGCATGGATAAAGGTGTAGCATGAGATCATGCTGACTTTGAGAGTCCAGCGTGGGGTCCACGCTAGTTGACCAGCGAATGGGAAGAGAAAGATATGCCACGCGTGCGGTCAAAGATTCAACCTCACTATTCATCATCTTCTTCCTTGGTACCTGCGGATTTTCTTGCAGACTTACCTGCGGATTTTCCTGCGGATTTTCTTTCAGATTTCCATGCTTTCAAAAAACCTACAAAAATGGTTATTAACAAAAACAAGGGGCACCCAGGTCACCTTAAAATGACCTCCTGAACATGATGGTGGCATTAGTTTTGGCTAAAAACGCTTGCATCATGGGATTCGAACGTTCACATGTTTGAAACTTCAAGAATGGTACATGTGTATTCTCACGTTAAAACTTGCATGTAAGTGTTAAAATCTTCCCTAAACCATCTTAGCAACTTGTTAGAAGTGTTAGTTGGTATTAAAACATGTTAAGTTGTGAGATTCAAAAGTTAGAAAAATGCATGAATAAGTAACTTTTAAAGCATGAGTTTTATGTACATGTAACCATGAATTATGATCTCAACTTACTATATTAGATCCCAGGAGATGATTGGAATGATTGGTTTGTATTAATAATGGTTGGAATATAGAATTCGAAAATTACAAAGTGTATGGAATTTTTGAGAAATTTTATGGAGTTTATGACTATGCTCTTGCTGTATTCGTGTCCCCCTCCTCCTTCTCTTTTGATGGAGTTTGCAGCTTCATTTATAGGCCATGTTGTGCTTAGAATCCAAGCCAAGAAACATTGATTGCCTTTGTTGAATTCTTGATTTTTTTATATTAAAACCTTTGAATTGTTGACCAAGTCTTGCTTCTCTTCAATGCTCTTGCCTTGTACCTCAATCTTCTGCAGAAAATTAAAGATTCTTGGATGACTCATGCTTAGAAACTAAGCTATCCATTATCCTTCCATTTTCCATTTTTATTTAATCTTAAAATAGGATAAAATTAAACCAAAAAATGGATAAAAATGGTGTGGGCTTTGTCTTGGTCGTGGGGGGCCCATTATATCATGGCAAACATGTTTGAACCATGAAAACTTGGCCCCATTTGGAAAAAATACATTTTCGAGCAATGTTGGTTTTATGCATTTTCCCAAAATTTAGCCAACTTCAACAAGGTGTAAATCCCTCAATTTTTGTCATATGAAGGAGATCTTGCACTTTTTGGAAACCTCAAAGAGTCCTCTAACCAATGTCTTTGGTCTCATGTCAAAATGATTTTTGATGCTCCTTGTGTATCCTTTTGAAAAAAGTGTCTTTTTGTTGACTTTGAAAATGACCTGTAATGTCTTGGTTCATATTTTTCAAATGGTGAACCTAATGACCATGGGACCAATTGTATTTGAAAGATAATTGAATTTCCTTCAAGATGAGCTTTGGTTTGAATTTTTTGGATGAAGGATGAGAGAGTTATGACCAGTCAAAGTTTAGTTGACTTTTTAGGAGAAAACCCTAATTTTGAATCTTAGGGTTTTGTTGATTTTTGATCTTTCCTTGATGAATTATGATCATCCAATGATCAAATGATGAATCCTTTGACAAAATATGGATTTTGACAAAAAATTTCATTTTTGACTGTCTGTTGACTTTTTGGTCAAACGGGTCGTCTGTTGACTGTTTGAGCTGCTGACGGTGCGTCTGAGTGAATTGAAATCTGAAAATTTGTATGATGGTACTTTGAGATATATGGAGGTCCATGAAATCCATTTGAGGTCTCAAAAACTTGTTTCTCCTGAAAAAAACAAGAAACCCTAATCAGGGACCGTTTGTGTAGGAGACAGTTAAGCGTACCTGATTTTTGTGCAGTGCTGAGTCTCTGCTAATCATGTGATATTCAGAAGACTTCTAGGACAAAAATCTTGGAATTTTGAAATGCAAAAGTTTGATTTGATTGATGGTACAAAACACGGAGAATTGTATTGTCAGCAGTTTGACTGTCAACTGACTATTCAGGCATGTAACAGCTTGAGTGAAAAATCAACAGTCAAAGTTAATTTTCTTTTTGTTGTTTTTGTTTTATGTGAAAGATGAAAGTTTATTTACATGACTTGTTAAAAAACACAGACATAATAAATAATTAATATTTACTGTACGCGAGCAAAATTACCGATAATAACCCTGAAAATCATTTAATGCACAGAAAAATAAATATTTGACTGGCAGAAAACACACAAAATATTATCTGAATAATTAAGCAACAATATGACAAATAGTACAACATTTAATACTGACAGTACAAACATTACATACTATAATGAACAGTACGACGAGTAAACGGTACATTTAAGAAAATAAGAGATACGGCAAACTTTAAGAATGACGATTAATAACCCATGCTATGACCAACATAAAATAGATGATCGGGAGTGTAACCATCGCAGGTCCACATTTTTCAGGACTATGCAGACAGAAGAAGGATATGATCACCGTAGCAATGGTGATGACCATAAGAAAACATGTTTCCATCCGCTTCGCCATTTTGCCGGGGAGGAAGAGAGAATGGATATGAAGTAGAAATTTGAGAAATGATTTAGAATTTGATATGAGATTTTATGAAAAAAATGAGAGGTATTTATAGAATGAAAAGAAGGATAGAGACGTTGGGGAATGAAGTGATTCCGTACAAAAGGAAAATTTGAGTGGAAGTAAGATTTGAAAGAAAGTGTATGGTAGTGTTGGGAAAAAGAGAGATGTATGGAATAAAGTTAAGATTTGATTTTTGAAAAAGAGATTTGAAAAGAGATTTTGAAAATAATGGAATATAGTACAAAAGTTAGTGGGAAACAAAAATTAGTAATAATTTACTTGTTACCAGTACAGTCTGAATCCCGGACTCTGCGCCTGCGAAAGATTTAACTCTGTACCAATTGTGTCAGTACTATTTATCTGTAAACAAATATCAAATAAATAGCGTGTGTGAAGCAATAAACAGTACTTGGCGTTTGCGTAAGAGTAAATCCAACAGCGAGCCAAAATACTGTATAAGAAAAATTCTAAAAACTAAGTATTTCATATGTCAGGATATTTGTGAAATAAAAATCCATGATTATATGAAACTCCTAATTTTTAGATTGGAGTTTTCTTGAAAAAATATGCGGGCAAATTTTGGGGTATAACACTAACAATATAGCTGAGTACGAAGCATGTATTTTGGGTCTCAAAGCTGCAATCGATCTGAGAATCAAGTTCCTGGAGGTATACTGGGACTCGGCCCTTGTAATTTATCATGTTAAAGGAGAATGGGACACAAAGCACCCGAATCTAATTCCTTACAAAGAACATGTGCTGAGTTTGATTCCTTACTTTGAAGAAATCACTTTTGAACATATCCCGCGGGAAGAAAATCAACTGGCTGATGCTTTAGCTACCATGTCATCTATGTTCAAAGTCAGGTGGGACAATGAGGCGCCTATGATCACCATTTACAGACAGGATGAACCAGCCTATTGCAACGAGATCAATACCGAAGGAATGGAAGAAAAACTATGGTTCCATGAAGTAAAGAGATATCTCGAAGCTCAGGAGTATCCTGAAGGGGCATCCATTAATGATAGAAAGTTTCTAAGAAGATTTGCTGCCAAATTCTTTCTAAGTAATGGAACCCTGTACAAACGCAATCATGACTCGACTGTGCTTCGTTGTGTGAACAAGAAGGAAGCGGAACAGATTATGGAAGATATACACGAAGGTACCTTTGGTACTCATTCAAGTGGACATACAATGGCTAAAAAGATTTTGAGAGCAGGTTACTACTAGTCCACCATGGAGACAGACTGCCATCATCACTCCAGAACTTGTCACAAATGCCAGATATACGCCGACAAAGTACATGTACCTCCAGTCCCATTAAACGTTCTGACGGCTCCTTGGCCTTTTGTAATGTGGGGCATCGATATGATTGGAGAAATCAAGCCTACTGCTTCCAACGGACATCGTTTTATCCTGGTCGCTATTGACTACTTCACAAAATGGGTAGAGGCAGCATCGTTTGCTTCTGTCACCAAGAATGTTGTGGCCCAGTTTATCAAGCACAATCTCATTTGTCGATATGGCATCCCTGAAAGGATCATCACAGACAATGGCACAAATTTAAATAATAGGATGGTTACTGAACTCTGCACGTAGTTCAAGATTAAACATCATAATTCCTCTCCATATCGACCAAAGATGAATGGTGTCGTGGAAGCTGCCAACAAGAACATCAAGAAGATCATACAGAAGATGACAGTAACCTACAAAGACTGGCATGAGATGTTACCTTTTGCTCTTCACGGTTATCGCACATCAGCACGTACTTCAACAGGGGCAACTCCATTTTCCTTAGTCTATGGTATGGACGCAGTTCTTCCAATTGAAATTCAGATTCCTTCCCTAAGGATTATGAAAGAAGCCGATCTAAACGAAGACGATTGGATTCAGACTCGGTTGGACCAGATAAACTTGATTGATGAGAATAGCCTTGCGGCTATTTGTCATGGTCAGTTATACCAGAAACGTATGATCAAAGCTTTCAACAGAAAAGTCAAAAGTCAGGCATATCAAACCGGTGATTTGGTTGTCAAACGTATCATCTTACCACAGGGTGATCCCAGGGGCAAGTGGACTCCCACTTATGAGGGACCATTTGTAATCAAGAAAGTATTCTCCGGCGGAGCCATGTTGCTTACCACTATGGATGGCGAGGATTTCCCACACCCTGTAAATGCGGACATAGTCAAAAAGTACTTCACTTAAAGAAAAGAAAAGCTCGCTAAGTTGAAAACCCGAAAGGGCGACTTACGCAAAAAATGGGCGTCTCGGTGGATTGAAAACCTGAAAGGGCGATCCAGGCAAAAATTAGAGACTAAAAAAAATATCCCGGTAGGCTGAAAACCTGAAAAGGCGGCCTAGGCAAAATTTAGGGAATAAAACGCACGACTATGTCCCATTTGACTACTGATTCACATTCAAGGTTCAAAACATCAAAGTCCGAAAGGCACCAATCAGTCCAATCATTTCTTCCAACAAGTGAGGGATGAGATACTCAAAGACAGATTAGCAATAGCAGAGTTGAAACTTGACGGGATTGTTTTCACATAGCTATTTTCCTTTATAAGTGCTTTTCAAAGTTTTATGACAACTTCCTACTACTAGGATTTTTGTCTCCTTGTACTAATCAGCCTATTACGGCTCTCTTTCAAATCAATACAGTTCATGCTCAAAATCAATGTTTTCACTTTTCCTGTTTTGAATACTGTCATACCCTAAAATTTTCCAATACTATTTCTCTTATACAAATTCAAATCAATACATAAAGCTCCAAGACACATTCTCCTATACAAGGCTCAGAAACTAGGATTTGGTTTGTTCAAAGGAAAATCAATGAATCAATGGCTCCAAGGCATCCCATATGGCTCAAAGTATCTTACATTACCTCTATGACAAATATCATGTCTCAGCTTAAAAGATTGATCACTCAAATGTTCAGAAAGTCAACAGTCGACTGGGTTGACCTAAAAGTCAACTGTGGGCAAAGTAAAGTCAAAACTCCTGATTTTTTGTCAAGATCTTAATATTGAAGTATCATTCACCATTTGATCAAGTATTGATCATGGTTCATCAAGGAAAGATCAAAAATCAACAATTCAAAAAGTTTCTAAATTAGGGTTTTCATAGGAGAAAGTCAACTGAACTTTGACCAGCCATAACTCTCACATGGAACATTAGAAATTTTCCATCCAAAGCTTATTTTTAAGTAAATTTGATTCTCTACAATTTTGTCTCTCACATGCCAAGTCTAAAATGCTTCATTTGAGAGATATGGACCAAAACATTATAGGTCCTTTTCAAAAGTCAACAAAAAGTCACTTTTTTCTAAAGGATATATAAGGAGCATGGAAAATAATTTTGATATGAGACCAAAGACACTGGTTAGAGGACTCTCTAAGGTTTCTAAAAAGTCCTAGAACACTTCCATACCTCAAAAATTGAGGGAGATAGGCCTTGTCAAAGTTGGACTATTTTGGAGGGAAAAATGTGAAAGAATTTGGATATTTTTGCAAAAAGGCCCATGAGTTTAAGATCCAATCTTGCAATACAAGTTATCTAGAAGCTATAATCTTAAAGCCACGAAAATAAATTGAATATTTGATTTTATTGGAATTTTTATTCATTTAAATCATATATTTAATCAATATTTTGAACAAAATATAAAAGATATGATTTGTCCTTATTTCCAATCATCATCAATCACACAAATATCCAAGATTCACTACAAAAATCGTACAAGGGCTAATTGGTTGGAAAATATGGGATTTGGATCAAATTTAGAAATATATTTCAATCATATTTTCCAAAATTACCAATCAAAGATTCAAGTGGATTTCTCTCAAAATTGTTAACCTAAACCCTTCCAATATATATACATAACAGTCACAAAACCTTGGGGCACGAAATTGACAAGGATTGCTACCTCCAAGAACCCTAAATTTCTCTTAAAATTTCAAAGAAAACTCAAACCCGGATTCCAAGTTGCAAGCCAACTCAAGGTGCTCTAAGCGTTCCAAAACATTCCTGGAGGATCATTGAAGGGATTCAGATCAATCTCGAAGGCTAACACTCTCCTAATCGCCCTCAATTCATCACGGTTTGTCATTACTTACTTTCCTTCGATTTGTATCATTCATGCATTATTTATAGAAATTGATTGCATATATATGTTCATGTTAATGTGTTAATGCTATCTGGAGTTTTAATTGCATTGTTATGCTTAATTGATGATGGTGGTCGTCCGAGAATTTTAGGGTTTCCAATTAGGGTCTCGTAAATTAGTGAGAATCAGGCCCTAATTTTGGTATGAACAGGTTCGTATGGCTAAGACGAAGCCAACTGTGGTTTTGATTTTTATTTTTGTGCGTATATATGCTATTTAGTGTTTGGCAGGTGTGGAAAGTGTTCGTTTTTACAACTCTCTGTAAATGAGCGCTGTAAAAAGCTATTTGCAAAATTGTGTCAAAGAAGATGATGGCGTGTCATCCTGGTATTGGAGCAATTTGAATCGCGCGCGTTTTTATGGTTTGTACTACATGATTCGTATATGATGTTTTACACGCGTATCATTATCAACAAGCGAAACTGGAACGAGTGGCAAGGCGTGCACGTTGTTCATAGCCCAAACGGGGGTTCGATCCCCCAGGTAACACACTTATTTTTATCAAATACAAACTTGATAAATCCAGTGCTTCCATCCTATGAATGTGCACTATGCGCTTCCAATGAGAGGCCACAGGATCTTCCCTGTGCATGATCCAACGTCCCAGAATGGGCATGTCCACCATGGTCCATCATGAAGCTGCCTCACAGGATCAATAAGCTAAGTATTTTAATTTTTTTATTATTTTATTTTATTTTATTTCATATATATATTATTCAAATTATTATTTATATATTATTTTCTATTATTCTTATTCATTTATTTATTTATAATTACCTTTTATCTAAATTGTTTACTATATATTTATTTATTTAATTTATTTAAATTATATTTAATTACTCATAATTTTTCAAAAATTCATATTTATTTTGTTTTAATTCTAAAAAAATTCCTAAAAAATACCTGTGTGTCTGATTTTATTTTCTCTTCCCGATTTAATTAATTAGGTCGCGAGACCAATAATTAATTAAATTGTTTATATTTTCTTATTTAATTCGTATCCTAATTAGGGTTTACGATGATCATTCCATACACTGAGATATTTGTTTTCCGTGCCTTTTTTCAGGGTTGCTTCTCAAATCTATTCCGACTACGCGCCACGTCAAATGCAAAGCTAAGTTCTAACCTCTCTTATTTAAATATTTATTTACCTTTTATTTTATTTAATCAGGGTTTAGTGCCCTTGTCAATGAACTCCTCCTACACTTACCTCTTCTTTTTATGCTTTTGCCAATTCTTTAATGGTCAGGGTCAATGCTTAATGCTCAAGGCAAATCTTTGCCCATCAACCTTCATTAATCGAAGCTAAGTATTTTTACCCTCTTCTCGTATTTTTACTTTTATTGATTAGGGTTAGTCATGTTTGCCTCTGAACTGATAATACACTCACATATATCCTGTTTCATATTTTTCCCACCTTTTCAGGGTTTGCCAATTGCCAATGCTTCGAATAGTCGGTAACCCAAAACCCTGATCTTAATTATTACTTGTGTTAGACCTATAGCATTATTATCCCGCTGGTTTCAATTTCCCTTCCCCCCGCTGGTTTCAATTTCCCTTTCCCCATTATTATTTTTATTGTTAATATTAATTGCTGTGGTTAGTAATTCTAGGGAGTGCAACCCTGAATTAAAATAGAATCACTTAATTATTATAAGATAATATATTCTGAACTAATCACGTGATTGGTGCACACACGCACACTTTTGGGGTAACCTCTTTGTTGCCTATTGCCTTGTGTTTTTGCAGAATAGCCATGTCCCACGAATACGAGGATACCTCAGCCATGTTGCCTCGGTTATGCAAAGGTCATACGACCTTAATGATGCTGCCTTCGATACACCAATATGACCTCGACCCTCGAAAGTTGCCTACGAAAAGGCTGAGGTATCCTCTGGCTGCCTACGAAAGGCTATTATGGTTCTTCCCTTAGACTACCTGCCTCTCCGTGGCATGGGACAGTCTTATGGCGAACGAACTCTCGATGACCCTTCAACCTCCAAATGAAAGGCTTCCGGCCCTCTTATGGCGTGGATAGATCCTTTCACCCTGAAAGGCTAAAGGAATCTTTTTATCAAATAACCAGGTAATTGCCCCTAATTGCTTTGCCTTGCTCTAAAACTTTTTTTTCATATTCTTTCTCATAAACCTTCAAAATGGCTACGCTCATTTACGAGCTAAAGTCCATATTCTTTTCTTTTACATTTCTGAAAACAAATAGCAAAGCAATTAAGAGCCCATGGAAAACCATGGATGCAAAGGGTGCCTTACACCTTCCCTTTGCATAATTACCCCCCGAACCCTGTTTTTATTTAAAAGGTTTTTCCTGTTCTTTTAGCCTTTCTAATATTTGGATAAAATAAAAGTCGGTGGCGACTCTTGCTTACCACGACATTTCGATATAAAAGTCAGTTCACCGTATTACAAATACGTAAACGTCCCAATGATAATTTTGAATGAACATATGCATATGATTGATGTTTATCAAAAAACATGAAGACAGGAATAGCATTCAGGTAATGTCCCAATCATCCGGACGTTATCCCGAAATCGGCAACATGGGAATATCCCCCACAAAGCAATCATCAAGAGATCAGCTCCGGATAAGCAGGGCCTAATTAATTCCCCAACGGAGTGTTTCATCTCCGACACTGAGTACGAGCATCAGAAGATTATAAGCGAGCTTTCAACGCTTGTAGTGTACATTCACGATGATCACACTTTCAAAATAAATCCTCTAATATGTTTCATTTGTCAACGGAAGTACTTCTCCAACAGAGTTACATTCCTCAGCAAGAACCTCGACAGGATTCTTCTCTCCAACAACATTATTCAAGGGACCCAATCCCTAAGCTCGGACAAGATGTTACATCGAAGGATTGTTTATCTCCTTTACCCCCCAGCAGGGCTGTTCAAGATCACTATCCCCAAAAGGTTGGATCCCCCACACAAAGGCTTGATCAAATAGTACATCGGAGGATTACCCATCTCTCTTATTCCCAGTCAGGGTGCATCAAAATCAAAACTTTCAAGTTACCTTCATCCCCAAGCGGTAGTCAAAGATCCCTCAAAAGAGCATCCTGGTCCGTAAGGAAGTTTCCCCAGCTGAGTATACTCGAACAAGATAGCAAAGATCAACAACGGTCATAATGCCATCGTTTCCAAAATAACAAGCAGGGATTTATTTTCCCAACCAAGAAGTTTGATATGCTCTAAACTGCATAAGTCATGTCCATACATCATACGTCATATGCGTATTCACACATAGCATATAATGTTTCATGACAAACGCATACATAACATGCACGATTCTCATTTAGTTTGAGAATCTCAACATATACATTACATGCATCATGACATTGCATGTCACTAACTTGGCTTTTCAGGTGGACGAATATCCTCAGCAAGTTATTCTCAATCACATGCAATATTCTCCCGGGTTCTGTCCGGACAAGCATTCCTCTCAGATATAATCGAACCAAAGATTCATTCTGAAGAGTTCACTCTTTCCAAACAACTTATCAACTCTAAACAAGCAAAACAGATATGGTCTAATGGTGACTCATTCTGACATTTCCAGGCTATCCCACAGTCAAATAAACAACTTCAAACCCTTCAGATCTCAGTCGATACCTTGGACGGTTCCTTAATGATCTACCTTCAGATCTAAGTCGATACCTTGGACGGTTCCTTAATGATCTACCTTCGGATCTAAGTCGATACCTTGGACGGTTCATTAATGATCTACCTTCGGATCTAAGTCGATACCTTGGACGGTTCCTTAATGATCTACCTTCGGATCTAAGTCGATACCTTGGACGGTTCCTTCATGATCTACCTTCGGATCTAAGTCGATACCTTGGACGGTTCCTTAATGATCTACCTTAGGATCTAAGTCGATACCTTGGATGGTTCCTTAATGATCTACCTTCGGATCTAAGTCGATACCTTGGATGGTTCCTTAATGATCTACCTTCGGATTTAAGTCGATACCTCAGACGGTTCCTTAAACAATCAACCTTTCGAAATCTAAAGCGGAAACCTCGAACGGTTCCATAACGATCAATATTCAAAATCTAAAGCGGACACCTCGGACGGTTCCATAACAATCAAACTTTCAAAATTTAAAGCGGAAACCTCGGACGGTTCCGTAACGATCAACATTCAAAATCTAAAGCAGAAACCTCGGACGGTTCCGTAACGATCAACCTTCAAGATTTAAAGCGGAAACCTCGGACGGTTCCATAACGATCCATATTCAAAATCTAAAGCGGACACCTCGGACGGTTCCATAACGATCAACTTCAAAATCTAAAAGCGGTAACCTCGGACGGTTCCGTAACGGTTAACACGGGGGTTTAAATCCTTCATCAGGATATAATCAATGGATTCATTCTGATAAACAAACCATCAACACATCCACTAGATGACATCTGAAAGCCCATCTCAAGTAACGTTTTGATCCGCCAAACGGCATTTCTCAAGCCGCACTCAATACAATTTCCAACATCACTTATGGTGGAGGTAAGTGCAAATTTCAGGGCATCTACATATTCAATCATCTTCTACTTTCATATTCCAATCGGCCTCTTCAGGTTTAAGAAGATTGAATAGGGGCAACTGTTATACCCCAAAATTTGCCCGCGTCTTTTTTCAAAGAGAAGTCAACAGACTTCTGTCTAAAAATTTGAAGTTTTATACAATCTTGGATTTTTATTTCATAAATATCCTGATTTTATGAATACTCAATTTTTAGTTTTTATACAGTATTTTGGTTCGCTGTTGAATTTATTCTTACATAAACGCCAAATACTGTTTATCACTTCATACACTGTTATTTGAGATTTATTTTCAGATAGATAATGCTGACGCAGTTGGTACAAAATTAAAATTTGCAGGCGCAGAGTCCGGGTTTCAGATTATACTGGTAACAACTAAATTATTATTGGTTTTATTTCCCACTAATTTTTATTTTTATACCATATAATTTTTTCAAAATCTCTTTCTTTCTTTTCAAATATCTTCCTTTCTTTTCAAATCTCTTTCTTTCAAATCAAATCCTAACTTTATTCTATACCCCTTTCTTTTCAAAACCTACCATACTTTTTTTCAAATTCTACTACTATTCAAATTTTCCCTTTTTACGGTACCACTCCATTCCCCAACGTCTCTCTCTCTCTTTTCACTCTATAGATACCCCTCATTTTTTCCGTAAATTCTCACATCAAATTTCACTCATCTCCCAAATTTCTATCATACTATCTCCTAATCATTTCCTCTTCTTCCCCGGCAAAAAAAATGGCAAAGTGGGTGGATACGTTTCTTCTTGTGGTCATCACTGTTTTTGTGGTGATCATGTCCTTTTTCTGTCTGCATAGTCCTGAAAAATGCGGACCTGGGATGTTTACACTCCCGTACATCTATATACTGTTGTTTATAGCATGGATATTTAATCGTCATACTTAAAGTTTGTCGTATCTGTCGCTTTCAAATAATGTGCCGTTCATTATTTTTGTCGTACTGTTTGTTATATTTTTTGTTATGTAATATTTGTACTGTCAGTGTTATCATGCTCTACTGAGAAAATAACATATAATTAACTAGTAGGATACCCGTGCGTTCGCACGGATACTGGTGTGGACCGCGGAAATTTCACCAGTTTATCATGAAAATTCAAACAAATTAAAAAATATTAAAATATTATTGAAAAAAAAAAGAAGAAAAAAAATGGACTGCAAGATAATTTTATAAATTTTTAAAAACTTCTATTGTTAAGAAAAACTATTAAACATATTATTTAAAAATAATAATTGTGAAAAAAATTAAAAAAATATTTTTTTTAGGATTAATAGAATTGTAATAATAAAAGGATTTATAAAGATTAATAAATGAGACAAAAAAAATTAAAATTAAAATTAGTTGAAAAATTAGTAGAAACATAATTTTACTTGAAAGGCCAAAAAGAGAATGATATAAAAGTATTAAGTTTAAGGTTATTTTTATTAAAATTTGGACTATGGTTTAAAAGATTAAAAAAAAGTCAGTAATATAACTCATAAATTTTACTTTTATTTTTGTAATTGTACAAAAAATATTAAAACCTGTGCGTTCGCACGAATATTGATATGATTATCAGTGCGTTCACATGGTACTGATGTGTTACCCGTGCATTCATATGTTACTGGTGTGTTACCCGTAAGTTCACACGGACACTGGCGTGATACACACACTTTTGTCAAATTTATTTTATCAAAAGAGTTGACTATTTTTAAAAGAGTGAAATATTTATAAAAAAAATAAAATTGATTTATCAAAATTGTTTTTCATATATTATCTTAAAAGTTGTATCATAAATTAAAAATAATTTAAAAATAATTTAAAAACTACTCATTTTCTCGTGTTTGAATTCATACATTTTTTTCATTAATTGTACAAAAAATATATGATAACCCGTGAGTTCGTACGGTATTGGTGTGTTACCTGTGCGTTCGCACAGATATTGGTGTACATGTGTGTTCACACGATACTGATGTGTTACCCGTGCGTTCGCACATATATTGGTGTACCCGTGTGTTTGCACGATACTGATGCGTTGCCCGTGCGTTCGCATATGTACCGTTGTACCCAGGTGAAAATATTAAATTAGTGTATTTTTTTGGCTAAGAAAGTTTATTATTTTTATAGAAAATAATAAATTGGTGTCTATATTTTTTTAATTATATAAAAATGCTTAAATAAACAAAGTAAAATTAGATGATGATGAATTCATATAATGAATACCAGTTTTCTTTCCATAATATATGATGATGACTTTGTAGAATTATACAACCATGGTAGTGACACCAAACCAAGAATTAGCAAGAGTAGCACCAGCCAACTGATGCTCACCAAAGTGACCATCAAACATGATAAAAACTATAGTGATTGAGTAACAGATGTTTGGCCTCCTCAATGTCCAAGATTTTGTTCCACCATTCAGTTGCAAATAAATTAGGTGTTCTTGTAGCATCTAAAATGCCACTTGCTGCCATGTAATGCCACTTGCTGCTATGTGAAATACCTATACTAATTAAATTATATTCAAATAAAATATATTAATTATAGGTAAAATATATATTATTTTCAATTAAAAAATATGATTAGTATAATAGTAGTTTAGTCCCTTGAAGTAATGATAATAATTAAATAAAAATACAATATACAAAATCACTTCATATAGTGTAAAATATTGTCGCGCAACTCAACTGGCTCAACAATTGGCCGGATGGACCAACCAGGCTCTGATACCAATATGGTAACACCCTTCTAAATACCCCGAATAACATAGTACATAATCAGAGTTAAACATAAATTTCAAGGGCGTCACAATTTAAAACAATTATACATTCCAAGTGCTATCATGCTCTACTGAGAAAACAACATATAATTAATTCAAACTCATGTTTTATCACAGCGGAAAATCAATAATATTTGGATACTCCATGAAACACCATTCATAAGGATCTTAGCCTTTTATTCCAACAAAAGAGAATTATCCAAACCAAATAATAAGAAATAAAAGAGTATGATAACTCTAAAAACATGCGTTCCCAGTGTTACAAGTATTCAGGGCATGACACCAACACCTAATTATTAGACTAAAAGCGATGACTCCCTAAAAGCCATCCTCACCAAACACCTAAGTCACTTAGCTTCAATCTGAAAAATAAGAGTAAGGGTGAGACTACATCATAAATTAAATAGCATTATAAATCGTCAGATATAGAACTCATAACCAGTTATCCACTCTACTTAGCATATTCAGATTAATCAATTCATACCAATCACAAGCACACGTCAAGAGTATGCACCAATAGCACAACACAATCATAACACCGGATTTCATCCTGACATGTCACAATTTATACAAAGACTATGCAGACTCTTATGCATGTGGTACCATACATGGGCTAAACCCATCCGAATGATCTATTCATCACCGAGATACAGCCCAACCGGCACAAATTCCACACAATGGGAATTATGCCCACCATTTGATCCTCAACATCACCGGGATCCATCACCAAAATGCATATGAATGAATGCACACATATGACATACTTATAACATCACCGATCCGATGCACCGCATCGTCTCATTACAACTCACCATTTCATCACCAATAAAGTATGTACATGTCTCAGCATCATTCAAAACAAATCATTCATCACAATAATAATCCCAATAATATCCTCACCATATTACCACACTGTCACATTCATCAATATATGCACACAATGTATAAACTCACCAAAAACAATACTGATTAAAATGAAACATCATTATCATAAACAACTCGCCAACATAACACCGAATAGTGCATTCATATTTTAACACCATTTAACAATCATGTATGTAATACTTACATCACACAAAACACAACATCAACTTAGCAAATATATTGCCGCAAAGCCACCACATAAATACATTTATTACTTGTGCATACAAGTATAATTCACCACCACAAAATACCGGGTTTTAAAAATAAAATTGAGCTACTGCTCTTTAAGCTATTTTATTAGATAGAAAATTAAGTTATCTTTCCAACACACAAAACGGAGCTCAAAACGGACCTACGGTTTGAAAATTAGAAGTTTTTAAAGTTAAGTAAAATTTAAGAAAAATCTGTGGAACCCGGTTCCTCCCCAGGTGGGAACCGGTTCCTGAAACCCACAATTTCCTCGCTTCGGATTTTTACTATGGTAACCCGGTTCCTCCCACCTGGGAACCGGTTCCTGACGCTGCTGTAGCAGAAAACTCCAATTTTATGACTTTTCTTCACTCCTACTTTCACTATCAACACCAAATAGGAACCCACACATTATAGTGACCAATTTTCATCAGTTTTCATGATTCTAACACAATAACAATGCAATATAACTATCATCCATCAATTATAACTGTACCAACCTGCCCTCGTGTCTGCAATTGTTACTGATTTATATATGATTCAATTAGGTTAAGAGAACTCAATCAGAATCTTTGTAATTGAAGAATCAAGATTTTATTTGGTCATGGATTCTAAACTTGCCATTTTTGTTCCCTTGAACCATCTTTCACGTTTCTCTTCCTTGGCCCCTTTGGACAACAAAGCTTTTTTTTTTAAATTTATTTCATGATTATTGTATTTTACTTAATATTTTAAATGAGTAAGAAAAATCAAATAATTATAAAATAAAATGACAAATAACAATAATTTAAACTAATGATAATGATAATCCTATTAAAATTAATAATACTACTAATCCTAATACTACCTAATAATAATCCTATTAATATTAATAATAAAATTCATAATGCTAAAAATAATAATAATAATAATAATAATCGAAACAAATGTCGATAAAACCCATAATACCCCCAAAAATGATAAAACCTTGTAACAGTTGAGCCTAACGTTTGGGTCCTAAACATCTGTTAATTACGCCCTTATCTTAACTTAACCTGATTTATAAGAGAGCGAGTTTGACAATAGAAATGTCAAACCCCATGACTCTTAATTTTGAACCTTGATGGATTAACGGACGTAGATTTGATCGGGCAAATTTTGGGGTATGACAGTTGCCCCTGTTCAATCTTCTTAAACCTGAAGAGTCAGATAGGCACGTCTGCCTATCGTAATCTAAAGGTAGAAGATGATTGAACACTGAAATGCCCCGAAATTTGCATTTGTCGGGAAAAAGTTCCGTGGGAGATGGGCTTAAAGATGTCATCCCAGGTAAATACCCTTCTTTTTTGAATGCGAAGCAGATGCTCTCTGGAAGGAACCACATGTTTTGGTTGTAGCATGGCCTGAAAAGGCAACCTGAATTTTATGCAATGTTATGATGCATGCGATGTATGATGCAGCGAGCTTCTCAAAATAAATGAGAGCGATGTATGTATATGCATTATGAATTAATGAGGTATGCAATTGAATGATGCATGACTATTAGTTATGTTAGTTGAAGTATGTCAGTAACTTTGAAAAAGAAAAATACAACCCTTGCTTGTTATTGATGAAGTTTTGGAGAATATCGCTGCTGAGGGACTAACGTGATAAACTTAATTGAGGAACCCTTTGTAAAACCTTATTGTAAAACCCTTTGTAAAACCCTTTGTATTTTCAAAGAAGATCACTGCCGAGGGACTAACATGATGAATAAACCTGGCTAGCAATAGTGAGGGTTCGTCGTTTGCTATGTAGAAGATAATTAACTTGCTATAGTGCTAGCAAGGTTTTGCAGTTTGTAGGTAACGCACTTACTATAGTTTTAGTAAGTCGTCGCAGTTGGTATACCCACTCACTATCGTAGTTTCAGTAAGTTTATCGTAGATGGTATGACCCACTTACTATAGCTCTAGTAAGTCGTCGCAGTTAGCCATACCTACTTACTATCGTAGTTTGAGTAAGTTTATCGTAGATGGTATGACCCACTTACTATAGCTCTAGTAAGTCGTCGCAGTTAGCCATACCTACTTACTATCGTAGTTGGAGTAAGCTTATCGTAGATGGTATGACCCACTTACTATAGTTCTAGTAAGTCATCGCAGTTAGCCATACCTGCTTACTATCATAGTTGGAGTAATCCCAAAAGGATCGCTTGTTATAGCTCTAGCAAGCTCACCTGCACCAATGGGATCCACTTGCCCCGGTTCGGACAAGTTTACCTGCGTAGAAGATTGTTTACCTGTATGAAAAAGATTCACTTGCTTGGAGACTCACGACTCGAGGGTCGGAAAAAATAGCATGTCAAATATTCACGACTCGAGGGTCGAAAAGGAAACGATATGTTTAGAAACTCACGACTCGAGGGTCGGACATTCACGACTCTGGGGTCGGAAAACAAACCAATCACAACACGAGGGTTGGAAACTCACGACTCGAGGGTCGGAAAACAAGCCAATCACAACACGAGGGTTGGAAACTCACGACTCGAGGGTCGGAAAATACGCCTATCACAACACGAGGGTTGGAAACTCTCGACTCGAGGGTCGGAAAACAAACCTATCACAACACGAGGGTTGGAAACTGGGCTTTTTGTAGTATGTGAATGCGCTAGATGATATGTATATGCTAATGCATATGTATATGTTTTATGAGTGAAATGAACAACAAGGTCGCTATCATCGGTAAGGTTACCGGGATACGTCAATCAGGTGATTGGAAATAAACAAACAATAAGGTTACTGTCATCGGTAAGGTTACCGGGATACGTCAATCAGGTGATTGGAGATAAACAAACAATAAGGTTACTGTCATTGGTAAGGTTACCTGGAAGCAGGTGGACAATGTGGTTTAGTACCAGAGTAATGACTTGGATGTTTTGATGTATGGGATAATGCTTATGCTCATGCATATGTTGATTGATGTAACGAGTGGAATGAAATAATGTCTTCTATAAGACTACCTGAAAAGGTTTCCGGAATGGATTTGAACATTTATCTTAAAGAAGACTACCTGAAAAGGTTCCTAGAAAGGACAAAAATTTTCTTAAAGAAGACTACCTGAAAAGGTTTTTAGCAAGGGATAAGGAATGTCTTAAAGAAGACTACCTGGAAAGGCTGAAATATGTCTTAAAAAGACTACCTAAAAAGGTTCTTGGACATGACAATGAATGTCTTAGAAAAGACTACCTAGAAAGGTTCTTAGAAAAAGAATGTCTTAAAGAAGACCATCTGGAGAGGTTCCTGGAAAGGATGATAAATGTCTTAGAAAAGACTACCTAGAAAGGTTCTTAGAATGTTTTAAAGAAGACTACCTGAAGAGGTTCCTGAAAAGGATGACAATTTTTCTTAAAGAAGACTACCTGAAAAGGTTCCTAGCGAGGATCGTAAGAATTGTCTTAAAGAAGACTACCTAAAAAGGTTCTTGGAAATGACGATGATTGTCTTAGAGAAGACTACCTGGAAAGGTTCTTAGAAAAAGAATGTCTTAAAGAAGATTACCTAAAAAGGTTCTTAGAAAAGGATAAGGAATGTCTTAAAGAAGACTACCTGAAGAGGTTCCTGGAAAGGATGACGAATGTCTCAGAAAAGACTACCTAGAAAGGTTCTTAGAAAAAGAATGTCTTAAAGAAGACTATCTAAAGAGGTTCCTAGAGAGGATCGTAAGATTTGTCTTAAAGAAGACTACCTAAAAAGGTGCGGTGTAATGTACCAACTAATGTATGTAATGCATGACTTATGTATATTTTCATGATGCTCCAATGATAGGTTGTTGACAACCAAAGCGTATATAGCTCGCTGGAGTTGTAGGTTTGTTTGAGAGGGTGTGATGCTAGCGCGACTTCCCAATCCCTGTTTTTTTGAATTTTAAAGATCGTGGTTAGGAGAAAGATTTGTCGGATGTTGTAAAGTGTGAGAACGCCCTTTCCTTTTGATGTGCGCCTTGCCCCGGTTTGGCTCTTTGAATTACTCCAGGCCTATGAATTTTGAAGTTCCCCACGCCTTTAACCTTTGCAATTCGCACCTTTAACCTTTTGAGGTTCTCCACACCTTTAACCTTTTGAATTTTTCGCTTTATGGATTTGATATCCAATGCCCCAATGTCTAGTGGAATAAGGTGCCTATGCTCTCCACACCATGAAGGAAATGCCCCGAGAAATAACCTTGGCATATGCTTCGACGTTTAGATTGACGGGTATGCCCTTGGTCTCCAGGATATGGAGGACTATCCATAGTGTTCTATCCTTTTGAATTTGAACTCTTCCCATGTTTGACATGCCCCTGTTTGTTATTGCTTCGAGGTGTGCCCCAAGTCGATCGAACCTTAGGAAGAATGCCCCTAGTAAATAGGATCTTTGATTGTATGCCCCTGTAATCCTTGAAAGTTTGCCCCTGTTTAGGAGAACCCCCTAGATGTGGTTCCCCCATTCCAGAGTCTTTATTAGAAATGATCGCCTTTGATTAACCAATTTCGAGATCTTCTTGATGCTAAGTGTATATTCGTAGATGACGTTGTACCCTTTGAGAATTAACTCCAATGCGATGCGTATGCAAGTTTTGAAATCGAAGTCCGTTATGAATTAGGACTGGATGATTAGAAGTGAATGCTTGAAGAAGCGTAGTGATTAGAAGTAGTTTTAACAAACCTAGGAGTCGGTATAACAAAATCCTGCTTGATTATGCTTTCGTAGTTAACCTTGCCTCAATTAGGACTTTTGAATGTTGTAACTTGGCCTGGTTCACGGTTTTAAGAAACAACGGATATAAGGCTCGAAATTTATTTAACCCACCCCTTTCTCCTTGATGTTCTCCAAATCCTAAAAATTTGCCTAATCCAATGAATGTCCTTTGTATGTAAGAGAACCGTTTCAGTCCTGATGTTGAGCAGAAGCCTTAGTAAAGATCCAAGCACTGATAAAAGGCGTTGTAAAGATCCAAGCATTGATGTGAAGCTTTGATGGTTTAGCAGTAACAAGATTATCCTCCGTACTTTTCTTTTGTTTTGTTTTTGTTAGACGCTGGCCTTAGGATCTAGAGGGGGGGTGAATAGATCGTACACAGTTTTACGGATTTAAACGACTTTTCAGCGGAAGTGATTCTGAATCGACTCGCGTCTATTCCGAACCACTATCGAAACGATTATATATGTGTTTAAAAAAACCAGTCAAAGACTTGAGGTAAATGATAAGAGTATATGTTGCAGAATCAAAGCGTTTCTCTTATTGAAAATCAGATTAACCTTTTGTATGATGGACAATGTTTGCAATGCAGTAAGAGTGATAGAAACAAATATACAAACACTTGGTGATAATGATCAAATTGAAGGTAATTCAATGTGTGGTGGATTGTGATGTTTATGTAAGTTCTTAATTCACAATCTTAACACTCGAATCGTTGATCAATTTGCTATTATAACCAAATATGAACAGAATGTAAATGAAAAAGTAAAAGCGACAAGAACACGATATTTGTTTAGGCAGTTCGTCGATCGTCCTCGCTACGACTACGTCTGCCCCCAATTCCAAATTGAAATTGGGTAATCTTTCATTAATGTTGAAAGTAGTATATACAAAGAAGATAACAAAGCGATAAACGATAAACCAATTATGTCGATCCTTTGAATCTTCTTCCCCCTTAATCTTGAGCAAGATCAAGGTTATCCAAGAGCTTCACTTTGATTCCCTTCTGCAGTGTCTTGATTCCTTGAACTCCCCGTTCCTCAATCGTTACACTCAGCCGAATCCTCAATGAACGCCTCTTGATAAAAACCCCCAAGAACCACCCGTCGTGGAGGACAAAACCCGCAGATTTTATTCACTAACAAACCCCACAAACCTTCACCCACTAGGAATCTTCAATTCCGTTCCATGGACGTTATCGAACTCATCACTAACCCGCAACGCAAGAATGATTATGTGTAATTGTGTTGGAGATGATGAAGAACGAAGATGAGAAGCGTTTGTGTATCTTTCAGTCGTTGGTGTTTTTTTTTGTTGAATAATGAACCTTTGATAATATATAAGATAGCTTAGCAGTTGGAGATGAGAGAAACAGAACTTTTGGCATTCTTGATCAGTTAGGTCGACCTCTTGTAGAGCTTAGGTCGACCTAGCAGTGCTTGCAGAATTTTGCTCCCAGTTAGGTCGACCTGTTTAAGGAGTAGGTCGACCAGAATCCTCTCAAAATGCATTCTGGGGACATTTTCTCAGATTAGGTCGACCTAGTCGTTGTGTAGGTCGACCTAGCAGACTGGTATGTAAATTTCATCAATTTAGGTCGACCTGGATGATGTGTGAGTCGACCTAGCATAAGTATGTGGATTTTTCTCCATTTTAGGTCGACCTGGGTTGACAGTAGGTCGACCTAACTGCTGGTTTTCTGCATTCTTCTTGATCTGCTTGTGTTGAGTCGACCTAAAGTATAATAGATCAACCTGTACTGTCATGAGTGATCAATGCTTGCTTTTCTTTGAGTTTTCTGCTTCCGCCTTGTTGTTTGAATGCTCATTTGAGTTTGCCATAAATCAAAAACATCTTTGAGTGTAATCTTGTATTCACATGCTCCCCCTTTTTGATGATGGCAAACCATTAGTCGAAGCTTTGGTGGTAAGTGATAAAGACTCAACAAAGCTCCCCCGTACATCCAGCATCTATCTCTCAACAAGTCAATCTCTCAACACAGCTCCCCCGTACACTAAGCATCTATCTCCCCCTTTGTGAACATCAAAAAGAGACACAACGAAAATAGAAGAGTAACGAGAGAACCATAGATAAAATGCTAGCATTCATAAAAAGGTAGTCAGTTATAGCATGAGAGTCAAATGAGCAAGAGCGATATATGTATGAAGTCACTATAAGCATGTTAATTGATAGCATATTATAGTATCAATAATATTTTTGGAAGTGAACAACAATAACGTTACCGCTTTCTCAACTTTGATGGCAGCCTTTAATCAATGTGGAATGACGCCTGGCTAGATGATGAACTACCTTTACGCTAAGAAAAATGTTAGCAAGAGAGAACATATATATATATATATATATATATATATATATATATATATATATAAAGTAAAGGAATAATATTAAGAGAGAACAAACGTAATTAGCCCAAATTAGAGATATCGAGTATCCCTAATTCCCTACGAATGTTGAAGTATTGCTCCATTGCTAGAGGTTTGGTGAATATGTCAGCTAGTTGCTTCTTGCTTTCTACATGTTCAAATGTAACGTCTCCTTTTTCTACATGATCTCGTAGAAAGTGATGTCTTATTTCAATATGCTTGGTACGTGAGTGTAAGACAGGATTTTTACTCAAGTTTATGGCACTTGTGTTATCGCACATGATAGGTATGCGATCAAGCTTAATACCAAAGTCAAGAAGTTGTTGCTTGAGCCATAATATTTGTGCACAGCAGCTTCCAGCAGCTACATATTCTGCCTCAGCAGTAGATAATGCAACCGATACTTGTTTCTTGCTATGCCAGCTTATCAATGAATTTGAGAATAGATGACACGTTCCACTGGTGCTTTTTCTATCGGATTTGCAGCCAGCAAAATCTGAATCAGAGAATCCTACCAAATGACACTCATTTCCCTTTGGATACCATAGGCCATATGTAGTAGTTCCACGTAAGTATCGCAGAATTCTTTTGACGGCTTTCAAGTGAGATTCTTTTGGACAAGATTGATATCTTGCACACATACACACACTAAACATGATGTCTGGTCTTGAGGCAGTAAGATACAATAGTGAACCTATCATACCTCGGTATAATTTTACGTCAACCTCTCTACCTTTCTCATCTTTGTCTAGATTAGTATTTGTTGCCATAGGTGTGTCAATTTCTTTTGCTTCACTCATTCCAAATCTTTTGAGCAGCTCCGTACAGTATTTAGTTTGATTCACAAACGTTCCATGACTGAGTTGCTTGATTTGTAGGCCAAGGAAGAAATTTAGCTCACCCATGAGACTCATCTCAAATTCACTCTGCATAAGCTTAGAAAAATCTTTGACAAGTTTTGCATTAGTCGACCCAAATATAATGTCATCTACATAAATTTGGACTAAGAGAATATCTTTATCTTTTCTTTTAATAAAGAGAGTAGTGTCAACTTTACCCCTAGAGTACCCTTGACTAAGGAGAAACTTGCTCAAACATTCGTACCAAGCCCGAGGGGCTTGTTTAAGACCGTATAGAGCACGTTTCAGCTTATAGACATGAGTTGGATACATGTAATTCTCAAAGCCGGGTGGCTGAGCAACATAGACTTCTTCATTTATATAGCCATTTAGAAAGGCACTTTTAACATCCATTTGGAATAGTTTGAAGTCTTTAGAACAAGCATAAGCAAGTAAGAGACGAATAGCTTCGAGACGTGCTACAGGAGCGTATGTCTCTTCATAATCAATACCTTCCTCTTGATTATAACCTTGGGCAACTAATCTAACTTTGTTTCTAGTAATAACGCCGTTTTCATCAAGTTTGTTACGAAAAACCCATCTAGTGCCTATTACTTGATGATCTCCCGGATGAGGGACTAAGTCCCAAACATCATTCCGTTTAAATTGGTTTAATTCTTCTTGCATGGCCATTAGCCAATGCTCATCAAGTAATGCATCCTTAGCGTTTTTCGGCTCAACTTGTGAAACAAAAGCAAAATGATGACAGAAGTTACTTATCTTTGAGCGTGTTGTAACGCCCCTTGAGATGTCTCCTATTATATTGTCAATTGGATGGTCTTTCACGTTTGTCCAGGCCTTGGGAAGTTCTTCATTGTTTGAGATGCTTTCTTTTTCATTTTCATTGTGAGACTCATCTTTCTCTCTCTCAGCATCTTTCTTTACAATACTTTCATCCTCATCTTCCTTATCCTTGACAATGTCTTCAGTGGATGGACCTGCACCATTAAATGAAAGACCTTTCTCGACATATTTTGCATAAGATTCATCAAAAGAAACGTGTACTGACTCTTCTACTATAAGTAATCTCTTATTATATATTCGATATGCTTTGCTAGATTGTGAGTAACCAAGGAATATGCCCTCATCAGCTTTAGCATCGAATTTGCCAAGATTATCCTTACCATTGTTCAAAACAAAACACTTGCAATCGAATACATGGAGATGAGATACATTTGGTTTTCTACCTTTTAGTAATTCATAGGGAGTTTTGTTCAGTATAGGACGTATTGTTATCCTATTCAAAACATAACATGCTGTACTAATCGCGTCAGCCCAGAAATACTTTGGTAGATTACCCTCATTCAGCATTGTTCTTGCCAGCTCCTCTAGAACCCGATTTTTACGTTCAACTACTCCGTTTTGTTGAGGTGTTCTAGGAGCTGAAAAGTTATGCTCAATTCCATGTTTATCACAGTATTTTTCAAAAAGAATGTTTTCAAACTCTCCACCGTGATCACTTCGAATTGCAACTATTTTGTTGTTCATTTTGTTTTGACATAATCTTGCAAATTGTGTGAAAGCTGGAAAAGTTTGATCCTTACTAGGTAGAAAGATTGTCCAACAAAATCTCGAGTAATCATCGACAATGACAAAACCATAGGTGTTTCCACCTATGCTTTTAGTCCTTGAAGGGCCAAAGAGATCCATGTGAAGTAGTTCAAGAGGGCGTGATGTTGAAACCACGTTCTTTGATTTAAAAGAGATTTTTGTTTGCTTTCCCTTTTGACAAGCATCACATAGATGATCTTTTGAAAACTTCATTTTAGGTAAGCCGATTACTAAATCTTTTGAGACAACTTTATTAAGTAAGTCAAAATTTATGTGGGCGAGACGTCTATGCCACAGCCATGAGTCATCGCCCAGAGCAACTAGACACTTGGTACTAGACTTAGATACCTCATCCAAGTTTAGCATGTAGATGTTGTTTACTCTTAAGCCCTTAAACATAATGTCTCTTTTCTTAGTATGTTCTATTGTGCAGCCAGAATTTGTAAACATTACTTTAAATTCTTTGTCACACAATTGACTTATACTTAAAAGATTATGTTTAAGACCTTCTACTAGCAGCACATCAGTTATAGTAGTGGTAGAAGGGTTACCTACACTTCCTTTACCAAGTATGGCTCCCCGATTGTTATCTCCATAGGTGACATACCCCTTTTTCTTTGCTTGAAACTCAACGAAAAGAGATAGGTCTCCAGTCATGTGTCTTGAACATCCGCTATCAAGGAACCACAACCTTTCGGCAATGTCAAGACACTTTTCAGCTTTCTTTTTCTTGTTTTGATGAGCCATGAAACATAGGTTTGCTGATTCTTCTTCATCGCTTGATGAGCTTTCACTAGATGAATCACTTTCCCATGCTATGTAAGCTCTTTTAGATTTGTTATGACCTTTGCTTTGGTTCTTCTCCTTTTCTTTCTTAAGGTATGGACAATCCGGTTTGTAGTGACCGGCTTTCCCACAATTGAAGCAAAGACCTTTGATCTTTCCTTTGTTGTCGTCATCTTGTTTGAACATGTTTGATTGCTTTCTATAGTTGATCAAGCCTTTGTCGGAATGTTTTGCTCCATTTTTCTTTAGATATTTGTTGTATCTTCGCACAAACAGTCCCATTTCCTCATCATCGGAGTCTTCGTCATCACTTGTGTCACTATCCTTTGGCTCTCGTTTTGAGGTCTTGGAGCTCGAAGCTTTTAGAGCTATTGACTTCTTCTCTACCTCTTTCTCCATGTTCTTTTCTTTCTTTGTCCTTTTCTCATGCATGTCAAGGCATTTAAGGTGTTGTTCATGTTCCTCTAGTTTACCAAATAGAGTTGTGATGTCTAAAGTGTTTAGATCATTTGCTTCCTTTATTGCTGTAACTTTGGGTTGCCATTCCCTGTTCAAGCATCTTAAGATTTTGTTAGTAGCAACTGCATTGGAAACAGGTCTATCAAGTGAATTTAACCGATTTTTCTGATGAACGAATCTCTTCTGCATGTTTTCGATGGATTCACCATCTTCCATGTGGAAGAGTTCGAACTCTTGAGTTAACGTATTGATCCTAGCTAGTTTGACATCATCCGTTCCCTCGTGGGCAACTTGCAATGTGTCCCACATAGCTTTAGCTGATCTACAATGGGAAACGCGATAGTATTCATCAACTCCTAGAGCTGAGATTAGAATGCTTCTCGCTTTCCAATTGTATGCATATCTCTTTTCATCTTCAGCATCCCAAGTATTTTCTGGTTTTGGAACAACTGCACCAGCTGCATTTGTCATGGTGATCTGAAAGGGACCATTGACAATAGCTGTCCAGATGTTCCTATCAATTGCATTGATGTGGACACACATACAATCCTTCCAATAGCCATAGTTTTCACCGTTGAAAACTGGAGCTCTATTATGAGCCCCTTTAGGTCCGGAAGCCATCTTTCCAATAAGTGTTTCACGTAGCACGGAATAAACCAGAGCTCTTGATGCCACTTGTTAGACGCTGGCCTTAGGATCTAGAGGGGGGGTGAATAGATCGTACACAGTTTTACGGATTTAAACGACTTTTCAGCGGAAGTGATTCTGAATCGACTCGCGTCTATTCCGAACCACTATCGAAACGATTATATATGTGTTTAAAAAAACCAGTCAAAGACTTGAGGTAAATGATAAGAGTATATGTTGCAGAATCAAAGCGTTTCTCTTATTGAAAATCAGATTAACCTTTTGTATGATGGACAATGTTTGCAATGCAGTAAGAGTGATAGAAATAAATATACAAACACTTGGTGATAATGATCAAATTGAAGGTAATTCAATGTGTGGTGGATTGTGATGTTTATGTAAGTTCTTAATTCACAATCTTAACACTCGAATCGTTGATCAATTTGCTATTATAACCAAATATGAACAGAATATAAATGAAAAAGTAAAAGCGACAAGAACACGATATTTGTTTAGGCAGTTCGTCGATCGTCCTCGCTACGACTACGTCTGCCCCCAATTCCAAATTGAAATTGGGTAATCTTTCATTAATGTTGAAAGTAGTATATACAAAGAAGATAACAAAGCGATAAACGATAAACCAATTATGTCAATCCTTTGAATCTTCTTCCCCCTTAATCTTGAGCAAGATCAAGGTTATCCAAGAGCTTCACTTTGACTCCCTTCTGCAGTGTCTTGATTCCTTGAACTCCCCGTTCCTCAATCGTTACACTCAGCCGAATCCTCAATGAACGCCTCTTGATAAAAAAACCCCAAGAACCACCCGTCGTGGAGGACAAAACCCGTAGATTTTATTCACCAACAAACCCCACAAACCTTCACCCACTAGGAATCTTCAATTCCGTTCCATGGACGTTATCGAACTCATCACTAACCCGCAACGCAAGAATGATTATGTGTAATTGTGTTGGAGATGATGAAGAACGAAGATGAGAAGCGTTTGTGTATCTTTCAGTCGTTGGTGTTTTTTTTTGTTGAATAATGAACCTTTGATAATGTAGCAACCTGCCTAAAAATTAGACTTAGAGAGTCGCCACCTATTCTACCAAGGCGAATAGGAAACCTTACGTAGTTGAGAGATCGGGGTAAGATACTATATTCAGGTCGAGGGAAGGTGTTAGGCACCCTCAACCCTTTCCTAAAGGCTAACATTTAAAGATAAAGGTTTATGGCTAACTGTTAAGGTTTTATAGCTAAAGAATCGAACAGGGGGAAAATTGAGATTTTGAGGAAGGGGACGGTGAACAGGATCCGGGTCATTTTGACCCGGTCCACACCTGACCCGCGCATACTTGGGCCTCCGGTCTTGCAAATGGCCCATTCTATTTGCCTTTTTCTTTGGCCCAGCAACGAAGCAACAAAAAAAGTCCAATAAAACCAATAACTTTAATTATCAGTTTTATTAATCTAATAACCAAAAACCCAATTGATTATTTACTTAGTTTAGCAAGTAATAACCTTATTAGCAATAATATTTAAAACCATGCTAATATTAACCAAGGTACTAATAACAATTAAATTAATACTAATACTAACTTAAGTACTAATACTAATTGAATTAATATTAATATTAGCTAATGGTTAAATTAATATTAACACTAAAAGTACAATAACAATTGGTGAAAGTGTTATTATTATTTTCTTTATAAAAATGATAGAAAGTCAAAAGGTGATAGACCAGAGGGATAGATGAGCTAAAAAGAGTTGGGCCTCGGATTCTTTTGCTGTCCGTACCTTGTTTTTTATTTTAAACCAATTTATACCTGAGTTTTATAGGAGGGCGAGTTTGATAATAGATATATCCAACCCTATGGCTCCTAATTTTTAACTCCATTAATAATTTGAAAAGTGAGAATTAAACCGGGTAAATTTTGGGGTATGACAGCTGCCCCTATTTAATTATCTTGGATCGAATGACAAGAGTGTATGGACCTCGCGTCGTTCAGATCGAAGAGTTATTAAATACTGGAAGACCCTTAAATTTACCTTGAGTTTGAGTATGAGTGAAGTGAAATGTCCTGCTAAGGCCTGAGTCTTACATAGCGAGGACTTTTGTTGGTTGTGTAATTGGCTTGCTATGGTCAGCAAGCCTCCGCAGTTTGTGAAACCCCACTTACTATAGTTCTAGTAAGTTTCCGTAGTTTGTGGATCTCTCACTTACCATAGTGCTGGTAAGCTACTCGCATTTTGTGAACCTCTCACTTACCACAGTGCTGGTAAGCTACGTCGCAGTTTGTATCTCTCACTTGCCATAGTTCTGGCAAGCTACGCGCAGTTTATATCTCTCACTTACCATAGTGCTGGTAAGCTACACGCAGTTTGTATCTCTCACTTACCATAGTTCTGGCAAGCTACTCGCAGTTTATATCTCTCACTTACCATAGTTCTGGCAAGCTACGCGCAGTTTGTATCTCTCACTTACCATAGTTCTGGTAAGCTACTCGTAGTTTATATCTCTCACTTACCATAGTTCTGGCAAGCTACTCGCAGTTTGTATCTCTCACTTACCATAGTGCTGGTAAACTACTCGCGGTTCGTATCTCTCACTTACCATAGTGCTGGTAAGTTACTCGCAGTTTGTATCTCTCACTTACCATAGTTCTGGTAAGCTACTCGTAGTTTATATCTCTCACTTACCATAGTTCTGGCAAGCTACTCGCAGTTTGTATCTCTCACTTACCATAGTGCTGGTAAACTACTCGCGGTTCGTATCTCTCACTTACCATAGTGCTGGTAAGTTACTCGCAGTTTGTATCTCTCACTTACCATAGTGCTGGTAAGATACGCAGTTTGTATCTCTCACTTACCATAGTGCTGGTAAGCTACTCGCAGTTTATATCTCAATAGGATTACTTGCTATAGTTCTAGCAAGTTCACCTGTACCAACAGGGTTATCTGCAAGTGTTGTTGCAGAATTTACCTGTGTGGAATTTTAGTTCCTGTAAATGCGTACGCATTACGTTTATATGTTGTGCATATGCCCCTGTTGTTTGTATAATGCATATGTATGAATGCTTACACATGTGTATGTTGGATGTATATCGATGAATTAATGTATATATGATACCCCCTATACTTATCACTCATCTCCTTATCACCCATTGCTTTTGTTTAACCTCTTTTTCTTTTGAATTGTTTGTGACTTTCTGGCTCAGTCTGATTAATCCATTGATACCATCCTTTGAAATGACATTCTGCTAGATTTTTAAATGATCGCATTACGGGGCGTTTGTAGCCTTCCGGAGATTTCATAGTCTTATTTTATTGCTTTTGTGTTGAAAGTTTGTAAGTTTCTCATGTTAAATTCTTGTTAAAAGTTTATAAAAATAAATTATCCTTTGCAAATGGTATTGAAATTAGAAATGAAGCGCAGTATGCAAAAAGGAAATTTTATTGATATTGCCTTGAATCGGTGGGTGTACAAAAATGCAGAGAAAGAAAATGACAAATAGAAATGATATTAATACTTCCGTTGCTCTTTTGTTATCGAGGGCCCCAATAATCCTTCGACTTCAGAAGTAGATGACTGCACGATGCCCTATCTTTCGTAGTTTGCCTTTTGGCTTAGGTCCGGTAATCCTGCTTTTACTAGGCATAGTACTTCTTGACTGCGTCTGAGTTGATTGGGTGCGGTAGCTCATCCCCATCCATTGTAGTGAGGACTAATGCCCCTCCTGAGAACACCGTTTTTACAATATATGGACCTTCGTAATTAGGTGTCCATTTTCCACGAGCATCGAGTCGAGGTAACAGTATCTTCTTGAGGACAATATCACCTTCTTTGTAGGTTCGAGGTCGGACCTTCTTATCAAACGCTTTTTTCATCCTCTTCTGATAGAGTTGTCCATGACACAAAGCTGTCAGTCGCTTTTCTTCAATGAGATTAAGCTGATCAAAACGAGTTTTTACCCATTCCGATTCTTCTAACTTTGTGTCAGCTATGACTCTTAGTGACGGGATCTCCACTTCAATTGGGAGGACAGCTTCCATACCATAGACTAGGGAGAAGGGGGTTGCCCCTGTAGACGTACGCACCGAGGTTCTGTAACCGTGTAGGGCGAAGGGAAGCATTTCGTGCCAATCCTTGTATGTTTTCACCATCTTTTGTATTATCTTTTTGATATTTTTGTTTGCAGCTTCGACAGCTCCGTTCATTTTAGGCCTGTATGGTGAAGAATTGTGGTGTTCAATCTTGAACTCCTCGCACAGCTCCCTCATCATATTATTGTTCAGATTCGACCCATTATCTGTGATAATCCTGCTTGGAACCCCATACCGACATATGATATTATGCTTGATGAACCGAGTGACTACTTGTCTCATTACGTTGGTGTAAGAGGCAGCTTCGACCCATTTGGTGAAGTAGTCTATGGCAACCAATATAAATCGGTGTCCATTCGAAGCTTTAGGTTCTATCATCCCTATCATGTCGATTCCCCACATTGCAAATGGCCATGGTGAACTCAGAACGTTCAACGGGTTTGGTGGTACGTGTACCTTGTCAACGTAGATCTGGCACTTGTGACAGGTCCTTGCATATTGGAAACAGTCGGCCTCCATTGTTAGCCAGTAATACCCTGCTCGCAGTATCTTCCTAGCCATTGAGTGTCCGTTTGCGTGGGTCCCAAAGGTTCCTTCATGTACCTCCCTGATAATCTCCTTGGCCTCGTTTTTATCTACACATCTCAACAACACTGAATCATAGTTCCTTTTGTATAGGATGCTTCCGCTTAAGAAGAACTTGGATGCAAGTCTCCTCAGTGTCTTTTTATCAATTGTTGAGGCATTCTCCGGGTATTCTTGTTTTTCCAGGTACTTTTTAATGTCGTGGTACCATGGTTTGTTGTCAGACTGCTCCCCAATCGCAAGGCAATAGGCAGGTTCGTCGAAGTGTCTAACAGTTATTCGTGGTTCATGGTTTGGCCAGGTCACCTTGAACATAGAGGAGAGCGTTGCTAGTGCGTCGGCTATTTGATTTTCTTCCCTCGGGATATGAGTAAAAGTGATAGTATCAAATTCAGCCGTCAACTCCAGTATAAGGTCTCGGTATGGGATTAGTTTTGCATCTCGAGTGTCCCATTCTTTGTTGACTTGATGGATTACCAATGCTGAGTCTCCGTATACATCAAGGAGTTTGATCCTTAGGTCGATTGCAGCTTCTAACCCCAATATGCATGCTTCGTATTCTGCAATGTTGTTGGTGCAGTCGAAACATAGTCTTGCAGTAAAGGGTAAGTGCCGGTCATCGGGAGATGTCAATACTGCCCCTATGCCATGCCCTAGTGCATTTGATGCACCGTCGAACATGAGTTTCCATACCAAACCCGGTTCAGGTCCCTCGTCGGGTCCTGGTATTTCATAGTCTCTTACTAGCATAATATCCTCATCGGGGAAGTCGAACTTCATGGATTGGTATTCCTCGAGGGGTTGGTGAGCAAGGTGTTCCGCCAATACACTCCCTTTTATTGCTTTTTGAGTTACATATTGTATGTCGTATTCGGACAGCAACATTTGCCACCTTGCGATTCTACCCGTGAGCGCCTGCTTTTCGAACACGTATTTTAAAGGATCCATTCTCGATATTAGCCACGTGGAATGATTCAGCATATATTGCCTTAGACGTTTGGAGGCCCATGCTAGGGCACAACATGTCTTTTCCAATGGTGAATACCGAGATTCGCAATCTGTGAATTTCTTACTGAGGTAGTAGATAGCGTGTTCTTTCCTGCCTGTTTCGTCTTGTTGCCCCAGTACACACCCCATAGACCTTTCGAGTACTGTGAGGTACATGATTAGTGGCCTTCCGGGTACAGGAGGTAAGAGTATAGGTGGTTCTTGCAAGTAGTTCTTTATGGTTTCGAAGGCTACTTGACAATCATCATTCCACTTGATAGGTTGATCCTTCCTGAGTAGTTTGAATATAGGCTCGCATGTAGCTGTTAGGTGTGAAATGAACCTTGAGATGTAATTCAATCGACCCAGGAAACCTCGTACCTCTTTTTCTGTTTTTGGAACGGGCATCGCTTGTATGGCTTTTACTTTATCAGGATCAACCTCTATACCTCGTTGGCTTACAATGAATCCCAACAGCTTTCCCGATCTTACACCAAATGTGCACTTATTCGGGTTCAACCTCAACTTGTACTTCTTCAGGCGTTCAAACAGCTTATGTAGATTTGTAATATGCTCTTCTTCTGTGCCGGATTTGGCGATCATATCATCTACATATACTTCGACCTCTTTATGGATCATATCATGGAATAATGTGACCATGGCCCTTTGATATGTTGCCCCTGCATTTCTCAACCCGAATGGCATTACTTTGTAGCAAAAAGTGCCCCAAGATGTCATGAAGGTAGTCTTTTCCATATCCTCGGGAGCCATCTTGATCTGATTATACCCGGAGAAACCATCCATAAAAGAGAACACTGAAGCTTGTGCTGTATTATCCACCAAGATATCTATATGTGGTAGTGGGAAATCATCTTTTGGACTTGCTTTATTTAGATCCCTGTAATCTACACACATGCGCACTTTCCCGTCTTTCTTAGGAACTGGCACTATGTTTGCAATCCATGGTGGGTAATCAACTACAGCAAGAAACCCGGCATCGAACTGTTTGAGCACCTCCTCCCTAATCTTACTATCCATATCTGGTCGAACCCTTTTGCGCTTTTGCCTGACCGGCGCACATCCTTCTTTGAGAGGTAACCTGTGTACCACGATGTCTGTATCCAACCCCAGCATGTCACGGTATGACCAAGCAAAAATCTCTGCATACTCGTGGAGGAGCTTGATTAGCGTTGCTTTTACGTCCTTACCTAGCGTTGCCCCAATCTTAATGTTCTTGGGTTCTTCATCCGTTCCCAAATTTATGATTTCGATGGCCTCTTGTGGAGGGAGCATGCTCTTGGATTCCTTATCCATTAACCTTGACAACTCTTCCGGAAGTTCATCGTCTTCCTCATCCCCTTCTTCAGCCTGATTAGCGAGAGCATCGAGTTTGTATGGAGTCTCAGCAGTATTATTATCGGTGGTGTCAGAAGGTGATCTGCACATGTTTTATGTTTTGTTTTCTTTTAGTATGCAGATGTGAACGTGCTTTGTTTGTGCAAGAAATTTATTTGTCATTTTCAGAAAGGAAAAAGGAATAAATGCGAGAAAAGACAATGTTTTCAATACCAAAATGCAAAGACAATTTTATTAATAAACTTCGAACTTGAAAGTAAATGGGGCCCTTACAAACTAGCTCTATGCTTCGGGCGAGGCATGAGCGTTATTGTTTTTCTTTATTTGAAAAGGGGAAATAAAACACACAAAAGCAAATTACTTTGAAATGAAAACTATCTCCGGTATCTCCATGCTTGTCCAATTCTGTAGTTGTTCTCCTGGTCTGATTTCTCGGATGAAGTTGGATGTCCCTTCTCGAGAATCCTTGTTGGACACCATAGCTACATGTTCATATCCACCATTCACAAAAGTTTGCATTATTGGGGGAAATTGATGTTCCTCCTTTTTGATGCTTTTGAACTTGGTGGGTTGATATCCTAACCCTGAGCGATCCTTTTTCTCTGACACCTCTGGTAGCTTGCCCCAGCCTTTAATATCTGCATCCTGCAGATCTTTCCACGATGTTACCGCCCTTCTTATCTTCTCCACTGGTAGTGTGATAGCGGTTGCAATTTCTAGAGCTTGAAATGCGGTACCCAATGCTTCGTCTCCAGCCTCAATATATTTGTATGAGTTTAGATTGCTGACAAATATATCCTCTTCTCCATTGACAGTCACTATGGAGTTCCCGTTCACAAACTTTAATTTCTGATGGAGGGTGGAGGTGACTGCCCCAGCTGCGTGGATCCAAGGGCGTCCTAGTAGGCAGGTATAAGCTGGCTCAATTTCCATCACTTGGAAATTAATGCAGAAGGTATGCGGACCAATCACCACTGGTAAATCCACTTCTCCTAATACTGGGCTCTGTGACCCATCAAATGCTTTTACCACCAGACGACTTGGTCTAACTACCAGTCCTTCTAAGGCTATCTTGTCAAGTGTCGCTTTTGGCATCACATTTAAAGATGATCCTGTGTCAATCAAAACTCTAGCCAGATGAGCCTTCCCACATTGCATGGAGATATGCAAGGCTTTGTTGTGTGACCTTCCTTGTAGGGGTAGCTCATTGTCACTGAAGCCCAGGCATGCCCCAGCAGTTAGATTTGCTACCATTCCGTCAAACTGGTTGACTGTAATGTCTTTGGTAACATGGGCAGCGTTTAAGATCTTCATCAGAGCATCTCGATGTTTCTCAGAATGTATTAATAGTGATAGGAGCGATATCTTAGATGGTGTCTGTTGCAATTGATCCACCACTCTATAATCACTCTTCTTAATCAGAGCGAGAAACTCCTCCGCATCCTTGTTAGAAGTTTCTTTATCCTTAGGTTCAGACTCGGCACTTGGTCTCATGACTACTCGTTCTCCAGATTGTGTCAAGTTTTCACTAGACGTTGGTGGTGCCTGCGTAGTTTTGAATATGCGCCCACTACGGGTCATGCCCCCAGGTCCAATAATGCTTGACACTGCAGTGTTGGTATTGGTCTCGTACTCCCATGGTACTGCTTTCATCTTGTCCAAAGGGTATGGTCCTCTGATTGGGATGATCCTGGTGTGTTCTTGTACAGGTATTACCAGTGGCGACCTTGAACACGGGATGATTAATGGTTTCCTTGCCCCTTGTGCGGGTATCATTAAAGGTTCGTTTCTTTCAACCATTGCCACATATTCCTCTTCAGGGTGTTCCTCTAATCGGATCAATCCTTGATCCATGAGCCTTTGCAAAGTGTCCTTGAAAGCTTCGTTATGTTCTAGGATAAACCCCTTTATAAGAAGATACCTCTTAAGTGCATCTATGGGGGAGTTCCGTTGTTGAACCAACTCTTGCTCATTGACAACTTCTATTGCATTGACTGCGCCTTCATGGTGTGGCATCGGATTTGTTTTCACATTGGGTTTGTCAAAGGCGATTGCCCCTGACTCAATTAGATTCTGAACGATGTGGCTGAAGGCCCAACATTTCTCCAGGGTGTGTCCGGGAGAATTGGCGTGAAATTCACACCTTTCATTCGGTTTGTAATTGGGCATGAGCTTGCCTGGAGGAGGAGGTGGCAATGGTCTAACTTCCACCAAGGATTCATTTATTAAATATTTCAGAATTTCTTTCTTGGAAGTAGGTAGCGGATCGAATCTCCTTTGTCCTCCCTGAAACCGGTTTTGTCGTGGTGGGTATGTCATAGGAGGTCTAGTTTCCTGATGCCCTACGGCATTAGTCTCTCCTTCCTTCTTCTTTGTGAAGTTGGGGGTAGGCCTCTTCGCCTGATAGGAGTTAGATGATGCTCCTTGTATTTTCCCGCTCTTAATTCCGTCTTCTATTCTTTCACCAATGACCACTAAATCTGAAAACCCTGAGGACACACTCCCTACCATTTTATCGTAGTATGGCCCTTGTACTGTAGCCATAAACATTTTTACGAGTTCTTTTTCCAACAGGGGAGGTTGAACTCGGGAAGCCATTTCCCTCCACCTCTGTGCATACTCCTTGAACGATTCCTCTTTCTTTTGTGACAAATTTTGGAGTTGCATCCGATCGGGTGCCATGTCCAAATTGTATTTATATTGCTTTAGGAACGTATTAGCAAGGTCGGTCCAGCTTCGGATGTGAGACTTCTCTAATTGCATATACCAGTCAACCGATGCTCCACTCAAGCTATCTTGGAAAAAATGCATCATCAGCTTTTGATCATGAGCATAAGCAGCCATTTTTCGCACATACATGCGCAAGTGACTCCTCGGACAAGAGAGTCCCTTGTACTTTTCAAAGTCGGGGACTTTGAATTTGTGTGGAATTGTCAAATCCGGCACCAAGCTCATTTCATAGGTATCCACATCGAAGACATCATATCCTTCCATTGCTTTCATCCTTTCTTCCAGCGCCTTGATTTGTTCACTCTCCTTGGAATTCTCCCCAGAATCAGCAGAGGTCAGCTTTGGTTGAGGGACTTGATCTGTGTCATTAGTGTCCCCATACTGTAGATCCAAGTAGTCCTCATCCCTAAGCGGATTATTGATTGGAATGCGAACTGTGCGAGACGTCCCTTCTTTCTGAGTAGTAGGGATAAATCCTTCTTGAGAGGCCTCTCCCTCTTCATGGGTCGTAGTGACCCTTTTAGATGCGTGAGCATTCGTTTTGTGAGGGTCATGGCCTCGAACATATCCTAACAATGGGTTGCCATCCTTAGGTATCTCTTCATACTGATCATGAACTTCCTTAGCTTTGTCTTGCTTATCTTTGAGGTCCTTCATGAAACTCAGCATTTGGGCCATTCCTCCCTTGAGGTCTTCAACGGTGCCTTTCAGTTGGGTCATTTCTTCGCGAAGGGCGGCTTGGTTCTGCTCTAGTTGTTCCATTGCTTTCTTCTTCTGAGCTCTGGTCTGGATGAGTGATCGGGTTGCAATGGCGTGACTGGAGATGAAGACAGTTTTCCTTTTAATGTTTTTGAAAAGAAATGCAATGCTACGCGTGCTATGAATGATATGCAAATGCTATGCTCATGTCTTATCCACATTGTTATTATAATATATTTATATATATTTATATGTTAACATATATGTCTATATATATATATATTATTTCTTTTTTTTGGTTTTTTTTTTTTTTGTAGTAGGAACCTTTTCTTTCTCTTTTTTGAATAATTCTTTTTGGTGAATAATTGCGAAGAAATTGAATAATGCGGAAATAAACACACTTTATTAATTCAAAAAACTTGAAAGAAAGTACAATTTAAATTGTTCAACATTGCGAAAGGAAATAAACACCCATAGAAACAAAACTTCTAAATAATAAAAAACAAAACTATAAATGACTAAGAACGCTTATGAATGTCCTCCTTGAAGTTGTCCACCATGCTCCTACAAAGCTCCAAGAACTCCTTCACTTCTTTGGGAAGGATGATGGGAGAAGACTCCGCTTTTTCTAAACCCTTCGGAATGTCTAGAATTAAATCATTGCACAAGTAGACTAGCTTGTCATAATTCTCACGACACTTCTCATATTCTTCAAGCATCTTGGGAACCATGCTCACATGCTCATTTGCTGTAGAAACAATTGTGTATTGTCTTTTCCAATGGTCTCTTTCGTTCAGGGTTGCCTCGTGTACCTCTCTTTGTCTTATGAATATTTCCCTAAGTGATACCATGGCTTGGAATGCTCTATTGTACTCATCGGTGCGCTGTAAAAGTGCTTCTTCCGTGGTTAATCTCCTTGCGCGCTCTTGTTGTCCAGAATTGCGAGCTTCTTGAAGATCATATTTGAGGTTCCTTATTTCCTCCTCTTGATCTTTAGTCCTATCAGTTAATTCAAAGACCACAGCTTCTAGATTTTTCTCAGATTCAGCTTTGTCATGGGAAGCTTTCTCATAGCGCCTTTTCCACCTTGCAATTTCTATGCCCGCTTGTTCCAACCTTTCATTGTGTGCAATCAAATCAAAGTTAGCACTTAGGACTCCTTCGGTTGCTCGCTTCCTTTTATTCCTTTGTCTATCATTTTCTTCTTTAGCAGCTTGAAGCTCTTGGTTCTTCTCTTTAAGATCGAAGCGCAGTTGACTTTTTTCGTTGGAAAGTCGAAGTATATCAAGCTCTAATTCTTCCTTTTCCTTACGGGATGCCTCTAGGGCAGCCTTGATTCCTTCTATCTCTTCGATGGATAGAGAAATAGGATTAGGAGAATCGGGCTTGTACGCGGGATCCACAACAAAAGGTAGCAAAATTTTCCCAACTCTCTCTTGAACCCATCTAGTGTAAGGTTCCTTAGCAACAATATTCTTCGGTCCATAATTCTTTGTTTGAACATGCTTCCAAGCTTGAATTATTTTCTTTAATGTCCTTGGTTCTCCTTTCCCATTATCATGCAAAATTAGTCCTTCCACTTGTTGATCGGAAGGCTCACAATCCATAGAATGACCCAATTGGCGCAATGCAAGCACGGGATTATAATTAATACAACCCAAAGTTCCCATTAAAGGCACATTATTAAATTCTCCACATTTATAAATAATTCTTTCAGAATTTAATTTCCTTGCAAACCAGAAGATAGAATCCGCATTGAGAGCTCTTAGCTTTTGAGACCATTCATGCCTAGTCAAATCTTTGATTAAATAGCTAGCCTTGTAAAGGTGAGAAGTCAACCAAGAGTATAGTAAATGAAGACAACAGGATATCGCTCCCCTTTTCTTTTCATACCGATCATGGATAGTATAGTAAATATTAGCAAGAATAGTAGGAGTTGGATCCTCATTTGAATTTCTGAAGGAGGTGAAGACATGAATAGCAGCATCATCAACATATTCTGCCTTATTAGGCAGTAGAACAATACCAAAAATTAAAAGAGCCAAAAAATGTCCACAAATGTCCCATTGTTTCTTTTGAGCATAAGACATAGCTTGAGCTTCTAAATAAGTTCTTTTAATTCCTTGTATTCCTCCGTCGGTCTTGTGATTAGCTTCTAAATCCGCAACGGGCACTTCCAAAGCTTTGGCTAAATCAGACATTTCAGCCCTTTTTCCAGCACCTGTATAAAATACTTTTTTAATTCTTGAAAACCCAAGCATAGCATCCATCTCCTCCAAAGTAGGAGTCAACTGAAAATCCTGAAAAGTGAAACATCTGAGTGGCGGATCATAAAACTGGATCAAAGCGGTGATTGCTTCTTCTTGAACCTTAACCTTGAGCAAGTCCAAAATATCTCCATAACGGCCTTCAAACCTGTTCAAAGCAGTTGATGACATCTTATCCCTTATATTTCTCAATTTCTTGATGTCAGGCACTGAGACGGTGAGGTGGACAATAGGCTTCTTAGCATTCATTTTTCCTGAATTTTCACCAAAAAGAATTATTATTATTTTTTTTATTCTTCTTTTTTCTTTCTTTTTTTTCACCTGTGGATAAGACATGATAAAAATATGCATATGATGTATGATGCATGCAAATAATTATAAAAAAACATAATATTATAATAATAATAATAATAAGCATATATTCAACATATAATCACATAGGCCCTAAGTTCATAGGTTCGACATAACGGCTCGGGAGCCTACCCTTCCCATGGGAAAGTTCTAGAAGGTCTCATGGGATCATTCGTAGCCGCCGAGACTTTTTGTCTCTTTGGATTTTAGAACAACTCAGTGGTCCATGAGGTTCGAATTTTAGGGGTTGGTTCCCAGAGAGATCAGCTAACTACCCAGTCCACCCCTCAACAAGGTCGAGCCTCGTATCAGAACTTTCCGAATATTTAACCCACTCTGAGTGGAATTATAATAAGACTCGTAGGCGATGTAATTCCCCTCTGGTCATTATTATAATCCCCACGCTTAGGCTTAACAGCAGTAAAATATACACAATAATGCAAATTATATAACAATTAACATTTAATGCAAATGTGGCAAATAAATATTTAATAAAAAACAATAAATAAATAAATAATTAAAAAATCATTACTAAAAAAATAAACCTTCCCCCAAACCCTAAACGTGGCAAGTTCGCCAAACCCTAAAATGCGCCACAAACCCTAAACCACAAACCTAAACCTAAACCCTCTCAAGCCTTAGGAGCATAATAATTCACCCTATGTGTTTCCCTAGCAGAGTCGCCAGCTGTAGCAACCTGCCTAAAAATTAGACTTAGAGAGTCGCCACCTATTCTACCAAGGCGAATAGGAAACCTTACGTAGTTGAGAGATCGGGGTAAGATACTATATTCAGGTCGAGGGAAGGTGTTAGGCCCCCTCAACCCTTTCCTAAAGGCTAACATTTAAAGATAAAGGTTTATGGCTAACTGTTAAGGTTTTATAGCTAAAGAATCGAACAGGGGGAAAATTGAGATTTTGAGGAAGGGGACGGTGAACAGGACCCGGGTCATTTTGACCCGGTCCACACCTGACCCGCGCATACTTGGGCCTCTGGTCTTGCAAATGGCCCATTCTATTTGCCTTTTTCTTTGGCCCAGCAACGAAGCAACAAAAAAAGTCCAATAAAACCAATAACTTTAATTATCAGTTTTATTAATCTAATAACCAAAAACCCAATTGATTATTTACTTAGTTTAGCAAGTAATAACCTTATTAGCAATAATATTTAAAACCATGCTAATATTAACCAAGGTACTAATAACAATTAAATTAATACTAATACTAACTTAAGTACTAATACTAATTGAATTAATATTAATATTAGCTAATGGTTAAATTAATATTAACACTAAAAGTACAATAACAATTGGTGAAAGTGTTATTATTATTTTCTTTATAAAAATGATAGAAAGTCAAAAGGTGATAGACCAGAGGGATAGATGAGCTAAAAAGAGTTGGGCCTCGGATTCTTTTGCTGTCCGTACCTTGTTTTTTATTTTAAACCAATTTATACCTGAGTTTTATAGGAGGGCGAGTTTGATAATAGATATATCCAACCCTATGGCTCCTAATTTTTAACTCCATTAATAATTTGAAAAGTGAGAATTAAACCGGGTAAATTTTGGGGTATGACAGATAATATATAAGATAGCTTAGCAGTTGGAGATGAGAGAAACAGAATTTTTGGCATTCTTGATCAGTTAGGTCGACCTCTTGTAGAGCTTAGGTCGACCTAGCAGTGCTTGCAGAATTTTGCTCCCAGTTAGGTCGACCTGTTTAAGGAGTAGGTCGACCAGAATCCTCTCAAAATGCATTCTGGGGACATTTTCTCAGATTAGGTCGACCTAGTCGTTGTGTAGGTCGACCTAGCAGACTAGTATGTAAATTTCATCAATTTAGGTCGACCTGGATGATGTGTGAGTCGACCTAGCAGAAGTATGTGGATTTTTCTCCATTTTAGGTCGACCTGGGTTGACAGTAGGTCGACCTAACTGCTGGTTTTCTGCATTCTTCTTGATCTGCTTGTGTTGAGTCGACCTAAAGTATAATAGATCAACCTGTACTGTCATGAGTGATCAATGCTTGCTTTTCTTTGAGTTTTCTGCTTCCGCCTTGTTGTTTGAATGCTCATTTGAGTTTGCCATAAATCAAAAACATCTTTGAGTGTAATCTTGTATTCACAGTTTTTATCCCTTATTTTGCATGAACCAATTCCTTTGAGTTTGATCCATCGGGATGCCCTAATTTTTGCCTAAGTCATTTTTGTTTTCTTTCATGGAATTTTCCATTTCGACTTAGCGGGCGCTTTCCTCCTTTTTTTTTTGAATACTCCTTTTGAGATTTGATCCTTGGATATGACATGTTGTGACTGCCATGTCGACTTTGATTTGCAAGCTTCGTCTTTGATACGTCCTCAAACTTGAATGATATATTGAGGAAGAAGATGTTGTGAACGTTATCTCCATCGTTTCCTCAATCTTGGATGAATGCGAGGAAGAAGATATGCTTGAACCTTTGCTTGATCCTTATGCTTGAACCTTGCTTGGATTGACGGATTCTCTTGACAACCAAAACACGCCATTGAATTAATTGAAATCTACCCTGCCCCCGGTTAAAATCAAGGTTTTTTTTTTAAAAGTAGAAACAAGCTCCAACTCCTGGCTCGAGGGGGTGACGAGGGATTAACATCCTTATATCTCCACTTTTTGGGAATTGAAACAATGTCTGTACATCCTCGGCTCGGTCTTACCTTGAAAGCATACGTTTAGCGAGATTTAGTTATTTGTATTCGTCATTCTCCCTTGAGTTTGTTAATAATCCTAAAACCTGGAAAGTCGTAATAGTGAGCGAAATGAATTGACTCCAAAACCTGCATGGTCATCCCATTAGAATTGCTAATCCGAAGGTACAACTTTTTATCTTGAGTAACACTTAGCGATCGTAGGGGTTGAAATTCTGAGCATGATAAACACCTATTGATCCTAGGGACAACCTCCTTTGTAGATCCATTAACCTTGTTTTACTCCTTAGTTGATGAACTTGTAGAAGTGAAGGGTGACCTCGAGTTCTCCTTGGACATGTCAAACCTGTTGGGAATAAATCGTTAGCGATGGGTTTTCGTCGTATCGGAACTTCATGAGTTTCCTTTGACTGAACCTCTTTTGCTTTTTCTAAGGATAGTGTCACACCATTCGCAATCTTCGGAGTTCGTAGATTGATGAGGAAAACCTATGACCCTTTTGTCCCTTGGTGTGGGGTTAACACATGTCGCCTTCCCTCCATCGTGGTTATGCATCTTTGTTCAGGGTATTGCCCCAGTTGGACTAATCCTTGCCCCCAGGTTATCGTAGAGTGTCCTTGTAAGTTTTGTTATGTTCATAGATGAACCCATTTATGACTAGATACCCCTTTAGTGTATCTATGAGGGAACTCTTTTGTTGAACTAATCCTTGCTCGATGATAACCTTTGTTGTTTTTACAATCCTATTTCGAAAAGGCATGGACATGCGCCGGGTATGGTGAAAGACATCCTTTTTTCCTTATTAAGACTAAGATCATTCTCAATACTTTATCCTCCTTTCTCGATAGTTTATGATCCTTTTTATTCTTCTTTGCGAGTCTTGGGAAATCGGCTAGCGCGGTAAGTACGAATACGGGCGAAGGTAGAGATGCAAATGCCAATGTAAATGAATGCATGAAAATGCAAATGCATGCGTATGCAAGAGATTCCTTGTATTATAACTCCTTGTATGTAATGCAGTGCAGGCGTGCGACTTATATAATCCTAAGGATAGCCTACGCGGGTTTAGGGGTGACATTAGACCCTAGGGAAATCCTTGCAAGATAGATGTTATGACACGCCAATGGAAATCCCTTAGATTTGGGAGTATGCAAAAAGTAGCGGCTGGTGACCGTTCAAGACAGTCACCAAATCTAATGGCCATCGAGAGGCCAATTGATGTGCACTTACGGAGTTGTCCTTCGTGGAGAGGTTCTCTAGGCGGAACACAACCTATCTAAGGACGATATCGGATGAAGAGAAATCCCTGCAGGCTAGGGATTAACAATGCATAAATGGAAATCCAAATCCTACAAGTTAGAGGGTGCGCGGGAACAAGCACGGGGTGACCGTTCAAGACAGTCACTAGATCTCATGGCCATCGTGAGGGCAATCGACGTGCGTTAATGAGGACGTCCTTCAGGGGAAGGACACGTAGTTGTAAAAACACATGGACATAAAAGAAAATCCCTACAGGCTAGGGAGTTCGTAGGAGCAAGCACGGGGTGACTGTTCAAGACAGTCACTAGGTCTCATGGCCATCGAGAGGCCAATCAACGTGCGTAAACGAAGATGTCCTTTGCGGGAAGGACACGTAGTTGTGAAAATACAAAGATATAAAAGAAAATCCCTACAGGCTAGGGAATGCGTAGATGTAAGCACGGGGTGACCGTTCAAGACAGTCACTGAATCTCATGGCCATCGAGAGGCCAATCGACGTGCATTAATAAAGATGTCCTTCGTGTGAAGGACACGATTTTTTTTAATAGAATCCCTACCGGCTAGGGAGTGCGTAAACGAAGATGTCCTTCGCGGGAAGGACACGTAGTTGTAAAAATACGAAGATATACAAGGAAAATCCCTACAGGCTAGGGAGTGCGTAGATGCAGGCGCGGGGTGATTGTTCATGACAGTCACTAAGTCTCATGGCCATCGAGAGGCCAATCGACGTGCATAAATGGAGGTGTCCTTCGTGGGAAGGACATGGTCTTAGAAATGGGGTCCCTGCAGGCCAGGGAACGCGTAGGGATACCTGCAAAATTAAAACGCAAGAGATTCGCAGTATATAAATTGCAAACATATGATAATAAGCACGTAAGCACATAAGCCCTAGGTTCATAGGTTCGACGTAACGGCTTAGGGTGCCTACCCTTCCCATTGGTATGTTCTAGAAGGTCTCATGGGGTCGTTCGTAGCCGCCGAGACTTTCTGTTTCTTTGGATTTTAGAACGGCTCATTTTATCCATGAGGTTCGAATTTTAGGGGTAGGTTCTCAGAGAGATCAGCTAAATACCAAGTCCAGCCCTTAACAAGGTCAAGCCTCGTATCAGACCTTTCCGAATATTTAACCCACTCTGAGTGGAATTATAATAAGACTCGTAGGCGATGTAGTTCCCCTCTGGTCTTAAATATAATTCTCACGCTTAGGTTTAACAACAATTCATATATCCCAAAAAAAGCAATGAAATAACACATATTCAAATAAATAAATATTTAATCGAACTATAGTAAATAAATGAATTGCGATAAATGAGTGTAATGGCAAATAAATAATAAATAAATAAATAAATAAGATTTAAATATTTATAAAAAATCATAAACCCTAAAAATGGCGAATTAGCCAAATCCTAAAAATTTCGCCAAAAACCTAAACCGTTTACCAAAAAAACCCAAACCCTCTCAAGCCTTAGGAGCATAATAATTCACCATTTTTAGTTATCCCCAGCAGAGTCGCCAGCTGTAGCAACCTGCCCTCGTGTCTGCAATTGTTGCTGATTTATATATGATTCAATTAGGTTAAGAGAACTCAATCAGAATCTTTGTAATTGAAGAATCAAGATTTTATTTGGTCATGGATTCTAAACTTGCCATTTTTGTTCCCTTGAACCATCTTTCACGTTTCTCTTCCTTGGCCCCTTTGGACAACAAAGCTTTTTTTTTAAAATTTATTTCATGATTATTGTATTTTACTTAATATTTTAAATGAGTAAGAAAAATCAAATAATTATAAAATAAAATGACAAATAACAATAATCTAAACTACTGATAATGATAATCCTATTAAAATTAATAATACTACTAATCCTAATACTACCTAATAATAATCCTATTAATATTAATAATAAAATTCATAATGCTAAAAAAAATAATAATAATAATAATCGAAACAAATGTCGATAAAACCCATAATACCCCCAAAAATGATAAAACCCTTGTAACAGTTGAGCCTAACGTTTGGGTCCTAAACATTTGTTAATTACGCCCTTATCTTAACTTAACCTGATTTATAAGAGAGCGGGTTTGACAATAGAAATGTCAAACCCCATGACTCTTAATTTTGAACCTTATGGATTAACGGACGTAGATTTGATCGGGCAAATTTTGGGGTATGACAATAACAAACCAATTGCATCATATTTATCAAATTCGGCATGTCAGTGTCAGAATCTCATAAACCCTAACATCCTAAATAGAGGTTCAAACTCTTAATCTATTCTACCATCATCAAAAGTATAATACTAGTTAATAAAGAATTGTCACCCCTTACCTTGATGGAGATTCTTGAATTGATCCTCGAACTTTGGGGTTTTTCCTCCTTCCTTTGCTCTTCTCACTTTTACGATCAAAATATTTTCTCCCAACTCTTCTCTTGTTCCTTTCTTTTCTATTTTGCCAATAATAAAATAATAATAGAATTAGGACTAAGTGTAGAGCTTTTTACTCCATACACCCCCTAATTACCCCTCACACCCCAAAAGTCCAATATTCTCTTATTTCCTTGTTTTATGAAAACATAACATAATTTAGTAACACTTGGCCCAAAGACCAATATTCCATAATTCCTCCAATTAGTTCAATGAAAATATTAAATAATTCTAAATAATAACTTAACTTCCGATTAAATTAAAATTAGAAAATATGGGGCGTTACAGCAATTGTATCCATATTCAATGGGTACCTGTAAAAATTATTCATAACTAGTATAGTAATATTATGCAAAAATAGATAAGGCCGCAGGCACGAATAATTACCTTTAAAATAAACGGAAATGAGTGCGAGTACGGGTACCTTAGTATTCACCCGTCTCATACCCGCACAATTTATATTTGAATATTTTAATTTATATCATCATATAAATAATATATGTCTATATTTTTTTTAATAATACATCATAATTAAACTATCACACATTTTAATATAATATAAGTGTTCGTTTATTTTACAATTCAATAGTAACAAAATTTGAAATTTTTTGTTAATTTTGTTTTTAAAAAATAAAATGATACGATATTTTTTAATTGATGGATTTATTTTTAGTAGAACTGTGAATAACGGATACGAATATGAGTACATAGATACCCACAGGATACAGGTACAAATATAAAGATCGATGAATAAAAAAATTTCAAATTACAAATATGAAAATTGTACTATAATACTTTATCTATACCCTATTTATCCTCCTCCTAAGGGTGTGTTTGGTTGAGAGAAGAAGTTGAGAAGAGAGAAAGAGGTGAGAGAGAGTGTGAGAAGAGAGAAATAAGTGAGAAATATAGAAGATTTGATGTGTGGTTTGGAATAAGAGAAAGAAGTGAGAAATAGAAAAGAGAGATTTACAATAATTTTGTGAAACGACAAAAATGTCCATATCTAAAAACATTTTATATTAATAATAAAATATAAAAAATATTTTTTTTTATTTTTTAATTTTAATTTTATAATTAATTATATTACTTATATACGGTTGTATATTTATTTAATTTTACTTATTTTAATTTTAATTATTGTTGTTATTATTACGTCACTTTTTGTTTTAATTTTTAAATCAATTTTTTTATCAACAACATGTTGTTACGTTAGAATCTGGTCTTAAAATATTTGAAGTAATCTTATTCTTAAAAAAATTACTTATAAATATCATATATTGGTGTAAAAATCCTTGCAATTGATTTTTAAAAGGTTAAAAGGACTATAATTGAAAAAATAATTAAAGAGCAAGTTTCTATTACATTTCTCATATGAGAGAAGAATATAAAAAAGGTGTGGGTCCCACTAAAATTTAGTCTCTCTATTCTATTTCTCTCACACCAAACAAGAGAAGTTGGACGTCTCTCTCCTATTTCTTTCTTTGCTCTCTCTTCATGATTTCTCTTAAAACAAACACAGCATAAGTGTAATGTTAGGATGAATACCAAAAAAAAAAATTTAACATTTAAAAGTTATTTTTAAAATAATAAAAGATAAAAATAAAAAATAAAAAGAAAATAAAGGAAATATATTGACATTGATCACATTCTTATTTTTTTAATACTAAAATGACATGCTAACTATAAATTTTTTTATTAATTCTATATGTAAAATTATACAATTAAATTATTGTTCATTTTATATTTGTTTTTAAATATATTTTATATTGCATCAAATAAATTTTTTATTTTACGGATCATTATCAACACAGTATTTATTATTTTATTTTAATCAACAATTAATATAAATTAAGAGATAATTTTTATTTTTAAATGTTAAAATTTTATTTTTTTTATCTTTATCTTACAAACTCTTTTTTATATAATTATTTAATATAATTGAATTTATATAATATTTTTCATTTATAATTAAACAATTTATTTTAAATTATATATTTAACTTCTTTTAAAAGTGTAAATGGACATGCTATACGACAAAAATCTAATTTCAAGAAGATGATAATATGAAAATTTTAGAACACGCGTTTCATTATTCCCCAACAGTTATAGCAGAGCAATAATGCAGGTGCGAAGCAAGACAGCCACTAGTTTCAAAATTTACATTTACTAGTAGTACTTTATAACTTTTACAGTAAGAATCTAGTGGCTATGATCCATTTGCCAGATGCCTCTAGTTGGCATGTATACTTTCGCTACTAAATGTGAGGCTAATATTACATTCACATAAAGAACAAAATAATGTTTCCAAGGTAGCCTCATTCCAACGCACCGCATCTTTGTCATATAACAAAATCAAATGACGTTAAATATACCAGATTTCTTTGTTTTCTTTTTCTTTCAAATCTTCTGCATCTAACGATAGTTTTTTAATTATTGAAATTTGGTTTTACTTTTAGAAGAGATAAAAAGTGGTCGGTTCTTTTTTCATGATACTAGTAATATATTACTTTCAAATTCTATCATAAGGACCTTTTGCTTTTGATTGTGTAATTGCATAGTGGCATGGAGTGCGAATCACGTGAGGTGGACTATTTAGTCTTTTTATGTTACTATATTTCACAAATTGGTCACTATCCTTCATACTCGGATCCGACACCCTTGTCTTTATCTATTTTATAATAATATATACATATAATTCATAATTGTATAGCCACAAACAACTCACAACACAACAATTCTTTTCATGGTAATTTTGAGTTCTGACGGTATAAATTTAGGCCGGTCATGAGTAGATATTGGATTAAACATAGGGTCAGGGTCAGTTTGTTTCGTTTCAGCTTTAAAAAAATGGATTTTTTCTTTGTATTTTTTAAAATAGATTTTTTAAAACCGTTTTTTAAAATATTACAAGTTTTTTTATATTCGTTTTTTTAAAATGAAACACTTAATTTTATATCCTATAGCATAAACATACATAATTGAAGACAAAAACTTAGTCAAAATCATAACTTTTTCAAAAAGTTATATTTCAAAAATGATTTTTATGAAAATCTATTTGAAATAGCTTCAAAATTAATTGATTTTTTGAAATTTTGATATCCAATTTTTTTTCCATAAATAAATGAAATACCTAAAATCACATTTTAAAAATAACTATTCAAACAAAATTTTCATTTGAAGCTTTTATAAAAAGTTTCTTTGTAAAAATTTTTTTCACAAAATTTGGTAATACTATAAAAATCATTTTTAAAAAAAGTCAAAACAAACGGGCCCATAGTAAGTTAGAACGTAAATTGCGATTTTATTTTAAAGATTTATTTTTAAATGATAAAATTTGTTAGGGATGAATTCGATTAAATCAATTTGGTAGGTTTAATATTTATTGTGATAAACTCATAAAAATCCACAGACATTTATTTTTTAATTTTTTAAATAAAAATTATTAAATTTTAGAATAGCTTAAAGAAGAATTAATATCATTTTTAATATCATTTGACATTAATCTGATCTTTATCATATTTTAAATTATAAATTAAATAATACTCAAAATTTTATATTGTGTGTCTTATATGTTAGACGATAGGAAGGATCTCTTAGTTAAAAAAATTAACTTCTTTTCAAATAAAGCAAAAGCTCCCAGATTCAAACTCGTCTACAACGGTCCGTTATTGGAATGATCGGATATGCTAAACCGAATGGATTAAGGATGATAGATTATGGATCAATACACTTTACGTTTAATCAAAAGCTTAAACAATTCCACTTAGTACTTATTTCTTCCAATGAGTTGTTTAAGATAAAGTTGATAGTTTGTGTGTTTGTCAATCTATCAAACACTTGGTGTGCAAAACACACCAAGTTCAACTTCACTCAAGTTATGGTGGTAATGTTACTAGATAGCACTCAAAGTGAATGCTACGAGTTTATAGGATACCTTACAAACACCACAACTATGGTAAGAGTTGTTTTAACAAATCAAATCACAAAAACTATAGCAAATGAAAATAACGGTACGTAAAGAAAAAACAACACACGATTTGTTTAGACAGTTCTCCTTGTCGTCCCCGCGTAGGGTACGTCTGCCCCTAATTTTAAAATCTAGAATTAGGATATATGATATTAAGTTGCAAAGTTTTACAAGAGAAGAATAGTCACCAATACCCAATTTATAATTGCAGAATTTGATACTAGGCTCTTCTATCCTCTTCATTCGAGATGAACCAAGTAAGCCAAACACTTCCAACAAACCTCCGGTTAATGCTACTAATTTGCACAAAGAACTTGTTCCGCAAATCTTTCACTCGGTTGATTTCGATCGTGTGAGATATTGGATCGAACTCTAGTATGGTCGAAGGGTAGCTTCTTGGTTCGACAGAATTAAGCATGAAGTCGAAGGTTGTTCACATGCTTGTGTCGAAGATGCTAGGGTTGTTAGCATGTTAAATTAGGTTTTAGTGTTTAAACCCTAATTTGTTAAGTTAGCTTGTTTATTAAGTTGGCTTGTATAATGGGTCTTGTGGAAAAAAGCCCATTAGTTAGTATGTTAGGTTTTATTATAAATAGCATACTAGTCTCTCATCATTGCTAAGCTGCAAATCCTAATTTAGGGTGAGAGAGGTTATTTGTTATTCTTGTAAACTTGTAATCTTGTTTTAAGAGAAAGTAAAAGAATAGCAGTTATAACCAATTCTTGTGTTCTTATTCTCTTCCCTAATTCCCTATTATACTTTGTTATTGGTATCGTTTTTCACAACAAATTGGTGCGGTGAGCGTGGAGAAGATGCCGTCAACAAAGTATGAGATTGAAAAGTTCACCGGAGTGAATGATTTCGGTCTGTGGCGCTTGAAGATGAAAGCCCTACTGGTTCAGCAGGGGTGTTTGGAAGCGTTGAAGGGAGAGGCAGCCATGAATGTTGCATTAACGGCAGCGGAGAAGACAACTATGATCGAGAAAGCACACAGCGCAATTTTGTTGAGCCTTGGTGATAAGGTTCTCCGACAGGTATCAAAGGAGACGACGGCATCAGGGTTATGGGTGAAACTTGAAAGTTTGTATATGACCAAATCGCTGGTAAATCGACTCTACCTGAAGCAAGCTTTGTATTCATTCAAGATGATTGAAGACAAAGTATTGGCTGAGCAGTTGGATATGTTCAACAAGCTGATTCTTGATCTTGAAAATATTGATGTGAAGATCGATGATGAAGATCAAGCGCTGTTACTATTGTGTTCTTTGCCTAGATCACATGCTCACTTCAAAGAAACTCTCTTGTATGGAAGGGAGTCCCTGACGTTTGAAGAAGTTCAATCAGCCTTGTACTCTAAGGACTTGAATGAACGAAAGGAGCATAAACCTTCGACTGTTGGCGAAGGTTTGGCCGTTAAAGGAAAACTCTTACGAAAGGATGGTAAGTTCGACAAGAAGAAAGGCAAAAGCAAGTCGAAGTCTTACAGTGGCGAAGCATCTGGCATTCGATGCTACCATTGTAAAAAGGAGGGTCACACAAGAAAGGTGTGCCCTGAACGCCTGAAATATCATGGAGGTAAGGATAATGGCAACGCTGCCATTGTTCAAGATGATTTCGAATCATCTGATGTTCTTGTGGTTTCAAGCAGTGACTCTAAGAGAGAGTGGATTATGGATTCAGGTTGCACTTGGCACATGACTCCAAACAAAGACTTGTTCGAGGAATTATGTGATCAAGATGGTGGATCAGTATTGCTGGGAAACAACAAGGCTTGCAAGATTGCAGGTATTGGATCTGTTAGATTCAAGCTCCATGATGAGTCAATAAGGTTGTTGACTGAAGTCAGGTATGTTCCTGATTTGAAGAGAAATCTGCTTTCTCTTGGTGAATTCGACAAGAAAGGATATGTTTTCCAAGGAGAAAAAAGTATCCTAACAGTCATGAAGGGTTCGAAGGAAGTCTTGAGAGGCGTGAAGAAACAAGGCTTGTATACCCTTGAGGCTGAAGTTGTAAGTGGTTCGACAAATGTTGCATCCACGAAACCTTTGTCGAAAACTGAAATCTAGCACATGAGATTGGGCCATGTCAGTGAAAGGGGTCTGGTCGAATTAGGGAAACAAAATCTGCTTGGTGGAGACAAAATCGAAAAGCTGAAGTTTTGTGAACCCTGTATACTTGGAAAATCTTGCAGAGTGAAGTTCAACAAAGGCAAACAAAGAACACATGGATCCCTTGATTACATCCATGCTGATCTTTGGGGGCCTGCAAGGTGTCCATCACATTCAGGAGCAAGGTATTTTCTATCCATAGTAGATGATTATTCCAGAAAATTATGGGTATTCATCCAGAAGACTAAGGATGAAACTTTTGAGAATTTCAAAAGTTGGAAGACTCTGGTTGAAAGTCAGACTGGTAGAAAGGTCAAGAGGTTGAGAACCGACAATGGCCTTGAATTTTGCAATGAGGCATTCGACAGTTTTTGTGCTGCCTCTGGTATTGCAAGGCATAGAACTACTGCAGGTACTCCACAGCAAAATGGTTTGGCTGAAAGGTTTAATCGAACTATTTTGGAGAGAGTCAGATGCATGTTGACTAGTGCCGGTTTAAAGAAGGTGTTCTGGGCTGAGGCTGTTTCGACAACAACATATCTGATAAACAGATGTCCTTCGACAGCGTTAGATATGAAGACACCTGAAGAAGTTTGGTCGGGACATCCACCAGATCTCGACAAACTGAGAGTATTTGGCTGCATAGCCTATGCTCACATTAGGCAAGACAAGGTCGAACCTAGAGCTCTGAAATGCATGTTCATGGGATACCCTGAAGGAGTCAAAGCTTATAGGCTATGGTGCCTAGAGCCAGGTCACAGGAGGTGTATCACCAGTCGAGATGTAGTTTTCGATGAAGCTGAAATGGCTTTTACGAAAACTGATGATGATGATCGAAGTGCAGAAGAGCTGGAACAGGTAGAGATTCCTGTTGAGGTGGAGCATGTTGATGCTGAATTGCATATCCCAGATGAAGTCGAAGAAGAAGCAGAAGATGCTGAAGTTGAGGAAACTGACGATGACTACCTATTGTCGAGAGATAGGTCGAGAAGAGTCATCAAGCCACCTCAGAGACTTGGATATGCAGATCTTATAGCTTATGCCTTAATCTCTGCAAGTGAGGTTCTAGACGAAGAGCCTAGAGACTATAAGGAAGTTATGAGGAGTCGAAATAAGACTGAACGGCTGAAGGCCATGGATGATGAGATGAAATCTCTTCATGATAATCATACTTGGGAACTGATCAAGAAACCTGTTGGGGCAAGGTTAGTCAGCTGTAAATGGATTTTCAAAGTTAAGGAAGGAATTGAAGGAGTGACGTCGAAAAGATACAAGGCAAGGTTAGTTGCAAGGGGTTTCACTCAGAAAGAAGGTGTCGACTTCAATGATGTGTTTTCTCCTGTTGTAAAGCATAGGTCCATTCGAATGTTGCTTGCCATGGTGGCATAGTTCGACCTTGAACTGGAACAAATGGATGTGAAGACTGCGTTCTTGTATGGTGATTTAGATGAAACGATCCTGATGAGGCAACCTGAAGGGTATGTCGAAAAGGGAAAGGAAGATTATGTGTGCAAGCTAAAAAGATCTTTGTATGGGCTGAAACAATCTCCTCGACAGTGGAATAGGAGATTCGACAAGTTCATGACACACATAAGTTTCATTAGAAGTCAGTTCGACCACTGTGTTTACTTCAGATTTCGACCTGGTAATTCATTTGTTATTTTGTTGCTTTATGTTGATGATATTCTCATAGCAAGCAACAGTGTCGAAGATGTGATGAGGGTGAAGGCTGAACTCAATAAGGAGTTCGATATGAAGGATCTGGGAGCTGCTTCCAGGATTCTTGGAATTGACATTCGAAGAGATAGAAAGAAGTCGAAGTTATGCCTATCTTAAGAGGCATATCTACGGAAGATTCTTGAAAAGTTTGGTATGTCGAATTCGAAGCCAGTTGTGACTCCAACAAACCCTCAATTCAAGCTGAGTATTGATCAGTGTCCCAGTACTGATGTGGAAAGAGCCTATATGAATAGCATCCCATATGCTAATATAGTTGGTTCTTTGATGTATGCTATGGTTTGTACTAGACCCGACATAGCATACGCAGTAAGTCTTGTAAGCAGGTACATGGCGAATCCTGGAAAGGCTCACTGGCAAGCATTGAAGTGGATTTTAAGGTACATAAATGGGTCTCTGAATAGAGTCCTAATTTATGGTGGAGCCTTGGGTGAAGATGGTAAAGCAGTAATCGAAGGATATGTCGACTCTGATTATGCAGGTTGTATGGATTCCAGGAAATCTATTTCTGGATATGTTTTCACTATGTTTGGCACAGCAATTAGTTGGAAAGCAACACTTCAGAAGGTTGTTGCTCTATCAACCACTGAAGCGGAGTACATTGCATTAACTGAAGCTGTGAAAGAAGCATTGTGGCTTGAAGGTTTTGCGAAGGAACTGAAACTTCAAGGTCGAGGTATCACTGTTAAATGTGATAGTCAAAGTACAATACACCTGTCGAAGAATTCAGCCTATCATGAGCGAACTAAGCACATTGATGTGAGGCTGCATTTCGTCAGAGGAGTAATCGAGCGTGGAGAAGTCCAAATGCTGAAGGTTTCGACTGAAGACAATGTTGCTGATATGATCACCAAGACATTGTCAAGTTGCAAGTTTTTCCACTGTATGCAGTTGATAAAGCTGCATGAAGATAGCTAGTTTGTTCCCTTGATGTTGTAGAGTTAGGTCCAAGGTGGAGATTTGTGAGATATTGGATCGAACTCTAGTATGGTCGAAGGGTAGCTTCTTGGTTCGACAGAATTAAGCATGAAGTCGAAGGTTGTTCACATGCTTGTGTCGAAGATGCTAGGGTTGTTAGCATGTTAAATTAGGTTTTAGTGTTTAAACCCTAATTTGTTAAGTTAGCTTGTTTATTAAGTTGGCTTGTATAATGGGTCTTGTGGAAAAAAGCCCATTAGTTAGTATGTTAGGTTTTATTATAAATAGCATACTAGTCTCTCATCATTGCTAAGCTGCAAATCCTAATTTAGGGTGAGAGAGGTTATTTGTTATTCTTGTAAACTTGTAATCTTGTTTTAAGAGAAAGTAAAAGAATAGCAGTTATAACCAATTCTTGTGTTCTTATTCTCTTCCCTAATTCCCTATTATACTTTGTTATTGGTATCGTTTTTCACAACAAATCGCAAGATGTATGAGCCCAAATCTTTCTTCACAATCCTCCGGTTATCGCTATTTGATTGAGCAAACCCACGTTTCATAATCCTTTAGCTCGGCTGAATTCAATGAAGCAAAGACATGTGTAAAAACCCCTAAATCTTCAAGATCTTGGAGGAGAAAATTCCAATGGTTTTATCCAAGAAAAAACCCATAATTGCTCAACTCAAATCTGAATCTCAATCTTCAATTTGAATGTTATCAACACATCTTTGCACCTTGATCAACAAAAATTATCATGTGTAGTTGTTGATGAATGCTTGAGTGGTTGAAGATGATGAGAACAATGTGTATATCTTTCACTTTTTCTTGTATTCTCGAAAATGACATAAAATAGTATATATGTGTTAACCAATTTTCCAAGATCTGAAAGTGTAGCAGAAAAATTGTCACAAATAGCGAGCGGTCGACCGCAACAGAAGAGCAGTCGGCGTGAGCTCTCTCGATGTAGGTGAGAAGCAAATTTCTTTCGCGATGCATCGACCGCTGTAGGGCATGCATCAACGCAAGCTGAAGAAACTTCTACTCCCAGTGTGAGTCGACCATAGGGGTCGGCGTGAGCGCTCCCGAGGTTGGTGGAAGGACGTTTGATGCTATCATGTGTCGACCACAACAAGACATGCATCAACATAAGCTGAGAATCTCACACTTCCAGTTTTGAGCCGATCATCAGGTCGTTGTAGGCTGTCCCGAGGTTGACCCAAAGCTCTAATTCACTCCATGAGTCGACGCAGACAGTTCATGAGTCGACGCATGCTAAAGGTGTTTTCAAAATCCCTCGTTTTCAAGGTTTGCGATTGATTTCCAATCCACTAGCAAGGTTCTTCATAAATCCACACACCAATAGGAAGTTTTGACATCATTAAAACACTGGTAGAGGTGTGTTACCCTCACATACTCCCCCTTTTTTATGATGGCAAAACCTAAGCGAATGTACACTCAATTTTTCGAGTAAGCTCCCCCTGAATTTGTGCATTTCTTAAAGTTCACAACACTCTGCGCAAATTCAATCAGCATTGCCCACATATCACATATTTATTTTGCTAGCTTCTTTTCCCTCTTTGACGACATCAAAAAGAGAAAAGCAAATAGTCAAAGGTAACATAAATAATAACATTTATCAATCATTTTCTACTAAGCAACTTATGACACTAACAATAATTCACATAAAATACGTTAGTGCAGAACATATAGTGATTTAAATAAGCTACCAAATATTAGATAATAAAGTCATACATAACACAACAAATGTTATGGAGTGTCTTACAAAACCAATGTTTAGAAATTAAGCAATAAACAAAGATGGATATGTCCATAGGATTAATTAAACACTACAAATAAACAAATAAAACGTGAAATTTAGAATTCATGATAGACACATATAGGGAGCCAATTCAATCCTCTGGATTCTCGTCTCCTCTTGGTTCCTCATTTGGTTGGTTGGGCGGATAATGTTGTATGAAGTGGGATGTGAAGGAGGCAAAGTTGTCGAATCGAGCTTGAATCATGTTGTGCAAGGTGTTGTATCGTTGGTCTTGGCGAGAGGCATATGCAGCAAATTATTCACCTTGAATGAGAATAATACTGGATAGGTTAGTCATGCGTTCACTTGTGATGGCATGACGTTCTTGTTGTTGAATGCGCATGTTCTAAAGTTGTTCCAAGATGGAAGCACCATGGCCTTGAGGCATTGGAGAGTCTTCCTCCATTTCTTCAACTTCGTCCTCTTCTTCCTCGTCATTTGCTTCATCATTTCCTTCTCCTTCATCTTCTTCATCTTCCTCATCAAAAATGTCTTGCAGCTTCACAATAGTGCTCTTAGCAAAATACATATACCTTTGATTAGTTGGATCCCATTGATGACCCATCATGGTGAGGGTTTTCTGAGTGAATCCTTGATCAGTGGATAAATCCATGAACCGAATACCAGGAACCCCGATGTCAGTCCTATTTAGAATGCCTTGAACAAAGGAGGCGTAGCATAATGTGATGCCTCTTGGAGAACCTCTGAGCTCAAACATCCTACTAGCTATGTAATAGAGCCAATGAATTCTAATGTTGTTCTTGATGGCATAGATTAACTACACTTCACGTTGATCAACCGGATATAAACTGCCCTTTTTGGGGAGAATTATCCTAGATACAATCCATTGAAGAATCTTGTCCAGTGGATATAAAGCACTTGTGGTTACAGTTTTTGGAAACAGAACACTATTCATAGTTTTGGTTTTAAATGGTGTTTTCAATAAAGAGTTTTGAGCCCATTTGAAATCAAATCCAGGGAATGGCTTCGTATCAGTAATTTTGATGGCATCAGATGGTTGTGGGTACATCCCATAATCTTTCCACAATTATGTGTCAAACTTTAGAACCTTATCACCAATCTTAACTTGAAAATCAATATCCTCAAAATTTCCTTGGATACCAACATAAAACAACTTAACCAACTCTTCATTGTAATTAACATCAAGCTCTAGAAAGGGAAATAGATTCTGAAACCTAACTAACTCTATAACTTCCTCAATATGCACGCAATTGATAGTTTGGAAGTAAAGAACATATTGTTTCACTATCTTCCTATTCACAAACTTTCCTAAAAAATCTCTACCAGATCATTAGTGAGAAGAAATAGAGCAGTTACTGGTGTTTCAGAGCGATGTCGAGAGGAACTACCTTTGGAGGATCCCTTCTTTGTGGGTCTTGAAGCCATGATTGAAGTTTGGAGTGATTTGAGGGATTTTGGAAATATGGGTTTTTAGGGTTTATGGAGAGGATGGATTTTCTGTTTGGAGGTAGAGAGAGTAAAGGATGAAATGAGACACAACCACATATAATAAGATAATGTTTTTGGCTGGTATAGTCAGCGGTGCATCGACCATAACAGGTCATGCATCGACGCATGTAGAGATAATAGCAAAAAATAAAAGCTTCAGTAAGTCGTCGACCATTCAATGTCAGAGGTTGACTCATGCAGTTCAAAAATGCAATTTTGGTAATTTCATGTTATGTACACTTAGTTACACAATAATTAGGAAGCCTACATACAAAACAATTATCATGGAGGATAAAGTGAATGTAATCAAGTCAAGTTTTTCATTTACATATGATCAAGAGTGGATATAAATATGAGGGATATTACCTTTGTGGAGATTTTAAGACAAGTTGTCCTCACAAGAGCTTGCAAATAGCGAGGTGAGTAACATATAAAGTTGCAAGCATAATTAAGAGCAATGCAACCTAGTGAGGTTGCAATCTATCCGAGATATCTAGAACGCCTAGTTCCCTTCGGATATGGAAAAATGGTTCAATTCTAAGGATGTCGGCAAGTTGATTTTTACTTTCAAAATGCTATAATATGACGTCACCTTTTTCTACACGATCCCTAAGGAAGTGGTGTCTAATCTCAATATGTTTTGTGCGTGAGTGCAGAACCAAATTTTTAGTTAGATTGATGGCACTTGTACTATCACAAAATATGGGAATACGGTCTAATTTAATATCAAAGTCGAGCAATTGTTTTTTGAGCCACAAGATTTGAGCATAATAATTACCGGCTACGACGTATTCCGCCCCGGCAGTTGACAAAGCAACGGAAACTTGCTTTTTGCTATGCCAACTTACTAAGGAATTTGAAAAGAAATGACAAGTCCCACTTGTGCTTTTCCTATCCGATTTGCAACCGGAAAAATCGGAATCGGAATATCCAACCAACAAACAATCACTTCCCTTGAAGAACCAAATACCATGCTTTGGAGTGCCACAAAGATACCTAAGTATACTCTTTACGGCTTTTAAATGAGACTCCTTAGAACATGATTGAAATCTAGCACACAAGCATACACTAAACATAATATCGGGACATGAAGCGGTAAGATAGAGAAGAAAACCGATCATACCTCTATACCTTTTTACATCACCCGACTTACCATTTTCATCTCGATCTAGATTTACCGCGGTAGACATTGGAGTGTCAATAGCCTTGGAGTTGGCCATATCGAACCGCTTGAGTAGTTCATGACAATACTTTGTTTGGCTTACAAAGGTTCCTTCCTCGAGTTGCTTGATTTGAAGTCCGAGGAAATAGTTCAACTCCCCTATCATGCTCATCTCAAATTCTCCCTGCATAAGCTTAGAGAATTCCTTGACCAAATACAAATTATTAGACCCAAAAATAACATTATCTACATAAACTTGAACTAGAATAGAGTGTTTCCCATGCCGTTTAATAAAGAGGGTTGTGTCTACCTTCCCTCTTGAGAAACCTTGATCTAGTAGAAACTTGCTAAGACGCTCGTACCAAGCCCTAGGGGCTTGTTTAATACCGTACAAAGCCCGCTTAAGCTTATAAACATGGTTAGGATAATCAAAATTTTCAAAACCGGGAGGTTGAAATACATACACTTCTTCATTAACATAGCCGTTTAGAAAGGCACTCTTAACGTCCATTTGATATAACTTGAAGTTTTGTGAACATGCATAGGCAATTAAAAGGCATATAGCCTCAAGTTGGGCGACCGGAGCGTAAGTCTCTTCATAGTCGATCCCTTCCTGTTGGTTATACCCTTGAGAAACATGACGTGCCTTGTTGCGAGTTATAATTCCGTTTTCATCTAGTTTGTTCCTAAACACCCATTTGGTGCCAATTACTCGATGGTCTCGTGGAGGATGGACAAGATCCCGAACCTCATTTCTCTTAAATTGGTTTAATTCCTCTTGCATGGATAAAAACCAATGTTCATTGATTAAGGCTTCTTTGGAATTTTTAGGCTCAATTTGAGAGACGAAAGCGAAATGATAGAAAAAGTTACTTATCTTTGACCGTGTGGTAACTCCTTTTGTGATGTCTCCTATAATATTGTTAATGGGATGATCCTTTGAGGATTTCCATTCAAGAGGGAGATCACTTTTATCACTTGAGTGATCTTCCGCCTTTTCTTCGGGTGCTTGATCCGATTTCTCCTCAACTTTCTCCGGTATGAGGCTATCATTATTTTCAACACTTTTTGCATCCAGATCTTTTAGTATGCTCTTCGAAGAGGTACTTGCACCATCAAACACAATACCTTTCTCGACCGATTTCGGATAGGATTCATCAAAGGAAACATGTATGGATTCTTCAATGATATGTAACCTTTTATTGTATGTTCTATATGCTTTACTAGATTGAGAGTATCCGAGAAAGATACCCTCATCCGCTTTTGAATCAAACTTGCCAATATTTTCTTTTCCATTATTTAGCACAAAACATTTACATCCGAAAACGTGAAAGTGTGAAATATTGGGTTTCCCACCTTTTAAGAGCTCATATGGAGTTTTGTTAAGAATAGGATGTATTAGAATTCTATTCAAAACATAACAAGTCGTACTTATGGCATCAGCCCAAAATTATTTAGGAAGACCATGTTCATTGATCATAGTTATTTCGAGTTCTTCTAAAACACGGTTTTTATGTTCCACCACTCCATTTTGTTGTGGAGTTCGTGGTGCGGAAAAATTATGATCAATGTCGTTCTTTTCACAAAATTCTTCAAAGAGGTGATTTTCTAATTCACCTCTGTGATCGCTTCGGATAGTAATAATGTTAGCATTCAATTTATTTTGAGACTTTTTGGCAAACCTTTCAAATACGGAGAAGGTGTCACTTTTCCTAGCTAAGAAAATAGTCCAACAAAACCTAGAGAAGTCATCTACTATGACAAACCCATAATAATTTCCACCTAGACTTTTTATTCTAGATGGCCCAAAGAGGTCCATATGGAGGAGTTCAAGGGGTCTCGTTGTGGAAACACCATTTTTAGATTTAAACGAGTTCCTTGTTTGCTTCCCCATTTGACACGCATCACATAAGTGATCTTTTAGAATTTTAATTTTGGGTAGTCGAACTACTAGGTCTTTTGATACTACTTTATTTAGCAAGTCAAAATTGATGTGAGCTAAACGTCTATGCCAGAGCCATGAGTCTTCACTCATTGTAGATAGACATTTGGTTCCACTCAATGATACTTCATTTAAGTCAAGCACATATACATTATTGACCCTTAAGCCATTAAACACATCACCTTTATTATCATTGTTTTCAATTGTGCAAATTTCTTTTGAAAAAGATATTTTGTATCCTTTGTCGCACAATTGGAAAATGCTAATAAGATTGTGTTTAAGACCTTCAACTAAAAGGACGTCTGAGATAGTAATAGAGGAGGGATTACCTATACTACCTTTTCCGAGTATAGCTCCCTTGTTGTTATCACCGTAGGTCACATATCCTTTCTTCTTAGGCACAAAGTCAAAGAATAAATAGATGTCACCAGTCATATGAGTTGAGCAACCGCTATCAAGAAACCATCTTCTCTCAAAGGCCTCAAGACATTCCACCTATAATTTTAAACAAGGGAAATAGGTACCCAATTTTCATTGGGTCCTTGTGGGTGAGTGAAACTTAGGTTGCTTTTGGGGAACCATTTGAAAATGTCTTTGGGAACCAAGAATCTCCTAAATCGGCATTTTCTAATAGTGTGACCCTCGTTGCAACAATATAGACATGACAAGGTTGTATGGTAATTACTTTTGCTTAATTGATCTCTTATCTCATAAGTGTATTTTTTATAATTATTATTCGTACTATTTCTGTAATTTGATCGATCAATAGAAAATGTTACTTTTAGGTTATAATGCCTTGTCTAATTAACTTTAAGATTTTTAGCTTCTCTTTTCCAAATGTGACAAGTTTTACATCCAGCCCATCTAAACAAAAAAATATCGTCATTTTCGCTTTTACCTTTAGTAGCTTCTATCATAGATTCCTTGAGAGTTTCTAATTCCTTTTCGGAATCGGAAACCTTTTTCTCAAGGTATGAAAATGTTTTCTTATTTGAGGCTAAGTGTTTGAAGGCTTCCTTAGCCTCATGATGTAGACTATCAAAGGCCTTTTGCAATTCAAAATAAGACATTTCATCAACATGATCATGTTTAGAGTGACTTACATTTTTCTTCTTCTTTTTGTGTGCCATAAGACATAAGTTGATCGTTTCCTCTTCATCACTAGAGTTTCCTTTGCTTGAAGGTTCACTATCGCTTTCCTAAGAAATATATGCTCTTCTAGCTTTATGTGGTTTCTTTTGAAACTTGTCCTTTGATTTGTCTTTCTTGAGCGATGGACAATCCGGTTTGTAATGACCAGGTTTACCACAATTGTAGCATGATCCTCTTGATTTAGATTTCTTACTTTCATCTTGCTTATTTGGTGTAGCTTGACATCTATAGTCAATGACGTTGTTATCTGAATGTTGTATTTCATTTCTCCGGAGATATCTATTGTATTTGCTTACAAATAAGCCCAAGTCTTCATCGGCACTTTCACCTTCATCACTAGAGTCACTTCCACAATAATCTTTGGTGGATGACTTAGAACTTGAAACCTTTAACGCGATTGACTTCTTATCCGTGCCTTTGACTTTTATTTCTTCTCCTTCTTTTCATGCTTGATGAGATTCATGAGGTCTTTCTCATGTTCTTGAAGCTTACCAAACAATGCCGTAAGATCCAAAGTTGTGAGATCATTGGCTTCCTTGATTGCGGTGACCTTAGGTACCCATTCCCTACTAAGACATCTCAAAACTTTGTTAGTAGCAACATCATTAGGCGTGATATGTCCTAGTGCATGTAAGCTATTGATTATGTGAGAAAATATCTTTTGCATTTCCGCAATGGTTTCACCATGGTTCATGCGAAAGAGATCAAACTATTGCGTTAAAGTATTGATTCTAGCTAGTCTAACATTGTTTGTTCCCTCATGGGCGACTTGTAATGCATCCCACACTTCCTTTGCAGTTTCGCAATGTGAGACACTAAAGTACTCATTAACCCCTAAGGAAGTTATCATCATGTTTCTAGCTTTCCCAATCATAAGCATAATCTTTCTCATCTTTTTCATTCCATTGTGCTTCCGGTTTGGGTGTGGTAAAGCCCACCTCGTCAGTTATGGTTATCACCATAGGACCTTCGAGGATAACTTTACATATTTTTCTATCAACAGAATTGATATGCACACGCCTAAAATCTTTCCAATAATTATAGTTTTCACCGGTGAAAATGGGCGCTCTAGTATACGCCCCTTTTGGATCTTTCTCCATTTTCTAAAAAATTATATGTGAAGCACTAGATAAACCAGCGCTCGTGATGCCACTTGTTAGACGATAGGAAGGATCTAGAAGGGGGTTAAATAGATCCCTTAGTTAAAAAATTAACTCTTTTTCAAGTAAAGCGAAAGCTCCTGGATTCGAAAGCTCCTTGGCAGATTTTTGTAAAGGCCATAACTTTTGATCCGTAACTCTGTTTTATGCGCCATTCGAAGTGTTGTAAAGCTAACACAATGAACCATACCATGATGCAATGAAGTGATTCATATGATATAGTCTCCTATTATGTTTATTAGGATTAAGTGATGAACTATGTTGTGTTAACATATGAAGTATGCTCTTTGCGATGAATTAACATAACCATGTTGTGGTATAACTTGATGTATGTTCTTCTTATGACGATACAATGCTATTGAGATAATGATATGTACCTTCCTTATGAAGAGACAATGATATATTGTGATGAAATAATAAATGAATATGTTTTTATTATGAAGTTGAATATAACGTGTTAGGATGATTACTTGAAATGTGGAATATGATGAGTGTGTTGATGTTGTTGTTAATAAGATGAAATGTTGATGTTTTTTGTTGTTGTTGTTGTTGTTGTAATATGATGATTTTGTTGTTGTTGTTGTAATATTATGAATTGTTGTTGTTGTTGTTAATATGATGATTTTGTTGTTGTTCTAATATGATGAATTGTTGTTGTTGTTGTTGCTAATATGAGGAATTTGTTTTTGTTGTTGTTAATATGATGAATTTGTTGTTGTTGCTGTAGACCCTATGGTCGATGTTGATAAGTTGTTCGAGTTGATTAAGTTGTTCGAGTTGATTAAGTTGTTCAAGTTGGCTATGTTGTGCTAGTTGGTTATGTTAGTTATGTTTTTCATATGGTTTTATGTTGTTTAAGTTGTACTTGTGGATGTGCATTCATTGAGTCGCATCCATGACATTGTTTAAGTTGGCCTAAATGGCAATTGTTTAAGTTGGCCTAAATGGCAATCGTTTAAGTTGGGAGTTTACTCCGAATGGTACCACATGCATACGCATAACATGAAGTCGCATATTGAGTTGCATTTTGAATGTTTGTGATTATGATGTGAATGTTGCGATGTGTTGATGATACAGTTGTGAATTTGAATATGATGTTATGTTTTGCTAATAACATTATTGTTGTGGTGAAAGTTACTTTGTTGATGGTTTGGTTGTGGTAAAAGCTGTATTGTGTTATAAGTTGTCAAGTTGTGATAATTGTTGTATGAAGTGGTGAAATTATGTATGGTATATATCTCCTATATTATTTATCATGCATTCCTTTATATTGTAAGATATCTCACTCCTTTGCTAATATTTCCCCTACCATGGGAAATATGCAGGTATTCAAGATTAGTTGTGATTGTTCGAAGTGACTTCATAAAGTCTTTATTTTGCTTTATGGCAAGTCGGGTTGGTGTCTATTGCTCTGATAAGTAGCACTCGGGGGGATTAGTCGTTATTATTTAATTTTTGTATTACATGATGACATTCGTTTTAAGTTGAATTGAAAGATGTTCATAAGTTGAAATTGGAAGTTGTTGGATAAAGTTTTGTTTCCGAATGCTATGTATCTTTGTTAAATGCAATATAAGTATGTTTGTTTGGTTAAGTCGAAATGTGACATCCCATTTTTTGATGAATATTTTTAAATGCACTATGATTTTCGCTTATAATTGCGGGATAGAGTTTGAGTGTTACAAGATTCATCAATGACAATAGCTCATCCCTAACACTAATTAGCTTATCTACTCATAATTTTAACAATAAACATTAAAGGAATTATAAATATTATACATAAATGAGTCACGAGGAAGCCTCAACCCAGAAATTTCTTGAATTATGTTCCTCGTATCTCTTAATGTGTTTTGTTATACTCAAAATGTTTTTTCCCTCCAAAATGTGAGATGCTTGTGAAAAAATGAGGTTTCCTCTTAAATAGTCATAGTTGGACATACATACATTTTTTGCCAAAGTGGTTTTTACCTGTGTATGCCCTTCTGGGCGTCTGGATGCTTTGTTGTTGTCATGTTAGCGTACATACTCAAAATGTGGCATATGTATGCTAGTAGGGCGTTTAGATGCTTAATGTTGTTGTTCATTAGTGTGGAGCCATGTTTTGAAAGTCATAGAAACTCTCGATAACATGCTTTTAATGATGAATATGCTTTTGATAATGACAACTAAAAAGAGCTCTGTAACTTGTAAGGATTCAAACATAGAAAACGATTAAAAATGTGATAAGACAAACTAGGGTTTGATGATCATTGCAAAAGTACTCTGATGATAACACTCAGCCTAAACAAATCTTAAGCCTCGTCTTTAAGAAGAATTTGAACAAATATCCATATGAGTGGAGAATACATTGACGAATATAATGTTTGAAAAAAAACATTAAAAACTGATCAACCGAACCAAACTAAACTGAACCAAACCGGTTAGTTTGGTTCTATTCCAATTTTAAAAAATGTTAAAAACCGAATCAAACCAAACCGATGAAGGTATTATTGATTCAGAATTTTTTTTGACTAAAAACCAGTCCAAACCGATCCGATTACACTCCTACGCACGATCAATAATATATTTGGGTTATAATGCTTTGGCCCATTACATTTACCATTTATATTTTTTATTAATTTAAAATTTTAATATAATAAAATATTTAAAATTACAAATATACAACAAATATATAAATATATTAATTCACTAAAAAAAAAATTCTTTTGACTAAATTGGAGAATTCCTTTTACAAAATGTTATTAACATTTAAAGGCTTAATATTATATTTGGTCATGTATATTAATTTCAGGATTTATTTTACTTCTTTAATTTAAAAAAATATTATATGAGTCTTTTAAGTTTTCAAAATGCACCATATTTAGTTTTTTTTATCTAATTACCGACATAAAACTCAAAAATCAATTACTAAATTTGTCATAAATTAGTAAAAAAAATTAACATTTTTTGAAAAATTAAAGAATTGATATAATATTTTTATAAGTGTAGCGATTAAAATGAATCTCGAAGTTAAAAAATAGATAAAAAAGATATCAAATCACATTTAAAAGATAAATTGAACTGAGACAAAATAAAACATATAAATTATATTTGATTCTTCTATGCAAAATTAATTAAATAAAATTCTTTTATGGAAAATTAATTAAATAAGATAAAATAAACAATGTTAATTGTATTTGATTCTTGTATGAAAAATTAATTAATTAAGAAAAAATATATATTATTTTAATAATATAAAGGCTAAATTACAGTTTTGATCCCCCTATTTTATTTGATTCATGAAATTGGTCCCCCTATTTTAAATTTAAACAATTTTGGTCCCCTTGTTTTAAATTTAAACAGTTTCGGTCCCCTTATTTTAAATTTTAAACAATTTTGGTCTCCTTTTCATACTTTTGCACTTAAAATTAACAATGTTTTCATGTTATAAATAACAAGTTACTTGTGAAATATGACAAATCTTCGTATATAAACATATTGTTGTACTTTATACATAAAAATATAAGTTAAAAAAATAAAAAATCTCATCGATTTTCTATGAAAAACGTGAAAGAGGGACCAAAACTGTTAGAATTTAAAATAGGGGGACCAAAAGTGTTTGAATTTGAAATAGGGGGACTAATTTCGTGAATTAGCCAAAATTGGGGGACCAAAACTGTAATTTAACCTAATATAAATAAATGATGAAAATAAAAAAAACTAAACTATTCAATTTAGTATTACTTTTTAAAAATACTAATCAGATTCTTTTAAAAAATCTTTTTATTATTTTGGTTGATCTTATCTTACTTTTACACTTTTTAATAGTGTTTCTTTTTGAATAGAGAATATTACTAGTAATATTATTTTATAAATACAATGATAAAGACTAAATCATCCTTGCATTGCACGTTTGGCATGTGAACCTGATTTTGTCTATTAACGGCACAAATCGAAAGAAAAACACATTATAGTGGATGAATGAGAATCCTAACTTTAAATAAAACCATGACCCACCCTAAAATCATGGAATAATAATAAAAAAGGATATTATGGTAAATAGAAAAAACAACAATCAAATTGAATCAATCAGTTGAATATGATGATGAAGCGTCCAGGAAACAAGTAAGGGCAAGACCGTAATTTCAAGTTCAATAACTTAACTCTTCTCACGGTCACGGACGGCTGTTAAACAAAACGCACAACAAACCCTCGCCCCACAATATAACCCTATAAATAAACGCTCACCTCACAAATCCCAAACACACAACAACGCAGCGCAGCCCTGTGATTTCGATCCTTTCTTTTCTCTCTCTCTCGGTTTTCTTTTTCTGAGATCGTTCTTTCTAGGGTTTCGTTCTTCTCTCTCTCGCTTTCTCCGCGCTTTCCCTTCCAAGTTCCCACTCGTATCTGTAAGAGTTTTTTCTTATTCTTTTGATAACTCGTTTATGTTTTATTCAATTTGTTTTCGTTTCTGATTATGTATTATTTTCTGAATTTTTGTAGATTTTGTTTGATTCGATCTTGGCGGTGGGTAGAAGGTTTTGAAAGCTGCGGCATTTTAATCAGACCTTATCAAAACAGGTACCTATTCTTTTTTTTACTCCGATTTTATTTTCAGTTTTTTAATTTTCTTTATCAGATGTTGAAAGTTTCGTTATTTTGGATCTATCGAATTGTTTCGTTGTATATTGATTGTGAGCGATTAATTAGATTTAACCTATTTTTTAACATGTTAATGCAAATTTTATGTTAGTTGATACTTGATCTACTCCGTTTTATGTGCATGGATATGTATTTGATATCTTCATGTTGATGTGTAATTTGATTAGCTGGGACCTACCATTGGATTGTTGGTTGGGATTTTCTGTCATGTCTATAATCCTTATCGTACTTTATGACCTTTTTTTTCTTGTTTAAAGTAAAGTATTTGTCCAATGATAATTGGTGGTGTTGATTTAAAAACTATTTAACCTTTTTAAAGATATTTGCTTTTACATAATGATTTTAAAAATTATGTAATTTGCTCCTGATGTTAAAACCAATATGATTGGTGTATTATGCCATTTTGTTGGTATTGAGTTTTGTTAAACTTGTGCTTGCTTCTGTATCATTTATATTTTACAGCAGAGTTTTAATGTGTATGTTGTTTATATTGTCTGTTAACAGGACTGAATGAGCTAATGGAGTCTAAAGGAGGTAAAAAGAAGTCTAGTAGTAGTAGTAATTCCTCATCATTATTCTACGAAGCCCCCCTCGGATACAGCATTGAAGACATTCGTCCAAACGGTGGAATCAAGAAGTTCAGATCAGCTGCTTACTCTAACGTTAGTGTTCTTTCATCGGAAAATGAAACTATTGCATTATGATTTAGTCAATTCCATCCATTTTGTTATTAGTTGATCTGTATATTGATAATGTTTTGGTTGTTTCAATTCTTTGCAGTGCGCTCGCAAGCCATCCTGATATACCGTCCTGACTCTCGTTCCCGTGCATGCCAGCACTTTTCTATTAGCTTTTTTTGTTTTCTTTTAGCTTTTTTCACTGCTCTCCTTCAAACAACATCTTTCCAATTCCTCTCCTTGCTATTATACTATTCGTTTCTCTCCTTGTTTCTATTGTATTTCTCTCTGTTTGAACCGTCGCAATGGCAGTTTCTGCAATTGGTTTCGAAGGATTTGAAAAGAGGTTGGAAATATCCTTTTCCGACCCTGGACTTTTCTTTGACCCTCAAGGAAGGGGTTTAAGATCTCTCACAAAATCCCAGTTGGATGAGATTCTTGCACCAGCCGAGTGCACCATTGTTTCTTCCCTCGCAAATGACGATGTTGATTCCTACGTTCTATCTGAGTCCAGCCTTTTTGTTTATGCCTACAAGATCATAATCAAAACCTGCGGTACTACCAAGCTACTGCTTGCAATTCCACCGATATTGAAATTGGCCGAGTCCATTTCTCTTAAAGTTAGATCTGTGAGGTACACCCGTGGCAGCTTCATTTTCCCTGGTGCTCAGTCTTTCCCTCATCGCCACTTTTCCGAAGAAGTGGCTGTCCTTGATGGCTTCTTTGGCAAACTTGGATCAGGCAGCATGGCTTATATTATGGGTGGATCCGATGAAGCCCAGAACTGGCATGTATACTGTGCCTCTGCAGATTCCGTGAGCCCATCGGACTCTGTCTACACACTCGAGATGTGTATGACCGGCTTAGACAGGGAGAAAGCATCCGTTTTCTTCAAACAACAGACAGGTTCAGCTGCCGAGATGACCGTCAACTCTGGCATTAGGAAGATTCTTCCAAATTCTGAAATTTGCGACTTTGATTTTGAACCTTGTGGTTATTCAATGAACTCTGTTGAGGGGCCTGCTGTGTCCACAATTCATATTACTCCAGAAGATGGTTTCAGCTATGCAAGCTTTGAGACTGCAGGGTACGATTTGAAGGCAATGAATCTAAACGAACTGACCATGAGGGTGCTAGCTTGTTTCCAACCAACTGAGTTTTCTGTAGCTGTTCATGTGCACAATGCAAGCAAGTCATTTGAGCAGGGGTGTTTGCTGGATGTTAAGGGATACTGTTGTGAAGAGAAGAGCCACCAAGGTCTTGGAATGGGTGGATCTGTTGTCTACCAGAAATTTGTCAAGACTTCCGACTGTGGCTCGCCAAGATCAACACTCAAGTGCTGGAAAGATGAAGATGAAGAAGAGTAGCTTTTGTGTCTTTAGTATGTTTGTCTATTTTAAATAAGTGTAGCCTTGATGGCTTAAACACATGGTTTCGTTTATTTGGTGTTTATGTGTCTAGAAGGTTATAACCTTCATTGTTATTTTCTTTTATTTGCTGTGTCTCTAGAAGGTTGTAGCCTTCATTGTTATTTTCTACTATTAAACTATGAAATTGAAATAAAGTGCATGTTATGGGAATTTCTTTGACTATTATTTGAATTATTTATTGTACGTTTATGTCGTTCAACTTGTATTGTATTGTAGGATTTTATTCAAATATAAACATAAATCAATTTATTTTTAACTTATCTCATTTTTAATCAAAAATCAATATCATTACTGTATAAATAAACAATTTATTTACCGTGTAACCAAACCAACAACCAAACAAACGCTTAGTTGTAAGAGTTGTACAGATTTTGACGTTTCTCAAAAAGCATAAAACTTGATGCGCATGGACATGCATATAATTTCGGAAATATGTTTAATTGTTTGCCGTGTATTCTACTCCCTCACAATGAGTGACTATAATATTATTTTTACCATAGTATCCTTATCATGTATTGAGAATGGTGAACTTTTTAAGTATTGAGAATGGTGAACTTTTTAATAATTAGAAGGTAGAATTGAAAAAAATGTATTGGAAATTGAAATAGGTCATTCATTTTGGGACATCATTTTATTCCAAATAGATCACGCATTGTGGGACGGAGGGAGTATTATTTTAAAACTTTTTTATTAAATATTTATACATATTTATATTCAATAATTAAACGGGACAATTAGTTATTTTGACCAATGAATAAATTAACTTTTATTTTTAGTAAAAAAGAATATTTAAACTAATTATTATTTATATCATTATACATAGAACAAATGTATACATTAAATAATTATTTAAAATTAGTATTTTTAATATAAAAAGGACAATTATAATATATCAAAGGACAATTATAATATATTAGAACAAATGTATACATTGAAAAAAGAAAAAAAATATGACAAGTGTATAATTAAAAGATTAAAAATAAGAGAAAAGTACACATTCAAAATATGACCAATAATTTATATTATTTTTTAATAAAAATATTACAAATGTATTTAAATATAATTTAAAAAGTAAAAATAAAAGAAAATTATGTGCGTTTAAGAAAAAATTATATATTTATCATATTTTAAAACAATTGTATATAAATTTTCTCATATATCAAATACTAATAATTCATTTGTCATTGTTTTAAAGTTATCTAATCTTTATATATAATTGTTTAACTAAAGAGTGATATTTAAATGTACAATTTATGTATAAACGATACTTGTTGCTTATCAATTAGTAAACTTTCCTTTTTCTTCTTCTTCTTTAATCTAACTAAAATTGAGAATAATCATATTATACTAATTATAAATTATAAAAAACGTACACGTTTTTTTTAATTATCTAACTAAAATTGAGAGTAATCATATTTTAATAGTTATAAATTATAAAAATTATACACAAGACGAATATTTGTTTTTCTTTTATTATGTTATGTAAACTAAAATTGAAAATAATCATATTACACTACATACGGATTATAAAAATTATACGCAAGGCAAATATTTGTTGATGAAGAAGAAAATTAGTAGTTTTTACACACTTTAAACTTTTAACACATTTTCACTTTAATCATACATTACACGACACAAATATTTGTGTCCCTTTTTTAAATCTATTTCAAATGATACAACTTCTAAATCAACATAGCCAATTGTTAATATTTATTTGTCACTAACATTTACTTAAATTTAATATTTAATATTTTTTAGTTAAAAATAAAAATAATTATAAAATATTTATTATAATTTATTAGTAAAATATCTATTTTGGTCTCTTAACTATACTTTTGGGTTCAGATTGGTCCATTAATTTTTTTTTTCCGTGTCACTTTAGTCCTTTAATTTTTTAAACAAATTCCAAAATCAAATTCCAAGTGACATGTTACTTGATGATGTGGATTAGTGGACTCCAAATGGCAACCAAAACAAAGGGATAACACATCTTTGATGTTCAAAACGAAGGAACACTAAGTCTGCTACACGAAGGCGATTTTGAAGGCGATTGCGAAGGCAACTTCGAAGGAAGGCGATTATGAAGGATTCAACCCGCGTTTGAAGGAATGATTGAAGACGAAGTTTCGATTTCAAATAAGTATTGTGTGCATGTTTTCATAAATGGATTAGGGCTTTGTACATTTAGGGATTTAAGTAGATTTAGGGCTTTATGTACAGTTAGGTTATTGGTAGATTTAGGGTTTTGAATGTTTGTTTTGGACCTGTGTTAGGTGACGAATTCTATTTGAATAAGGTTAATAGATGAATTTCTGAAGCTCAAAATTCACCACAGTGGTGAATTCATTGATCCTGAACCTAGTGTGTATGAAGGAGGATTAGTAAATGATTTGATAGTAGATGTTGATAAGTAGAGTTATTTTGAGTTAGTTGGTGTATTGAAGGAATTAGTTATAGGGACTTTGAGAAAATGTATTACAAGGACCCTCATTTGGGATGAATGCCTTTGTTGATGACAAATGGGCTTTAGACATTGCAGATCTTTACAAGGTACACCCGTCGCACCCCAAATTTTCCCCACCTTACATTTTACTTGCCATTTGGTTAAATCATACATCATTGGTGATTTTAATCCAGTCACATACATACATTCATTGTTATTTTTTAAGGTCAAAATTGAAGTTGTGGATTTAACTATGAAGTTGATGGTTTTTCAATGTGGAAGCTTAGCTACATGGCCAGAGGTTTCATCTGTGATCAAGGTCCTCTTATGATCTTTGTGTGGTTTGGCTCTCAATGCTGGCGGTTATTGGTTGTATTCATTCTCATTTGATTATGGTACAAGTTAGTGCTTTTTAGTTTTGGGTTCAACATCAGATGATTACCAGATTGATGAATACTTTAGAATTGAAATTCAAAGAAGAGCAAGTGGAATTGAAGTGTCTCAGATTTGATTTGGAGAGGAAGAGAAGTATTCATGGAAAGTTGACTTTTTGTTGACCAAGTCATGATCAAGTTATTCTCATGTAATATTTGACCATGGCAATATTCTTTGGAGTCATGCTTTGATTTTGGATTCAATTTCCAAAGAGAATATTCAAATTTGAAATACAATTTAGTTCATATTGGTTGTGGTGGAATGAAATTCTAAGGATTCCATTAAAACTAGAATTAGCATCTTACCACATGAGTTGTCTTATGTTTTAGATGTTAAGACTTTGGGATTTGGTTTGTGTTTCGCCATCTAAAACCTCAACTTGAGAATCATTAACCCTAACCTAAACTTGTCCATATATGGGATTTAAACTTCTTGAAGATGTTGATGACATTTTGTTCTCCTAAGAGAATGAGCTTCATAGCCATGTGGATTTTCACATCTAGTTTGGCCCTTGATGATGAAAGTGGAAATAGATATAGTCTAAAATTCCAGACATTTAGTTTATTAACCATAAAACATTTAATGAAATTGAGACCGAACTATTTTATTTTTTGAAGGCCTGTTGTGATTTGCAAACTAAATTAACATAATGGGGTTTTAAGCATCTTGCAAAGACGTTCTCAAGGAATTTGGAGACAGAAGTTAAATTCAGATTTCCATCCATCCAATTCCAAGTTATCCATTTCATCAAACCCGTTCACATTCAGTTCAATACAAGAACAGTCCAAGCATTTTTCAAACCAGTTTACAAAGCAGCTTACAAACTTAAAATGCAAACCAAATCAATGCAATCACATTTTTGAATCGAAATGGTAAGTTACATTTCAAACGACATTTGCAATCTATACTACAAAGTTCATGCTATTTAAACAAAAGGTGAACAAGTCCAAAGCCTAAGGAAAAAAACTATTGAATTACATGCTAAAGTCAACAACCTCAAAGGTGTCTCCGATTCAATTGGATAACTATTGGCTTATGTGGTACATATTTCTTGCAAGCTCTTCATAGTGATATTCAAATCTTGCACCAAATCTCCATTATTCCACCTGCTTTGTGCACCATAATGAAGCCCCTCTTCGGTGCAAAATTCCTGCCAAACATTATAGAAAAAATCAAGTGATCAAACATGCACAAATGAATAAACTCATGACAGGTCCAAAAGCTAAAACACATTACAGTACCATGTCAACACCATACCAGTTCATGTTGATAAAGGTCATTCATGGCACTATATCAACCAGCTTCAATTTCATTATTGCTTTATGTACCCTGCTGCCAATTTGCTAAAATCATGACTAGACCTGCATGGTAAAGCACTTATTCACACTATGGCCATACTGATCACTAAGGAAAATTGCAGCCAAGATGCACCATAGGCTGTCATGACAATCATCATCATAATAAGGATACAATGACATACAACAAACCTCTATCAACATATACACACAGTGCAACCATTCATATGGAAAAATATAAGTCAATTAACATTTACAATTCAAGTGCAATCCAACATACTTCTTTCTTAACATACATCTAATCCACAAGCCATGTTCAAACAAGTTCTTATTCAAGCTAATTCACAATTGTAAAAGTTTCATGCTTACATCAAGTTTGGAATTAATCAAGTCATCCCATTTAAGGTACCCAACACACATGAAATACTCCACACATAGCATCATCAAGACAATCTACACTAGTGCACCAGTTTGCAATTCTTTCAAAGCAATTAACATAATCATTAGCATAAAAATTAATACAAATACCACCTCATAGCAAAAAGGAAAAGAAAGCATGGTTTGTACATCAAGCTCAAGCATCCAAAATATTGTCAATTCAAGGGGATTTTGTGGCTGATAATTTTTGAGGAAAAGAGTAATAACAATGACAAAAAAAAACTAGAAACTTCAAGTGTAAGAAAACAAGATAATAGCAAATAACAAATATACAAGACATGGAATTTTGTTTGGTACTTGCTTTGTGATGTCATTAATCAATTGGAACCACCTCCCTTCTAGAATTTCACTAAAAACAATGTTGGTTCTGTGTTGCAGCAATTTTGGTAAAACATATTTTTAGGATGTTCTGCAAAGATGTCAAAGCAGATGTCTTAACATCCTCTCAGTTTCTTAAACTGAACAAACTAACAGTTTCTATTTTAGGGTTTTGTGTTTTCAGGTGCTTGTATTAGAGTAATTATTACCCGATTTCTTGGAGGTTTTATTGGGTGTTCTAGAACACTATTCAAAGATTGACCCAAGCCCATGACTGCTCGTGAGTGCTGATCTATACGAGTTCAGTTAATCCTAATTATGTTGTGCGGCATTTTGTTAAGGACTATGTGCTCTGTGTTTACCGAGTGTTTTTCGCGTCCTTTATTGTGAATTGTGATCTGCTCTAATGTTGGATCGATATTAGAGTTAGAGTATTCAGATTGCGCTGTAAGTTCCATATGTGTGCATTCACAAACCCGTAGGTGCTGAATGCTGGTTTAATCTCCAAACCTGTTAAGTAAGGAGAGTAGTTTCGTCCTCATAAGCTTTTAAACATTGAGGATTGTGTGTCTTGGAAGAGTGTCTTTTGTTTTTATTGTTTGTGTTATTTTGTCACTGGGTGTTGTGATTGAAGGGATTTGAGGAGGGCCTCATACCTAGGTGAGTCTTAGGTAGAAGTCATAGGAAGGGTAGTGATTAAGTGAGAAGTGTAAACGGGGTTGTTTAACTTCGAATTGATACTATCAAATATTAGTTTCGTCCCTGGCTTGGTAGCCCCCAAAGTAGGTGTGTTTGTCACCGAACTGGGTTAACATATCGCTGTGTTCTTTACTTTCTGCAGTTTTTTTTATTACTTCTGCTGTTTGAGTTATTAGTTTCATCAACAAATATTTGTGTCGTGACATCTTATTCGACATCACATATCTGATACCAGAATTTTAATTAGTATCAGAGCCGGAATCCTTCTCTGCATCTGGATGAGATCTAGGGAGGTTACTTTCTAGTACAATGGACAAGGAAGTAGGATTTTTGAACAAACCACTTGTTTTGGATGGAAGCAATTATAACTACTGGAAACCTCGTATGATGGCTTTCTTGAAGTCCATAGACAGCCGAGCCTGGAAGTCAGTCTTGAAAGGATGGAAGCATCCCGTTGTTATAGGAGCAGACAAACAACCCACTACTGTACTAAATCTTTAAGAAGACTGGGACAAAGAAGTGGATGAACTTGCTCTTGGAAATTCTAAAGCCCTAAATGCCATCTTCAATGGAATTTACAAGAACATCTTTAGGTTGGTGAACACATGTTAAGTAGCCAAGGATGCATGGGAAATTCTCAAAACTGCCCATGAAGGTACATCCAAAGTGATGATGTCAAGACTCAAACTTCTAACCATCTAATTTGAGAATCTAAGGATGAAAGATGATGAAAACATTCATGACTTTCATATGAATGTTCTTGAGATAGCGAATGCATCCAGTGCATTAGGAGAGAAGATACCAGAAGAGAAACTGGTAAGAAAGATGCTCAGGTCCCTTCCCAAGAGATTTGACATGAAGGTGACTGCTATCGAAGAAGCTCAAGACATTAACCGGATGAGATTGGATGATCTATTAGGATCTCTTCAGACGTTTGAGTTAAGCATCAATGATAAAGCCGATAAAAAGAACAGAAGCATAGCTTTTGCTGCCAACACTAAAGTCGATATGAAAGAATGTGATCTAGATTCAAATGAAGGAATATCCAATGCCATAGTTCTGCTTGGAAGACAATTCAACATGGTAATGAAGAATATGGGAAAAAAATTCAAGATCAAATGTCTAGGACCACTCATCTGACATCTTTAATTTGAATGATGCTGGAAGAAGGAAAACTGAAGATAAGTCCTCACAAGAAAAGGGTATACAATGTGATGAATGTGAAGGTCTTAGACATTCCAAAATTGAATGTCCTACATATCTCAGGAAACAGATGAAGGGGCCATCTATAACTTGGACTAAAGAGGGGTCTGAGAGTGACAGTGATGAAAAATCCAGCAAGCATGTGAAAGCCCTTATTGGAAGATGGGTGACAACTGAAGCCTCAAGTGATGATGAGCTAACTTATGATGAATTGGTTGCATTATTCAGAAAACTATATCAAATAAGTGAGAAACAAAAAGATCTCATACATAATATAAAAACAGAAAGGAAAGACCAGATGAAAACTATGACTAGATTGGAAGAAGAAGTGGTCTCTCTTAAGTCTGAACTTGACAGGATTCACAAGTCTGTCAGGATGCTGAATAATGGGACTAACCTACTAGATGAGATCCTATAAATGGGAAGAGCAACAGGAGACATGAGTGGATTAGGATTCAACGAAAACAAGAGACCTATTTCAAATTCCACTCAACTCAAGTCCAAACCAAAGCCATCGAATCATATGTCTCAACATCATGGCAAGAGTAATGTCATCCATACCAAGAAAAAGTTCCAACACTGGAGATGCCATCATCGTGGTTGATTTGGTCATATAAGACCTTTTTGTTTTAGGCAGTATGGGTTCCCTAATGCTACCCTTCCTCTCAAGGTCGACAAGGAAGGATCAAATAGCAAGAAAGTAAAGCACTGGGTCTCTAAGAATAAAGTTTCTAGTCTTATGGCTCATACCTCAATCAGACGTCTAGCCAAAGATGTCTGGTACTTTGACAATGGCTGTTCGAGGCATATGACATACAGCAGGAATCTGATGTTGGATGTCAGACCTTATTTCACTAGCTATGTAACCTTTGGTGATGGGTCCAAAGGTAAAATCAAAGGAGTTAGGGGTCTAAAGGGCTCAGTAGGACCAAACCTGAGTGATGTGCTACTTGTAAAAGGGTTGACAACCAATATGATAAGTATAAGTCAATTATGTGATCAGGGGTACTGAGTAAATTTCTCTAAAACTGAGTGTATCGTATCCAATAAGAAGAGTGAAGTGGTAATGAGAGGAGTCAGGACTAAAGACGAGTGTTACATATGGGTTCCTCAAGGGCTAAGCAAGTCTTTCCTAAAGAAAGAGGAAAGTGAACTCATAGGCACTCAAATATGTGTTAACTATGCTGTTTCTAGTGAAAAGTCTGATAAGATGCCTCAACATTATACAAAAAAATGAAGTCAAAATATGATGGCCTATTCTATCACCCTGGTCTACAAACTACGCAGAATAGAGATCCTGTATTCCGGTCTCAGAATACAGGTGTCAATATTATAATTAAAGACTTCAAGGTCCCGCAAAGAAAACTAGACGGTGATATATACAAGGTTTTATTGCAATTAAAAGCATGCGGGAATATCATCAAAGTTTTCTTATGTCATTTATTTTGGTATAACACAAATGCTATTTTAGGGCTAAAAAATTTAACAAGTACTCATCAAAATCCATCTATTCAAATCATTATCGATTATCCTCCCTCGTGCCAATCTATTTCTCTCCCTCTCTTCAACAAATTTCTCATCTTCGTAACCCAAAGAGGATCTATTCGTCAACGATTTCTAGTGCATAAATTCGCAAGGATGTCTCAACATTGTGGTTCATCTTCTACTTAACATGTATCTAGTGAAGAGGATGTATCTAGGCCTAATATCCACTCGGTATCACCTTCTCGCGATGAGGTACTCGATGTTGTCCCATTGTCCATTGTTCCGTGCTCAGCAACAGAGTTCAAGAGGGCAAAATTGCCTTATGCAAGGTCATCGCAATCAACCTCTGTTCCCCGTAGAGGTAATGTTTCTAAACCTAATGTTGAACCATCTTGCCCTAATAACTCAGAGAAAAATATCGTAGCTGTAGATAGACACATTAGAAATATTGTTGCTCAGACTTTAGGTATGAGTGTGGATGAGACCTCTCAAATGCATGCTGATGTAAACATGGGTACTAACCCGCATGACACTATGACCTCATCTAGGTTGGAAAAGGTTGGGGGAGAAGGGAGACTTTCCAAACTTGCCTCCTTAGTCCTAGAAGAAGTTAGAACCAGTACTGATAAAAGGGTTAGAGAAGCCCTCTGCAGGGAAGGAATCTTCGGCCATTCGTCACACATCTGAACCTAGGAAGTCATAGAATCCTGCTGCTAAGGTTGTGGTGAATCTTGATGACTTATCTGATAACGATCTCATCACTACTGGAATTCCTGGGATTGCTGAGAGACTCAAGACCAGAAAAGGCAAGGCTGTGGCTACCTCCACTCCCACCAAGACAAGGACTAGGTATGGTCCCTCAAAACCCTAGAGTAAAGAGGTTCCTAACTCCAACAAGAGGAAGATCAGGGATTCTGCTACTTCATAAAGTGATGCTGAAGAGGATGTCCAAGACATCTTGACTAAGAAAAAAAATCTGAGATGAAGAACCTTTCAGTTCACGTGCCCGATGCCCCTATGGACAACATTTCTTTCCACTCTAGGGACAGTGTTAACCAATGGAAGTATGTTTATCAAAGGAGAATTGCTCTTGAAAGAGAGTTGGGGAAAGAGGATCTTGAGTGTCCAGAGATTATGAATCTGATCACTCATGCTGGCTTGATAAAGAGTGTAACTCGGCTTGGAAAATGTTACGAGGGTCTTGTAAAGGAGTTAATTGTTAATATTCCGGTGGATTGTGCTGACCACAAAAGTAAATAATTCAGGAAAGTGTATGTTAGAGGGAGATGTGTTGAATTCTCATCGGCTGTTATCAACAAATATATGGACAGAAGAGAAGATGAACAATGTGAAATGGAAGTGACGGATAACCAGGTTTGCAAAGTAATAACTGCAAATCAGGTGAATACCTGGCCGATGAAGGACAAGCTCCCAGCAAGCAAATTGAGTGTTAAATATGCCATCTTGCATAGGATAGGGGTGACCAACTGGGTTCCTACCAACAACTCTTCAGTTATCTCTGTGAGTTTAGGAAAATTCATTTATGCAGTTGGAAGCAAGAAGGCCTTTGATTATGGTTCCTACATTTTTGAGCAAACTGTGAAGCATGCTGGCACACGCGTAGTAAAGATGCCTATTGCCTTTCCTACTCTCATATGTGGTATTATCTTAAGCCAACATCCTGGGATTCTTCTTGGCATTGATGTAATCGCGAAACGGGAGTCTATTATGTCTCTTAATTTTAAACTTTTAACAGGTAAGCATGTCCCTGACATTGCCATGACATCTGCATCTGCTGAGAACAAGATCTCAACCAAGGCAGAGATAATTTTTGAACTTGTGAAGGTCCACAAAGAACTTGATGATGTTATCAGGGTTAGCTCTGCAAGAAAGGCTAAGTTTGAAAAGATGATCAAGGACCTAAAAAAGGATGACAGTGCTGTTGAGGAAGTGGACTATGAAGGAGGAAGGTCGGATGATGAGGAGGACAGTTCTGAGGCTACTGAGTTTGCTAGTCCTGGAGACAGCTAGAATCTGGCTAATAACTGTGATTTTTTTGTTGTTTTTTGCAACTGCGCGTGCTCACATATTTTTTTATACTCTCCTAACTACCTTGAATATTTTCTTACTCTTAATTTTGGCATAATCTGGATAAAAATGGGGAGTATTTAATAGCTCAAGTTACTTACTAGTTAGTTAATTATGGTAAGTTGAGGGGGAGCATGTAGTATGTTAAGGGGGAGCATGTGAATAACATGTGAATGTGATGTCCCAAATAATTCAGTGCTGCTGTGCTGCTGCTCTGAGTGCTGTGTGTGATTCTGAGTATGTGACCTAATGATGTTTTAGCCAAAATTTGCCAAAGGGGGAGTTTGTTGGTTCTGTGTTGGCAGCAATTTTGGTAAAACATATTGTTAGGATGTTCTGTGAAGATTTCAAAGCAGATGTCTTAACATCCTCTCGGTTTCTGAAACTGAATAGAGTAACATTTTCTATTTTAGGGTTTTGTGTTTTCAGGTGCTTGTATTAGAGTAATTATTACCTGATTTCTTGGAGGATTTATTGCGAGTGTTGATCTATAAAAGTTCATCTAATCCTAATTGTGCTGCGCGACATTTGGTTAAGCTCTCTATGCTCTGTGTTTACCGAGTGTTTTTCGTATCCTTTATTATGAATTGTGATCTTCTCTAATGTTGGATCGATATTAGAGTTAGAGTATTCAGATTGTGCTGTAAGTTCCATATGTTTGCATTCACAAACATGTAGGTGCTGAATGCTGGTTTAATTTCCAAAGCTGTTAAGTAAGGAGAGTAGTTTCGTCCTCATAAGCTTTTAAACATTGAGGATTGTGTGTCTTGGAAGAGTGTCTTCTGTTTTTATTGTTTGTGTTATTTTGTCACAGGGTGTTTTGATTGAAGGGATTTGAGGAGGTCCTCATACCTAGGTGAGTCTTAGGTAGAAGTCATAAGAAAGGTAGTGATTGAGTGAGAAGTGTAAACGGGGTTGTTTAACTTTGAATTGATACTATCAAATATTGGATTCGTCCCTGGATTGGTAGCCCCTAGAGTAGGTGTGTTTGTCACCGAACTGGGTTAACATATTTCTGTGTTCTTTACTTTCTGCAATGTTTTTTATTACTGTTGCTGTTTGAGTTATTAGTTTCATCAACAGGTATTTGTGTCATGACATCTCATTCGACATCACATATCTGATACCAGAATTTCAAACAAAATCAGAAGTTCTATTTCCTCTATTGCCCTTTTGCCAGCTTTCATGGTCCCCACAAAATTCTCCATAAAAATCCATCTAACGGTTTTATTCTCATCCTATTGACAACTCACAATTATCCAGCTTATCATTCTTATACCCTCCTCTATCCTCTCTCACGTATGATGTAACACCCTAATTTTCCACCGTATATTTATAATTAAAATTCGATTAATTTAAAACTTTGTTACAATTAGGATGCTACCTTTATCAACAAAAACCTGCTCATATCATATGACATGTAACACATACAATTTTTTAAAAATTATTAATAATAGTAGTAACAAACATCATCAAGTCTAACTTCATTTTATTGTAGCGGAAAACATCAACAAATTATTATTTTAATATCTCAAAGCATAATCATATCTTATAATAATTAAACGAAATAACAAACATCGGAGGTTACAAAGTAATCTCCCTCAAAACATAAAGTAAACACATAAGCATTCCATTCCCCAGTGTTACATATCAAAGCATACACCCACTCAACAAAAGCACAATGAAGAACACTCTCTTATACTCATGTCCACACCTTCACTAAGGATCACCGACATGTTATCCACGTGGAGGCAACATTCAAACAGAAGGGGTGAAATATCATAATTATATAAAGCAATGAATAATAAGAAGTAAGTAACAGATTATTTCATGCATAATCACCCGTTCCACCCAACACCTTCCACACAATCAACCACACCCAATTTCACATTGTTCATGTAATAATAACATTCAAGCAATGACAACAATCATTCAATAACAACAATTATGCAATGCTTAAAGACTTAACACCATGACTCAATACATAAGGTGCCAATATGTCAACACTTACGTTCACCGTTCCGATCCTAACCATAGGCATGGAGCATACCAAAATCGCACTCAATCCACACTGTTGATGTTCTGCTATGTAGAATTGTCTTATTTGCATCAATGCTTGGCTAAAACATAATAGCAGCTGAAAGTAATAGTGTATAAGTCTTGCAAATATGAAAAGAACAAAAGCGGTACTAAAGAAAGATGTTATATGGAATGTCATGACTTCAACCATGACATCGCACCTGCAGAACGGAGGAAGAAAGATTCAGTTTGGTTTAAAACAAATACATAATATTCTATGTGAATATTATGTAATCCTATATGGCGCATATTTAAAGGTCAAAAGAATAATTGAAGAATCAGATCAGAAGATTGAAGATTCAGGAAGAATCAGATCAGAAGATTGAAGATTCAACAGTTTCTAAATTATGAAACTCAGGATTAAAAGACCTTATTTGTAGCAGAATATTTTCTGTAATTTGTAACAGCCAGAGTGCTGCGATTTGTAAGCCCAAGTCCAATTGGGATCAGGTTATAAATAGGAAACTTTGTAACCTAGTTTTGTAAGCTAGCCAAGTATTATCAAGATGTAGTCTTTAGGGTTAGCCGTGTAGGTGAACCACCCGGTGTGTGGGATGGTCACTGATTTGTGCCTCAAAACCTGTAGGTGAGAGGTTTAGTGTAATCACTCAGAAGCTATGAAGCAATGAGTGAATGTGTGTTCTTGGAGGAAGCTTGTAAGCAACTTCAAGATTGATATTGTGTTTATTTGTGTTTAGAGTGTTGGGAATTAGGCTGTCGATGCAGTGGTTGAGTTGTTGACTGCTAGACATCATTGCTATGATTGGGAGTGGAATGGAGATATTCCATATCTAGGGAGAACCTAGGTAGAGATTGCATTGGGTAGGGTTTGAGTGCGAAGTTGTAAACAGGGGAGTTTAGCTTCAAATTAAGACTACATATAGTGGATTTCCTTCCTGGCTTGGTTGCCCCCAGAGTAGGTTATTAAGAACCGAACTGGGTGAAGAATTCTGTGTGTTGTTTATGTTTCTGTTTTGTTTATGTGTTTGTTTAGTTTGGATGTCATAACATCGTGCGTGACATCAATGTTTGATTTAATGACTGTGCTGTCACAGACCCTCTGCAAAGCAGAGTTATTGGTGTTAACTGAACTAATATGAGCCCTGCACTCATGGACTTCTGAATGCAAGAAGTAATCAAAATTTGGGGGATCTGTATGTACTGCCTCAGCTAAGCTGATGACAGAAAAGGTGTCGTGACATTGCGTATGACATTCTGAGTCTGTCTTACCGGAATTTCAGTTGGTATCAGAGCAGGCATCCTGTCTGTTTCTAGATGAGATCCATAAGGGATACTTTCTGGTTGCTGAAGGTAGAAGATTGTTTGAACATTTCTGTTCATATTGTATGGTCCCTAGATGTGGAGAATGGACCTATGTATGGCGACCTAAACCAATCTGATCAAAACAGGTGTACTCTCTTGGCAAGAGAAGATGGTGTTGTTGGATTCAAGGATATCCAAAGATTTCATGCGGGAGTGAAGAATTTGTATTGATCTATTCAGCATATAGCAAAGTACAAAAGAAGAATATCAAAAACTTCATGCGGGAGTGAAGTGAATGATAAGGTAATCTTTGTACTTATCTGTTTTTGTTTGGTCAGAACTTTGGTTAGGTCTTGTTGTTTTGGATTGTTTAGCTTCAATCCTTGGCTGTCATGCTTACCACTGGTTCATGGAATAAGCATTGTGTGAATTATGTTGATATATGACTATTTTTCCGCTGCATAGTCTCTGAGAAACCCTAGGGTTATGAAGGATCAACAGAATGTATGGCAGGTATTGACAGTTGTAATTAAAGTGTCAAAGATACTTGAGTAATCTCTCAAGTCCACTCATAATTGAAGGATAGAAAAACACTTAGAAAGGGGGGTTTGAATAAGTGTAACTTTAAAAACTCTTAAAATAAAAACAATTGCACAATGTCTTTTATCCTGGTTCGTTGTTAACGAAACTACTCCAGTCCACCCCCTTAGAGTGATTTACCTCACCTGAGGATTTAATCCACTAATCAACCTTGATTACAATGGTTTTCCACTTAGATACCTTCTAAGTCTTCTAGAGTATTCTGATCACAACTTGATCACTCTAGGAAATCAATGCTTAGATACCCTCTAAGACTTTTAGAGAATCCGATCACAACTTGATCTTCTCTAGTTCCTTTACAAATGAATGTAAACAAATTCTTACAAGAGTTTTACAATGCTTCTTAATAAGCTATAATCACAACTGTGATATTTCTCTTAAGTTCTAAGCTTAATCTCACTAAGATATTACAAAAGTAATGTGAGGTTGAAGATGAAGTTTGAGAGCTTTTCAATTTGACAGCGTTTCTGTATTTTGCGTGAAAGTATTATATACAGCTTCTCATCAGAACTTCTATATATAGGCGTCATGAGAAGATGACCGTTGTGAGCATTTAATGTGTTGCGTGATCCGTACATCATTGTATTTAATGTTTCACTCTTTTGTCAACTACCTCGAGCCTTGCTTTTCCTGCTTTAACTGACTTTGCCTTTAATAGCTTCTAACGTTCCTTTTGTCAGTCAGCATAGCCTGTCATCTTGTACTTGCTTCTGATCTGATCTTTGTAGATACAACGTTTGAATATCAGAGTCATTCAGCTTGGTGCAGAGCATCTTCTTGTCTTCTGACCTTGAAGTGCTTCTAGCGTGATACCATGAGAACTTCAGTGCTTCTGCTTCTGAACTTAAGTTCTTCTGATGCTTCATAGACCATGTTCCGATTCTGCTTGACCATCTTCTGATGTCTTGCGAGAGCATGTTCTGATGTTGCATACTTGAACCTTCTGAGTCAGCGCTTCTTGCGCTGAATTGTGCACACTCTTTAAATATTTCCTGAAATGGAAAATGCATATGATTAGAGTACCACATTGTCTTATACAAAATTCATATATAATGTTATCATCAAAACTAAGAATATTGATCAGAACAATTCTTGTTCTAACAATAATGGCATGGTTTGTTAGAGCTGATGAATGTCACCTGATCAATGATATTCATAATTATCTGCAAGTGTGTACCTTGAAATTTTCAAGGTTGAGGTGTTCCTAGAAGGAGGAACAAATGTCCTATCTGATGTTGGGACATTAAAGAACTGGTATGCAGCTACCAGCTGAAGAACAGATGTTCTGGTGCTGAACTAATGTAGTGTGAGAACATTGGTTTGGAACCTACTCCTGATCTGGAAGAGGAGACATCTGCCTTGTGTGTTGATTGGTAAGAATACAATCAACTGAACCTTCCATCCCAAATTGTTAGTTTATTTCGGGCATATATATGGGAATATGGGAGTAAAGCTCAGGGCAAGTAAAAGAATTCATTCAGTTTTTTTAAGACCTGTATGAAGAATTCAAGATGAGCTTATATCTGGTATTCTCTTCTGATCAAAGAAACCAGATATGTGGAATGTTTTCTTAACCATAGAACAATTAATGGTGAAAACTGAATACTTTATCTCTATTACAATGAAATATGGTTTTGAATATTGTGCGATGAATTAAGGGAATCAGATTGCTGTGAAGAATCTGAGGTGTTTTCAAGCAATATGTCATAATTGAATCTGTTCCAGAAACCTTATTGAGGGAATCTCCTCTGTAGGTACAGATTTTGACATTCATTATCTCAAAATCAGAATGGAAGTCTGAAGAAAAGTTTATTGAGATATGGCATATATTATCCCTTAAATCATGACTGATGTGTAGCTGAGTTGATGGTGTGTGTCCTGCTTTCTTTGTCTTTCCTCAAGATACATGAAAAGGATGATGAGTGTGAGATCCTAAAAGCCTTAATAAATGATGTCATAACAGATGTCGAAACATCATAGCCAAGAAGAATGCTCTTATGTATGAAGAAAATCATTTAGAAGGATCTGGTGTGAGCAGAAAATTCTATCTGAGTGTCTAATAGGTACTTTGACGGGAGACTTAGTACTTATTGAATGTACAACCTGAATACAAGACTCATTTACTCTGTTAGGAGCTGAGTATGTGTATTAAGTATCCATGGTCTGGTTTGAACTATGTATCAATTATAGTTCTGTGTTATCTTCTCTTAAAAGCATTAAGAAGGGCAATGGTTGACTGTAAAGTTTAGGTTCAGACCTATCTTTTAAAGACTAGTTCAGGGCTATTCAGAAGTTTCTTCTACTTCAAGGTACAAGAAGTGGCAGTCTTGATCTTGTGTACCTAGCAAACGAAGGATTCCAAACTTGGAAAAAGTGGCAAGTTCCAAATGAAGAATGCTTCAAGGGTAAGGACAATCATTCAAAACATCCTTATGTTATACTTCTCAGGGGGAGAATGAAGCAAGACAAGGAATCAACCAGTGTAGGAAGAGGAACACTCAGAGGAATGAATGAGATCCTAAGTCTGATAAACTAATGTCTGGTGGGTCAACAACTTCTGGAATGACCAAGCTTGGGTCTTCCTCAGAAGGGTTTTCCCTCAGAAATTCAAAGAGATTCCTGAAGTCTCTGAGCAGAACAGGATATTGAGGTCTCCAGACCACAATCTCCCTGCAAGGGTTAGCTTCCATTGTAGCAGCAATTCTTGCTTCTTCCAGCTCATCCACAAACCTCTTCTCCTCAACAGCAACCCTGTTTCTGAGGGGATGATAGTAGATACCATTATCACCCTCCAAAAGATAACCAGCATAACCAGGGGCAGCAACCACTAGTCTCTTCTGTACTCCCATAGCTCCTACTTGAAAATCCTGGCGAAAGCTTCTCCAGAGGTTTCTCGTAGAAACATCATCAAGACCATTGAAGAAAGCATCCTTCAGAAGGTCAAGCCTGCTAATCACTTCATTTCTGAACAAATCCAGGTAGATATGGGGTTCAGTTCAGGTGGGTTGAAGGTGAATTTGTAGTCAGGGTAGAGAAGGCAGTAAGGGTTGGATTTTCTGGTAGTTAGGGGATGGGATAGAGAAGGTGGAGGTGCGGTGTTTGAGGAAGATGGGATATCTGTGGGGATGATTGAGGATGAAAGGATATCTGTGATTGGAGTAGGTGAAGAAGGAATTATTATAATGGGGGTTGATGAGGAAGGCTTATCAGAAGGAGTTGGAGGATGGATATTAAGTGGTGTAGGGTTTAAGACAAGAGTAGAAAAAGAAGATGGAAGAGGATTTGGTACAGTGAAGGTGTTTTGTGGTTCAGAAGGAGGTGATTGGGTAGAATATTGAGGTACAGAAGGAGGAGTAAAAACATGCCTGGAGACAATTGCAGAAGGAGCATTTGCAGATCTGGGAGTACGAAAAGAATCTCTAATTTTCTTCTGCCGATATTCTGGAGTGTTCCCCTTGTCAGGATCATAGGTGACCCTCTGCTTCTTGGCTTGCTTGGCCTCATCTTCTTGAGCCTTTCTTTTTAGCCTAGCCTGTTGTTTCTTCTGATCCTTCTTCTGAAGATCAGCTTGTGACAGAAGCACTCTACCCCGGATCCATGCAGGATCAACTTTAGATTATTTCCTAACAGAATCTTCCAAGTGGTGCTTGACAGCCTTGTGAAGTTCTAGATGAAACAAAGTGGCAAAACCTTCAACAGGAACTCTCCTAGACAGAATATTTGGAAAGCTTGTACCAACAGAAGATACCGTCTGGATGAGATCAAGTCTAAAAAATCCACATCGTTGAAGACAGGACCTTGAACAACTCCAAGAAATTGGGACGCTCCAAGGGTCCTGATAGAATCCAGCAAATTACTTTCAGTCAGAATGTCAGATATCATTCTGGCGAAAGGAATAGTGTTCCTTGGAATATGAGGATACTTTTCCCTTTCTTCTTCTCTTGACTCAATAATAGAAGTCTTCAGATTCTCAAACAGAATGTGAGAGATGTTGAGTTCTATCTTTCTTCGAATGCAGAAGAGAGTATACTTGTGATCAGGACTGATGTAGGCAGAGGAGGAGAATAGCTTCTTCCTGTGGTGAAGAGAACCCAGAATAATCTCAGCCCACACTTGATAAAACGGCCTTAAAGTACCGATTTTATGAGATTCAGTTCCAAAAGCAAGAGAGATTTGTTGTTCAACCTGATACCAGTTGACCCTTCCAGGTTGAGGACCGGGGCAACCTTCTTCATCATCCAGGTTGTATAGCTTCCTGATCAGCTTTTCAGTAATGACAACTTCATGCCCTAGCACGAAGGAGATGATGGCAGTTGGGGTAACCGTTGCATGTACCCAAAAATCCTTCACCAATTCAGGATAAATTGGTCCAACCAATCTATCTAGATAGTTTGACCATCCTTGTGCTAAAATTCTAGCATCACACAGAAAACCGTTTGCTCTTAGGTTTTTGAAGTCCACAGCGGACTCACAGAGAACTTCCTGTTCATCAGTGGGAATCATGCAGGTTTTCAGAGGAGCATACCCATACTTGCGTAGAAGAATCTGAGTAGAAGTGAGTCTTTCTACTGGGCTTGATGAACTTGAAGATGAATACATGATGATTTTGCTTGTTTTCAGATCAGAAACTAGGATTTGAAGGAACGAATGCAAGGAGAGAGATGCACAATTGGAGAGAGAGTAAAAATAATGAAATGAAGATGAAGCGGGTTATTTAAACGGTTTGAAAAGAAGAAAAAAATAAAATGAAAAGAAAACTGTTTAAATGAAATGATTACAAAAAAACATGACATCAATATACATTTAATGAGAAATGACGTTAGGAGAGATAATGTGACAAAGTGAAATGATTTGCACAGTTACCTAGGGCGGCGTCTCCTCAACTGCACGCATGCTTGTCCAAAAATAGTGAACACGTGTTCATTTTTTGGAAAGACTGGTGACAGCTGTTTTGCTTTAAAAGAGCTTCTGAATCAACTTTGATAATGACACGTTAGTAATAACAGAATCAGAACTTATAATTGATAGTTATCAGAACTTTTTATAGCTGCCTGGTCCTAACACATTTCAGAAGTTATTCATACATAGATCTTCTCATCTTCTCATTCTGGGCACAAGTCCATACTGATATTCTTCAGAATGAACTTAAACCTATCTTCAGCAAGGGGTTTTGTAAAGATATCAGCCCATTGATGGTCTGTATCCACAAAGTTCAACGAGAGAACACCCTTCTGAACATAGTCCCTCATAAAATGATGTTTAATCTCAATATGTTTAGCTTTGGAATGTAAGATAGGATTCTTAGATAAACATATAGCAGAAGTATTATCACAGAAAATAGGAATGTTACTCTCATATATCTGATAATCTTCTAGCTGACTCTTCATCCAGAGCATTTGTGTGCTACATCCAGCAGCAGCAACATATTCTGCTTCTGTTGTTGAGAGAGCTATGGTAGCTTGCTTCTTGCTGTACCAGGAGATCAGATGACTTCCAAGAAATTGACAACTTCTAGAAGTACTCTTCCTTTCAATTCTATCTCCAGCATAGTTAGCATCACAGAATCCTACTAAGTTGTATTCTTTAGATCTTCTGTAGACTAAACCAACGTTAGTAGTACCTTTCAGATACCTCAGAATTCTCTTAACAGCAGTTAAGTGAGATTCTCTAGGATCTGATTGGAATCTAGCACACAAACACACACTGAATAGAATGTCAGGTCTAGAAGCAGTTAAGTATAGAAGAGATCCAATCATACCTCTGTACAACTTCTGATCTACCTTCTTACTTACCTCATCCTTACCTAGGACACATGTTGGATGCATAGGAGTTTTGGCTTCTTTGCTTTCAGAAAGATTAAACTTCTTCAGAAGTTCTTTCACATACTTCGTTTGATGAACATAAGTTCCATCAGAAGTTTGGTTGATTTGAATCCCAAGGAAATACTTGAGTTCACCCATCATACTCATTTCAAATTCAGCTTGCATAGACTTAGCAAACTCCTTTCCAAGTGAAGCATTAGATGTTCCAAAGATAATATCATCAACATAAATTTGACAAATTAAAATGTCCTTCTTAGATGTTTTACAGAAGAGAGTTGTGTCCACTTGTCCTCTAGTGAAACCATTGTCAAGAAGGAAGGAACTTAATCTTTCATACCAAGCTCTAGGAGCTTGCTTCAATCCATACAATGATTTCTTAAGTTTGAAAACATGTTCTGGAGACTTAGAGTCTTCAAAACCAGGAGGTTGGTGGACATAGACTTCCTCATCTATATAACCATTTAAGAAGGCACTCTTAACATCCATCTGATACAGAGTGATGTTGTGCTGAGTGGCAAAACAAATTAATAAACGAATAGATTCTAACATGGCCACTGGTGCAAAGGTTTCTGTATAGTCAATCCCTTCTTGCTGACTATATCCCTGAGCCACCAGTCTGGCTTTGTTTCTTACCACTTCTCCCTTCTCACTAAGCTTGTTTCTGAACACCCACTTAGTACCAATGATGTTGAATCCTTTTGGTCTAGGAACCAAATCCCATACATCATTCCTTGTAAACTGATTTAGTTCTTCTTGCATAGCAATTATCCAGTCTGGATCTTCTAGAGCTTGATCAACAGAAGTTGGCTCGATCAAAGAAACAAGACCTAATTGACAGTCAACATTGTTCTTAAGGAATGCTCTTGTTCTGATGGGATCGTCTTTCTTTCCAAGGATCACATCTTCTGAGTGAGCTAAAGAGAATCTAGATGATCTTCTGACTGTTGGCTCTTCTGAAATTCTGAGATTCTCTAAAGATGCAGCAACTTGATCTTCTGATCCATTGCTTCTGAGACTCTCTAGTTCTGGAGCTTTGGTTCTTGGTTCTACAGCTTCTGATATGTCAATATCTATATCTGCAAAATTCTCAAACTTCTTTGGTTTTTCAAGACCAAGCTTATCATCAAACCTGATATTGATTGATTCTTCTACAACCAATGTTTCAGTATTGTATACTCTGTAGCCTTTAGAGCGTTCAGAATATCCAAGAAGAAAACATTTTTGTGCCTTAGAATCAAACTTACCAAGATGATCTTTAGTATTCAGAATGAAACACACACATCCAAAAGGATGAAAATATGAAATGTTGGGCTTCCTGTTCTTCCACAATTCATAAGGAGTCTTATTTAGAATAGGTCTTATACAGATTCTATTCTAAATATAACATGCGGTGTTTATTGCTTCTGCCCAGAAGTGCTTAGCCATATTGGTCTCATTGATCATGGTTCTGGCCATTTCTTGCAGAGTCCTATTCTTTCGCTCTACAACTCCATTTTGCTGTGGAGTTCTAGGGCAAGAGAAATCATGGGCAATACCATTTTCTTTGAAAAACTCCTCAAAGAATCTGTTCTCAAATTCGCCACCATGATCACTTCTGACCTTTATGATTTTGCACTCTTTCTCAGATTGGACCTGAGTGCAGAATTCAAAGAACACAGAATGAGACTCATCCTTGTGTTTTAAGAAATTTACCCATGTCCAGCAGCTATAATCATCTACGATGACTAATCCATATTTCTTCCCTCTGATAGATGCTGTTTTGACTGGTCCAAACAGATCAATATGCAGAAGTTCTAACGGCCTTGAGGAAGAGACAACATTCTTAGATTTGAATGCAGGTTTGGAGAACTTGCCCTTCTGACATGCTTCACAAAGAGCATCTGATTTATATTTCAGATTTGGGAGTCCTCTGACCAGATTTAGTTTATTAATCTGAGAAATCTTTCTCAAACTAGCATGTCCTAATCTTCTGTGCTAGACCCATTGCTCTTCAGAAACAGACATAAGGCAAGTCACCTTCTGCTTCTCAAGATGTGAAAGATCAATCTTATTGATGTTGTTCTTTCTCTTGCCTGTAAATAGGATTGAGCCATCCTTCTGACTTACAGCCTTGCAAGACTTTTGATTGAAGATTATATCATAACCATTGTCACTTAATTGACTTATGGACAATAAGTTATGCGTTAATCCTTCTACAAGAAGTACATTAGTTATGGAAGGAGAGTTACCAAAACTTATGGTTCCAGAGCCAATAATCTTGCCCTTCTAATCTCCTCCAAACTTGACTTCTCCACCAGGTTTAAGCACCAGGTCTTGGAACGTAGACCTTCTTCCCGTCATGTGTCGCGAGCACCCAGAGTCCAGGTACCATGACATTTTGTGCTTTTTCCTCTTTGCAGCTAAGGATATCTGCAACAGAAATTATCTTCTCCTTAGGTACCCACAATTTCTTGGGTCCTTTCTTGTTAGTCTTTCTCAAGTTCTGATTGAACTTAGGTTTAGCATAATAGTTAACAGGAGGAACAACATGATATTCTTTAGGTTTGACAGCATGATATTTCTTAGGTTGTGTCACATGCTTCTTGGTGTGTACAGTGTTAAAACTTTGTGCATGTGAAGTGAGCCTAATATCATGTGCATGGCCATATTTGAACTGATCATACAATGGTTTGTATGTGATTTTCAAATCATCAACAGGTTCAAATTTATGTGAGGTATCACCCTCATAGCCAAAACCAAACCTTCTGTTTCCAGAAACACCATATATCATAGAAGCAAGATGACTTCTGCCAATACTTCTAGATAAGAACTTTCTGAAGCTCGAGTCATATTCTTTCAGAATATGATTGAGACTGGGAATGGATTTTTCTGATTCAGAAGGAGATCCACTATCTTTGGATAATTTTAAAACTTTTTCCTTCAGATCAGAATTTTCCAATTCCAGCTTCTTAGTTTCAAATTCAAATTGCTTTTTCAGCTTTTTGTATTTGACACTAAGGTGAGCCTTGAGTTCCAGAAGTTCAGTCAAACTGGAAACTAATTCATCTCTAGATAGTTCAGAAAATACCTCTTCAGAATCTGATTCTGATGTAGATTCTGATCCATCATCCACTGTGGCCATCAGTGCAAAGTTGGCTTGCTCTCCTTTAGAGTCTGATTCTGATTCAGATTCAGAATCATCCCATGTTGCCATAAGACCTTTCTTCTTATGAAACTTCTTCTTGGGATTCTCCTTCTGAAGTTTTGGACATTCACTCTTGAAGTGTCCAGGCTCATTACACTCATAGCAGACAACTTTCTTCTTGTCAGATCTTCTGCCACCAGAAGATTCTCCTTGTTCAAATTTCTTTGAACTTCTGAAGCTCTTGAAATTCCTTTGCTTGCTCTTCCAGAGTTGGTTTAACCTTCTGGAGATCATGGACAGTTCATCTTCTTCTTCTGACTCTGATTCTTCAGAATCTACTTCTTCAGCCTGAAAAGCGTTAGTGCATTTTTTAAAATTTGATTTTAATGCAATAGACTTACCTTTCTTCTGAGGCTCGTTTGCATCCAGCTCTATCTCATGGCTTCTCAAGGCACTGATTAGCTCTTCAAAAGAAACCTCATTCAGATTCTTTGCAATCTTGAATGCAGTCACCATTGGGCCCCATCTTTTGGGCAAGCTTCTAATGATCTTCTTTACATGATCAGCCTTAGTGTAGCCTTTATCCAAAACTCTCAATCCAGCAGTTAGCGTTTGAAATCTTGAGAACATCTTCTCAATATCTTCATCATCCTCCATCTTGAAGGCTTCATAATTCTGGATTAGAGCAAGAGCTTTAGTCTCCTTGACTTGAGCATTTCCCTCATGGGTCATTTTCAATGACTCATATATATCATAGGCAGTTTCCATGTTAGATATCTTCTCATACTCAGCATGAGAGATAGCTGTCATACCCCAATTTTTGACCTAAGATACCACCTCATATCACTTGCATATACATCATTTGCATCTCTAACAAATTGCATAGCTTGTGTTTGCTACTTGTGACTCAGCAGGATTTAAACAAGAAATCACTCATCAGTACAAGTAACAATCAATTAGGGTTTTATTCTCCCTTCATCTCAAATGAATCATCTTCATCAACAATCAACATTTGGTCCTCAAAGGTTCATTTCAACAAGCTCAAAGGCTCTGAATCAACCAGATTAGGGTTATTGACTGAAGATAGCATACTCCTGAATTTTGCTCAGGATTTGACCTAATGACTTGGGACATGACCTCAAGACCCCAAGTACATCATTTTGACCTAATCTATTGGCTCAAGACATCTCCTACACAAGGATTGATCAACAGTGAAATTTCAAATCATCAGATTAGGGTTTTGAACTATCAGGGACTAAAATCAGGGATCACATTTGGGAAACCCTAAGAAGCTCCAGGGGATCACTCAAAGGTTTCAATCATCTTCAAATAATCCCTATGACAATATCCAATGGAAATTGTATCTCAATTCAAGATCCACAGTCATCAATTTCATCTGGTCGACAACTAGGGTTTTTGACCTAATCCACCTGAATGACTGACTTTTTAATCAGAACATGGTGCCACAACTTAAACCATGGCTCAAGGTCCTCCAATGACTCAATGTGATCCATTCATACCATTCATTTGATGAGGATAGCTTTGTTCATTTGAAATCTCCAGAAACGCGATTCGTCTGAAGAAGTCAACTGTACAAGATCACCATTGACTTTTTGGAAATTTTGGTCAACCATGACTTTTGAAGTTTTAAATCATCAATATATGATATATGAAGTCATTTGATCAAGGAAAATCAAGAAAATCAATCAAGAATCAAAAAGTCAAAAGTTTGACTTTCATACTTAGAAAATTTTCTAAGTGTTTTTCAATGGTTTTTTCCAAACTTTGGAAGGAAATAACTCAAAATTTCACCTACAAACTGAAAAAAACTTCCAACATGAAAGTTGTAGATTTTGATCCAATGAACAACTTTGTCACATAATTTTTTTTCCAAAAGATCAACCATTTAAGAGATATGGAGCTTCAAAGTTGGTATCTTTTGAAAAATGCACTTAAAATCTCATTTTCTTCAAAGTTCATGGATCTTTTTCACCCATTTCCTTAAAGGTCTTGAAGAAACTTTCAACTAGGGTTTTGAAGTACATAACATGAGCTTTTCAAAATGTCCAAGAGCATGAAAAAATGTGGAGCATAGCTATGGTTTTGAATTTTGCCATTAGTGATCATTTCACTTGAAATTTCAAGTCATTTTGCCAAAGTTTTGAACCATTCTACCAAATGATGCAAGTAATGATACACCAATGCAATAATTGAGAGATATTTTCTGATTTGAGATCATATTGGGAAGAGATAAGAAGCTTGGAAGATTAACCATGGTTAAGTCATTTTAACCATTTGCATTTAATGTGAAAGATTCCATTTTATCTCCAAATGCCAAATCACCATTCTTTGATCAACTTGCAAGGCTTTGTATTCAGAAAACTTGGCCTATAAATAGAGGTCATTTCCACTCTCAAAATCACACCAAAACCTCATAATCATAGGTTTTCTTCTTCTTTCTTGAATTGCAAGTTTCATAATTTTCAAAGAGGTATAAATTTCAACCTCTAAACCATTGAAGTTCTGAGCAAAATGGTGGTTCCAACAACTCATAAACATCATATAGGATGTGTTTGATCCACTCATACACCCCAAAAACACCTTGAGCTCAGAATCACTACCTCACTTCCCAAATATACATAACACTAGCCTTATCATGCCAAATTCAACTCAAGCTCATTTCTGTCCAAACTAACACTTCTAACATCATCCACATATCACATATGAACTATCCAATCCATCACATATAGCCTGCAACATCAGAATCATCAAGCTTGATCCTCAAATTGACCCTACTGCAGATCGGGTACCACCAACTGATCCAGATGTTTTCAATTCACTCCAAGCATTCAAACATGTTCCATAATCATCATTGAAGCTATCCAGATCATTACAAAGCATCTGTAACACCTCCAGCTCGAAATTCATTTTCCAGTTTTGCAAACTTTCAAGGTAAGCTTCATGAACTTCAAACTCTATCCTTCATGCATCATAAATGAAAAACTGCTTTACCATCATGTTTCTGCATACATATGGATCATTAACCCTCAATCAATTGCATCATAACTTGCACATACACGATTTCAGATTGAATCATAGAATTAGGGTTCTTCGTGTTCATCAGAGAATCAATGATCTTAGAGCAAAAATAAATGAAATTAAATGGTACCATCATGTTCCTTGTGGAAAATCGAGCAAGATAGGCTATTCACTTGATCAAATTGGTTCAGTTTTAGAAAAATTCAAAATCAAAATAGGGATGTGTTCTTGGCGCCATATTTTTGAAACTGAAATTTGGAAATTGATTCAAAATATATTTCAATTCGTTGCAAGTACTAAGAGACCACGCGCGTGGTCCAGTTGGCTAAGTTTTTGAATGGTAACCTCAAGGTCACGAGTTCAACACTCCTAGGGACCAAACCTTCTTTTTTAGCACTATTTTTCTTTCATTTTTCACACAACTTTAACTAATTAATTAACCAATCAAAATTCATCATTTTTACTTCATTTTTTGTACACTTCTTATTTAATATATATATTTTATGAATATAAAAAAATCACAAAAATATATATTATTTAGTGTATTTTTAATAGGTTTAAAATGACTTGTTTTTAAGTGTTTTAATACTTTAAATATTATTTTTTCATTTGATTTTTTAAACCTAATCACTTGTAAATCTTTTTGTGATCAAATCTTAATCATTTAGATCTTAGTTAAACATAAGATTTGTCTTTGTTTAAATTAAGTTGATTTCTTTCAAATTTCAAACAATTTTAAAACGAACGATCACAGTTTTTCAAAACGATAAACCATTTCTTTTTGGTTTTCTTTTCAAAAGAAAATCTTGATTAAATCTTTGTGGATTGATCAATTGATTTTCAAAACAATTGGGCCTCTCGAATATTAGAGAGTATAAGTCCCATTCCATTTCTTTGTACAGTTTTTCTTTAAACAAGAAAACTTCTTTCAAAACAAAACTTTCAAACTGTTTCCAAACGACGAAACCTTGCGTATGTTAATAAATCAATCAACCATGTTTTATAAAATAAAACATGGGCCTCCACATAGGTATAAGTCCCATTCCCTTACATGAAATTAGGTATTTCATTGTACATACGCCTTTTTGTACATACCTCGATCAATGTGATTTTTTTAACCTCGAATAACAAATCAAAAATGAAGGTTTTCTTTAAATCTTCCCAAAAATACCATGGGCCTCCATGTAGGTATAAGTCCCAACCTCCCTTGTAAATACTTGTCATGAATAAGTTCATGGGCCTCTCCCCGAGTATAAGTCCCGAGCCCCGTGTATACAAACGAATCATCCTTACAGGTATATTTCCTTCATAAACTCCATTGTATACACACTCTTTGAAATATATATGTAATTGTTCATACTTGTTCATGTTTTTCCATGTTTGTTCATACTTGTTCATGTGTTTGTTCATGTTATATATCCTTGTTCAACTTAGTACAACACTAGGTTCCCCATAGCCTCCTATTGGGCTTCGTGCAAAGAATCTCCCTAGTTTAGGTTAGGACATAGATTATGGTTTCCCGGTGAAATCGCTCTAAGAACTCAAACCAACTATACCATGCCTCCTCTTGGGATTTGTACAAACGACTTGTCCCTCCCATAGCCTCCTCTTGGGCTTACAATGCAAGGACCCTCGATTGTCCCTCCCATAGCCTCCTCTTGGGCTTACAATGCAAGGACCCTCGGATAGCCTCCTCTTGGGCTTCGTACAAGGACCCACAGGCTTCTTATAAGCATCCCCAATATCCAAAACAAATACCCTAGGAGATTAGACATTTATCATATCTATGATAGGAGTATCTCTTCTATATCATCACAATCAATCAATCAAACTTCTTTTTGCTACAAGGCTGGCTAATCAATCAAACCTTTTGCCACCAGGCTGGCTGATTAATCAAAGTTTTTGCCACAAGGCTGGCTGATTAATCAAAACTTTTTGTCACAAGGCTGACTTATCAAAAGTTTTTGCCACAAGGCTGGCTAATCAAACTTGTTTTTGCCACAAGGCTAGCTAAACAAAAAAATCATCTTTATCATTCTAAGCGCCATAAGTGGCACAACCCAGGGCTTATAATGAAAAGATTTTCAAACAAAAAACAAACAGATGTATGTGATGATATAGATTAGATACATCGAGCATTTAGATGACATTTGTTTCTTATCCTTTGCATCCACTAGCATAAGTGGGAACTACGATTGCTCTGACTTTCTCAACATCCCTTTGAGAATACGTAGGCACAATGTCGTATCATTGGCGAGCAAAACTTCTCCCTCAAACCACTCAAACCTTAGCACCCGTATACCTCGAGCTACAGATGCTCTGATTCCCTCTAAGGGATATATATGCAGAGGATCGCGATGATCTTTGCGACCATAATCAAACAAACACCTTAGGTCCCACCTATCTCACAACAGAACCTCCACCATAACATAGAATGAAACAAACATAATAAAGAAACCTATAGAGTACTATAGATACGTTGGGTGCTAATACCTTCCCTTCGTATAACCAACCCTCTTACCTGGAATCTCTCCCCCACTTTTGCATTGCTTTGCTTTGCATTTCTTTTAAGGTTATTGCAACTTTTTTCCTTTTCCTACTTTGGAAACAATAAAAAGTTTGGTCGTAACAAAAACAAAAGAAAAATCATTTTCTTGAGCATCGAGCCCAAAGAAGGCATCAGGTGTCTCATCCCCGAAAAGATATGATTTTTCCCCGCGACAGAAAAATGGAGACTTCACTGGGGACAAAACTTTTTATTGTTTCCAAAGAAAGGGTTAATTCTAATTGTTATGTTTTCATTTCATTCTTGTTACATGTATGGTTCTGTGGTTCTGTTACAAGTGATACATTATGGACAAATCCTAACCCGAATTAAGTACACATAAGAATTAGGTGGAGGGTATAGTCATGTATGGCATACAAGGAGTTCAGTCCTTAAAAAGCTGGCATGAGAATCCTTCCGCTCAGTGGAGGTTCCTTGTTGGTAGTATATGTTTAGCAAGTTCAATTGCGAAGACATTATTGCTTTCATTGAACTGTAAAAGCTGAGTTGGCTGTAGAACCCATAACCCATCCTGGCCTTATTAGGTTGTGGCGCAGAAACTATTCAGGTGAAGACTTGGATTAGTTGTCATGCGGAGAGCCACACTCAGACGAGTTTTTCTTGAGAATATTGCTAGCTCACAAGTTCAGTTGTGCAAGCCGGTAATATCCGAAAGAAAAATGTAGACTCTGACGTATCAGTAAAACATGTTGTGCAGGTGATCAAACCCTAGTACTATCCCATGTTTGGTTCTCTGACCTCATGCTCGTGACGCTGAACCTTTGAACCTATGTGTACCATGTTTGTATTACCATGTTTGTAGAACCATGTTTGCACTACCGTGTTTGCATTATCGTGTTTGCCTTACCATGTTTGTATATGTGGCATTCATGCATCCATGCATTCATACATTCATTAAAAATCCATCTTTTCAAAAGAAAAACAAAGATGATTTTTTCCAAAAAAATTTTAGAGAATTTTCTTTGCAAACATTATAGGATTAAGTTATGGAGTGGGTAAAAAGGCATACCAAGAAGTACGGTTTCGAAGCGCCTAATGTGGAAAGACTGAAAGAGTTAGAATCTTTTGTACAAGATCCTTCCGATTTTTGGAAAATCCATGGAAAGCTTTTGCCTATCTTGAACACTCATGTTGATGAAGGACTTCTCAAAACTCTGGTTCAGTTCTATGATCCCGTCTACCGGTGTTTCACCTTTCCAGACTACCAGTTGGTACCAACCTTGGAAGAATATGCCAATCTTTTGGGTATTCCTGTGTCTTACAAAATACCTTTCAATGGTTTGGAAGCCATTCCTAAGTCACAAGTCATTGCAGCAGGTATCCACTTGAAGAAATCTGAAGTAGAGAGCAAATGGACTACCAATGGAAACCTTCCGGGTTTGACTTCGCAGTTTCTAATAAAGAAAGCCTTTGATTTCATCGAAACTGGTAGCATGATAGCTTTTGAAGCTGTATTAGCCTTGCTCATCTATGGGTTGGTTCTGTTTCCCAACGTCAACGACTTTGTTGGTATCAACGCCATAAAAATCTTTTTGATTGGAAATCCTGTTCCGACTTTGCTTGGTGACATGTATTTCTCTATCCATCATAGGAATCGCCAAGGCGGTGGAATCATTGTATCTTGTGCACCTCTTTTGTTCAAATAGCTTGGTACGACGTCCGAAGGAAAGAAAAGGTGGGGTAAGGAATTGCATTGCTACGGACGCCTATACCTGTTGGGTGAAGAAAAGAGCAAGGGAGTTTCAAATGCCTTATGATTATGAAAAACCCATGTTGCCTGTGGTATCTTAACTACCCAATATTCCCATTGACACTATAGAAGAATACCAAGAGACTCTAGCCAAGATGAGGTTAGAAAAAGACGCTTGGGAAGAAAAGTTTCGTAAAACTGATGTGGAAAACAGAAAGTTGAAGAAACGGGTGAAAGATCACGAAGAAACTCTCTATTATCAAGATGGATGGCTCATGAGTAAAGATGAGAAGATTCTTCGAAAAGACGCTGCAATCAGGAGGTACATCAAAGAAAGCAAGAAAAAGCTTGAAGGCTCGACAAGCAACGCTCCGATGCCTGACAATTGGAAGAATGTAGTTGACAAACTGAGGACCGAAAAGGCCGAGTTGAAAGCTTATTATGGGAAAGAAATCATGAAGCTCAAGCTGCATAACGCATTTGGTTCTTTGTCCGATGAAGATGTTTAGGATTTGTTTAGCTTTTTATTTATTATTTGCTTCTATAAGGAGCTACGCTCCAATGTTGTAACATTTCCCATTATTTCAATAAAAGAATAGTTTGTGTTCAAATGTTTGCAAGGAAATAATCTTTAAAATGTTTGGAAAAATCATAAACTTCTTTTTGCATACATCATTCTGCATATCGAGTCTGTTGTATAGAGTCTCATCTTTTGGATCTTTCTCCAATAGATCGTCAAGCTGTCGCGTCTCAAAGTTTCTCGACCGCGTTCGCAATCAGATCACAGATACAATACTCGTTCGAGCAAAAAAAGAGTGATGGAAAACTTAGACCAAGAGAATATTGAGCTCCGTGGTACAGTGACCACCCTTCAAGAAAAGTTGGAAAGTCTCACTACTCTGGTTGACTCCTTAATGGCCGCACAGAATCAGCAGCCACCACCCAACAGTCAAGCAACGGTGATATCCGAGGTCACTACTCCAGTTTCTACAGTTGCATTCAGCATTCCATCTTTCTCCATGCCAGAAGGTTGGGGCACGCCTTTCAGCTTTGGTGCAGGTTTCCGCCATAATTTTTCTGGGGTTCAAACAACCACAACTGAAGCGCCTGCTACGCAAGGTTCAGTGTTCACTCCACATCAGGGGGTAACTTTTTCCCAAATCACTATGGCACTCTCTCAACCCACTATGACAGTTCCGACCCCTACGGTTCACACAGTTCCTTATGGTGGCAATGAGATTTATCATGATCAAGATGATAGCACAAATCAGCGTAACCTTGTGGAAGATCTCCAAGAACAGTTTAACAAGATTCAGCTAGAAGTCAAGGCTATTCGTGGAAAAGATTTGTTTGGAAAGAATGCCCAGGAGCTATGTTTGGTTCCTAGTGTACAAATACCAGCTAAATTCAAGGTCCCTGACTTTGAAAAGTACAAGGTAGTTCTTGTCCACAAAGTCATCTCGTGATGTATGCCAGAAAGATGTCTACTTATGCAGATAATTGTCATACCCCAAAATTTACCCGGTATGATGCACACCAGTTGATTTATTAAGGGTGTTAAAAATTAGGAGTCATAGGGTTTAATATATCTATTATTGAACTCGTTCTCTTATAAAATGCCCTTATACATTGGTCAAAATAAAATGGAGGTATGAATAGGAATATCTGGGGAATCCATTTTGTTTTGGGCCCATTTATCACTTGTCCTTTAATCACTTTATTATCATTTTTTAATTTTATTGTTATCACTAACCTTAAGATTATTAGTATGTTAATATTGATTTAAGTAATTTAATTATTAATATTACTTTAGATATTATTTTTAATTAGTAGTATTAAAATTAACAATCTAATTTGCCATTATCATAAGTGATTAAGGGGTTGGTTAAATGATTAAATGAATTAACTAAGGTCATTGGTTTTTTCTTTGTTTGTTGCTGTTTCGTTTGGGCCAAGAAGAGAACAAAGATAATGGGCCGGGTCTTATGCCCAATGGACCAGGGGTAGTGGACCGGGTCAAACCGACCCGGCCACTATTCATCATCTTCCCCCCAAGCGAAACCCTATGCGCAGCCGGCCGCTACCATCTCAAACCCTAGCTGCAATCTTCATGCCCAGGCCCAGAAGCAATCTCACACACAGTCTTCAATCAAACGAAATCAATTAACAGATTCGTATCTCAATCAATAACAAAACGCAAATGAAATCTAACCATAACAAACATAGAATCAAAGCGGAATAATTTTATTAGCTACAAGAAAATCCGGAAACGAATCAATTACAATCTCAAACTAACATTACAAACAGATTCGTAATCAAACTAACCTAATATAATCTTTCCTAAAACAACAATCTAACCTAAATATAAATTAGAAAAAGAAACAGAAGAAGAGGGGATTTTCTTTCTGGAAACTGAAGGAGTCTCGGCGCCGCTAACAAACCCTTGGATCTTCATCTTCGCCTGCGAAAAGAGAAACAAGGAGATTAGCGAGGAGCATACACGAACCAGAATACAAGAAACCAAGGTAAATCGGAAACTCCTACTTAGCTTTAAGGTTGTGGATTGTGTTTGATTTCGTTTTGAAGTAACTAGGGTTAGGGTTCTATGGTATAGGGTTAGGGTTCATGTGTTTGGGGTTAGGGTTCATGTGTATGTCGTTGTTCTGGGTTCAGCGATGAAGATCTTCATCATTTCTGGATTTCTGGGTTGAATGGAGGTTGGAGGTATGAAGATCTCGGTTGACATTCAACCGGAGATCTGGGTTTGGGGTGGTTTGTGAGGTGGCGCCACCGGCGGAGGCGATTTCCGGCCGGTGGTTGGGGGACGTTGTTCTGGGTTTTCTGAGGGTGAAGAGAGAGCGTTTTAGAGAGAGAACAAGGAGAGAGAAAAGAAAGAAAAAAAAGAGTGAAGGGTTTGGTGTTGGGGTTTTTATAAACGCACACATATGGCAAGGATGAGGACGCGTGGCCCTCCTATGGCCACACGTCTGGAACACAAAAACATGATTCTACGTGTCCCTCCTTATCATGCGTTTCGCCGTCTCCAGATGCACACCGTACGATCAAATTAGATTCAAATCCGACGGCCCCAGATCTGTACACACACCATGATCTTACATCTCTTACCACACATGATCAACCGGATCCAAATGATGGTTGGGCCTAAGCCCTTACTGTTCACACACCCCTGAATTACTAACTCTTAATGAAATACACCCCCTGTGCTATAAAGATAATTAATTAATACAAACTAAATTAATTTTTTTTACAACTTTGATAATTGTTTAATTTTTAATAATTCAATACAATTTTCTCCCCGAACCGACTAAACCCATTAGTCGCATTAGGAGAGAAATAATTTGGATCAATTTAATTAATTTAATAAATTCTAAATTAATTCTCTCCTCGACCCGACTAAATCTATTAGTAGCTTTAGACGAGAGATGAAAAATATTTGAAAAATAAAACACAATTAGTTTGCTGCCCGCGATGATCGAATCTATCGATCTGAGTAACTAGCAATGCCCATCAATCTGTTAACTATACTGATCGAATCTATCGATCACCGCATCTAACAGTGACTAATCAAATCAGGGTTGTACGCCCAAATCTAAAACACTCAAAACACTTCAAAACAAACTACGGATTTTCATCCTTATTCAAAACTACGATAGTCCATTCAAAAAGCCTTTAAAACAATTTCCAAACCCATACAAAATCAAATTTCAACTCTAAGGGCGTACAATCCTGTGCCCGAACTACGTTGACTCTGATTCTCCCTAAGGATATACGTAGGCACTTGGATAACCAAGGCGAGTCCCCCTCCCTAAAATCTCAATTTTCCCCTATTCAATTATTTAGTTATTAAACCTCAATATTTTAGCCATAAACCTTTACCTTAGATTCAAAGCCAATAGGAAAGGGTCGAGGGTGCCTAACACCTTCCCTCGACCTGATTATAATAACTTACCCCGAATCTCTAAACTGCGTAGGGTTTCCTATTAGCCCTTCAGAATAGGTGGCGACTCTAAACCTTTCAATTTTAGGGCAGGTTGCTACTGCTGGCGACTCTGCTGGGGAAAATCATCAATGGTGAATTATTATGCTCCTAAGGCTTGAGAGGGTTTAGGTTTGGCAAATTATTTAGGTTTGTGGCGAGCGATTAGGGTTTGGCAATTTGACATTTTTAGGGTTTGGGGGAAGGTTTATTTTTTTTAATAATAAATATTTAATTCTTTATTTATTTATTTATTTATTTATTGTTTTCATTAAATGTTTATTTGTCATATCTGTATAAAATGCTTAATTGTTATAATTTGCACTGTTGGGTTTTATATCTGATTGCTGTTAAGCCTAAGCGTGGGAATTATAATAATGACCAGAGGGGAATTACATCGCCTACGAGTCTTATTATAATTCCACTCAGAGTGGGTTGAATATTCGGAAAGGTCTGATATGAGGCTCGACCTTGTTGAGGGCTGGACTTGGTATTTAGCTGATCTCTCTGGGAACCTACCCCTAAAACTCGAACCTCATGGATAAATGAGTTGTTCTAAAATCCAAAGAGACAAAAAGTCTCGGCGGCTACGAACGACCCCATGAGACCTTCTAGAACATACCAATGGGAAGGGTAGGCACCCTAAGCCGTTACGTCGAACCTATGAACCTAGGGCTTATGTGCTTATGTGCTTATTATGTGGTTGCAATTTATATACTGCGAATGTCTTGCATGTTAATTTTGCAGGTACTCTTATGCGTTCCCTGGCCTGCATAGACTCTATTTCTAAGACCATGTCCTTCCTACAAAGGACACTTTTATTTATGCACGTTGATTGGCCTCTCGATGGCCATGAGACCAAGTGACTGTCATGAACGGTCACTCCGTGCCTACGTCTACGCATTCCCTAGCCTGTAGGGATTCCATTTCTAGAATCTCGTCCTTCCTATGAGACATCTTCGTTTACGCACGTCAATTGGCCTCTCGATGGCCATGCGATCTAGTGACTGTCTTGAACGGTCACTCCGTGCCTACGTCTACGCATTCCCTAGCCTGTAGGGATTCCATTTCTAGAATCTCGTCCTTCCTACGAGACACCTCCATTTATGCACGTTGATTGGCCTCACGATGGCCATGAGACTTGGTGACTGTCTTGAACGGTCACCAGCCGCTACCTTCTGCATACTCTCGAATCTAAGGGATTTCCCTTAGCGCGTCATAACATTTATCCTGCATATTTCACTAGGGTCTAAAGTCGCCTCTAAGGCTATCCTTAGGATTACACGCCACACGTCTGCATTGCATACAAGGAGTTATAACACAAGGAGTCTCTCGCATATCCATGCATTCGCATTTTCATGCTGTCATACATTTACATCTACATTTGCATTTTTGTCTTCACCCTTATCTAATCAACAACTACGCTGGCTGATTTCCTGAGACTCATAAATGAACTCAAGAAGAGCCCTAAAATGTGGAGAGAGGAGAATCAACCATTGAATGTTCAAAGGAGCTTGGTCCTACGAGGAGAAAAGGTTGCCCTTCATTATCCAAACTACGTACTTACGCCTACGCCCGCGCCTATGCCTCCTCATGTTGGGGCAGTCGATGCAATAGAGGTCGTTACCGAGCAGGAGTTGGTTCAACAAAGAAGTTCCCCCATAGATACACTTAAGGGGTATCTACTTATAAAGGGGTTCATCTTAGAACGCAACGTAGCTTACGAGAATACCTTACAACGGTTTGTGGGGCAAAGGATTAGTCCAACTGGGGGCAATATCTTGAAGAAGGATGCATAGGCATGGTGGAGGGGAAGCAAGATTTAATTGAAGAAGGGGTCATTGAGTCCGGCCAGCCTAAAGAGCCGCACAAGTCTAATGCTATAGATGCCTAGAAGGAGGGATTCTTAGATCATTAGTTTCATTTGCATTCGCAATCTCTTTTCTGTTTGTTTAAACATTTGTCGTATGACAGACGCTATGTACTTTACAATAATCATTAATGCATTGCTTACGTTTGCCTTGGTTTACTCCTAGTGTTTTCACTATATTCAAAACTGCGTTTTTACTTGGTTTTATTATTCGTGATATTCAACTTTTGTTCAAAGATGTGTACCTTTAGAGGGAGAATGACGAAAACGATACCACAATCTCATACAGTACGCTTTCGAACAGACCGTGTTGACAATGTACAGGCATTGTTTCAATTCCAATACAATGGAGATATAAGGATGTTAATCCCTCGTCAACCCCTTTGAGCCTAAGAAGTAGGAGTTTTCCTTCACGTACAAAATAAAAACCCTCAAAATATAACCTGGGGTAGGGTAGCTGTTCAGTTAACTTGATTATCCCAAATTGTTCCTTTGAACATAATCACTGATGGTTCTCCATCATAATTAAGCCTGGCAGTCAATGTCCGCAAAGAACAAAAAAAAAACAACGCAAGGCCTGCCAAGTCAAAACCTATTAAGGAGACTTAGGCAAAATTGGGGCATCCCGCTGACTGTAATTTTAAATAAACAGTTCAGACAAAAATTAGGGATAATAAAGTAAAAAAAGAGGTCACTACATACCCTCGACAAAAGGAAGATATTACAGAAAGGAGGATGACTGCCTTTGCAGATAAACCTTTGGTTTTTGAACCTTCATGAATGTCAATATTACAATACCCAAAGTCTTTTGGAGTTTAAATGCACAGTTAGCTGAGTATAAGACTGGAGAACATCACGAAGAGAGGGGTGGGTTAAATAAATTTTGAGCCTTATATCCGTTGTTTCTTAAAACCCTGAACCAAGGCCACGTTACAACCCTTAAAAGTCCTAACTGAAGCATGGTTAGTTCGAAAGCATGCCGTTACAAAAAGGTATCCCGACTCCTTAAGGTCTACTATAACTCTTGAGTTGATATCACTTTCTTACAAAAAAAAAACTCTGTTTTACTCAAAAATGTTTTTTAAACTTTCAAGACAGACGTATGCATTCGCATCTTATGAAGTTCATCGTAAAGCACATTGGTCTATATAGATTCAAATGTTTTAACATCGGGGAGAAGTTGCATGGGGCATGGCTAATGGCTAAAAAAAATCCTACCGACAGGCGCAATAGCTTTAAAAGCACATCAAAGAAGAAATATCTCTTACGCCTGACTCAGATGGCTGTTGCATACACAGGGCATGGCACGTTGTTATTTTATTTATCTGGGGCAATCTAATCAAGATCCATGGGATCTCTCAAGGACTCTGAATAGCCCATGGGGCAAGTCCATTACCTGGGGGCATGTTGCAAAGGTCACTTCATATAAGATGGTATTAATACTATTCTCACATCCTTTCTAGGAACCTTTTTAGGCAATTTTCTTTAAAAACGTCTCTTAATCCTTTCATGCAGTCTTCTTAAAGACATGTTCAAATACCTCTTATCCTTTCTAGGAGCCCTCTTCAGATAGTCTTCTTTAAGACACATCCTCTTGTTCTTACCACAAACCTTTCCAGGCGTCTCTCGTCATTTTCAGAAATCTTTTCAGATAGTCTTCTCTAAGACATATTCCTTTCTAAGAACCTTTTCTAGGTAGTCTTCTGTAAGACGTCTCTTAACTTTTTCAGTCTTCTTTAAGATATTCCTTTTCAGGTAATATTCTCTAAAAAAAAATCACTTGTCCTTTCCAGGAACCTTTCTAGGTAATCTTCTTTAATACACCTGTCAATCTTTTCAGACATGTTCAAACTTCTCTTATGCCCCCAAGAACTGTGTCAAACTTTGTTTAAAGTACAGTTTTCTTTAGGACGGTATCCCATCCTTTCTAGGATAGCCCTCTTCGAAATGTCTTTTCCTGAGTTTTGTTTAAAACACTACATTCCTTAAAATAGTCTTTGTCCTCTATGGGAATCTTTTGACCTTCTTTGCAAACGTGCCTCCCCGAGCTTTGTTTAAAGCACAATCTTGTTCAAGACAATCTCATATCCTTTCCAGGAACCTCTTCAGGTAATCTCATAAAAGACATCATCTCATTCTGAGTATTCAGCGAATTTCTGTCCATCGGACACGACCAAGACGCATGACTAATTCTGAATAGCATCTGCTTCACATTCGAATCAATACCTAGCATCAGGGAGATTGGGTTAATCAAAGGCAATCATTGCTAATAAAGACCCCTGAACCGGGGGAACCACATCTAGGGGGTTCTCCTAAACAGGGGCAAAATAGCGAGGATTATAGGGGCATACAATCAAGGATCCTATTGACTGGGGCATATCTTTCAAGAATTCAAATACTGGGGCAGTGCATATCAGGTTTGTGGCATGACAGGGTAATATTCGAGTACCCTCTAAGGATATTTCCTTCAAGTTAAATGGTGCGTCTCTCAAAGTTTCTGATATTGAGGAAATCACGCTAGTATCACACAAGGAGCATGGCTGCGTAATTGGCCTTCCTACGCCTGTATTATTTACGACCTGCATACATAATTCTCATTTATTTTGAGAATCTCATTTCATGACACATGCATCATAACATCGCATGAAACCAACATTTGCCTTTTCAGGTCACTCCAAAGTCAAAAGGATATCATCATCCAAATACGGTGAAAATACGATCGTTTCAACGATTTAATCTTAACAATTTTGATGTTTTCATTCTGAGCCTTTCTTCAAAGGAAATTCAAAAATAATCAAAGATTTTCTTACCTTTCAAGGTAGTCCTCTCCAAGACGTTTATCAACCTTTCTTATCCTCTCTAGGGTTCTTCCTATGTCAGTCTTGTTTAAGACATATTTGGGTTAACCTTGTAATTTTGTTTAAAATATTTCATATCCTTTCTAGGATCCTTTCTAGGTTGGTTATGTTTAAGACATTTCATATCCTTTCAAGGAACCCCTCTAGGTCAGTCTTGTTTAAGACATGTCATCTCCCGTCTAAAAGCCTTTCCAGGTCAATCTTATTTAAGATGTTTCATATCTTTTTAGAAACCTGTCAAGGTTATCTTGTTTAAGAAGTTCATATCTTTTTAGAAACCTGTCAAGGTTATCTTGTTTAAGAAGCTCATATCTTTTTAGAAACCTGTCAAGGTTATCTTGTTTAAGAAGTTCATATCTTTTTAGAAGCCTCTTCAGGTAATCTTGTTTAAGACATTTCATATCTTTTTAGAAGCCTTTATAGGTAAATCTTGTTTAAGACGTTTCATATATTTTTAGAAGCCTTTCTAGGTAATCTTGTTTAAGACGTTCCATATCCTTTTAGGAGCCTTTCTGGGTAATCTTGTTTAAGATATTTCATATCTTTTTAGAAGCCTTTATAGGAAAATCTTGTTTAAGACGCTTCATATCTTTTTAGAAGCCTTTATAGGTAAATCTTGTTTAAGACGTTTCATATCTTTTTAGAAGCCTTTATAGGTAAATCTTGTTTAAGACGTTTCATATCTTTTTAGAAGCCTTTCTAGGTAATCTTGTCTAAGATGTTCATATCTTTTTAGGAGCCTTTCCAGTTTAGTTTTGTTCAAGACATATCATACCCTTTCTAGGTAGTCTTGTTTAAGACATGTCTCAACTTCTTTAGGCAATATTCTTCAACCATTTATCCAATCTTTTCTAAGACATATCTGGCGCTTTCAAAGAATTTCCTCATTCAGTCTTCTCCAAGACATTTCTCCCCGGAGCTTTTGTTTAAAACCTAATCTTCTTTACATCGGTCATTGATATACCCTGTTCAGGAAGCCTCTTCAGGTAGTCTTATGTAAGACATTACTTCATCTCCCCTCAAATACAATCCTTCTGGGTTGCGCAAACTACAAGAACTTACTAAAACATAGTAAGTGGGGTCAATAAACTACGAAAGCTTGTTAGCAAGCTAATCACCCAACTAACGGCGAGTCCTCGCTATGTAAGACTCAGGCATTAGCAGGACATTTCTTTTCGCTCACACTCGGGCATAAGGTAAATTTAGGGGTCTTCCATTATTTAATAACTCTTCGATTCAGAAAGCGTGAGACCTGCGTATTCTCACGCCGCTAAATCCAAGGTAATTAAATAGGGGCAGCTGTCATACCCCAAAATTTACCCGGTATGATGCACACCAGTTGATTTATTAAGGGTGTTAAAAATTAGGAGTCATAGGGTTTAATATATCTATTATTGAACTCGTTCTCTTATAAAATGCCCTTATAAATTGGTCAAAATAAAATGGAGGTATGAATAGGAATATCTGGGGAATCCATTTTGTTTTGGGCCCATTTATCACTTGTCCTTTAATCACTTTATTATCATTTTTTAATTTTATTGTTATCACTAACCTTAAGATTATTAGTATGTTAATATTGATTTAAGTAATTTAATTATTAATATTACTTTAGATATTATTTTTAATTAGTAGTATTAAAATTAACAATCTAATTTGCAATTATCATAAGTGATTAAGGGGTTGGTTAAATGATTAAATGAATTAACTAAGGTCATTGGTTTTTTCTTTGTTTGTTGCTGTTTCGTTTGGGCCAAGAAGAGAACAAAGATAATGGGCCGGGTCTTATGCCCAATGGACCAGGGGTAGTGGACCGGGTCAAACCGACCCAGCCACTATTCATCATCTTCCCCCCAAGAGAAACCTTATGCGCAGCCGGCCGCTACCATCTCAAACCCTAGCTGCAATCTTCATGCCCAGGCCCAGAAGCAATCTCACACACAGTCTTCAATCAAACGAAATCAATTAACAGATTCGTATCTCAATCAATAACAAAACGCAAATGAAATCTAACCATAACAAACATAGAATCAAAGCGGAATAATTTTATTAGCTACAAGAAAATCCGGAAACGAATCAATTACAATCTCAAACTAACATTACAAACAGATTCGTAATCAAACTAACCTAATATAATCTTTCCTAAAACAACAATCTAACCTAAATATAAATTAGAAAAAGAAACAGAAGAAGAGGGGATTTTCTTTCTGGAAACTGAAGGAGTCTCGGCGCCGCTAACAAACCCTTGGATCTTCATCTTCGCCTGCGAAAAGAGAAACAAGGAGATTAGCGAGGAGCATACACGAACCAGAATACAAGAAACCAAGGTAAATCGGAAACTCCTACTTAGCTTTAAGGTTGTGGATTGTGTTTGATTTCGTTTTGAAGTAACTAGGGTTAGGGTTCTATGGTATAGGGTTAGGGTTCATGTGTTTGGGGTTAGGGTTCATGTGTATGTCGTTGTTCTGGGTTCAGCGATGAAGATCTTCATCATTTCTGGATTTCTGGGTTGAATGGAGGTTGGAGGTATGAAGATCTCGGTTGACATTCAACCGGAGATCTGGGTTTGGGGTGGTTTGTGAGGTGGCGCCACCGGCGGAGGCGATTTCCGGCCGGTGGTTGGGGGACGTTGTTCTGGGTTTTCTGAGGGTGAAGAGAGAGCGTTTTAGAGAGAGAACAAGGAGAGAGAAAAGAAAGAAAAAAAAGAGTGAAGGGTTTGGTGTTGGGGTTTTTATAAACGCACACATATGGCAAGGATGAGGACGCGTGGCCCTCCTATGGCCACACGTTTGGAACACAAGAACATGATTCTACGTGTCCCTCCTTATCATGCATTTCGCCGTCTCCAGATGCACACCGTACGATCAAATTAGATTCAAATCCGACGGCCCCAGATCTGTACACACACCATGATCTTGCATCTCTTACCACACATGATCAACCGGATCCAAATGATGGTTGGGCCTAAGCCCTTACTGTTCACACACCCCTGAATTACTAACTCTTAATGAAATACACCCCCTGTGCTATAAAGATAATTAATTAATACAAACTAAATTAATTTTTTTTACAACTTTGATAATTGTTTAATTTTTAATAATTCAATACAATTTTCTCCCCGAACCGACTAAACCCATTAGTCGCATTAGGCGGGAAATAATTTGGATCAATTTAATTAATTTAATAAATTCTAAATTAATTCTCTCCTCGACCCGACTAAATCTATTAGTCGCTTTAGACGAGAGATGAAAAATATTTGAAAATTAAAACACAATTAGTTTGCTGCCCGCGATGATCGAATCTATCGATCTGAGTAACCAGCAATGCCCATCAATCTGTTAACTATACTGATCGAATCTATCGATCACCGCATCTAACAGTGACTAATCAAATCAGGGTTGTACGCCCAAATCTAAAACACTCAAAACACTTCAAAACAAACTACGGATTTTCATCCTTATTCAAAACTACGATAGGCCATTCAAAAAGCCTTTAAAACAATTTCCAAACCCATACAAAATCAAATTTCAACTCTAAGGGCGTACAATCCTGTGCCCGAACTACGTTGACTCTGATTCTCCCTAAGGTGGCGACTCTAAACCTTTCAATTTTAGGGCAGGTTGCTACAATAATCATCAGTTGCTCATCCATTACTTTCAAGACAATTTGACTGGTGCCGCACTGAAGTGGTACACAGGTTTGGATAGCACCAATATTCGGACTTTCAACGACCTAGGTGAGGCCTTTGTCCGACAATACAAATACAACTCGGATATGGCTCCAGACAGAGACTAGCTCCGATCCATGGCTCAGAAAGACCATGAAGCTGTCAAAGAATATGCCCAACGATGGAGAGAAACTGCTGCTCAGATTAATCCACCGTTAAAAGAGAAAGAGATGACAAAGATCTTCTTGAATACTCTTGGCCCGTTTTATTATGAACGCATGATCGCTAGTGCTTCAAGTGATTTCACCGAAATGGTAAACATGGGGATGCGTCTAGAAGAAGGAGTCCGAACCGGACGTCTAACTAAAGAATGTGGATCTTCAAGCGGAACCAAAAAGTTCGGAAGTGGTTTCCAAAAGAAGAAAGAACAAAGTGTTGACATGGTATCCCAAGGAAAGCCAAGAGGAAACGTCAATCGTCAACAACAGATTACTGCTATCGCGCCAGTCGTTAATACAACACCTAATCCGGGATTTACCCCGCAGTTTCAACAACAACAGCCTCGACAACAGGCTCAACAGTTTAACAACAATCAGAATCGTGTGCAAAGAGCTCCACAGTTTGATCCGATTCCAATGACCTATACAGAATTGTACCCTGCCTTGATTGAAAGAGGTCTTGTTCAAACTAAAGCACCACCACCAGTACCTGAGAAACTCCCATGGTGGTACAAAGCTGAGGTCTCATGCCCTTATCATCAAGGAGCACCTGGCCATGATCTTGAGCATTGCATAGCTTTGAAATATGAAGTTCAGAGGTTGGTTAAATCTAATCTCCTCTCTTTCACAAATTTGAATCCAAATGTGCAAGCAAATCCGCTGCCCAATCATGGAGAGCAGGTTGTAAACATGGTGTATGGATGTCCTGGTCCATACCGAATCTATAATATCAATTTCTCAAGAGCAGATTTGGTACAAATGCATGCCACTCTCTGTCAAGGGCAGAATTTTTGCCAGCATCACTACGGTTCCTGTAGCATATGTTGTATAGATCCTCACGGATGTTCGATTGTGAGAAGAGATCTTCAAGTTTTACTAGATGATGGTACTATTCAGATCTACAGAAATAGGAATGAAGATGAAGTTAACATGATAGGATGTTATCCGCATGAGCTTTTAGTCTCAGATATCAACTCGGAAATGCCTAAAGTTAACGTCATCGTTCCTCATTTCAACATGCCCGAGCGCATAGAAGTTGCCTACAACAAGCCAAAGGTTCCTATTGCTCCTTTGATCATTTGTCTACCTGGACCTGTTCCTTATGACTCTGATAAGGCAGTTCCCTACAACTACAATGCAACAATGATAAAGAATGGACGAGAAGTTCCTTTACCTACTCTTTCATCTGTCCTAAACATCGCTGATGTGAGTCGCGTAACAAGAAGTGGACGTATGTATACTCCACTACCTCCAAAGCAGCCTGTTGCTCCTGCAACCGGACAAAATCCTATCAATACACCTGTGGGGTATCCTGAGGAAACTCCTGCAAGTAATACAAACACTGATGTTGGCCAATCCAGTGGAACCAATGTCAATCCTGACTTTGATGAAATTTTGAAGCTTATCAAAAGAAGTGAATACTAAATTGTGGATCAGCTTATGCAGACTCCTTCAAAGATCTCAATACTTTCATTGCTTTTAAACTCTGAAGCCCACAGGGAAGCTCTAATGAGAGTCTTAGATCAAGCTTTTGTAGATCATGATGTGACTGTTGACCATTTTGATGGGATAATAGCCAACATAACAGCTTGCAACAATTTAAGTTTCTGTGATGAAGAACTCCCCGAGGAGGGTAGAAATCACAATCTTGCTCTGCACATTTCTATGAACTGTCAGTCAGACTCTTTGTCCAATGTATTGGTAGACACTGGATCTTCCTTGAATGTGATGCCGAAGACGACTCTTGCTCGTTTATCTTACCAAGGAATGCCTATGAAGTTCAGTGGTGTAGTAGTCAAAGCATTTGATGGATCGCGAAAATATGTTATCGGCGAAGTCAACCTTCCCATGACAATTGGTCCACATACATTTCAAATCACCTTCCAGGTCATGGACATTCAAGCTGCTTATAGCTGTCTGTTGGGACGACCCTGGATTCATGCAGTAGGGGCAGTAACTTCTACGCTCCATCAAAAGTTAAAATTTGTAACAAATGGAAAATTGGTAACAATAAGTGGAGAACAAGCCTTGATGGTGAGCCACTTATCCACTTTCTCTTTCATCAGTGCTGATAATGTGGAAGGAACGCAATTCCAAGGACTCTCTTTAGAAGACGAATCTTCCAAAAAGAAAGCATCTATCTCTTCTTACAAAGAGGCAGTAAAAGTAGTGAAAGATGGAACTACCACTGGCTGGGGGCAAGTTGTGATCCCTACCAAGAATGAAACCAGAGCAGGACTCGGATGTTTACCGATGTTCTCAAAATGCACCAAGAAGGATGAAACCCTTCGTCCGATCAAAGAAACATTCATTAGTGGAGGATTCCTTAACCCAATTCCTCAAGAGGTTAATGTCCTTATCGAAGAATGCATTGAAGAAGGTCTCTCTGATACTGAAGAAGAATGGAAATGTTATCTCAATGACTCGGGATATCTATCTCAGGAAGAACAGTATGCACCGTTCCATCATTCTTCAGAGAAACCCAGAGCAAAAGTCAAAACAAGTGCTAACAAAACTGAGTCTGTTCCTGCAGAGGTCTGGGACACCTTGGGACAACCAAGTGGCAAATATGATTATATGGTGAAATATACTGCACCTGAAAGTTCAAAGATTGCGATTGAGGATATCCAACCAACTGGATGGGGAGATTCCTTTAAATATAATAGTCAACCAGAAGAGGTTTATCAGCCCTCTCAATTTTCTCAGCAGCCTGAAATTACTGAAGATTTCGGCTTCAACGCATCTACCAAGATTTATAATCCTGAAGATGGTTATTATCACATAAATGTCATTTTTGAAGATGAAGGGGAAGATGGCCCCGCAGTTGACTCGGAAAGTGTCTCTGACAATGAGTCTCTTCATCCTGAAGATTGGGAATTACATCCTGAAAATTCTGAAGATTGTGACTCATCATATGCTCTTCAAGAAGTAGAAGAAGACCGTTTCAACTCTACAAAGAACAAGGGTGACAAACCAGGGCCTTCAAATCCTGCTCGACCAGCGGTCAATGTCAATACTGAAGATAATTCTGAGGAGAATTTTCCTGAATACATAATACACAGAGGAGTTCGTTGCTATTGGAAAGCTGTCGACGTTCCGAATGTTGTTCGCCGCTCAAAGTAATCACCTCGCTGTTATTTTGACCTCCTGCCTGGCCCAAAGCAGAGAGATGTTTTATAGGGCTTTGCTTTTAAATGTTTTGCTCGAATAAGTTTGTGTATAGGGCTTTATTTTTAAAAGTTTCCCTCTTTGTCCTGCCCAAGACAAATGAGTTTGTGTTTAGGACTTTGTTTCAAAAATGAATCATAAATAAAGTGTCATTTTGAATTCCCTACATTATGTGTTTTATTTTTTGCTTTTTTCTGGAAATGGTAATCCTAAAAAACCAAAAAAAAAAAAACTTTTTCAAAAAATCTGCATACACTGTTGCATTCACAGTTTTTTTTGAAACAAGCATAAATCATATGTGCAGATTAACTATTAATAAACCCATTGAATGCAATAACCCTATGCCCTCTCCCAACTTTGAGTTTCCTGTGTTCGAAGCCGAAGAAGAGGAAGAAGAGGAGATCCCGGACGAGATCTCTCGATTACTTAAGCACGAGGAAAGAGCCATTCTGCCTCACGAAGAGCCTTTAGAAAAGATCAACTTGGGTTCTGAAGAAGACAAAAAAGAAGTGACCATTGGATCGCTGCTTGATACTGATATCAAGAGTAAGTTGACAGACCTTCTCAAAGAATATGTTGACGTGTTTGCTTGGTCCTACCAAGACATGCCTGGGTTGGATACCAATATTGTGCAGCATTACTTGCCATTGAAGCTAGAATGTCCACCGGTTAAGCAGAAATTGCGAAGGACTCACCCTGATATGGCTAACAAGATCAAAGTGGAAGTTCAAAAACAGCTCGACGCAGGTTTTCTTGTCACCTCCGAATATCCTCAATGGTTGGCCAACATAGTGCCAGTTCCGAAGAAAGATGGCAAAGTAAGAATGTGTGTTGACTACCGTGACCTGAACAAAGCCAGTCCAAAAGATGACTTTCCATTACCACATATCGACATGCTGGTCGATAACACCGCTAAATTCAACGTCTTTTCCTTCATGGACGGTTTCTCCGGTTATAATCAAATCAAGATGGCTCCTGAAGACATGGAGAAGACATCTTTCATCACCCCATGGGGTACCTTTTGCTACAAAGTGATGCCATTTGGATTAAAAAATGCAGGCGCAACTTACCAAAGGGCAATGACTACTCTCTTTCATGACATGATGGATAAAGAAATTGAATTTTATGTGGACGACATGATAGCCAAGTCCAGCACAGAAGAAGAACATATTGAATACCTTTTGAAGTTGTTTCAACGACTAAGGAAATATCAGCTTCGCTTGAATCCTAACAAATGTACTTTTGGGGTTAGATCTGGAAAACTCTTGGGTTTCATTGTCAGCCAAAGAGGTATTGAAGTAGATCCCGACAAAGTCAGAGCGATTCAAGAGATGCCTGCACCAAAAACTGAAAAGCAAGTAAGAGGATTTCTCGGACGATTGAACTATATCTCCAGATTTATCTCTCAAATGACTGCTACTTGTGGGCCAATTTTCAAGCTTCTCCGCAAAGATCAAGGGGTTGTATGGACTGAAGATTGCCAGAAAGCATTCGACAGTATCAAGGAATACCTGTTAGAACCACCAATATTGATTCCTCCGGTTGAAGGAAGACCACTAATCATGTACCTTACCGTGTTGGAAGAATCCATGGGTTGTATGCTTGGACAGCAAGATGAAACCGGTAAGAAGGAGCATGCCATCTATTACTTGAGTAAGAAATTCACAGATTGTGAGTCTCGTTACTCCATGCTCGAAAAAACGTGTTGTGCTTTGGCTTGGGCTTCGAAACGTCTTCGCCAATACATGATCAACAATACTACTTGGTTAATCTCCAAAATGGATCCGATCAAGTATGTCTTTGAAAAGCCTGCCTTAACTGGAAGGATTTCCCGGTGGCAAATGCTGTTATCCGAGTATGACATCGAATACCGTGCTCAAAAAGCGGTCAAAGGAAGCATTCTCGCCGATCACTTGGCGCATCAACTAATTAATGAATATCAATCTCTCAAGTTTGACTTTCCTGACGAAGATGTCATGTACTTGAAGAGTAAAGATTATGACGAACCATTACCAGAAGAAGGTCCTAATTATGGATCAAGATGGGGCCTAATTTTCGATGGAGCAGTTAACGCTTTTGGCAATGGAATTGGGGCAGTCATCATCACTCCCAAGGGTACTCATATCCCGTTCTTTGCCAGATTGCTATTTGATTGTACCAACAACGTTGCAGAATATGAAGCTTGTATCATGGGTCTCGAAGAAGCCATTGACTTAAGGATCAAGATCCTCGACATATATGGAGATTCAGCTCTTGTGATCAACCAAATCAAAGACAAGTGGGAAACTTACCACCATGGCTTGATTCCTTACAGAGAATATGCATCCCCAATATCAAGGACCTTCGATTGTCCCTCCCATAGCATCCCCAATATCCAAAACAAATACCCTAGGAGATTAGACATTTATCATCTCTATGATAGGAGTATCTCTTCTATATCATCACAATCAATCAATCAAACTTCTTTTTGCCACAAGGCTGGTTAATCAATCAAACCTTTTGCCACCAGGCTGGCTGATTAATCAAAGTTTTTGCCACAAGGATGGCTTCGTCGAAACTTTTGCCACAAGGCTGACTGATTAATCAAAACTTTTTGTCACAAGGCTGACTTATCAAAAGTTTTTGCCACAAGGCTGGCTAATCAAACTTATTTTTGCCACAAGGCTGGCTAAACAAAAAAATCATCTTTATCATTCTAAGCGCCATAAGTGGCACAGCCCAGGGCTTATAATGAAAAGATTTTCAAACAAAAAACAAACAGATGTATGTGATGATATAGATTAGATACATCGAGCATTTAGATGACATTTGTCTCTTATCCTTTGCTTCCACTAGCATAAGTGGGAACTACGATTGCTCTGACTTTCTCAACATCCCTTTGAGAATACGTAGGCACAAGGTCGTATCCTTGGCGAGCAAAACTTCTCCCTCAAATCACTCAAACCTTATCACCCGTAGACCTCGAGCTACAGATGCTCTGATTCCCTCTAAGGGATATATATGCAGAGGATCGCGATGATCTTTGCGAGCATAATCAAACAAACACCTTAGGTCCCACCTATCTCACAACAGAACCTCCACCATAACATAGAATGAAACAAACATAATAAAGAAACCTATAGAGTACTATAGATACGTTGGGTGCTAATACCTTCCCTTCGTATAACCAACCCTCTTACCCGGAATCTCTCCCCCACTTTTGCATTGCTTTGCTTTGCATTTCTTTTAAGGTTATTGCAACTTTTTTCCTTTTCCTACTTTGGAAACAATAAAAAGTTTGGTCGTGACAAAAACAAAAGAAAAATCATTTTCTTGAGCATCGAGCCCAAAGAAGGCATCAGGTGTCTCATCCCAGAAAAAATACGATTTTTCCCCGCGACAATAGCATTCAGCAAAACAGTCCAACATTTATGATGATTCTTGAAAAGCTTCTTTTGATCATCATCCATTTCTTGTCTGGTAAGCCTTACGCCTGTAGCTTTTACTGGATGTTTGTAACCATCCTTCAGAAGATCCCATAGTTCACCATCTAGACCAAGGAAATAACTTTCCAGTTTATCTTTCCAGTATTCAGAGTTTTCACCATCAAATACCGGTGGTCTAGTATAACCATTGTTACCATTGTATTGCTCAGCAGAGCCAGATGTAGATGTAGTTGTTGGAATTTCACCAGCCATCTTTTACTGAAGCGTTTTTCTCTTCCTGAATCTTTTCTAAACACGGTTAAGTGCTTGCACCTTAGAACCGGCGCTCTGATGACAATTGAAGGATAGAAAAACACTTAGAAAGGGGGGGGGGGGGGTTTGAATAAGTGTAGCTTTAAAACTAGTAAGATAAAAACTATTTGCACAATGATTTTTATCCTGGTTCGTTGTTAACTAAACTACTCCAGTCCACCCCCTTGGAGTGGTTTACCTCACCTGAGGATTTAATCCACTAATCACACTTGATTACAATGGTTTTCCACTTAGAAACACTCTAAGTCTTCTAGAGTATCCTGATCACAACTTGATCACTCTAGGAACAAACTGCTTAGACAACTTCTAAGACTTGCTAGAGTATATTGATCAACAACCTGATCACTCTAGAACTTACAAATTAATGTAAACAAATTCTTTTAAGAGTTACAATGCTTCTTATAAAGCTATTATCACAACTGTGATTTTCTCTTAAGTTTAAGCTTAAATCTCACTAAGATATTACAACAGCAATGTAGTGAGCTTGATGAATAAGTTTGAGAGCTTTTGAATTTGACAACGTTTCAGTTTAATGTACAAGTGTTGTATAGAGCTTCTCATCAGAACTTCATATATATAGGCACTTGAGAAGATGACCGTTGGGAGCATTTAATGCCTTGCGTAATCCGTAAAGCATTGCATTTAATGTTTCACTCTTTTGTCAACTACCTCGAGCCTTGTTTCCGCTGTGTCTACTGACGTTGCCGTTAATAGCTTCTAACGTTCCTTTTGTCAGTCAGCGTAGCCTGCCAGTCTAGTACTTGCTTCTGATATGATGTTTGTGTAAACAACGTTTGAATATCATCAGAGTCAAACAGCTTGGTGCAGAGCATCTTCTTGTCTTCTGACCTTGAAGAGCTTCTGAGCGTGATACCATGAGAACTTCAGTGCTTCTGCTTCTGATCTCAAGTTCTTCTGATGCGTCCATAGACCCATGTTCTGATTCTGCTTGACCATCTTCTGATGTCTTGCCAGACCATGTTCTGATGTTGCATGCTGAACCTTCTGAGTCAGTGCTTCTTGCGCTGATTTTGTGCATACTCTTTATATAATTCCTGAAACGGAAATTGCATAGTATTAGAGTACCACATTATCTCATACAAAATTCATATACTTGTTATCATCAAAACTAATAATATTGATCAGAACAAATCTTGTTCTAACACCTATTTCATGCTCTCTAAGTCTTTCACCAACATGTGCCCAATCACTAAAACCCTCATTTGCTAATTGACCTCTACCAATCCCTTTTTTAAAAACCTTACAACAAAAACAAAATGCTCTATTAAGCTCTTTTGATTAAATAAGCCAATCTCTATCACACTTCTCTCCGTTTGATAAAACTCTAGTATACAAATTAGCCGTAAAGCGTCTAGACGATTTATCTTTAGGACCCTTCACAATAGAGAAATCTCTTTTAGGACCTTTTGTAGCTAATAAATCAATACTTTTGGAATCAAGAGAATCCCAAATTCTCGGATCAAATATATCTTTTCCATTGTCACTAACATTATCAACATTTTCAACATCGACATTTTCAACGTCTACGATATCATTTTCAGTAGCATTAACATCAACATTATCTTCCATATTTTCAGTAGCATTAACATCAACATTATCTTCCATATTTTCAGTAGCATTAACATCAACATTATCTTCCATATTTTCAGTAGTAACCACATTTTCAAGAATTTCTACATCAACATTACCAGCATTATGATTATCAACTAAATTTTTTGATTCTTTTATTATTAATTTATCAAGAGCTCCCAATTGAGACTGAGTTAACTCATCAAGTTTTTTTTTTTTACGCTTTTCATATCCAGAATCAAACTTTATAATTTTAGGAGGCAATTTAGAAGACATGTTTGAAGAATGAAAAAAATTAAAACCTGAAATTTCTTGCTGTTCTTGATCAAATGCACGGTGTTGAGTTTGAATCAGATAGAGAACGTCAAAGTTGAACCGATAAAAAAAATTAAAGTTAATGAGTAATAAAAAAAATTATAATTTAACAAATTAACAATTCAAAAAATAAATATTTAAAATTTTCACAAATAAATTATGAAAAAAAAGTTATTTTTATGAATATATATATATATATATATATATATATATATATATATATATATATATATATATATATATATATTAAAGAGTTTATAACTTTTGATAAATTAACAATGAAAAAAACACTAAAACTTGTACTAAATAATATTAATAAAAAAACATTATTTTTAATAGTAAAATTTGTATAATCAATAAAAATATAAAAAAAGTGATGAACCTTGTAATTAAGAAAAAGCAAGCGCAGCTTTAACCTTGCTATGCTATATATTTGCTAATTTTTTAAGCTTTCACTTGCCGTATCCGTACGATGCGTAACCTAATATATATATATATATATATATATATATATATATATATATATATATATATATATATATATATATATATATATATATATATATATATATATATATATATATATATATATATATATATATATATATATATATATATATATATATATAACCATTGGTCCAAATCCAATGCAGCGTGTTTTACTTTTATGGACTGGGCTAATATATTGTGTATTTTATTTCACTCTGGTTTGTTTAACTGGGCTGCTATTTTTTTTAAAGTTATTAATTGATTGGGCTGGATTTAACAGGTAACATAAAGTAAAATTTTGAGGCCATTGATTTTTTGAGGCCCTGTGCAGTAGGCCAGACTGCACAGGCCCAAATCCGGCCATGCTCATCATGCAAACCCTTAGATAATTAGAACCCCATTCTTACCTTAGAGTTTTTGCGAAAGTTTCTCAACAATGATGATCTTCTCTTCCCCTTTGCCCTAGCTCTTCTTTCTCTTTTCTCAAAACTTTCATGATCTGTCAGTTTCTATCCCCAAACTTCTCTTTTCTATTATTTTATCTTATTATTATTATTATTATTATTATTATTATTATTATTATTATTATTATTATTATTATTATTATTATTATTATTATTATGATGATGATTACTAATCCTAACTAATTAAAATAATAATAATTATAATAATAATAATAATTCCATCAATTATTTTATTAAATTAATACCCACCTAATATTAAATAATTAAATAATTATTAACTAATATTATTCAATTAGTCTTACTCAACACACCACCAAATTCTACATTTATGCTCACATACCCGCAACACCTTATATTTACTCTTAATGCAACTACCCCACACCAAAGGTACTCATAATACACCAAAACACGAAACAATACCACAATATCACTAAATACCACATAGTTAAATTAAGCAAAATAAATAAAATAAGTCAGAGCGTTACAACTCTCGCCTACTTAGAATATTTTTGTCCTAAAAAATTTACCTGATGTGAACAACTCTGGATACGACTCTCACATCCTACTCTCCAACTCCCAAGTCGTATTCTCTTCAGTAGAGCATCCCATAATACCTTCACGAGAGCAATCTTCCTACCTCTCAACAATTTTAATCCCGATTTTCGATTCTCATTGGCAAATATACTCTATAACCTTTTAAACATTCAGAGTATCCTAACATGATACATTTATGTGTTTTAGAATCAAACTTGTTAAGATTCTCCTTGGTGTTTATCATAAAACAATTACATCCAAACGAATGGCGTCATACCCCAAAATTTGCCCTCATATATTTGCAAATGTCATTTTATTTCAAATAAGTGACATAGCCTAGTCGGTAAGGATTTGAGGTTAAAAGGTACAATAGTGAGATGTCCCGGGCTTGAATCTCACTTCTAACATTTCTCATTTCTTATTTGTTTTTTAATTTTAATTCAAACTTTATTTCCATTTATTCAAAAATCATAAAAATTGCATTTTTTATTATTTTAATTTAAATTTTCGCACTAATTAAATAAGCATTTTTTTAAATAGTCAATTTTCACTTTTATGCATTTTTTAGTCAAAAAATCACCAAAAATCATAAAATATTCAAAAAATCCAAAAAAAGAATTTTTTAATTCTAATTTTCGTTTTTTCTTTTATTTATTTTTTTAAAAATATTAATTTTTAATTGTAATTCATTATTTTATGCATTTTATAGCTAAAAAAGATCAAAAATAAAATAGTACTTGTTGCTTAGCTTTTTGTCCAAGTCAATTGGCATTAAAATTTATTTGATTTGATTCTCTCTAATTTTAGATAAAATCAAAACAAATAATTTTGTTATGTCAATAGTATTAATGTTAATTTATCTTTTCCTTTTTTTATTTTAACCTAACTTTACACTATAAATTGAGTCACTTTGTACACTTTTAAAAAAAAACTAACAATTACCAATTTCTCAATTCACTCTCACAACTAAACCCTTATTTTTTTAACACCTTCAACCCCATTCTTCATTCCTAATTCCTACATACAAAACAATTCACCGAGTTTCTTCAATATCTTTTGTTCTTCTTTTGCTTGGTTCCTGACCAATGGTTTCCTATGAGGCCTCCTCTTCTTCTTCTTCTTCTTTTTTTTTTTTTTAAAGAAAAAACCTTTTCTAAATCTTTTTATCAAAACTAAAAATAAATCTTTTGTTTTCAAAACCTTTTGACCGATGATTAACATATGAGGCCCCTTTTTGTCAAAAAAAAAAAAAAACATATGAGGCCCCTGATGTATGTTTTTATACTAACTTTAATTTTTGGCCTTTGGCCATTGGCCAATGATGATACTTGAGGCCACCTTTTATCAAAATTCTTATGTTTTTGACATCCTCTTTATTTTTCGAAATATTTTCTTTCAACTCCCCTTTTTTAAAAACCTTTTTCAAATACTTTATCTAAAATTACAATATTTTTGGCCAATGATGATACATGAGGCCGGTTTTTTTAAAATCATTGTTTTGGTCATTGTTGCTACATTTTAGTTTAAATTTATGTTTTTACGATCATAATATTTTTTAAAAAACCCTTGAGAATGTTTGCCCTTTTAGCCATGATCTAACTTTCTGAACCTTTCTTTATTTCTTGGGAAAACTGAAAATTACATGAGGCCAAACCCTTTTTATAATATTTTTTATTTTTATTGTAACTATTATCATTACTAACCTTTTTTTATTATAATTATTATTATTAGTAATATTTTTGTTAATTGCTTCTATTATTATTATTATTATATTATTATTATTACTATTTTACTATTATTATTCTTATTATATTATTGTTATTATTACTATTATACTATTATTATTCTTATTATATTATTGTTACTATTACTATTATACTATTATTATTCTTATTCTTATTCTTATCCTATTTTTGCAGGTACTTTCTTTCGCTAAAGAGGAGCGGTGCAGGAATATGGGTTTACCATTATTAAGGCATAAAGCTTTTGCCTCTTCGAAAACCTCATTGGCATCCCATGGACCTCCAGCCACACCATAACAGATCAAATCCTGGTTTTTCTTTAATTCATTTTTCTAATTATTGATTTATCGTTTTATTATTTAAATTTTCACTAAAACCTTAATCTTTTTTTTTCTCAAACCATAAAATTCATGTTATTTTCATAAATCACTCTAAAAATCTTTTTTTATAAAATTAATTTTTTTATTTTCGTAATTAATTTGAATTAATTAGAATAATTATATAATATTTTTAATTAGGTTTATGATTTAAATTAGGTTTAGTTTTAAATTAATTTAATGATCAATAGTTAAATAATTTAACTTAGGATTGATTAATTAATTAGGTAAATTAGGTTAAATAATTAGGTTTATTTAGTCAATTAACTGTTTCGTTATTTTAATTTAGTGCATTAGGCTTAGTAATTAACCTCAACTTCAAAAACCATACATAACCCAAGAGGTAGGCGTTGCCCATTAACCTTTAAGATTTAGGTTTGCCCCTTTTGTAATTAAACATTGAATTTCTTCAAACGCGCATTCTCTTCTCACCTCATATTCTATGATTGTCGTATGTTTGTGCTAATTCGCAGCCTTGGGGTAAAACTTGTTTATTTATTTAATTTTTGCCTTTATTCAAATTTATGCCTTTATTTAATTCTTTGCCTTTAACTTTAATTATTTATTTTTAAGTTTCGCTTTTACTATTATTTTAAATTCTAGAAAATGTGTATAGGCTTGCAAGGTTTTTTTTGTAATAGTTTAGTTTTATTTTTCTGCCTTTCTTTCCGCCTTTTTTTTTTCTGCCCACAGGTGTTTATTGTAATAGCGTAGAAACTTATATTCTCTGCCTTTAATTTCTGTATAATATTAATTGCTGTGGTTAGTAACCTTAGGGAGTGCAACCCTGAATTGAACATAGAATCACTAATTTTACAAGATAAAATATCTGAATTGAACCACCTGATTGTGCCACACACACCTTTAGGGTAACCCCTCTTGTTGCCTGTTGCCTTATTATTTGCTGCCTTGTTGCCTTTTTATTATTATCGTAAAATAGTCAAGTCCCTCGATTCCGAGGATACCTAAAGCAAATGTTGCCCTCAGTTCATTCATCATCAATTTTGTCCCTCGATGTTGCCTCGGTAAATGATGATTTGTCCCTATTGCTAAGGTATCCTCGCCTGCTGCCTAAAAGATTAAATGACTATTATATCCTTCCCTTAGACTACCTGCCCTCTTTATGGTAGGGACTGTCTAATGGTGAACGATAACTCCGATGATCCTTTAAATCCGATAAAAGGACTTCCTACCCTCCTATGGTATGGATAGCCTTGAAAAGCTAAAAGAACAAATTTTAAAACTTAGGGTAATTGCTACTAATTGCTTGCTCTAAATTCCAAATCTTTTCCCACTTTTTTTTCAAAAATCAAATTCAAAATACTACGCTTATTTACAAGCTAAAGTTCTTCTTCAAAGCTTTTCTTATTCACACACCACACTTCAACCATTTCAAACAATTCAAAAGTGAGATAAGTAATTAAGAGCTCATGGATAACCATGGATACAAAGGGTTCTTTAAACCTTCCCTTTGTATGACTTACCCCCCGAACTCAATCTCTTTCAAAAAGGTATTTTTTGTTCTTTTAGCCTTTCTATATATTGGATAAAATAAAAGTCGGTGGCGACTCTTGCTATCTGCAATATTTCAAAAAATCAGTTCTCCCACCGTATTACAAATGGAAATATGAAATATTGGGTTTCTTATTCTTCCACAATTCATAAGGAGTCTTACCTAGAATACGCCTGATAGAGATTCTATTCTGAATGTAACAAGCTGTGTTAACAACCTCTGCTCAAATGTGCTTTGCCAAGTTAGTCTCATTGATCATGGTTCTGGCCATCTCTTGCAAAGTCATATTCTTCCTCTCTACAACCCCATTTTGATATGGAGTTCTAGGACAATAGAAATAATGGGAAATGCCATTCTCGTCAAACATCTTTTCGAACTGTTTGTTTTCGAACTCGCCACCATGATTACTTCTGAATCTGACAATTTTAGAGTCTTTCTCATTTTGCACTTGAGTACAGAAGGTGGTGAACACAAAATGTGACTCATCCGTTAACCCAATTCCATCGACTGTAATCATCAACAATGACTAATCCATACTTTTTTCCATTGACAGAAGCAATTTTCACTGGTCCAAACAAGTCAATGTCAAAAAGCTCCAAGGGCCTAGAGGTAGAAACAACATTCTTAGCCTTGAACGAGATTTTAGAAAACTTGCCTTTCTAGCATGTTTCACAAAGAGCCTCCATAGAGAACATAACATTAGGAAGGCCTCTGACTAAATTAAGCTTGTTGAGCTGAGAGATCCTTCTCATGCTGACAATCGTCTATGCCAAGTCCATTGCTATTTGTTAACAGACATAAGACATTTTAAGTTATGCTCTTTAAGATCATAAAGTCTAATATTATTGATGTTGTTTCTACTCTTTCTATTGAATAGGATAGAGCTATCCTTATAACTAACAACTTTACAAGAGTTTTGATTAAAGATAATATCATAACCATTATCACTCAATTGACTTATGGACAATAAGTTATGCATTCATCCTTCAACATGCAAAACATTAGTAATGGAAGGGAGAGAACCGTTACCTACAGTTCTGGAGCCAATGATCTTCCCTTTTTGATCACCTCCTAAACTTACGATGCTTCCAGGCTTAAGTTTTACGCTTTGGAACATATGCCTTCTTCCCGTTGAAATTCCGGTATGACAGACTCCGATGTCAATTCTGATGTCAAGACATTGGATCTGTTATTAATGTAGCACAAGCAGAATACAAGGATCCCTCATTATTTGATTACTCTTAGGAAAGAGTCAATGAGACCTGTGATCACACATGTTCAGCATACATAACTAGATTATAATATTACGTGGTTCTGTATAGGAATAACTAACACTTCTGAACCTGATGTTATAGACAAAGTCATAACATTCATAACTGAACAAATAATGCAGAAGATAAATAACACAGTTAATTGTTAACCCAGGTCGGTCTAACTACCTACTCTGGGGGCTACCAAGCCAGGAAGAAGATTCCACTATCAGTAGTACTATTTTATATAAACAACCTCTGGTTTACAGATAAACAACCTCTGGTTTACCTAGTCACTACCCAATGCAATCTCTATCTGAGAACTCCATCCAAGATAAGAAAACCTCTACTCCCTCCCCGGTGATACCTAATTGTTACAACCCTGCAACAGCTATTTACACAATTAACAATGAAGACATACTTAATCTGCTTCACTTCTCAACCTACAGGTTTCGAGAAGGACAAATCAGTGACCTTCCCACAAACCAGGAGGTTCACCTACACGGCTAACCCTAATGATTACATCTTTCTAAGTGCCGGTTAGCTTGCAAAACTAGGTTACAAAGTTTCCTATTTATAACCTGATCCCAATTGGACCTGGGCTTACAATTCACAGCACTCTGGTTATTACAAATAACAGAAAATATTCTGCTACAAATAAGGTCTTTTAATCCTGAGTTTCCTAATTTAGAAACTGCTGAATCTTCAATCTTCTGATCTGATTCTTCCTAAATCTTCAATCTTCTGATCCGATTCTTCAATTATTCTTTTGACCTTTAAATATGCGCCACATAGGATTACATAATATTCACATAGAATATTTTGTATCTGTTTTAAACCAAACTGAATCTTCCTTCCAGTTCTGCAGGTGCGATGTCATGAGTTGATGTCATGACATTCCTTTTAACATCTTGCTTGTACCTGCTTTGTTCTTTATAAACTTGCAAGATTCACATTATTATTATGTTTTATTGCTATTATGTTTTAACCAAACATAGATGCCAATCAGCCAATAAAAGCACCAACACCAGTCACGCGTCACGAGAAACCAGAGTCCAGGTACCATAACTGGTGTCTTAACTTTGTTGCTAAGGATATATGAACATAGATTATTTGTTTCTTAGGCACCCATAACTTCTTGGTCCCCTTCCTGTTAGTTTTTTCAGAGTTTTTGACAACTTTGGGTTTGGAATCAGAATAAACATATTTGCAGGAATTAAAGTAACAAGGTTAAGCTATTTGTTTTGACTTAGGTTTAGGAGGAGGTTTCTCCTTAGGCACACTACCAACAGAAACAAAATGAGAGTGGAGCACATTTGATTTAGCTTCTTGTTCAGAATCATATTCTTCATCAGAATCATAACCAGTGCCTCTGGTCCCGTTTCTTCTAACACCATAGATCATCGAAGCCAACATGCTTCTACCTATGCTTCAAGTTAGAATTTTTTGGAAAGCTTTTTCATACTTACTTATGACATCATTAGTGCTTTTAGAAGCTTCGGGAGGAATTTCCTTCTCAAGTTTAGAACTCATACTTTTGAGAGTAGATTTTTCATCCTTACGAGAAATATTTTCTTCATTTAAAATGGAGAATTCTTCCTTAAGCTTACCGTGTTCTTCAAAAACAGATTCTTGGACCTTTCTTAGTTCCTTGAAATTGATCTGAAGTTCCTGATGCTTTTCCCAAATCTCAAATAAAGAATAAGTTAAATTAGAACGAGAGATGTAAGAAAAAATGTCTTCTATGTCTGAGTCTGATTCAGCTTCAGGATGGATCTCTTCATCAGATCCTCTAATGATGGCCATCAGCGCCATATTAGCTTGCTCTTCTTGAGATTCATCTTCTAAAATGTAAGAATCATCCCATATTTCCATAAGCCCTTTCTTCTCGCCTTTGAAGAACTTCTTCTTAAGACACTCGTTCTTGTAATGGCCTGACTCTTTGCACTCGTAGCAGGTAACTTTTTGTTTCTACCAGACTTCCTTAGTCCAGAAGTAGACTCGAAGCGACCACCCGTCTTTATATCTCCTCTGAACTTATTGCCTTTCTTCCTTTTCCAGAGTTGGTTGAATCTTCTCGAAAGAAGCGATAGTTCGTCTTTATCTTCATCAGAACCTTCTGATGATTCTTCCTCCTCTCTAGTTTGAAGAGCTTCAGTCTTTTCAGACTTTCTGGCGCACTTTAGAGCAACATAATTTTCCCTTTTATGAGGTTCATCTAGTTCCTGCTCTATCACATGACTTCTTAAAGAACTAACAAGTTCTTCAAGAGAGGTGTTGTTCAAATCTTTGGCAAGTTTGAGTGCAGTTACCATTGGCCTCCATTTAGTCGGAAAGCTTCTGATAATCTTCTTCACGTGATTTGGAGTAGAATATCCTATGTTAAGAACCTTTAGTATTGCAACAAGAGTTTGAAACCTTGAGAACATGTTCTCAATAGTTTCATCATTTTCCATCTTAAAGGCTTCATATTTTTGAATCAAGGCAAGAGCCTTAGTATCCTTTACTTGAGCATTGCCTTCGTGAGTCATTCTCAAAGAATTAAATATAGACTTGGCAGAGTCTCTATTTGTTATCTTTTCATACTCAGTATAAGAAATCACATTCAACATAATAGTTCTAGCTTTATGATGATTCTTATACTATTTCTTTTGTTGGTTGTTCATACTTCTTCCTTTGACCTTGTTTCCACTTGCATTAACAGGATGTTCGTAGCCATCAACTACCATATCCCATGGATCAACATCATATCCAAGAAAGAAAATTTCTATTCTGAATGTAACAAGCTATGTTAACAACCTCTGCTCAAATGTGCTTTGCCAAGTTAGTCTCATTGATCATGGTTCTGGCCATCTCTTGCAAAGTCATATTCTTCCTCTCTACAACCCCATTTTGATATGGAGTTCTAGGACAATAGAAATAATGGGAAATGCCATTCTCGTCAAACAGCTTTTCGAACTGTTTGTTTTCGAACTCGCCACCATGATTACTTCTGACTTTGACAATTTTAGAGTCTTTCTCAATTTGCACTTGAGTACAGAAGGTGGTGAACACAAAATGTGACTCATCCGTTAACCCAATTCCATCGACTGTATGGCCAGAGGAAAAAAAATCCTCTTACCCCTTGGTAGGAAAATTTCTATTATGTCCTTCCAGTAATCAAATATTTTTCCATCAAATATTGGAGGTTTAATGTTGTAGAGATATATCTTTCATTGATAATTGGTGGTGGCAGTGGTGGATTGGCCATAGTGCTTCACATAAAAATTCTGGATCTTCATCTGACACAGTTAAGTATTTGATAACAATCAATACCAAAACCAGAGCTCTGATGCCAATCGAAGGTGCATGAAACATAAGAAATGGGGGGTTTGAATTGGGTTTCAAGGTTTAAAATCAATTCTTCCCAAATCAAAACACAAGAACAAAAATAAATAACACAATTATTTTTATCTTGGTTCACTGTTAACGAAGTTACTCAAGTCCACCCGTCAAGGTGATTTTTCCTTATCAACAAGGATTTAATCCACTATAACCAAACTGATTACATAACCACAATAAAGAATACATGTAAATATTTCAAACCACAACAAAGACTAACTGTCACTTATTGCAAACCACAAAAACTAACTTTCAAATGTCTTCTTGAGAATTCTGACTAAAGCCCCTGTCTCTCAAGGAACTATCAACTTTACTCGTTGAATACAAAGGTTTTATGTTTACAAAGTTGCTTCTTGAAAGAAGATTACACAAGTTTGAAATAAAATCAAATAACATGATGGGTTGTTTACGTATAGCCTAAATATAGAACTGCAAGTGCACAACCTATCTAAGTAATATATAAGATTATCGAACCACAGAGACCAATCGTCAATCTATCAACTCTATTGCTAAGGTGCTTATCTAAGGTGAACAAGAATATTGATGTGGGTGCAGTGTAACAAAGTAAGTAAGCAAGGTAAGTAACAGTTTAAGCAACAGGTTGGAATGTAAATTATGAAATCAGACTATGGTCCAGTCATGCATAAATGAAATAACTCATGGGGCAATATTTTCTATTTGTAGCAAAGAATCAATTTAACGGGAACTTGTAGCTTTTGCCTACTAAGAACCGAGTTTAATCTTTAAATTAAATTCCTTTATTGTCACATATAAAGGGTGCCTTCCGCGTTAAAGAGGTAAACCTATTTTTAAGAAATTGATAGTTTTGACTTAACAGAAAAGTAATTTTGACTTGGAAAGATTAACTTAAAGAGACTTTCGGCTTTTGACAAAGAGTCAGATTTCAAACCTACAAACGCGTCCGAAAATAGTTTCAAAATGGTTTTCTAAAAAGTGTTAATGATTCCTATTTAACCAACCAAACTGCTTTCGCTCTTTTTGTTTGGTTAAATAATAATAAAGTCATATCATTAGTATGGACGGCTTTCAATCTTACCAAATAAACATTTAAACATAATTGACTTAAGTTAAAAGCAAAACATCCCCAGAGTATTTTTCACTAGCATGATAATTGGAACACGATCATGATGACAATCATTACATTCAAACCATTTCAAAAATCAAATTCAAAATACTACGCTTATTTACAAGCTAAAGTTCTTCTTCAAAGCTTTTCTTATTCACACACTACACTTCAAACATTTCAAACAATTCAAAAGTGAGCTAAGTAATTAAGAGCCCATGGATAACCATGGATACAAAGGGTGCTTTAAACCTTCCCTTTGTATAACTTACCCCCCGAACTCAATCTCTTTCAAAAAGGTATTTTTTGTTCTTTTTGCCTTTTTATATATCGGATAAAATAAAAGTCGGTGGCGACTCTTGCTATCCGCAACATTTCAAAAAATCAGTTCTCCCACCGTATTATAGAACTGGCGACTCTGCTGGGGATGCTTTCGAATAAAAGAGGGGTTACCTTAAAGTTTAGGATTCACTTAAATGTTTTCAATTATTTGCTTTATATTTGTGGGCCTGTTTGGGTTTACTTGTGGGAAAGATCCTAACCCGGATCTGAGTACCTTAGGTAAATGACATGAGACCAAGGAGACTGCACGGCGTATATTGCTGCAATTGATATGGTGGCCATCGTTAGTGTGACACATTGGTTTGTCCTGGTGTTCCTTGGGATCCGACTTGAGGAAACATTTGGCTGCTGCGTGGTGTCATTAAGCACTAATTTGCCCCTAGAACCCTAGTTGAACTTGACTTTGGCCTATTAGAAAGTAGCGAGATGGCTGACTTTGGTTCCGACTGAAGTTGGTTGATACTCGATGCTACACTCATATGGACTGGACTTTCAGGACATTTTCGGTCGGTGATTCGATTGCTAAACTAAAATAAGTGCCTTCGAGAAAGGTCAATGATATGAGCTCCCTAGAGCCCGATCTTTATCTAGGACAGGTTGAACCAACTAAACTTCAGTGGGGAGGGTACTTACCTACGGACTTCATGCAAGCCTTTAAACCTAAGGACACTTGTGTGACTTGCTTGTGTGTGCTACTAACCCTTGATTTCCATGCAGGTTTTGTCGTGGGACTCGCTTGCCCTTATTTTCCTTATGCTTTGCCCAATGTACTGCATTCTCATAACATCATGACATCATAACATTGCATATTAACTAACCCTTTCAAGGATCTTAGGGATTTAGGGCACACAATTTCAGGTGCTCTTATCAAGAACTAAATTCCTACCAAGGGGCAAGAGGATTTATTTTCCTCTGGCCATATGTCTTCCAATTCAGAGACGCAATGCCCACCAAGGGGCAAGAGGATTTATTTTCCTCTAGCCAATTCAGAAGCACAGGTATCCCGAATCAGAGGCGATGACCCACTCGATATGGTGAGCTTGATTCTCAAAGGACGTTCAAAGACAAAAGTCAGAATTCTTCAGACAAAGACGCGACCAAATCACTTTCTAATGTTTCTAACTAAATTCCTATAGATCCTTGAAAAGATTGCATTTGCATTCATAACATCACATATAACTAACTTTGCCTTTCAGGACGACCACTGGCCAGACAAATACCATTAACAAATCAATCTCCATTAGATATATACTCTGGAAAGCATATCCCTCCAGACATTTTGAAGACACCTTATCAGATATACATTCTGGAAGCTTGAACCCCAAACTTTTGAAACATTCCAATCAGATATACATTCCGGAAGCTCGAACCCTGGACATTCTGAACATTCCAATCAGATGCACATTCTGGAAGCTTGACCCCCAGACTTCTGAAACATTCTTATCAGATATACATTCCGGAAGCTCGAACCTCGGACATTCTGAAAGTTCCAATCAGATGAACATTCTGGAAGCTTAACCCCCTGACTTCTGAAACATTCTTATCAGATATACATTCCGGAAGCTCGAACCCCGGATATTCTGAAAGTTCCAATCAGATGAACATTCTGGAAGCTTGACCCCCAGACTTCTGAAACATTCCAATCCGATATACATTCCGGAAGCTCGAACCCGGGACATTCTGAAAGTTCCAATCAGATGAACATTCTGGAAGCTTGAACCCCAGACTTCTGAAACATTCCAATCAGATGTACATGCCAGAAGCTCGAACCCCAGACATTCTGAAACATTCTTATCAAATATACATTCCGGAAGCTCGAACCCTGGACACTCTTAATCTCTACACTACTTCCACAACAACGATGCAAGCTGGACGCACCTAAGCGTCAATTCACCAAAATTAACATGTCATTAGATCAGGCATTGCAACATATTTTGAAGGCAGTAATGATTACTGTGAGTGACCCTCCTCAACACATCAACACCTCCTCTTCTAAACACAACCCAAACATGCGATGTGCCTACCATTCCAATAGTCCCAGGCACGATACCAATAGCTGTTGGGCATTAAAGAATAAGATCCAAGACATGGTCGATGCGGGTGAAATTGAGTTCAATCCTCCTAAAACTCCTACGGCGATCACAGCTTCCATGCCTAATCATGACAAGACTAATTAACGTCTAGACGGACGAACTTTTGGATCATTAGATCTACTTTCATTTGCAAGTTTCTTTTCTGTTTGTTTAAAACATTTGACTCATGATAAACATTATCTGTTTTAATAATCATCATCAGTGCATTGCATATGTTTGTCTTGAATAAATTATTTTGCTATCACTCATTTTAAATTATGCTTTGCTTATGTTTTATGATATTCAACTCCTGCTAAGCTGTAAGCCTTTTAAGGGAGGATGATGAAAATAATACCGCAACCTCATACAGTATGCTTTTGAACGGACTATGCTGACGATGTACAGACATTGTTTCAATTCCTAAACAGTGGAGATATAAGGATGTTAATCCCTAGTCAACCCCCTTTGAGCCTAAGGTGTAGAAGTTTTTTCTTTCGCATACAAGCTAAAACCCTTGATCATAACCCGGGGCAGGGTAGTTACTCAGTTAACTCAATTATACTAGCCGTTTTTTACACAAATAATGATGGGTTCCCGCAACCATTAAGTCAGGAAGTCAATATCCACCAAAAAGAAAAAAAAGATGTTAAGTCAAAGCCTATGAAGGAGACTTATTAAAAATCGAAACATCCCGCTGACTGTAATCTCAAAATAAGCAGTTCAGACAAAAGTTAGGGATAATAAAGTCAAAAAAGGAGGTCACTACAAATCCTCGACAAAAGAAAATATTACATAAAAGGATGATTGTCTGTCCAAAAGAAACTTCTGGTGCTTCAACCATCATCAAATGTCAATGTTACGAATTCAAGCTGCGCTAGGCCTTAAACGCAAAGTTAACTGAGTATAGGATCGAAGAACATCACGAAGATTGGGATGGGTAAAAATAAACTTTGAGCCATTATCTTTTGTTTCTTAAACCATGAACCAAGCCACGTTACAACCCTTGAAAGTCCTAACTGAAGCATGGTTAGTTCGAAAGAATACTGTCACCAAAATGGTATCCTGACTCCTTAAGGTTTACCACAAATGCTGAGTTGATATTTCGTTTTTAAAAACATCACGCTTTTACATCTCCTGTTTTAATGTTTTTCAAAAAACTCAAGACAGATATATGTATTGCATCTCATGAATTAATTATTAAACATATTCTGCTACATAATTTCAAATGTTAGCAACAGGAAGAATCTGCATAGGGTACGACTAATGACTAAAAGTCATCCCGACAGACGAAACCACTTCAGCAGCAACATCTCTTATGTCTGACTCAGTTGATTAGAAGTCAATGTATAAAAGGGGCATAACATGCTTTGTCCAATCATTCAGGGGCAATCAAGTCAAGATTCCAAGAATCTTTCAAGAATGCCAAACATCAGGGGCATACACCCCAACGGGGTCTGAAGCTATCTCCCGATCAGTCAGGGGCATCTTCCTATGTCTATGATTAATTGGGGCATGTCATCCATAATACACATCTCATAAAAGTCCTCGCGAGGCGAATCTTTTCAAAATCCCTACTAGCAGGGGCAAATCAAGGCAAGGCCTATTTGACACATCGGCTGATACGCATTGGCGTGTCCCAATCAACACAAGCCCATGAATGGCAGTTACTATAATCACTGGGGGCAATGTTCCAGTCATCCATGCTTTCCCACAGAGCCGGTTTCACAGGATCATATCCCCACAAAGTAACCTTCAAGTAGCTATCTTCAATCCCTCCTCCAACAGGGTCTATTCATCTCTCTTATCCCCATTCAGGGTGCATCAAGTATCAATCATTCAAATGACTCTCATCCCCAAGCAGAAATCATAAATCCCCAGCTGAGCATCTTCAAAACAAGATCCGACATCAAAATCACAATGATATAGAAATTTATTTTCTCAATCAAGAAAAATCACTAATATACTCCAGATAGCATAAACATATTCATACATTGCATACATTACTTCATAATAAACATACAAGTTTCTCATTTATTTTGAGAGACTCGTCACATAATACATGCATCATGACATTGCATAAAGACTAACTTTACCTTTTTCAGGATACAGGTACAAGCAGATAAACAAAATCTCCAATCTTCCAATATCTAATTAAGTTACTACGAACAATACTGACACGATCAACATTTGAAGATCTAATTTTATCATCACGAACAATGTAGACACGATCATCCTTCCAAGATATAATTCAGTTACTACGAATGGTGCTGACACGATCAACATTCGAAGATCTAATTCTATCATCACGAACGGTGTAGACATGATCATCCTTCCAAGGTCTAATTCAGTTACTACGAATGGTGCTGACACGATCAATATTCCAAGATCTAATTCTATCATCACGAACGGTGTAGACACGATCGACATTCAAAGATCTAATTTGGTCACCACAAACGGTAACGACACGGTCAAAGAAAGAGACAGACTTAATTATGACACTCAATTCAGAAAAGAGAACGACAATGAAGTCACGACAACTGATTCACGATAATGGAATCACGGCAACTGAGTCACGATAATGGAATCACGACAACTGAGTCACGATAATGGAATCACGACAACTGAGTCAGGATAATGGAATCACGACAACTGAGTCACGATAATGGAATCACGACAACTGAGTCACGACAATGGAGTCACGACAACTGAGTCACGATAATGGAATCACGACAACTGAGTCACGATAATGGAATCACGACAACTGAGTCACGATAATGGAATCACGACAATTGAGTCACGATAATGGAATCACGACAACTGAGTCACGATAATGGAATCACGGCAATGGAGTCACGACAATGAAGTCACGACAATGGAGTCACGACAATTGAGTCACGACAATGGATTTGCGACAATGGAGTCATGACAATAGAGTCACGACAATCAATTCATTAATATGTTCCAGACCCTAAGGGCAATCGAGCCAACAACTTAATTCTGACACCACAGATACAGTCTAACATACGACTCATTCTGACACACGTCAATACATCAATTGATGGCATCTGCAAGCCCATCTCCGATAACTTTCTGTCAACGTGCAGATGGCATCTTTAAGCCCATCTCCAGGAAAAATCCCTACATCAGCAAGGGCAAATTTCTTGGTATTCTAGTGTTCAATCCTCTTCCACCTTCAGAATCCGACAGGTACACAAGCCAATCTACATCCTCAGGTTTAAGAAGATTGAACAGGGGCAGCTGTCATACCCCAAAATTTGCCCTCATATATTTTCAAATGTCATTTTATTTCAAATAAGTGACATAGCCCAGTCGGTAAGTGTCATACCCCAAAATTTGCCCATCACATTTTTATACTCAAGCTCATCCAAGTATCAACAGCTCAAGATCTAAGTGGATGCACACTCTCCTAAACAAACAACCCACAACTAGGGTTTTTGCTTCTCTTCAAGAAAAATCAAGTTCTGACAATTCAAGTGGATCTCATAACCTCTCATATGATTCAAAGAATCCTCACCTCAAGTTACAAGCTCTGATTCACAAGATTGCTTAAACAACAGTTCAAATAGTCAACAGTCGACTAGTTTGACCTAAAAGTCAACTATGGTCAAAATACAGTCAAAACTCCTGATTTTTTGTCAACATCCTCATTTTGAAGTATCATTCACCATTTTATCAAGTATTGATCTTGGTTCATCAAAGGAAAGATCAGATATCAACAAATTCAAAAGTTTCTAAATTAGGGTTTTCATAGGAGAAAGGCAACTGAACTTTGACCAGCCCTAACTTCCACATGGAACATCATAAATTTCCCATCCAAAGCTCATTTTGAAGGAAATTGAATTCTCTACAACTTATTCTCTCACATGCCAAGTCTAAAAATGCTTCATTTGAGAGATATGGAGCAAAAGATTATAGGTCCTTTTTGAAAGTCAACCAAAAGCAGTTTTTTTTCAAAGTCCATATCATCAATATAAATTCTTCAAATGGAAAAAAGCTTCCAAAGTGGCTTGTAGAGGACATTTTGAAGTTTCCAAAAAGTCCTAGAACTCCCCCATATCTTAAAAATTGAGGGAGATATGCCTTGTCAAAGTTGGGCAATTTTGAAGGAAAAAATGTGAAGTAAAAGGCTTAAAAATGGATCTTCTTGCAAGGAGACCCAGTCTTTTTTGGCCCAATCTTGTTCCCCAAATCATCAAATATATCCAATCAAAATGCCATGAATTATTGATAATTATTTGATCTTATATGAATTTTTATTCATTAAAAAATCTATTTAATCAAATATTTTGGAAAGAAAATAGAAAAGATTGGATTTATTTTGGTTTCAATTAAAATCAATCACCAAAATATGTGTTATCAGATGCCAAATTCGTGCAAGAGGAGAATTGAAGGAAAAAGATTGAAATTAGCCATAATTGGTAATATTGAAATCAAGTTTCCAATCAAAGATCCAAGGATTCATTCAAGAAGATTTTGTGAGTTTTTGTTGCCCTAATCTCATCACATATAAGTACCTAATTCATTCTGATGCAAGGGGAGGATTTTTGGCAAGGATTGGCTGCCCAGAGCATCGTGAAACTTCAACAAAATTCAAGAGAAAAATCAAAATCGGTTTCAGAGTTGGAGGAGAATTCAGAGGCTTTTGAAGGTTTAAAAGCGACCCTTGGAGATCTAAGAAGCGATTCCAATCGGTCTCAAGCTCTGAAGCATCGCGAAACTCCCCTGATATCTCACGGTTTGCCCACGTTTTTCTTATTGCAGGTTTTAATGTTTTACTCAGCATAAACGAAATTCAATTGCATATAGGTGTTCCTCATAATATTGCGAAGCCTTCTGTGTATTTTAATTGAAGCATGAGTGCAGGATCAACCTTCCACCATTGTTAGGGTTCATATCCTTCAAAAGAGGAATTCTTGGTTAGAGTTGATTTAAGGGCCAATTAACAGGTTCAATGGACTCATGAGGCAATGTTTATTCGATCTAGACCATTGTATCGTGGTTTTTGGTTTTAATTTGCAGGTTCTAAGGAGCGGGACATATGGCTACGTCGAAAAAGCGTGGCCAAAAAAAGTGTTGCTGTATCTAAAATCCAAGGAGGAAGAAGAACAATGCTTGGCGCCCTTGTGTATTTTAAATTTTCTGAAAATTAGTTATCATATATAGTAAATGATGAGTATTTAGTTGACATGAAACTTAAAATGGCCTGGTGGTTAGCGTGTGGAATTAAGCGCTTTATGTGCAAGGGCAGGGGTTTGATCCCTGTCTCTTGCGTTATTTTGTGAATTATTTCTTTGCTTAAGCTTGCAGGTGGATCACATACGCACCAGTCCATGTGAATAAGATGCAACCTCACTTTTCCTCCATCAGATTGCTGTCCCTATTCATCCAACGTATCTGGACACGCAGGAGCACCATAGTCCATGAACCACCCTCTACACCAGATAATAAGCTAAGCTTTCTTACTTTTCTTTTATATTTATTTTATTCAAATCCTTTTTTATTTATTTTAGGTTTTTTTATTTTGCTTTATTTAATATAATTCTTTTTAAATATCTTTTTAAATTAAAACTTCTTCTAAATTTCCTTTTTTTTCATAAAAACACTTATTTTGAAAATTTGTATTAAATGATTAATTTGATTTAATTGGTAATAATAATTAATTTAATTTAGTCAAGTAGGTTAATATTTTATTTAATTAATCAAATTATTTATTAGGATTAGACAATTTAATCGAAACCTTATTTTGCCGATTTAATTAATTAGGTTGAAAACCAATAATTAATTAATTTGGTTTTTATTTTATTTTATTAACCATGGTTAACTTGTGCCCTAATCAGGGTTTACGAAGATCATGCCTACACTGAAAATGTTTTCCTTGTGCTGTTTTTTTAGGGTTGTCATCAGGGCTTCCTCCGACTACGCGCCACGCCATATCAGATCAAAAGCTAAGTCCTGATTCTATATTTTTTTAGATATTTGTTATTTTTTGCCTTCTAAATTAAAATTAGGGTTTATCTTCAAATACTAATGAACTGTCCCTACACTCACCCTTCTGTTTGTTTTCCCTTTTCCAATTTTCAGGGTTAATCAACCGGTCAAAGCTCGGATGTTCGGTAACCCTAAAACTCAGTCTATTTATTTTTCTTTTGATTATTACTTATGTCAAACGCATTATTGGGGTTTTATTTTCTATTGCTTTTTCTCCCCCTTTCCCATGGCTTATCATGTAACTGCTTTTGGTTTGTATTGTTTGGTCTTGAAGGCACTTAACACTGTATATATAAACTGCGTGGTTAGTAATCCTAGGGAGTGGTAACCTCGAATTGAATTAAAATAATTAATTTTACAAGATAATTTATTTTGAATCTGATCACGTGATTGTTGCACCCACGCACCTGTTATGGTACCCCTCTTGTTGCCTGTTGCCTGTTGCCTTATGTTTTTTTTCAGTGCAGAATAGCTAAGTCCCTCGAATACGAGGATACCTCAGCAATGTTGCCCTCAGTTCATTCAGATCATAAGTCCCTAATGATGCTGCCTTCGATTCGGTAATATGATCTCGTCCCTCGAAGTTGCCTACGAAGTGCTGAGGTATCCTCTGGTTGCCTAAAAAATGATGGCTATTCTGATCCTTCCCTTAGACTACCTGCCTTCTCTATGGTTAGGGACAGTCTTGTGGCGAACGATAATTCGACGACCCTTCAACCTCCAAATAAAAGGACTTCCCTACCCTCCTATGGTATGGATAGCCCTGAAAGGCTAAAAGAACATTTTTCATCTAACCAGGTAATTTGCCCCTAATTGCTTTGCTCTGGTTTAAAACTCTTTTTATTACACTTCTTCTTAAAAAACTTCAATAAGGCTACGCTCATTTACGAGCTAAAGTCCTTGTTTCTTCTTCTTCTACGTTTCTAAACTTTTGGTTTCTGAAAGAGCAAAGCAATTAAGAGCCCATGGATAACCATGGATGCAAAGGGTGCCTTACACCTTCCCTTTGCATAAATTACCCCCCGAACTCAGTTTTTATTTAAAAGTTTTTTCATGTTCTTTTAGCCTTTCTGTTAATTTGGATAAAATAAAAGTCGATGGCGACTCTTTCTTACCGCGACATTTCTAATAAAGTCAGTTCACCGTATTACAGTAAGGATTTGAGGTTAAAAGGTAAAAGAGCGAGATGTCCCGGGCTCGAATCTCACTTCTAACATTTCTCCTTTTTTATTTGTTTTTTAATTTTAATTCTAACTTTATTTCCATTTATTCAAAAATCATAAAAATTGCATTTTTTATTATTTTAATTTAAATTTTTGCACTAATTAAATAAGCATTTTTTTAAATAGTCAATTTTCACTTTTATGCATTTTTTAGTCAAAAAATCACCAAAAATCATAAAATATTCAAAAAATCCAAAAATAGAAGTTTTTAATTCTATATTTCGTTTTTTCTTTTATTTTTTTAAAAATATTAATTTTTAATTGTAATTCATTATTTTATGCATTTTATAGCTAAAAAAAATCAAAAATAAAATAGTACTTGTTGCTTAGCTTTTGGTCCAAGTCAATTGGCATTAAAATTTATTTGATTTGATTCTCTCTAATTTTAGATAAAATCAAAACAAATAATTTTGTTATGTCAATAGTATTAATGTTAATTTATCTTTTCCTTTTTTATTTTAACCTAACTTTACACTATAAATTGAGTCACTTTGTACACTTTAAAAAAAAATAACAATGACCAATTTCTCAGTTCACTCTCACAACTAAACCTATTTTTTTTAACACCTTCAACCCCATTCTTCATTCCTAATTCCTACATACAAAACAATTCACCGAGTTTCTTCAATATCTTTTGTTCTTCTTTTGCTTGGTTCCTGGCCAATGATTTCCTATGAGGCCTCCTCTTCTTTTTTTTTTTAAAGAAAAAACCTTTTCTAAATCTTTTTGTCAAAACTAAAAATAAATCTTTTGTTTTCAAAGCCTTTTGGCCGATGATTAACATATGAGGCCCCTGATGTATGTTTTTATACTAACTTTAGTTTTTGGCCTTTAGCCATGATCTAAATTTCTGAACCTTTCTTTATTTCTTGGGAAAATTGTAAATTACATGAGGCTAAACCCTTTTTATTGTAACTATTATCATTACTAACCTTTTTTTATTATAATTATTATTATTAGTAATATTTTTGTTAATTGCTTCTATTATTATTATTATTATTATTATTATTATTATATTATTGTTATTACTATTTTACTATTATTATTATTACTATTATTATATTATTGTTATTATTACTATTATACTATTATTATTCTTATTATAATATTGTTATTATTACTATTATACTATTATTATTCCTATTCTTATCCTATTTTTGCAGGTACTTCCTTTCGCTAAAGAGGAGCGGTGCAGGAATATGGGTTTACCATTATTAAGGCATAAAGCTTTTGCCTCTTCGAAAACCTCATTGGCATCCCATGGACCTCCAGCCACACCATGTCAGATCAAATCCTGGTTTTTCTTTAATTCATTTTTCTAATTATTGGTTTATTGTTTTATTATTTAAATTTTCACTAAAACCTTAATCTTTTTTTCTCAAACCATAAAATTCATGTTATTTTCATAAATCACTCTAAAAATCTTTTTTTATAAAATTAATTTTTTTTATTTTCGTAATTAATTTGAATTAATTAGAATAATTAGTTAATATTTTTAATTAGGTTTATGATTTAAATTAGGTTTAGTTTTAAATTAATTTTATGATCAATAGTTAAATAATTTAATTTAGGATTAATTAATTAATTAGGTAAATTAGGTTAAATAATTAGGTTTATTTAGTCAATTAACTGTTTCGTTATTTTAATTTAGTGCAATTAGGCTTAGTAATTAACCTCAACTTCAAAAACCATAGATAACCCAAGAGGTAGGCGTTGCCCATGAACTTTTAAGATTTAGGTTTGCCCCTTTTGTAATGAAACATTGAATTTCTTCAAATGCGCATTCTCTTCTCACCTCATATTCTATGATTGTCGTATGTTTGTGCTAATTCCCAGCCTTGGGGTAAAACTTGTTTATTTATTTAATTTTTTCCTTTATTTAAATTTCCGCCTTTATTTAATTCTTTGCCTTTAACTTTAATTATTTATTTTTAAGTTTCGCTTTTACTATTTATTTTAAATTCTTGAAAATGTGTATAGGCTTGCAAGGTTTTTTTGTAATAGTTTAGTTTTATTTTTCTGCCTTTCTTTCCGCCTTTATTTTTCTGCCCACAGGTGTTTATTGTAATAGCGTAGGAACTTATATTCTCTGCCTTTAGTTTCTGTATAATATTAATTGCTGTGGTTAGTAACCCTAGGGAGTGCAACCCTGAATTGAACATAGAATCACTAATGTTACAAGATAAAATATCTGAATTGAACCACCTGATTGTGCCACACACACCTTTAGGGTAACCCCGCTTGTTGCCTATTGTCTTATTATTTGCTGCCTTGTTGCCTTTTTATTATTATCGTAAAATAGTCAAGTCCCTCGTTTCCGAGGATACCTAAAGCAAATGTTGCCCTCAGTTCATTCATCATCAATTTTGTCCCTCGATGTTGCCTCGGTAAATGATGATTTGTCCCTATTGCTAAGGTATCCTCGCCTGCTGCCTAAAAGATTAAATGACTATTATATCCTTACCTTAGACTACCTGCCCTCTTTATGGCAGGGACAGTCTTATGGTGAACGATAACTCCGATGACCCTTTAAATCCGATAAAAGGACTTCCTACCCTCCTATGGTATGGATAGCCCTGAAAAGCTAAAAGAACAAAATTTAAAACTTAGGGTAGTTGCTACTAATTGCTTGCTCTAAATTAAAAATCTTTTCCCACTTTTTTTTTTCAAAAATCAAATTCAAAATACTACGCTTATTTAGAAGCTAAAGTTCTTCTTCAAAGCTTTTCTTATTCACACACTACACTTCAAACATTTTAAACAATTCAAAAGTGAGCTAAGTAATTAAGAGCCCATGGATAACCATGGATACAAAGGGTGCTTTAAAACTTCCCTTTGTATAACTTACCCCCCGAACTCAATCTCTTTCAAAAAGGTATTTTTTGTTCTTTTAGCCTTTCTATATATTGGATAAAATAAAAGTCGGTGGCGACTCTTGCTATCCGCAACATTTCAAAAAATCAGTTCTCCCACCGTATTACAAATGGAAATATGAAATATTGGGTTTCTTATTCTTCCACAATTCATAAGGAGTCTTACCTAGAATACGCTGTGTTAACAAGCTGTGTTAACAAGCTCTGCTCAAATGTGCTTTGCCAAGTTAGTCTCATTGATAATGGTTCTGGCCATCTCTTGCAAAGTCATATTCTTCCTCTCTACAACCCCATTTTGATATGGAGTTCTAGGACAATAGAAATAATGGGAAATTCCATTCTCGTCAAACAGCTTTTCGAACTGTTTGTTTTTGAATTCGCCACCATGATTACTTCTGACTCTGACAATTTTAGAGTCTTTCTCATTTTGCACTTGAGTACAGAAGGTGGTGAACACAAAATGTGACTCATCCGTTAACCCAATTCCATCAACTGTAATCATAAAAAATGACTAATCCATACTTTTTTCCATTGACAGAAGCAGTTTTCACTGGTCCAAACAAGTCAATGTCAAAAAGCTCCAAGGGCCTAGAGGTAGAAACAACATTCTTAGCCTTGAACGAGATTTTAGAAAACTTGCCTTTCTAGCATGCTTCACAAAGAGCCTCCATTGAGAACATAACATTAGGAAGGCCTCTGACTAAATTAAGCTTGTTTAGCTGAGAGATCCTTCTCATGCTGACAATCGTCTATGCCAAGTCCATTGCTATTTGTTAACAGACATAAGACATTTTAAGTTATGCTCTTTAAGATCATAAAGTCTAATATTATTGATGTTTTTTCTACTCTTTCCATTGAATAGGATAGAGCTATCCTTCTAACTAACAACTTTACAAGAGTTTTGATTAAAGATAATATCATAACCATTATCACTCAATTGACTTATGGACAATAAGTTATGCATTCATCCTTCAACATGCAAAACATTAGTAATGGAAGGGAGAGAACCGTTACCTACAGTTCTGGAGCCAATGATCTTCCTTTTTTGATCACCTCCTAAACTTACGATGCTTCCAGGCTTAAGTTTTACGCTTTGGAACATATGCCTTCTTCCCGTTAAAATTCCGGTATGACAGACTCCGATGTCAATTCTGATGTCAAGACATCGGATCTGTTATTAATGTAGCACAAGCAGAATACAAGGATCCCTCATTATTTGATTACTCTTAGGAAAGAGTCAATGAGACCTGGGATCACACATGTTCAGCATACATAACCAGATTATAATATTACGTGGTTCTGTATAGGAATAACTAACACTTCTGAACCTGATGTTATAGACAAAGTCATAGAATTCATAACTGAACAAATAATGCAGAAGATAAATAACACAGTTAATTGTTAACCCAGTTCGGTCTAACTACCTACTCTGGGGGCTACCAAGCCAGGAAGAAGATTCCACTATCAGTAGTACTATTTTATATAAACAACCTCTGGTTTACAGATAAACAACCTCTGGTTTACCTAGTCACTACCCAATGCAATCTCTATCTGAGAACTCCATCCAAGATAAGAAAACCTCTACTCCCTCCCCGGTGATACCTAACTGTTACAACCCTGCAACAGCTATTTACACAATTAACAATGAAGACATACTTAATCTGCTTCACAGCTTCAATCAAGCATACAATACTCAACTCTTACCTACAGGTTTCGAGTAAAGACAATCACTTCTCAACCTACAGGTTTCGAGAAGGACAAATCAGTGACCTTCCCACAAACCGGGAGGTTCACCTACACGGCTAACCCTAATTATTACATCTTTCTAAGTGCCGGTTAGCTTGCAAAACTAGGTTACAAAGTTTCCTATTTATAACCTGATCCCAATTGGACTTGGGCTTACAAATCGCAGCACTCTGGCTGTTACAAATCACAGAAAATATTCTGCTACAAATAAGGTCTTTTAATCCCGAGTTTTATAATTTAGAAACTGCCAAATCTTCAATCTTCTGATCTGACTCTTCCTGAATCTTCAATCTTCTGATCCGATTCTTCAATTATTCTTTTGACCTTTAAATATGCGCCACATAGGATTACATAATATTCACATAGAATATTTTGTATCTGTTTTAAACAAAACTGAATCTTCCTTCCAGTTCTGCAGGCGCGATGTCATGAGTTGATGTCATGACATTCCTTTTAACATCTTGGTTGTACCTGCTTTGTTCTTTATAAACTTGCAAGATTCACATTATTATTATGTTTTACTGCTATTATGTTTTAACCAAACATAGATGCCAATCAGCCAATAAAAGCACCAACACCCTTCATGCGTCACGAGAAACCAGAGTCCAGGTACCATGACTGGTGTCTTAACTTTACTACTAAGGATATATGAACATAGATTATTTGTTTCTTAGGCACCCATAACTTCTTGGTCCCCTTCCTGTTAGTTTTTTCAGAGTTTTTGACAACTTTGGGTTTGGAATCAGAATAAACATATTTGCAGGAATTAAAGTAACAAGGTTTAGCTATTTGTTTTGACTTAGGTTTAGGAGGAGGTTTCTCCTTAGGAACACTACCAACCAAAACAAAATGAGAGTGAAGCACATTTGATTTAGCTTCTTGTTCAGAATCATATTCTTCATTAGAATCATAACCAGTGCCTCTGGTCCCGTTTCTTCTAACACCATAGATCATCGAAGCCAACATGCTTCTACCTATGGTTCAAGCAAGAATTTTTTGGAAAGCTTTTTCATACTTACTTATGACATCATTAGTGCTTTTAGAAGCTTCGGGAGGAATTTCCTTCTCAAGTTTAGAACTCATACTTTTGAGAGTAGATTTTTCATCCTTAAGAGAAATATTTTCTTCATTTAAAATGGAGAATTCTTCCTTAAGCTTACCGTGTTCTTCAAAAATAGATTCTTGGACCTTTTTTAGTTCCTTGAAATTGGTCTGAAGTTCCTGATGCTTTTCCCAAATCTCAAATAAAGAATAAGTTAAATTAGAACGAGAGATGTAAGAAAAAATGTCTTCTATGTCTGAGTCTGATTCAACTTCAGGATGGATCTCTTCATCAGATCCTCTAATGATGGCCATCAGCGCCATATTAGCTTGCTCTTCTTGAGATTCATCTTCTAAAATGTAAGAATCATCCCATGTTTCCATAAGCCCTTTCTTCTCGCCTTTGAAGAACTTCTTCTTAAGACACTCGTTCTTGTAATGGCCTGGCTCTTTGCACTTGTAGCAGGTAACTTTTTGTTTCTACCAGACTTCCTTAGTCGAAAAGTAGACTCGAAGTGACCACCCGTCTTTCTATCTCCTCTGAACTTGTTGCCTTTCTTCCTTTTCCAGAGTTGGTTGAATCTTCTCGAATGAAGCGATAGCTCTTCTTTATCTTCATCAAAATCTTCTGATGATTCTTCCTCCTCTCTAGTTTGAAGAGCTTCAGTCTTTTCAGACTTTCTGGCGCACTTTAGAGCAACATAATTTCCTCTTTTATGAGGTTCATCTTTTTCCTGCTCTATCACATGAATTCTTAAAGAACTAACAAGTTCTTCAAGAGAGGTGTTGTTCAAATCTTTGGCAAGTTTGAGTGCAGTTACCATTGGCCTCCATTTGGTCGGAAAGCTTCTGATAATCTTCTTCACGTGATTTGGAGTAGAATATCCTATGTTAAGAACCTTTAGTCTTGCAACAAGAGTTTGAAACCTTGAGAACATGTTCTCAATAGTTTCATCATTTTCCATCTTAAAGGCTTCATATTTTTGAATCAAGGCAAGAGCCTTAGTATCCTTTACTTGAGCATTGCCTTCGTGAGTCATTCTCAAAGAATTAAATATAGACTTGGCAGAGTCTCTATTTGTTATCTTTTCATACTCAGTATAAGAAATCACATTCAACATAATGGTTCTAGCTTTATGATGATTCTGTCATACCCCAATTTTTGACCTAAGATACCACCTCATATCATCTGCATATGCATCATTTGCATCTCTAACAAATTGCATAGTTTGTGTTTGCTACTTGTGACTCAGCAGGGTTTAATCAAGAAATCACTCATTAGTACAAGTAACAATCAATTAGGGTTTTGTTCTCCCTCCATCTCAAAAGAATTATCTTCATCAATAATCAACATTTGGTCCTCAGAGATTCATTTCAACAATCTCAAAGGCTCTGAACTAATCAAATTAGGGTTTTGACTGAAGATAGCATACTCCTGACTTTTGCTCAGAGATTTGACCTAATGACTTGGGACATGACCTCAAGACCCCAAGTGCATCATTTTGACCTAATCCATTGGCTCAGGACATCTCCTACACAAGGATTGATCAACAGTGAAAATTCAAATCATCAGATAAGGGTTTTGAACTATCAGGGACTGAAATCAGGGATCACATTTGGGAAACCCTAAAAATCCCCAGGAAGTCAATCAAAAGTTTCAATCATCCTCAAATAATCCCTATGACAAAATCCAATGGAAATTACATCTCAATTCAAGACCTACAGTCATCAATTTCATCTGGTCGACAATTAGGGTTTTTGACCTAATTCACTGAACAACTGACTTTTTAATCAGGAAATGATGCTACAACTCAAAACATGGCTCAATAACCTCTAATGCTTCAATGTGATCCATTCATACCATTCATTTGGTGAGGATAGCCTGTTTCATTTGAAATCTCCAGAAACGCGATTCGTCTGAAAAAGTCAACTGTACAAGAACACCTTTGACTTTTGGGAATTTTGGTCAACCATGACTTTTGAAGTTTTGAATCATCAATATATGATATATGAAGTCATTTGATCAAGAAAAATCAAGAAAATCAATCAAGAATCAAAAAGTCAAAGTTTGACTTTTCATACTTAGAAAAATTTCTGTGTTTTTCATGGTTTTTTCCAAACTTTGGAAGGGAATTTCTCAAAATTTCACCTACAAACTGAAAAAAACTTCCAACATGAAAGTTGTAGATTTTGATCCAATAAACAACTTTGACACATATAAATTTTTTCCATAAGATCAACCATTTAAGAGATATGGAGCTTCAAAGTTGGCATCTTTGGAAAATTTCACTTGAAACTTCATTTTTCTCAAAGTTCATGGATCTTTTTCACCCATTTCCTTAAAGGTCTTGAAGAAACTTCCAAATAGGGTTTTGAAGTATGTAACATGAGCTTTCCAAAATGTCCAAGAGCATGAAAAAATATGGAGTGTAGCTATGGCTTTGAATTTTGCCATTAGTGACCATTTCACTTGAAATTTCAAGTCATTTTGCCAAAGTTATGAACTATCTTACCAAATAATGCAAGTGATGACACACCAATGCAATAATTAGAAGATATTTTCTGGTTTGGGATCAGATAGGAAAGAGATAAGAAGCTTAGAGAAATAACCATGGTTAAGTCACTTTAACCATTTTGCATTAAATGGTAAGATTCCTTTCTATCTCCAAATGCCAAATCACCAAAGAAGAAGCAAGTTGCAAGGCTCTGCATTCAGACACTTTGGCCTATAAATAGAGGTCCAAACTCCATTCAAAATCACACCAAAACCTCACAAAAGATAGGTTTTCTCTTTCTTTCTTGAATTGCAAGTTTTAAGTTTCAAAGTGAGGAAGAAATCCCAACCTCCAAACCCTTGAAGTTTTGGCCAAAGTAATGATTCTAACATCTCATAAACATCATATATGATGTGTTTGAACCATTCACACACCTCAAATCATCCCAAAACTCAGAATCATCATCTCACCTCCAAATATGCATAACACTAGCCTTATCATGCCAAAATCCATACCAAGCAAATTCTGTCCAAACTAACCTTCTAAACATCATCCATATACTTCATATGAACTGTTCCAACCATCATACATGATCTGAAACACCAAAATCACTAAGCTTGATCCTCACTTGAACCATACTGCAGATCGAGTACCATGGATTGATCAAGAGGTTTTCAAATTGTTCCAGGCATCCAAACATGTTCCATAAGGTCCACTGAAGGTGTTCAGATCAAGAAACAACAACTGGAACTCCTCATTTGCAGAATTCGATTCTCACTTTTGCCGTTTTTGAAGGTAAGCTACTTGAACTTCAAACTCTATGAATCATGCATCATGAATGAAATATGAACATACCATCTCATTTCTGCACACATGAGGATCATTAACCCTCAATCAATTGCTATTTATCTTGCACATACACGATTTCAGATTGAATCATAGAATTAGGGTTCTTCATGTTCATCAGAAAATTAATGATCTTAGAGTGAAAATAAATGAAATTAAATGGTACCATCATGTTCCTTGTGGAAAATCGAGCAAGATAGGCTATTCACTTGATCAAAACAATCCAGTTTTCAGAATTTTCAAATTCAAATTGTTCATGTGTTCTTGGCGCCAGATTTTGAAACTGAAATTAGAAATTGATTCAAAAATATAACAAATTCGTTGCAAGTGTTAAACAGACCACGCGCGTGGTCCAGTTGGCTAAGTTTTTGAGTGGTGAGCATAAGGTCACGGGTTCAACACCCTTAGGGACCAAAACATTTTTTTTACAACTATTTTTCTTTCATTTTCTTTTACAACTTCATTTAATTATTTAACACATCAAATTAATTCATTTTTCATTCATTTTTTACACACTTCTTGTTTAACACATATATTTTAAGAATATCAAAAAAAATCATCAAAAAATATTTATTTGATACATTTTTAAATAGGTTTAAAATGACTTATTTTTAAGTATTTTTAATACTTTTAAATATTATTTTTTTCATTTGATTTTCAAACTTAATCACTTGTAAATATTTTTTGAGCAAACCCTGATCATCTAAGTGTTAATTGAAGATAATCTTTTTGTTTATCTTGATTAATTTGACTCCTTTCAAAATTCGAACCGATTTAAAACAAGCGATCGCGATTCTTTTCAAAGACGATAAACCATTTCTTTTTGAAGCTATTGATTAAATCTTTTTAATTGATCAATTGATTTTCAAAACGATGTGGGGCCTCTCGAATATTAGAGAGTATAAGACCCACTCTTTTTTCTTTTATCAGTTTTTCTTTATACAGAAAACTCTTTCAAAACAAAAAACTTTCAAACGGTTTTTCAAACCTCGCGTCTGTAAATAAAACAATCAACCATGTTTTATAAAATAAAACATGGGCCTCCACATAGGTATAAGTCCCATTCCTGTACATGAAATTCGGTATTTCATTGTACGCCTTTTGTACATATCTCGATCATTAAAACTCCAAAAAATACTAAAACAAAAATGAAGGTTTTCTTTAAATCTTCCCAAAAATACCATGGGCCTCCATGTAGGTATAAGTCCCAAGCCCCTTTGTAAATACCTGTTTACATAGCTTTGAATAAACTCAAAGGGCCTTTCCCCGAGTATGAGTCCCGAGCCCCCGTGTATACAAATGGAGCATGCTTACAGGTATATTTCCTTCATAAACTCCATTATATACACACACTTTGTCATATATATGTATAACTGTTCATAATTGTTCATACCTGTTCATGTTTGTTCATACTTGTTCATGTTTGTTCATATGTGTGATATGTGTGCTTGTTCAACTTAGTATAACACTAGGTTCCCCATAGCCTCCTATTGGGCTTCGTGCAAAGAATCTCCCTAGTTTAGGTTAGGACATAGAGTATGGTTTCCCGGTGAAATCGCTCTAAGAGCTCAAACCAACTATACCATGCCTCCCCTTGGGCTTTGTACAAACGAGTGACCCTCCCATAGCCTCCTCTTGGGCTTACAATTCAAGGACCCTGGATTGTCCCTCCCATAGCCTCCTCTTGGGCTTACAATGCAAGGACCCTCGGATAGCCTCCTCTCGGGCTTCGTACAAGGACCCATGGGCTTCTTATAAGCATCCCCAATATCCAAAACAAATACCCTAGGAGATTAGACATTTTTCATCTCTATGATAGGAGTATCTCTTCTATATCATCACAAACAATCAATCAATCAAACTTTTTTTCCACAAGTCTGGCTAATCAATCAAACTTCTTTTTGCCACAAGGCTGGCTAATCAATCAAACCGTTTTGCCACCGTACTGGCTGATTAATCAAAGTTTTTGTCACAAGGCTGACTTCATTGAAACTTTTGCCACGAGGCTGGCTGATTAATCAAAACTTTTTGTCACAAGGCTGACTTCATTGAAAGTTTTTGCCACAAGGCTGGTTAAACAAACAAAAAAATCAAACAGATGTATGTGATGATATAGATTAGATACATCGAGCATTTAGATGATATTTGTCTATTTTCCTTTGCTTCCACTAGCATATGTGGGAACTACGATTGCTCTGACTTTCTCAACATCCCTTTGAGAATACGTAGGCACAAGGTCATATCCTTGGCGAGCAAAACTTCTCCCTCAAACCATTCAAACCTTAGCACCCGTAGACCCCGAGCTACAGATGCTCTGATTCCCTCTAAGGGATATGTATGCAGAGGATCGCGATGATCTTTGCGAGCATAATCAAACAAACACCTTAGGTCCCACCTCTTTCTCACAAGAACCTCTCAATAACATGGAATGAAAAACAAAGCAAAGAAACCTATAGAGTACTATAGATACGTTGGGTGCTAATACCTTCCCTTCGTATAACCAACCCTCTTACCCAAGATCTCTCCCCCCACTTTTAGGTTATTGCAGCTTTTTTCCTTTTCCTCCTTTTGGAAATAATAAAAAGTTTGGTCGAAACAAAAGAAAAATCATTTTTTGAGCACTCGAGCCCAAAGAAGGCATCAGGTGTCTCATCCACAAAAAAGAGGAATAAAACGATTTTTCGCCCGCGACAGAAAAATGGCGACTTCACTGGGGACCATTGTGAATACAAGATTACACTCAAAGATGTTTTTGATTCATGGCAAACTCAAATAAGCATTCAAACAACAAGACTGAAGCAGAAAACTTAAAGAAAAGCAAGCATTGATCACTCATAAGTCAACCCATTATGTGTATGTGTTTATAGGTTGCCTCAACACAAGCAAAACAAGAAGAATGCAGAAAAACAGCAGTTAGGTCGACCTACCATCAACCCAGGTCGACCTAAAATGGAGAAAAACTCATATGTCCCTGTTAGGTCGACTCACACATCATTTAGGTCGACCTAAAGTGATGAATTCTACATACCAGCCTGTTAGGTCGACCTACACATCAACTAGGTCGACCTAATCTGTGAAAATGTCCCCAGAATGCATCAGAAGAGGATTCTGGTCGACCTACTCCTTCAACAGGTCGACCTAACTGGGAGCAAAATTCTGCAAGCTCTGTTAGGTCGACCTAAGCACTACAAGTGGTCGACCTAACTGATCAAGAAAGTTCAAAAATCAGTTTTTCTTGTTTCTAACTGTTATGCAATCATATATATTGTACAAGGGTAATTATTCAAGCAACACCAACGACTGAAAGATACACAAACGCTTCTCATCTTCGTTCTTCATCATCTCCAACACAATTACACATAATCATTCTTGCGTTGCGGGTTAGTGATGAGTTCGATAACGTCCATGGAACGGAATTGAAGATTCCTAGTGGGTGAAGGTTTGTGGGGTTTGTTGGTGAATAAAATCTGCGGGTTTTGTCCTCCACGACGGGTGGTTCTTGGGGGTTTTTATCAAGAGGCGTTCATTGAGGATTCGGCTGAGTGTAACGATTGAGGAACGGGGAGTTCAAGGAATCAAGACACTGCAGAAGGGAATCAAAGTGAAGCTCTTGGATAACCTTGATCTTGCTCAAGATTAAGGGGGAAGAAGATTCAAAGGATCGACATAATTGGTTTATCGTTTATCGCTTTGTTATCTTCTTTGTATATACTACTTTCAACATTAATGAAAGATTACCCAATTTCAATTTGGAATTGGGGGCAGACGTAGTCGTAGCGAGGACGATCGACGAACTGCCTAAACAAATATCGTGTTCTTGTCGCTTTTACTTTCTCTCTTACTTTCTGTTCATAATTGGTTATAAGTGCAAAATTGATCAACGATTCAAGTGTTAAAATTGTGAATTAAAGTTCTGCACAAACATCACAATTCACCACAACTTGAATTACTATCAATTTGAACCTATCACCAAGTGTTTGTGTTTTTGCTTAATCCAATCTTACTGCATTGCAAATCAAAGTTGTCAATCTAGAAGTTAATTGGATTTCAGTTGTTAAACGTATTGGTTAGCTATCATATTACTTCACCATCAATTCCACTTACTCTTTGGTTTTGAAACACATACGATCTTTGCAATAGCGGTCCAGAATAGACGCAAGTCGATTCAGAACCGCTTTCGCTCGAGTCTGTAGAAAAATCTGTAAAAACTTAGTGAGATCTATTCACCCCCCCTCTAGATCTATAGGCCAGCGTCTAACAAGTGGCATCAAGAGCTCTGGTTTATTCCGTGCTACGTGAAACACTTATTGGAAAGATGGCTTCTGGACCTAAAGGGGCTCATAATAGAGCTCCAGTTTTCAACGGAGAAAACTACGGCTATTGGAAGGATTGTATGTGTGTCCATATCAATGCAATTGATTGGAACATCTGGACAGCTATTGTCAATGGTCCATTTCAGATCACTATGACAAATGCAGCTGGTGCAGTTGTTCCAAAACCAGAAGATACTTGGAATGCTGAAGATGAAAAGAAATATGCATACGATTGGAAAGCGAGAAACATTCTAATCTCAGCTCTAGGAGTTGATGAATACTATCGCGTTTCCCATTGTAGATCAGCTAAAGCTATGTGGGACACATTGCAAGTTGCCCACGAGGGAACGGATGATGTCAAACTAGCTAGGATCAATACGTTAACTCAAGAGTTCGAACTTTTCCACATGGAAGATGGTGAAACCATCGAAAGCATGCAGAAAAGATTCGTTCACCTGAAAAATCGATTAAATTCTCTTGATAGACCTGTTTCCAATGCAGTTGCTACTAACAAAATCTTAAGGTGTTTGAACAGGGAATGGCAGCCCAAAGTTACAGCAATTAAGGAAGCAAATGATCTCAACACTTTAGACATTACCACTCTCTTTGGTAAACTAGAGGAACATGAACAGCATCTTAAATGCCTTGACATGCATGAGAAAAGGGCAAAGAAAGAGAAGAACATGGAGAAAGAGGTAGAGAAGAAGTCAATAGCTCTAAAAGCTTCAAGCTCCAAGACCTCAAGACAAGAGCTAGAGGGTAGTGATACAAGTGATGACGAAGACTCCGATGATGAGGAAATGAGACTGTTTGTGCGAAGATACAACAAGTACATAAAGAAAAATAGAGCAAAACTCTCTGGAAAAGGCTTGATTAATCATAGGAAGCAATTAGAGAAGTCCAAAAAAGATGATAACAATAAAAGAAAATCCAAAGGCCCTTGTCTCAATTGCGGCAAAGATGGTCATTACAAACCGGATTGTCCATATCTCAAGAAGGAGAAAGACAAGAATCAAAGCAAAAGTCACAACAAGTCTAGAAGAGCCTACATAGCATGGGAAAGTGATTCCTCAAGTGAAGACTCATCAAGCGATGAAGAAGAATCGGCAAACCTATGTCTTACGGCTCATCAACACAAGAAAAAGAAACGTGTAAGTCATCTTAAACCTGAACTTGTAGATAAGGTATCTCATGCTCAATTAAAATTAGCCTTTGAAGAATTACATAGAGATGCAATTGAAGCTTTCAAACTTTTGGCCTCAAATAAGAAAATTTTTTCGTATCTTGAATCAAAAGTTGAGAAGACCGAAAAGGACATGGAAGCTTTAAAACAATCTATGCTAGACATTCAAAAGGATAAAGTTGAAATAGATCCTACATCATGGTTTGGTTGTGAGACATGTCACATTTGGCAAAAAGAAGTAAGAGATCTAAAAGCCAAGTTGGACAAGGCTCTACAACCAAAAGTGACTTTTGCGGTTGATCCAAATAAGTTCAAAAGATCGTATACTCCTTTATATAGTAAATACACTTTTGTACCAAAAGTATCAACTAGCAAAACAGCATACTCTCATCATATTACCTGTCATTATTGTTGCAAAAAAGGTCATACCATTGAAAAATGCAAATTTAGGAGGATTTTAGTTCCTAAAGGAGTATTTCAATGGTTGCCTAAGTGCAACAATTTATGTACTCACCACCTAGGACCCAATGAAGATTGGGGACCTTCCACTCTAAATTAATTTTGCAGGAAAAGTGTCTTGACATTGCCGAAAGGTTGTGGTTCCTTGATAGTGGATGTTCAAGACACATGACGGGAGACATATCACTCTTTGTTGAGTTCCACGCAAAGAAAAAGGGGTATGTCACCTATGGAGACAACATTCGGGGAGCTATACTTGGTAAAGGAAGTGTAGGTAACCCGTCTACCACAACTATAACTGATGTGTTACTAGTAGAAGATCTTAAACATAATCTCCTAAGTATTAGTAAATTGTGCGACAAAGACTTCAAAGTAACCTTTACAAATTCTGGCTGCACAATAGAACATATTAAGAAAAGAGATATCATGTTTAATGGCACATGAGTAAACCACATTTATATGCTAAAACTTGGACGAATGCATATTTTTTTTGGTTACTCTCAATCTAGTAAGGCATATAGGCATATAGGTTCTCTCAATTCAGTTACTACTTATTGTTGAAGAGTCAGTTCATGTGTCCTTTTGATGAATCTTATGCAAAATGTGTCGAGAAAGGTATATCTTTTGATAGTGCAGGCCCATCTATTGAAGACATTGTCAAAGATAAGGAAGACGAAAGTGAAAGTGTTGCAAAGGAAGATGCTAAGAAAGAGAAAGATGAGTCTCATGAAAGTGTCGAAAAAGAAAGCATCTCAAACAATGAAGAACTTCCTAAGGCCTGGACAAATGTAAAAGATCATCCAATCGACAACATAATAGGGGACATCTCAAAGGGCGTGACAACACGCTCCAAGATAAGTAACTTTTGTCATCATTTTGCTTTTGTTTCACAAGTTGAACCGAAAAACATGAAGGACGCATTACTTGATGAGCATTGGCTAATGGCCATGCAAGAAGAATTAAACCAATTTAAACGGAATGATGTTTGGGACTTAGTTCCTCATCCGGGAGATCATCAAGTAATAGGCACTAGATGGGTTTTTCGTAACAAACTTGATGAAAACGGAGTTATCACTAGAAACAAAGCTAGATTAGTTGCTCAAAGTTACAATCAATAGGAAGGTATTGATTATGAAGAGACATACGCTCCTGTAGCACGTCTCGAAGCTATTCGTCTCTTACTTGCCTATGCTTGTTCAAAAGACTTCAAACTATTCCAAATGGATGATATTATATTTGGGTCGACTAATGCAAAACTTGTCAAAGAATTTTCTAAGCTTATGCAGAGTGAATTTGAGATGAGTCTCATGGAGCTGCTCAAAAGATTTGGAATGAGTGAAGCGAAGGAGATTGACACACCTATGGCAACAAATACTAACCTAGACAAAGATGAGAAAGATATCAATCTTGTCCAAAGGAATCTCACTTAAAAGTTGTCAAAAGAATTCTGTGATATCTACGTGGAACTCCTACATATGGCCTATGGTATCCGAAGGGAAATGAGTGTTATTTGGTAGGATTCTCCGACTCAGATTTTGCTGGCTGCAAATCCGATAGAAAGAGCACCAGTGGAACATGTCATCTATTCTCAAATTCATTGATAAGTTGGCATAGCAAGAAACAAGTATCGGTTGCATTATCTACTGCTGAGGCAGAATATGTAGTTGCCGGAAGCTGCTGTGCGCAGATATTATGGCTCAAGCAACAACTTCTTGACTTTGGTATTAAGCTTGATCGTATACCTATCATGTGCGACAACACAAGTGCCATAAACTTAAAGAGCAAGAAGCAACTAGCTGACATCTTCACCAAACCTCTTGCAACGGAGCAGTTCTTCAACATTCATAGGGAATTAGGGATATTAGATATCTCTAATTTGAGCTAAATGCGTTTGTTTTCTTAATTTTATTCCTTTACTTTATATATATTGATTATGCTCAAGCTAACATCTCTCTCAGTATGAAGGTAGTTCATCATCACATCAAGTATCATTCCACATTGACTAGAGGAATATACTTCATTCTACGAAATGATGACGAGATACCTATAATTGAGAAAGTGGTAACATGTTTGTTGTTCACTTCCAAAAATATCATTGATGCTATAATATGCTATCAATTAATATGCTATGGTTCTCTTGTTACTCTTCTATTCTCCTGTTTTCTCTTTTTGATGTTGACAAAGGGGGAGATAGATGCTGGATGTACGGGGGAGCTTTGTTGAGAGATTGCCCCTTTGAGAGATAGATGCTGGATGTACGGGGGAGCTCTGCTGAGTCTTTATCATTTACTACCAGAGCTTAGTCGAATGGTTTGCCATCATCAAAAAGGGGGAGTATGTGAATACAAGATTACACTCAAAGATGTTTTTGATTCATGGCAAACTCAAATAAGCATTCAAACAACAAGACTGAAGCAGAAAACTTAAAGAAAAGCAAGCATTGATCACTCATAAGTCAACCCATTATGTGTATGTGTTTATAGGTTGCCTCAACACAAGCAAAACAAGAAGAATGCAGAAAAACAGCAGTTAGGTCGACCTACCATCAACCCAGGTCGACCTAAAATGGAGAAAAACTCATATGTCCCTGTTAGGTCGACTCACACATCATTTAGGTCGACCTAAAGTGATGAATTCTACATACCAGCCTGTTAGGTCGACCTACAAATCAACTAGGTCGACCTAATCTGTGAAAATGTCCCCAGAATGCATCAGAAGAGGATTCTGGTCGACCTACTCCTTCAACAGGTCGACCTAACTGGGAGCAAAATTCTGCAAGCTCTGTTAGGTCGACCTAAGCACTACAAGTGGTCGACCTAACTGATCAAGAAAGTTCAAAAATCAGTTTTTCTTGTTTCTAACTGTTATGCAATCATATATATTGTACAAGGGTAATTATTCAAGCAACACCAACGACTGAAAGATACACAAACGCTTCTCATCTTCGTTCTTCATCATCTCCAACACAATTACACATAATCATTCTTGCGTTGCGGGTTAGTGATGAGTTCGATAACGTCCATGGAACGGAATTGAAGATTCCTAGTGGGTGAAGGTTTGTGGGGTTTGTTGGTGAATAAAATCTGCGGGTTTTGTCCTCCACGACGGGTGGTTCTTGGGGGTTTTTATCAAGAGGCGTTCATTGAGGATTCGGCTGAGTGTAACGATTGAGGAACGGGGAGTTCAAGGAATCAAGACACTGCAGAAGGGAATCAAAGTGAAGCTCTTGGATAACCTTGATCTTGCTCAAGATTAAGGGGGAAGAAGATTCAAAGGATCGACATAATTGGTTTATCGTTTATCGCTTTGTTATCTTCTTTGTATATACTACTTTCAACATTAATGAAAGATTACCCAATTTCAATTTGGAATTGGGGGCAGACGTAGTCGTAGCGAGGACGATCGACGAACTGCCTAAACAAATATCGTGTTCTTGTCGCTTTTACTTTCTCTCTTACTTTCTGTTCATAATTGGTTATAAGTGCAAAATTGATCAACGATTCAAGTGTTAAAATTGTGAATTAAAGTTCTGCACAAACATCACAATTCACCACAACTTGAATTACTATCAATTTGAACCTATCACCAAGTGTTTGTGTTTTTGCTTAATCCAATCTTACTGCATTGCAAATCAAAGTTGTCAATCTAGAAGTTAATTGGATTTCAGTTGTTAAACGTATTGGTTAGCTATCATATTACTTCACCATCAATTCCACTTACTCTTTGGTTTTGAAACACATACGATCTTTGCAATAGCGGTCCAGAATAGACGCAAGTCGATTCAGAACCGCTTTCGCTCGAGTCTGTAGAAAAATCTGTAAAAACTTAGTGAGATCTATTCACCCCCCCTCTAGATCTATAGGCCAGCGTCTAACAACCATCTTGTTATTGTTTCCAAAGGAAGGGTTAATTCTATTTGCTTTATTTTTCATTTCATTTTTTGTTATATGTGTGGTTCTGGTTCTGTTACTTGTGTGGTTCTGTTACAAGTGATACATTATGGACAAATCCTAACCCGGATTAAGTACACATAAGAATTTAGGTGGAGGGTATAGTCATGTGCAGGCGCACGTGAGAATCCTTCCACTCAGTGGAGGTTCCTTGTTGGTAATATATGTTTAGCATGTTTCGTAGCGAAGACATTATTACTTTCATTGAACTGTAGAAGCTGAGTTGGCCGTAGAACCCCAACCCATCCTGGCCTTATTAGGTTGTGGTGCAGAAACTATTCAGGTGAAGACTTGGATTAGTTGTCATGCGGAGAACCACACTCAGACGAGTTTTTCTTGAGAATATTGCTGGCTCATGAGTTTAATTGTGGAAAGCCGGTAATATCCGAAAGAAAAATGTAGACTCTGACGTATCAGTAGAACATGTTGTGCAGGTGATTAACTAGAACTATCCCATTTTTGGTTCTCTGACCTCATGCTCGTGACTCTGGACCTCTGAACCTATGCGTTACTATGTTATGCGTTACCATGTTTGCGTTACCATGTTTGTGTACCATGTTTGTAGTACCATGTTACCATGTTTGAACTACCATGTTTGCTTTACAATGTTTGAATATGTGGCATCCATGCATCCATGCATTCATACATTCATTAAAAAAACCCATCTTTTTCCAATAAAAAACATGATTTTTCCAAAAAAATTTAGAGAATTTTCTTTGCAAACATTATAGGATTAAGTTATGGAAAAAAGGTATACCAAAAAGTACGGTTTCAAAGCGCCTGATGTAGAAAAACTAAGAGAGTTAGCATCTTCTGTACAAGATCCTTGTAATTTTAGGAAAAGCCATGGAAAGCTTTTGCCTATTTTGAACACTCATGTTGATGAAGGACTTCTCAAAACTCTGGTTCAGTTCTATGATCCCGTCTACTGGTGTTTCACCTTTCCAGACTACCAGTTGGTACCGACCTTGGAAGAATATGCCAATCTTTTGGGTATTCCTGTGTCTGACAAAATACCCTTTAATGGTTTGGAAGCCATTCCTAAGTCACACGTCATTGCAGCAAGTATCCACATGAAAAAGTCTGAAGTAGAGAGTAATTGGACTACCAAAGGAAACCTCCCGGGTTTAACTTCACACTTCCTGGTAAAGAAAGCCTTTGATTTCATCGAAACTGGTAGCATGATAGCTTTTGAAGCTATACTAGCCTTGCTCATCTATGGGTTGGTTCTGTTTCCCAATGTCGACAACTTTGTTGATATCAATGCCATAAAGATCTTTCTGATTGGAAATCCTGTTCCGACTTTGCTTGGTGACATGTATTTCTCTGTTCATCATAGGAATCGCCAAGGCGGTGGAATCATTGTATGTTGTGCACCTTTGTTGTTCAAATGGATTATTTCACACTTACCTGAGTCTCCTATTTTCACGGAAAACCGAGAAGGTTTGCGTTGGCCTCGAAGACTTATGTCTCTTACTAATAATGATATTCATTGGTATACCTTGGCTCGCTGTGGTACAGAAACCATTGATAGTTGTGGAGAGTTCGCCAACGTACCCCTCATTGGTACACAAGGAGGAATTAACTATAATCCGGTCCTAGCCCGACGACAACTCGGGTATGCAAATTCAACTAAACCCGTTGGTCCCACAGTGGAAGGTTACTTCTACCGAGAAGGGGATAATCCTAAAAGGTTGAAAGCGAGAATGGTGAGAGCTTGGTACGACGTCCGATGGAAAGAAAAAGGCGAGGAAAGAAATTGCATTGCCATGGACGCCTACACCTGCTGGGTAAAGAAAAGAGCAAAAGAGTTTCAAATGCCTTATACTTATGAAAAACCCATGTTTCCTGCAGTGTCTCAACGACCCAACATTCCCGCTATGGAGGAATACCAAGACACTTTGGCTAAGATGAGGATAGAAAAAGATGCTTGGGAAGAAAAGTTTCGTAGAACTGATGTGGAAAATAAAAAGTTGAAGAAAAGGGTGAAAGATCACGAAGAAACTCTCTATTACCAAGATGGATGGCTCATGAGCAAAGATGAGAAGATTCGCCAGAAAGACGCTGCAATCAAGAGGTATATCAAAGAAAGCAAGAAAAATCTTGAAGGTTCAACAAGCAACGCTCCGACTCCTGATGATTGGAAGAAGGTTGTTGACAAGCTGAGGACTGAAAAGGCCGAATTGAAAGCTCACTATGGGAAAGAAATCATGAAGCTCAAGCTGCACAATGCATTTGGTTCTTCGTCTGATGAAGATGCTTAGGATTTGTTTAGCTTTTTATTTATCATTTGCTTTTGTAAGGAGCTACGCTCCAATGTTGTAACATTTCCCATTATTGCAATAAAAAAAATTGAATAAAAGAATAGTTTGTGTTCAAATGTTTGCAAGAAAATAATCTTTAAAATGTTTGGAAAAATCATAAATTTCTTTTTGCATACATCATTCTGCATATCGAGTCTGATGTATAGAGTCTCATCTTTTGGATCTTTCTCCATTAGATCGTCAAGCTGTCGCGTCTCAAAGTTTCTCGACCGCGTTCGCAATCAGATCACAGATACAATACTCGTTCAAGTAGAAGAAGAGTAATGGAACACTCTGAACAAGAGAATATTGAGCTTCGTGGTACGGTGACCACCCTTCAGGAAAAGTTGGAAAGTCTCACTACTCTGGTTGACTCCTTAATGGCCGCACAGAATCAGCCGCCGCCACCTAACAGCCAAGCGACGGTAACATCTGAAGTCACTACTCCAGTTTCTACAGTTGCGTTCGGTATTCCATCTTTCTCCATGCCAGAAGGTTGGGGCCCGCCTTTCAGCTTTGGTACAGGTTTCCGCCATAATTTCTCTGGGGTTCAAACAACCACAACTGAAGCGCCTGCTGCACAAGGTTCGGCGTTTATTCCACATTCAGGGGTAACTTTTTCCCAAATCACTATGGCACTTTCTCAACCCACTATGACGGTTCCGACCCCTACGGTTCAAACTGTTCCCTACGATGGAAATGAGATTTATCATGATCAAGGTGATAGCACAAATCAGCGTAACCTTGTGGAAGATCTCCAAGAGCAGTTTAACAAGATGCAGTTGGAAGTTAAAGCTATCCGTGGAAAAGATTTGTTTGGAAAGAATGCCCAGGAGCTATGTTTGGTTCCCAGTGTACAAATACCTGCTAAATTCAAGGTCCCTGACTTTGAGAAGTACAAAGGTAGTTCTTGTCCACAAAGCCATCTTGTGATGTATGCCAGAAAAATGTCTACTTATGCAGATAATCATCAGTTGCTTATCCATTACTTTCAAGACAGTTTAACTGGTGCCGCACTGAAGTGGTACACGGGCTTGGATAGCACTAATATTCGAACATTCAATGACCTAGGTGAGGCCTTTGTCCGACAGTACAAATATAACTCGGATATGGCTCCAGACAGAGATCAGCTTCGGTCCATGGCTCAAAAAGATCATGAAGCTTTCAAAGAGTATGCCCAACGATGGAGAGAAACTGCTGCTCAGATTAATCCACCGTTAAAAGAAAAAGAGATGACAAAGATCTTCTTGAATACTCTCAGTCCGTTTTATTATGAACGCATGATTGCTAGTGCTCCAAGTGATTTCACCGAAATGGTAAACATGGGGATGCGTCTAGAAGAAGGAGTCCGAACCGGACGCCTAACTAAAGAAGGTGGATCTTCAAGCGGAACCAAAAAGTTTGGAAGTGGTTTCCAAAAGAAGAAGGAACAAAGTGTTGACATGGTATCCCAAGGGAGGCCAAGAGGAAATGTCAATCGTCAACGACAGGTTGCTGCTATCACACCAGCCGTTAATACAGCACCGAATCCGGGATTTACTCCGCAGTTTCAACAACAACAGCCTCGACCACAGGCTCAGCAGTTTAACAATAATCAGAATCGAGTACAAAGAGCTCCACAGTTCGATCCGATTCCAATGACCTACACAGACTTGTACCCTGCTTTGATTGAAAGAGGTCTTGTTCAAACTAAAGCACCACCACCCGTACCTGAGAAACTCCCATGGTGGTACAAAGCTGAGGTCTCATGCCCTTATCATCAAGGAGCACCTGGCCATGATCTTGAGCATTGCATAGCCTTGAAATATGAAGTTCAGAGGTTGGTTAGATCTAATCTCCTCTCTTTCAGAAATTTGAATCCTAATGTGCAAGCAAATCCGCTGCCTAATCATGGAGGACATGTTGTAAACATGGTGTATGGATGTCCTGGTCCGTACCGAGTCTATAATATCAATTTCTCAAGAGCAGATTTGGTACAAATGCACGCCACTCTCTGTCGAGGGCCGAGTTTTCGCCAGCATCACTATGGTTCCTGTAGCATATGTTGTGTAGATCCTCACGGATGTTCGATTGTGAGAAGAGATCTCCAAGTTCTGTTGGATAATGGTACTATTCAGATCTACAGAAATAGGGATGAAAATGAAGTTAACATGATAGGATGTTATCCGCATGAGCTTTTAGTCTCAGATATCAACTTGGAAATGCCTACAGTTAACGTCATCGTTCCTCATTTCAACATGCCTGAGCGCATGGAGGTTACTTACAACAAGCCAAAGGTTCCTATTGCTCCTTTGATCATTTGTCTAACTGGACCTGTTCCTTATGACTCTGACAAGGCAGTTCCATACAACTACAATGCTACAATGATAAAGAATGGACAAGAAGTTCCTTTACCTACTCTTTCATCTGTCGTGAACATTTCTGATGTAAGTCGTGTAACAAGAAGTGGACGTGTGTATACTCCACTACCTCCAAAGCAGCCTGTTGCTCCTACAACCGGGCAAAATCCTGTGAATACACCAGTAGGGAATCCTGAGGAAACTCCTGTCAGTAATACAAACACTGATGTTGGTCAATCCAGTGGAACCAATGTCAATCCTGACTTTGATGAAATTTTAAAGCTTATCAAAAGAAGTGAATACAAAATTGTGGATCAGCTTATGCAGACTCCTTCAAAGATCTCAATACTTTCATTGCTGTTGAATTCAGAAGCCCACAGGGAAGCCCTGATGAGAGTTTTGGATCAGGCTTTTGTAGATCATGATGTGACTGTTGACCATTTTGATGGGATAATAGCCAACATAACAACTTGTAACAATTTAAGCTTCTGTGATGAAGAACTCCCCGAGGAGGGTAGAAATCACAATCTTGCTTTGCACATTTCTATGAATTGTCAGTCAGATTCTTTGTCTAATGTGTTGGTAGACACCGGATCTTCCTTGAATGTGATGCCAAAGACGACTCTTGCTCGCTTGTCTTACCAAGGAATGCCTATGAAATTCAGTGGTGTAGTAGTCAAAGCATTTGATGGATCGCAAAAATCTGTTATCGGCGAAGTCAACCTTCCCATGACAATTGGTCCACATACATTTCAAATCACCTTCCAGGTCATGGACATTCAAGCTGCTTATAGCTGTCTGTTGGGACGACCATGGATCCATGAAGCAGGGGCAGTAACTTCTACGCTCCATCAAAAGTTAAAATTTGTAACAAATGGAAAATTGGTAACAATAAGTGGAGAACAAGCCTTGATGGTGAGCCATTTATCCAATTTCTCTTTCATAAGTGCCGATGATGTGGAAGGAACGCAGTTCCAAGGTCTCTCTTTAGAAGACGAATCTTCCAAGAAGAAAACATCAATCTCTTCTTACAAAGAGGCAGTAAAAGTAGTAAAAGATGGAACTACCACTGGCTGGGGGCAAGTTGTGATCCCTACCAAGAATGAAACTAGAGCAGGTCTCGGATGTTCACCAACATTCTCAAACTGCACCAAGAAAGATGAAACCCTTCGACCGATTAAAGAAACATTCATTAGTGGAGGATTCCTTAACCCAATTCCTCAAGAGGTCAATGTCCTTATCGAAGAATGCATCGAAGAAGGTCTACCTGATCCTGAAGAAGAATGGAAATGTTATCTCAATGACTCGGGATACATATCTCAGGAAGAACCATATCCTCCTTCAGAGAAATCCAAAGGCAAAGAAACTGAGCCTGTTCCTGCAGAAATCTGGGACACCTTGGGACAACCAAGTGGAAAATTTGATTATATGGTGAAGTATACCGCACCTGAAAGTTCAAAGATTGCGATTGAGGATATCCAACCAACTGGATGGGGAGATTCCTTTGAATATAATAGTCAACCAGAAGAGGCTTATCATCCCTGTCAATTTTCTCAGCAGCCTGAAATTACTGACTTCAATGCATCTGCCAAGATTAACAATCCTGAAGATGGTTATTATCACATAAATGCCATTTTTGAAGATGAAGGGGAAGATGGTCCCGCAACTGACTCGGAAAGTGTCTCTGACAATGAGTCTCTTCATCCTGAAGACTGGGAAATACATCCTGAAAATTCTGAAGATTGTGACTCGTCTTATGCTCTTCAAGAAGTAGAAGAAGACCATTTCAACTCTACAAAGAACAAGGTTGACAAACCAGGACCTTCAAATCCTGCTCGACCAGCGGTCAATGTCAATACTGAAGACAACTCTGGGGAGAATTTTCCTGAATACATAATACACAGAGGAGTTCGTTGCTACTGGAAAGCTGTCGACGTTCCAAATGTTGTTCGCCGCTCAAAGTAATCACCTCGCTGTTATTTTGACCTCCTGCCTTGCCCAAAGCAGAGAGATGTTTTATAGGGCTTTGCTTTTAAATGTTCCGCCCAAATAACTTTGTGTATAGGGCTTTGTTTTAAAAGTTTCCCTCTTTGTCCTGCCCAAGACAAATGAGTTTGTGTTTAGGGCTTTGTTTCAAAAATGAATCATAAATAAAGTGTCATTTTGAATTCCCTACATTGTATGTTTTATTTTTGCTTTTTCTGGAAATGGTAATCCTAAAAAACCAAGAAAAAAAAAACTTTTCAAAAAAAATCTGCATACACTCTTGCATTCATAAATTTTCTGAAATAAATATAAATCACATGTGCAGATTTACTATTGATAAACCCATTGAATGCAATAACCCTATGCCCTCTCCCAACTTTGAGTTTCCTGTGTTCGAAGCCGAAGAAGAGGAAGAAGAGGAAATCCCGGACGAGATCTCTCGATTACTTAAGCACGAGGAAAGAGCCATTCTGCCTCACAAAGAGCCTTTAGAAAAGATCAACTTGGGTTCTGAAGAAGACAAAAAAGAAGTGACCATTGGATCGCTGCTTGATGCTGATATCAAGAGTAAGTTGACAAACCTTCTCAAAGAATATGTTGACGTGTTTGCCTGGTCCTACCAAGACATGCCTGGGTTGGATACCAATATTGTTCAGCATTACTTGCCTTTGAAGCCAGAATGTCCGCCAGTTAAGCAGAAATTGCGAAGGACTCGCCCTGATATGGCTAACAAGATCAAAGTGGAAGTTCAAAAACAGCTCGACGCAGGTTTTCTTGTCACCTCGGAGTATCCTCAATGGTTGGCCAACATAGTGCGAGTTCCGAAGAAAGATGGCAAAGTCAGAATGTGTGTTGACTACCGTGACTTGAACAAAGCCAGTCCCAAAGATGACTTTCCATTACCGCATATTGACATGCTGGTTGATAACACCGCTAAGTTCAACGTCTTTTCCTTCATGGACGGGTTCTCCGGTTATAATCAGATCAAGATGGCTCCCGAAGACATGGAGAAGACATCTTTCATCACCCCATGGGGTACCTTTTGCTACAAAGTGATGCCGTTTGGATTAAAGAATGCCGGCGCAACTTACCAAAGGGCAATGACTACTCTCTTTCATGACATGATGCATAAAGAAATAGAAGTTTATGTGGACGACATGATAGCCAAGTCCAGCACAGAAGAAGAACATATTGAATACCTTTTGAAGTTGTTTCAACGACTAAGGAAATATCAGCTCCGCTTGAATCCTAACAAATGTACTTTTGGGGTTAGATCTGGAAAACTCTTGGGTTTCATTGTCAGCCAAAGAGGTATTGAAGTAGATCCCGACAAAGTCAGAGCTATTCAAGAGATGCCTGCACCAAAAACTGAAAAGCAAGTAAGAGGATTTCTCGGACGATTGAACTATATCTCCAGATTCATCTCTCAAATGACTGCTACTTGTGGGCCAATTTTCAAGCTTCTCCGCAAAGATCAAGGGGTTGTATGGACTGAAGATTGCCAAAAAGCGTTTGACAGTATCAAGGAATACCTGTTAGAACCACCAATATTGATTCCTCCGGTTGAAGGAAGACCATTAATCATGTACCTTACTGTGTTGGAAGAATCCATGGGTTGTATGCTTGGACAGCAAGATGAAACCGGTAAGAAGGAGCATGCCATCTATTACTTGAGTAAGAAATTCACAGACTGTGAGTCTCGTTACTCCATGCTCGAAAAAACGTGTTGTGCTTTGGCTTGGGCTTCAAAACGTCTCCGCCAATACATGATCAACAATACTACTTGGTTAATCTCCAAAATGGATCCGATCAAGTATGTGTTTGAAAAGCCTGCCTTAACGGGAAGGATTGCCCGATGGCAAATGCTGTTATCCGAATATGACATCGAATACCATGCTCAAAAAGCGGTCAAAGGAAGCATTCTCGCCGATCACTTGGCGCATCAACCAATTAATGAATATCAATCTCTCAAGTTTGACTTTCCTGACGAAGATGTCATGTACTTGAAGATGAAAGATTGTGACGAACCGTTACCTGAAGAAGGTCCTGATCCTGGATCAAGATGAGGCCTAATTTTTGATGGAGCAGTAAACGCTTTTGGCAATGGAATTGGGGCAATCATTATCACTCCCAAGGGCACTCATATCCCATTCTCCGCCAGATTGCTATTTGATTGCACCAACAACATCGCAGAATATGAAGCTTGTATCATGGGTCTCGAAGAAGCCATTGACTTAAGGATCAAGATCCTCGACATATATGGAGATTCAGCCCTCGTGATTAACCAAATCAAAGACAAGTGGGAAACTTACCACCCTGGCTTGATTCCTTACAGAGATTATGCAAGACGTCTGTTGACTTTCTTCAACAAGGTTGAATTGCATCATATACCTCGAGATCAGAATCGAATGGCAGACGCCTTGGCTACTCTATCTTCCATGTTCAAAGTCAGTCACTGGAATGATGTGCCTAAAGTCAGAATCACGCGCCTTGAAAGGCCTGCCTATGTGTTTGCAACTGAAGCAGTCATCGATGATAAACCGTGGTTCCACGACATCAAACGCTTCCTTCAAACTCAAGAGTACCCGCTTGGGGCATCAAACAAAGATAAGAAAACTCTAAGGAGACTTTCTGGCAGTTTCTTCCTGAATGGAGATGTGCTATACAAAAGAAACTTCAATATGGTTTTGCTCAGATGCGTGGACAGACACGAAGCAGACATGTTAATGCATGAAGTGCATGAATGGTCCTTTGGAACTCATTCAAATGGGCATGCAATGTCCAAGAAAATGTTAAGAGCAGGATACTATTGGTTGACAATGGAATCAGACTGTTACAAACACGTGAAGAGATGTCACAAGTGCCAGATCTACGCAGATAAGATCCATGTGCCACCGACTCTACTCAATGTTCTCTCATCTCCGTGGCCTTTCTCCATGTGGGGTATCGACATGATCGGAATGATCGAACCGAAAGCTTCAAACGGTCATCGTTTCATCTTGGTAGCCATTGATTACTTCACCAAATGGGTCGAAGCAGCATCTTACGCCAATGTTACAAGACAAGTGGTTGTGAGGTTTATCAAGAATAACATCATTTGCCGATATGGTATTCCCAGCAAGATCATTACCGACAATGGTTCAAACTTGAACAATAAGATGATGAAAGAATTATGTGAGGAATTCAAGATTGAGCATCATAACACTTCTCCTTATAGACCAAAAATGAACGGCGCCGTCGAAGCCGCCAACAAGAACATTAAGAATATTGTCCAGAAAATGGTCGTCACTTACAAAGACTGGCATGAAATGCTGCCATTTGCTTTACATGGGTACCGTACTTCAGTGCGTACTTCAACAGGGGCAACTCCCTTTTCTCTAGTATACGGCATGGAAGCTGTGCTCCCCGTAGAAGTTGAAATCCCATCAATGAGAGTCCTCATGGAGACTAAGTTATCAGAGGCTGAATGGTGCCAAAGCAGATATGATCAGTTGAACTTAATCGAAGAAAAACGTATGACTGCTCTATGCCATGGACAGTTATACCAAGCAAGGATGAAACAAGCCTTCAACAAGAAGGTTCGACCTCGTGAATTTCAAGAAGGCGACCTCGTGCTTAAAAAGATCTTGTCTTTTCAACCAGATTCTAGGGGCAAATGGTCTCCTAATTACGAAGGCCCGTATGTTGTCAAAAGAACATTTTCTGGCGGCGCCATGATTCTTACAACCATGGATGGTGATGAACTCCCACATCCTGTGAATGCTTATGCAGTCAAGAAATACTTTGTCTAAAAAGAACAAAAGAACAGCTCGGTAAGTCGAAAACCCGCAAAGGGCGACTTAGGCAAAAATGAGCGTCTCGGTGGACTGAAAACCCGAAAGGGCGGTCCAGGCAAAAATTAGAGACAATAAACAGAAAAAATGCATCCTGGTAGATTGAAAACCTGAAAGGGCAATCTAGGCAAAAATTAGGGATTAATGACAAAGTAACTGCATCAGTCCATACTTCGTCACCTGAGGAGTCTTTTTCATCAAAGGATCTTCAATCAAATCATCGCCAATCTGAAGCGACAAGCACAGTTGGAACTCAAAGTTGTTAGGGGGAATAGTGGTTATTGCTTTCAATGTAGCCTTTTCCGCATAATTACCATTTCCAACTTTTGTAAATACTCTATGGAATCACGCCTTTAGCTGATTACCATCCTATTAAATAAATTTGAGCCTTGTGCCCATTTGTTTGCAATCTTTAATTTCTTTCAGCTTGCAAAATGACGCTTTAATTGTATTATTCACTTTTGAAAAAAAAAGAAAAAAATAAGTTTTAAATGAATTTACTTCACTTTTCTTTTTCAAAATAAAAGCAAAATTTTCCTTTGAGTTGTGAACAACGGAAGGAACATCAGCAGTCGTCTCCATAGGATGAACAAAAGGATTCTCCCTGAAAAAATTGTTGAGACAACGGTATTCTTGTCCCAGAAAAGAATTCTTGAAGCAATTATTCCTCGAGGTAAAGAAGCTCTTCTATCCCCAGTGAAGAAGCTCTTCTATCCCCATTGAAGAAGGTCTTTTATCCCCGGTAACGAAGATTTTCTATCTCCAGTGAAAAGGTTCTTCCATCTCAATAAGGAAAGATGCCCATCTTCCCCAGAGAAGTTTAAAGCACACAGCATCATTCATCACCTGTGTTATCTACAACGTGTTGAAAAACATTTGCCAAGTATCTGGTTGTATTGCGACGTCGGTCCCTCTCCAGTATATACTCCTCTGTCTGTCAGTATTGTTAGCATGCATGCGACATTCATGACATTCATCATTCATACATATTTGCATCATTTATGCATTCTTTCATTTTTCAATGTTTGCTTCGAAATCACTTGTTTAGGATATATCTATCCTCAAAAAAAAAAGGGAAAGAAAAAGAAAAAAAGAAACAAGTATGGGCGTGTCATCTCTCCAAGTAGGTTGTCACCCATAAGCAGAAAGAACATCTTCTTTCTCCAGTTCCCCACTGAGATCATTCCTCGTGGAAGAAGGTTTCTTTAGTTTCTCCTCTCAAAACGAAGGAGAAAATACCCATTCGAGTTCATTCCTCATTGGGTACAAAGTCTTGTTTGATTGTTTCTTTCCAATTCATTCTTGGTTAGAACTTTGTCTTTACCAAAAATTCAAATTCCGATTCCATCAAACAGAATCGTGAAGAATAGACAATAAGCAATAGCCTCGTCATCAGAGCAGCTTATGTCTCTTTCAAAAGCTTTTTCCTCTCAAAGAAATCAATCATGAAGACCATTTGACAATCAGGACCTTATTACTGTTCACAAGGCTGAATAACCAGTAGTTTCCCTAGCAAAGTCTCCAGGATCATTTTATCACTTGGCTGATAATTGATCATGTCTTCAAAACCACTATCACAAGGCTGGTAGTCGGTAACCTTTTGTTCTGGTTATATTATTAAACATGTCTATCACCATGCTGATAGTCGGTAATATTAACCAAACTTTTGAAGCTTTTTTACCTTGTCAAGTCTATCACCATGCTGATAGTCGGTAATACGGTTTCATACCTTTCACCTTCGCATTATAAACAAGTCTATCCCCATGTTGATAGTCGATAATGTTGATAGGTAAGCTTTTCTTACAAAGCTATCATTCCCCGGCAAAGCATACACTTGCTTTCCCGAAAAAACGGATTCTCTTCCTAAAACGGATTGAGACATCCTTCCCAACCTCTTTTCCCCAGCGGAGTCAGTTTGATATCCCTCGGTAAAAGATATCCTTGCATCATTCGCAATTTTGGTATCTTAGGTCTAAAATTCGCGTCTTCTGATATTTAAGTCTCTTCCACCCTATCAAAACGAAGATTTTCAATCTTCATGTCTCAGGTTGAAGAAACTTAAATAGGGGCATCTGTCATACCCCAATTTTTGACCTAAGATACCACCTCATATCATCTGCATATGCATCATTTGCATCTCTAACAAATTGCATAGTTTGTGTTTGCTACTTGTGACTCAGCAGGGTTTAATCAAGAAATCACTCATTAGTACAAGTAACAATCAATTAGGGTTTTGTTCTCCCTCCATCTCAAAAGAATTATCTTCATCAATAATCAACATTTGGTCCTCAGAGATTCATTTCAACAATCTCAAAGGCTCTGAACTAATCAAATTAGGGTTTTGACTGAAGATAGCATACTCCTGACTTTTGCTCAGAGATTTGACCTAATGACTTGGGACATGACCTCAAGACCCCAAGTGCATCATTTTGACCTAATCCATTGGCTCAGGACATCTCCTACACAAGGATTGATCAACAGTGAAAATTCAAATCATCAGATAAGGGTTTTGAACTATCAGGGACTGAAATCAGGGATCACATTTGGGAAACCCTAAAAATCCCCAGGAAGTCAATCAAAAGTTTCAATCATCCTCAAATAATCCCTATGACAAAATCCAATGGAAATTACATCTCAATTCAAGACCTACAGTCATCAATTTCATCTGGTCGACAATTAGGGTTTTTGACCTAATTCACTGAACAACTGACTTTTTAATCAGGAAATGATGCTACAACTCAAAACATGGCTCAATAACCTCTAATGCTTCAATGTGATCCATTCATACCATTCATTTGGTGAGGATAGCCTGTTTCATTTGAAATCTCCAGAAACGCGATTCGTCTGAAAAAGTCAACTGTACAAGAACACCTTTGACTTTTGGGAATTTTGGTCAACCATGACTTTTGAAGTTTTGAATCATCAATATATGATATATGAAGTCATTTGATCAAGAAAAATCAAGAAAATCAATCAAGAATCAAAAAGTCAAAGTTTGACTTTTCATACTTAGAAAAATTTCTAAGTGTTTTTCATGGTTTTTTCCAAACTTTGGAAGGGAATTTCTCAAAATTTCACCTACAAACTGAAAAAAACTTCCAACATGAAAGTTGTAGATTTTGATCCAATAAACAACTTTGACACATATAAAGTTTTTCCATAAGATCAACCATTTAAGAGATATGGAGCTTCAAAGTTGGCATCTTTGGAAAATTTCACTTGAAACTTCATTTTTCTCAAAGTTCATGGATCTTTTTCACCCATTTCCTTAAAGGTCTTGAAGAAACTTCCAACTAGGGTTTTGAAGTATGTAACATGAGCTTTCCAAAATGTCCAAGAGCATGAAAAAATATGGAGTGTAGCTATGGCTTTGAATTTTGCCATTAGTGACCATTTCACTTGAAATTTCAAGTCATTTTGCCAAAGTTATGAACTATCTTACCAAATAATGCAAGTGATGACACACCAATGCAATAATTAGAAGATATTTTCTGGTTTGGGATCAGATAGGAAAGAGATAAGAAGCTTAGAGAAATAACCATGGTTAAGTCACTTTAACCATTTTGCATTAAATGGTAAGATTCCTTTCTATCTCCAAATGCCAAATCACCAAAGAAGAAGCAAGTTGCAAGGCTCTGCATTCAGACACTTTGGCCTATAAATAGAGGTCCAAACTCCATTCAAAATCACACCAAAACCTCACAAAAGATAGGTTTTCTCTTTCTTTCTTGAATTGCAAGTTTTAAGTTTCAAAGTGAGGAAGAAATCCCAACCTCCAAACCCTTGAAGTTCTGGCCAAAGTAATGATTCTAACATCTCATAAACATCATATATGATGTGTTTGAACCATTCACACACCTCAAATCATCCCAAAACTCAGAATCATCATCTCACCTCCAAATATGCATAACACTAGCCTTATCATGCCAAAATCCATACCAAGCAAATTCTGTCCAAACTAACCTTCTAAACATCATCCATATACTTCATATGAACTGTTCCAACCATCATACATGATCTGAAACACCAAAATCACTAAGCTTGATCCTCACTTGAACCATACTGCAGATCGAGTACCATGGATTGATCAAGAGGTTTTCAAATTGTTCCAGGCATCCAAACATGTTCCATAAGGTCCACTGAAGGTGTTCAGATCAAGAAACAACAACTGGAACTCCTCATTTGCAGAATTCGATTCTCACTTTTGCCGTTTTTGAAGGTAAGCTACTTGAACTTCAAACTCTATGAATCATGCATCATGAATGAAATATGAACATACCATCTCATTTCTGCACACATGAGGATCATTAACCCTCAATCAATTGCTATTTATCTTGCACATACACGATTTCAGATTGAATCATAGAATTAGGGTTCTTCATGTTCATCAGAAAATTAATGATCTTAGAGTGAAAATAAATGAAATTAAATGGTACCATCATGTTCCTTGTGGAAAATCGAGCAAGATAGGCTATTCACTTGATCAAAACAATCCAGTTTTCAGAATTTTCAAATTCAAATTGTTCATGTGTTCTTGGCGCCAGATTTTGAAACTGAAATTAGAAATTGATTCAAAAATATAACAAATTCGTTGCAAGTGTTAAACAGACCACGCGCGTGGTCCAGTTGGCTAAGTTTTTGAGTGGTGAGCATAAGGTCACGGGTTCAACACCCTTAGGGACCAAAACATTTTTTTTACAACTATTTTTCTTTCATTTTCTTTTACAACTTCATTTAATTATTTAACACATCAAATTAATTCATTTTTCATTCATTTTTTACACACTTCTTGTTTAACACATATATTTTAAGAATATCAAAAAAAATCATCAAAAAATATTTATTTGATACATTTTTAAATAGGTTTAAAATGACTTATTTTTAAGTATTTTTAATACTTTTAAATATTATTTTTTTCATTTGATTTTCAAACTTAATCACTTGTAAATATTTTTTGAGCAAACCCTGATCATCTAAGTGTTAATTGAAGATAATCTTTTTGTTTATCTTGATTAATTTGACTCCTTTCAAAATTCGAACCGATTTAAAACAAGCGATCGCGATTCTTTTCAAAGACGATAAACCATTTCTTTTTGAAGCTATTGATTAAATCTTTTTAATTGATCAATTGATTTTCAAAACGATGTGGGGCCTCTCGAATATTAGAGAGTATAAGACCCACTCTTTTTTCTTTTATACAGTTTTTCTTTGTACAGAAAACTCTTTCAAAACAAAAAACTTTCAAACGGTTTTTCAAACCTCGCGTCTGTAAATAAAACAATCAACCATGTTTTATAAAATAAAACATGGGCCTCCACATAGGTATAAGTCCCATTCCTGTACATGAAATTCGGTATTTCATTGTACGCCTTTTGTACATATCTCGATCATTAAAACTCCAAAAAATACTAAAACAAAAATGAAGGTTTTCTTTAAATCTTCCCAAAAATACCATGGGCCTCCATGTAGGTATAAGTCCCAAGCCCCTTTGTAAATACCTGTTTACATAGCTTTGAATAAACTCAAAGGGCCTCTCCCCGAGTATGAGTCCCGAGCCCCCGTGTATACAAATGGAGCATGCTTACAGGTATATTTCCTTCATAAACTCCATTATATACACACACTTTGTCATATATATGTATAACTGTTCATAATTGTTCATACCTGTTCATGTTTGTTCATACTTGTTCATGTTTGTTCATATGTGTGATATGTGTGCTTGTTCAACTTAGTATAACACTAGGTTCCCCATAGCCTCCTATTGGGCTTCGTGCAAAGAATCTCCCTAGTTTAGGTTAGGACATAGAGTATGGTTTCCCGATGAAATCGCTCTAAGATCTCAAACCAACTATACCATGCCTCCCCTTGGGCTTTGTACAAACGAGTGACCCTCCCATAGCCTCCTCTTGGGCTTACAATTCAAGGACCCTGGATTGTCCCTCCCATAGCCTCCTCTTGGGCTTACAATGCGAGGACCCTCGGATAGCCTCCTCTTGGGCTTCGTACAAGGACCCATGGGCTTCTTATAAGCATCCCCAATATCCAAAACAAATACCCTAGGAGATTAGACATTTTTCATCTCTATGATAGGAGTATCTCTTCTATATCATCACAAACAATCAATCAATCAAACTTTTTTGCCACAAGTCTGGCTAATCAATCAAACTTCTTTTTGCCACAAGGCTGGCTAATCAATCAAACCGTTTTGCCACCGTACTGGCTGATTAATCAAAGTTTTTGTCACAAGGCTGACTTCATTGAAACTTTTGCCACGAGGCTGGCTGATTAATCAAAACTTTTTGTCACAAGGCTGACTTCATTGAAAGTTTTTGCCACAAGGCTGGTTAAACAAACAAAAAAATCAAACAGATGTATGTGATGATATAGATTAGATACATCGAGCATTTAGATGACATTTGTCTATTTTCCTTTGCTTCCACTAGCATAAGTGGGAACTACGATTGCTCTGACTTTCTCAACATCCCTTTGAGAATACGTAGGCACAAGGTCATATCCTTGGCGAGCAAAACTTCTCCCTCAAACCATTCAAACCTTAGCACCCGTAGACCCCGAGCTACAGATGCTCTGATTCCCTCTAAGGGATATGTATGCAGAGGATCGCGATGATCTTTGCGAGCATAATCAAACAAACACCTTAGGTCCCACCTCTTTCTCACAAGAACCTCTCAATAACATGGAATGAAAAACAAAGCAAAGAAACCTATAGAGTACTATAGATACGTTGGGTGCTAATACCTTCCCTTCGTATAACCAACCCTCTTACCCAAGATCTCTCCCCCCACTTTTAGGTTATTGCAGCTTTTTTCCTTTTCCTCCTTTTGGAAATAATAAAAAGTTTGGTCGAAACAAAAGAAAAATCATTTTTTGAGCACTCGAGCCCAAAGAAGGCATCAGGTGTCTCATCCACAAAAAAGAGGAACAAAACGATTTTTCGCCCGCGACAGATTCTTATACTATTTCTTTTGTTGGTTGTTCATACTTCTTCCTTTGACCTTGTTTCCACTTGCATTAACAGGATGTTCGTAGCCATCAACTACCATATCCCATGGATCAACATCATATCCAAGAAAGAAAATTTCTATCATGTCCTTCCAGTAATCAACTATTTCTCCATCAAATATTGGAGGTTTAATGTTGTAGTGATATATCTTTCATTGATAATTGGTGGTGGCAGTGGTGGATTTTCCATAGTGCTTCACATAAAAATTCTGGATCTTCATCTGACACAGTTAAGTATTTGATAACAATCTATACCAGAACCAGAGCTCTGATGCCAATCGAAGGTGCATAAAACATAAGAAATGAGGGGTTTGAATTGGGTTTCAAGGTTTAAAATCAATTCTTCCCAAATCATAACACAAGAACAAAAATAAATAACACAATTATTTTTATCTTGGTTCACTGTTAACGAAGTTACTCAAGTCCACCCGTCAAAGTGATTTTTCCTTATCAACAAGGATTTAATCCACTATAACCAAACTGATTACATAACCACAATAAATAATACATGTAAATATTTCAAACCACAACAAAGACTAACTGTCACTTATTGCAAACCACAAAAACTAATTGTCAAATGTCTTCTTGAGAATTCTGACTAAAGCCCCAGTCTCTCAAGGAACTATCAACTTTACTCGTTGAATACAAAGGTTTTATGTTTACAGAGTTGCTTCTTGAAAGAAGATTACACAAGTTTGAAATAAAATCAAATAACATGATGGGTTGTTTACGTATAGCCTAAATATAGAACTGCAAGTGCACAACCTATCTAAGTAATATATAAGATTATCGAACCACAGAGACCAATCGTCAATCTATCAACTCTATTGCTAAGGTGCTTATCTAAGGTGAACAAGAATATTGATGTGAGTGCAGTGTAACAAATTAAGTAAGCGAGGTAAGTAACAGTTTAAGCAATAGGTTGGAATGTAAATCATGAAATCAGACTATGGTCCAGTCATGCATAAATGAAATCACTCATGGGGCAGTATTTTCTATTTGTAGCAAAGAATCAATTTAATGGGAACTTGTAGCTTTTGCCTACTAAGAACCGAGTTTACTCTTTAAATTAAATTCCTTTATTGTCACATATAAAGGGTGCCTTCCGTGTTAAAGAGGTAAACCTATTTTTAAGAAATTGATAGTTTTGAATTAACAGAAAAGTAATTTTGACTTGGAAAGATTAACTTAAAGAGACTTTTGGCTTTTGACCAAGAGTCAGATTTCAAACCTACAAACGCGTCCGAAAATAGTTTCAAAATCATTTTCTAAAAAGTGTTAATGATTCCTATTTAACCAACCAAACTGCTTTCGCTCTTTTTGTTTGGTTAAATAATAATAAAGTCATATCATTAGTATGGACAACTTTCGATCTTACCCAATAAACATTTAAACATAATTGACTTAAGTTAAAAGCAAAACATCCCCAGAGTATTTTTCACTAGCATGATAATTGGAACACGATCATGATGACAATCATTACATTCAAACCTTTATAATTTAGCCAGACATAATAAGTGCGAGTCTATAACACATGTAGACTATGATAAGAGCGAGTAAGTGAAAGGGTGCGAGCCTATAAAACGTGTAGACTATGGTAAGAGCATTTAAAGTCTATAAAACGTGTAGACTATGGTAAGAGCAATTATAGATAAAGAAATGCAATTAAATAGAACCTGCTCTAAGAGGAGGCCTTGATTCAGGTACAAGTTGCGGAAATGTAAAAGCGGTATGATGAACTTTAATCAAAGTGCCCCAAGACTTTATTACAACTCAATCTACACCGTAATAACTCCCCGATGTGAAGAGATTATTACTTTACAGAAACTGATAGTATATGGCTTAAGAGTGTACTAAGCTTGGATGAAACTACAAAACGAAAAACAAAAAACTATTTATAGAGGATTCTGGAGGTGCGTAAGGACAGGAGTGCCCCTTAACTCCTTTTGAGCGGGAAGAGTTTTGTGAAGGCCGCGGGCGCAGCAGCCTCACCGCAGGCGCGGTGTGTGAAAACAGAAAGGATCGTGGGAACGTGGCAGTTGGCCCTAGGGTGGAGTGGGCCACGTCATAGCGTCCCCAATAGCCTGCGCGGTGCTGGACGCCACAAGTGCAAATCTTCATGAAAAACCCTATTTTCTTGGCGTTTTGGCTCGTTTCTTCACCGAAGGCTCTAAAAGGTCAAGAATCCTGAAAACAAAGGAAATAGAAGCATAATACAGGAAAATGATAATAAAGACTAAGGAAAACATGTGATATTCGAGTCAGAAACATAGTGCGATTCAGTGCGATCAAATCCTCCCACACTTAGACCTTTGCTTGTCCTCAAGCAACAACTCTTTAGAAGTAGATGAAAGAAAATTCGGATGTTTACAGGCTTTGGGCAAAGAGGGCTTCTAAGTTTGAGTAAGAGTGTGTTATCAGGCACTAGCTATCTGAACCAAGGGTATCGTAATAACACTATACGCAAAAATGCGAACATAACCCTCATAAGTATGCAGATCGACCCCTAATATCCTACTATGCTAAGACTTTTTTAGGTACAAGGTCCTTTTTCATTCAGGTGCAATCACATTAAGCCTGTTATCCGTACATACTCATGGTGTAGTGACCGGTTAGTGACTCTGATCTCAAGCAATGGGGTTCTGATACAAGAGTTGGTGTAACCCCTTTTTATTTTACCCACTCGTAGCTGTGGGGGATCGGACCGTAGTCCGCCCTACCAAGTCCAGCACCAGATACCTCTGGACCAACTACAACGGGTGTGCCTTTTATTATATATTTTTTACTTTGTTTTTATTAGTGCTTACAACAATCTTGAGTTAAGTAATCTTGCGAGGATCACCCAACTCATAGTCGCACTCATACTTTTTATAAACTTTTAAGGCAAAATAGAGACCATTCACTTATATTCATTGATCCTATACTTAGAGCATGCTTAGGCCGGAGTCGAGTGCTAAGATAAACTACTTAAGGACCTATTTGTACGGTTTATTCAAAGTCATAGCATAATGAGAAGAAAAAGGGTCTAATCTAAATGTTCATAAGGCTTAAGGTGCTAAAACGATAACGATTTTTTTAAAAAAACGAGTACCTAAGACAAAACAGACCCTATCTAGAACCCGTCTCATAGCCCAAATCCTTAAAAACAACCATAATTTCTTTGGAAAAAATTTGTTTTTTGTAAGTCTAAAAGGTGGGGGAAAATGAAAGGGTACACTACGCAGAAAGACTCGTCTATCACATGCAATTTATTAACTAAAAACAAAACATACTAAAAAGGAAAAATAAAATATGAAAGGGAAATAAAAGCGATAAATTCTCCTCCCACACTTAAATCGGACATTTTCCTCAATGTTCCAAGATAAGGTAGGTAGGAGGTACCGAAAATGCTAGTGGGGTCCACTAGTACCCTCACCGTCCTGGGTGGTACGGCCGGAACGGAGGCTACAGCTACAACGGAGACTCTCTCTATCCAAGGCTAGCTGCTCCAATCTCTCTGTCAAAATGACATTTGCCGCTTGTAGCTCTCTAGTCCTACCAAGGAGGGTACCTTGGGTCGCCTCTAGTAACTGGAAGTGACTAGCATATGTGGTCTGGTGGAGGTGTTGTTGATTTTGGAAAGCCAGTTGACTTTCCATAATAGAGCGCAAGGAGCGGGCATTCTGCTCCTGCGATGCTTGCATGAAGGCCATGTTATCCGCCACCTGTTGTATAGTAGCAAGGAGGGTGTCCCTCTGGGCCTCTCAGGCCATATGCTCACGCCACATGTCTTCAGGGACATGGAAACTAGGAGCTGTTGTCATACCACAAAATTTGCCCATCTCATTTCACTTTCAAACTCATACAATGATTCAAGGCTAAAGGGTTAACCTAAGGCACACTCTCCTAATCAAGGGGTCCTCAAATTAGGGTTTTGGATTTGCTAAGGAGAAAGGATGTATAAATGCCTCAAGTAAGATTCATATGATCTCTTAGGATTCAAATCATCTCCATGACAAGTTTCAAGCCTCAGCTTACAAGATTGCTCACTCAAATGATTAAATGGTCAACAGTCGACTAGTTTGACCTAAAAGTCAACCATGGTCAAATCGAAGTCCAAACTCTTGATTTTTGGTCAACATCAACATATTGAATTAATATTCATCATTTGATCAAGGGTTGATCATTATTCATCAAGGGAAGCTCAAAAATCAACAAAACCTATAGTTACTAAATTAGGATTTCTAAGCAAAAGTCAACTGTAATTTGAGTGGCCATAAGTCTCTCATGCTTTATCATAAATTCCCCAATCAAAGCTCATTATCAAGGAAATTCAATTCTCTACAACTTTGATATTGGGCCCAAAGTCAAGAAATGCTTCCGCATAAGAGATATAAGTCAAAACACTACAGGTCCTTCTAGAAGATCGCAAAAAGCTATTTTTTGTCAGGAGCAATATCATCAAGATAAAATCTTTAAATGCAAAATATGTTCCAAAGTGGCTTGTAGAGGACATATTTAGGTTTCCAAAAAGTCCAATAAATCTTCCATATCTTAAATATTGAGGGAGATATGCCGTGTCAAAGTTGGACAAGTTTGGGTGAAATATGTGATACAAATAAGGGCCAAAATGGATATTTTTTGCAAATGGGCCTATCTTTTTATGATCCAAACTTGGTTATGAGGTTACTAAGAACCTCCAAGTTCAATGCCACACCCATTTGATTCTTATTTTATTTTTAGTGAATTTTTTATTCATTAAAGATTCAATTTAAATAAAATAAATGGAAAATTGTGAAAGGATTGACTTTGGTTTTATTTCCCAAGCAGATCAAATCATATAATCATCATACTTACCAGTCAAATTCGTGAAAATTAGTATTGGTAAGATTGGATTGAAATTGAGCACATTTTAGAAAGTTTATAAACCAAATCTCCAACAATTATCAATCTTGGATTCAAAGAGATTTAGCTTAGAATGTGTACCCTAATTCAGTCCTTTATAAATATACAATGAATCCAAGGCATTATGGGAGGGGATTGGAGGCCTGCAGAACGATAATAAAGTTCTTAAAATTCTCATTAAAAGTCGGAATCATTCTCTCAATTGCAGCAAATTTCAAGGCCTTTTGAGAATCAAACGCGTATCCTTGGTATCTCCTGAAACTGATTCGTCCATCGTAGACGTCCAACAAGCCCAGAAACATGCTCTGTACGTCACGGTTATTCATCATGTTGCAATTCTTGATTTCCTTCATGTACTCATTATAAATTGTATTTGAATGCATATTCATGTTCATAATCATGTTTGCAAGCTTCTTCGACATTTTAATCGAAGTATAATCGCAGGTATGGAGATATACCATTGTTAGGGTTCATAATCTCTGAATTGGGGCCTGCTAGTTAAAGACCGAATTGACCCACATCGATTGTGTTTTCATTTTCAGGGAATGGTTTTCATTTGAATTAAACTGATATTTGTGATCTATTCAGTGTATGTGTTGAATTCGAAGCTTGCAGGGATTAAGCTACAGACAAAAACCGGGGCTAAAGCATGGAAAAATCGTGGGCAAAAATCCAGCCCCAACGAGGAAGACGAGTGATACTGGGCGCGCCAATTCCTTTTTAAATTTTAAATGTTCAATTTTTTGTTGATTTTGATTGGCGTTGGTTTAATAAACACGAATTGCAGTTTGGCCAGATGGAGAGAGCGCGTTTTGTGAATTAGGCCAAGGTCTTGGGTTCGAACCCCCATGGTGACAACATAATTTTTTGCAAAGGTTTTTCACAGGATCCAACGCGCACTGCCTGAAGAAGACCACAGTGCACCCACCTATCAAGGCCTTAGGATCATTCCCGAGCTATATCTAAAGACTCAGGAAGCAGACCTACCATGGACACTCACCAACCAGCAATACTGGATTGCAGCGCCCACCAGGTTTTTTTATTTTAGTTTAATTGTTAGAATTACCCTTTTAATTAATTTAATTAATTTTTGATTAACCAATAATTAACTAAATAGACTTAGATTAATTTTAATTAGGTAATTAGGGTTTAAAAATTAATTAATTTAGTTCGATTAATTTTAATTAGGTTTTTTAGGATAATTAGATAATTAATTTTTAGGTTAATTAATTTGGATAATTTAATTTAGGGTTAATTAATTAAAAATAGGTTAAATATTTAGGATTAATTTAATTAGGATTAGGCTTCCCTTTTAATTTATTCAATTAATTTAATTTATAATTTAATATTAAGATTTATTTATTAATCGTTTTGATCGAATTAATCGGTCGCGATGATTAATAATCAGTTATTTAATTAATTAAATAATATATCCAAATAGATTTATTTACTAAAGGGTGTTAACCGATTCAATTAGTTACGATGATTAGTAATCCCTCATTAATTCGTTATTCGTTTTAATCAAACCTATTGATTACGATGATTAACGATGAATAATTTCCTTCTAATAATTTATTTAAAACACATCTATTTTCTAACGGTGATAATCGAATCAATCGATTAGAATAATTTGCAATTCTTTATTTTATTTGTTAATTATGGTGATCAAACCTATTGATTATCGCGATTAATGGAACATATTATAATTAGGGTTGTACGCCATATTAAAACACAATTTCTTTTACAAAATTACAAACTACGAATTTCAAAACTGCGATAAGGTAATTCAAAATACCTTCATACACTCATACTAAATATTAGGCGTACAACCCTACCCCGAACTACGTAGACTCGGATCCTCCCTAAGGAGGTACGTAGGCAGTTGGCAACAAGGCGAGTCCCCTTCCCCAAAACCGCAATTAGGTTTAAATCTCACTTTTTACCCTATTCACTTTCTGTCATTAGCCATAAACCACTAACCTTACAATAATACTCTTACAAACCTTAAATGCAAACCTTAGGAAAGGGTTAAGGGTGTCTAACACCTTCCCTTGACCTGAATATAATAACTTACCCATAATTCTCTATAACTTCGTAGGGTTTCCTATTCGCCCTGGTAGAATAGGTGGCGACTCTAAAATTCTAAAATTTTTAGGGCTAGTTGCTACAGCTGGCGACTCTGCTGGGGATAAAACAATTGGTGAATTATTATGCTCCTAGGTTTGGCTTAAGGTTTAGGGTACAAGGTTAATTATCAGGGTTTGGCTAAATTTTCAGGGTTAGGATTTTGGGGTTAGGGGTTAGGGTTTAGGTTTTTTATTAAATATTTAATTTTCTATTTATTTATTTATTTATAGTTTTTTTATTAAATGTTTATTTACTGTTATTATTTTAATATGTAAAATATTTGTTTATTATTCTTTTCTGGGATATATAAATTGTGGTTAAAACATAAGTGTGGGAATTATCCTTAAGACTAGGGGAGACTTGCATCGCCTACGAGTCTTATTGATAATTCCACTCAGAGTGGGTTGAATATCCGAAAATGTCCAAAACGAGGCTTGACTTTGTTGAGGCCAGGACTTGGTATTTGGCTGATCTCTCTGAGAACCTACCCTTAAAACTTGAACCTCATGGGTAAATGAGTTGTTCGAAAATCCAAAGAGACCAAAAGTCTCGGAGGCTACAAACGGCCCCATGAGACCCTTGTTAGAACATACCCATGGGAAGGGTAGACTCCCTAAGCCGTCATGCCGAACCTGTGAACTTAGGGTTAGGTGCTTATTATATGTTTGCAAGTTATATACTACGAATATCTGTGTTTTAATACTGCAGGTCTTTCTACGTGTTCCCTAGCCTATAGGGATTCTGTTTTCGAGATCATGTCCTTCCCACGAAGGACATCTCCATTTATGCACGTCAATTGGCCTCTCAATGGCCATGAGACCTAATGGCTGTCTTGAACAGTCACCATGTGCCTACATCTATGCACTCCCTAGCCGGCGGGGATTATACTTCTAAGATTGCATTCTTCGCACGAAGGAGATCTTCGTTAGCATACGTCAATTGGCCTCTTGATGGCCATGAGATCTAGTGACTGTCTTGAACGGTCACCCCATGCTTGCTCCCACGCATCCCCTAACTTGTAGGTTTTGAATTTCCATTTATACATCTTTCATCGCTAGCCTGTAGGGATTTCACTTCGTCCGGCATCGTCCTTAGATAGGTTGTGTTCCACATAGAGAACCTTCCCACGAGGGACAACTTCGTTAGTACACGTCGAACGACCTCTCGATGGACATGAGATTTGGTGACTGTCTTGAACGGTCACCAGCTGCTACCTTCTGCATACTCCCTAATGTAAGGGATTTCTATTAGCGCGGCATAACACCTAGCTTGCAAGGATTTCACTAGGGTCTAGCGGCACCTCTAAATCCGCATAGGCTATCCTTAGGGTTATATCTGTCGCACGTTTGCATTGCATATAAGGAGTCATAATATACACGGAAAGAGGAGTCTTTTGCATACGCATGCATTTGCATTTTCATACATTCATACATTTACATTTGCATTTCTACCTTCGCCCGTATCCATACTTACCTGCTATCCGATTTCCCGAGACTCACGAAGAAAATCAAAAGGGTCACAAACTATGGAGAGAGAAGGATAAAGTATGGAGAGATGAAAACGAACTTGGTCTTACAAAGAGAAAAAGATTGCCTTTCACCATGCCAGCCACATGTCCAGGCTTTTTCGCAACAGGGTTGTAAACAGAATAAAAGTTATCATCGAGCAAGGATTAGTTCAACAAAGAAGTTCCCTCATAGATACACAAAAGAGGTATCTAGTCATAAAGGGGTTCATCTTAGAACATAGCAAAGCTTACAAGGATGCTCTACAATAACTTGGGGGATAAGGGTCAGTCCAACTGGGGCAATATCCTGAACAAAGATGCATAATTACGTTGGAGGGCAGGCGACATATGTTAACTCCCCACCAAGGGGCAAAAGGGTCGTAGGTTTTCTATATCAATTTACGAACGCTGAAGGTTGCAAACGGAAAAAGTGAAAGAGGTTCAGTCAAAGGAAACTCATGAAGTTCTGGACGACAAAAACCCACCGCTAACAATTAATTCTCGACAGGTTTGACATGCCCAAGGAGAGTTCGAGGTTACCCTTTACTTCTACAAGACTAGGAACTAAGGAGTAAAAAAAGGTCAATGGATTTACAAAGGAGATTGTCCCTAGGATTAATAGGTGTTTATCATGTCAAAATTGCAACCCCTACGATCTCTAAGTGTTACTTAGGATAAAAGTTGTACCTTCGGATTAACAATTCTAATGGGGTAACGATGCAGGTTTTGGAGTCAATTCATTCGCTTCATTCTATCACTACTACGACTTTCCACTTGCACCCTTCTATTCTATTTCAATTTCGATTTCCGATTGCTAATAAACTTAAGGGAGAATGACGAATACAAATAACTAAATCTTGCTAAACATATGCTTTCATGTTAAGATCGAGTCGACGATGTAAGGCATTGTTTCAAATCCTAAACAGTGGAGAAATAAGGAGATAATCCGTAGTCAACCCCCTCGATCCAGGAGTTGGAGTTTGTTGCTATTTTTCAAATAAACCTTGATTTCAACCAGGGGTAGGGTAGATTTCGATTAATTCAATGGTGTATTTTATGGTCAAGAGAATCAGTCAAGCAAAGCAAAGGTTCAAGCATATCTTCTTCCTCGCGTTCATCAAAGATTGAGGAAGCAATGGAGATAACATTCACAACATCTTATTCCTCAATACATCATCAAGGAAGTATCAAAGTCGAAGCTAACAAATCAAAGTCAACACGGCGGTCACAATATTTCAAAAGGAGCATTAAAAAAAAGAGGAAAGCGCCCGCTAAGTCAAAATGGAAAATTCCATAAAAGAAAACAAAAATGACTTAGGGAAAAATTAGGGCATCCCGATGGATCAAATTCAAAGGAATTGGCTCATGCAAAAATAAGGGATAGAAAAACAAAAGCAAAATGAAATGCATTCATTGGATTAAATGAAATGCATTCATTGGATTAAATGAACTTTAGGATTGAAGAACATCCAGGAGAAAGGAGTGGGTTAAAAAAATTTTGAGCCTTATATCCGTTGTTTCTTAAACCATGAACCAGGCCAAGTTACAACATTCAAAAGTCCTAATTGAGGCAAGGTTAACTACGAAATCATATTAAGCAGGATTTTGTTATACTGACTCCTAGGGTTGTTAAAACCGTTCCTAACCACTACGCTTCTTCAAACATCCATCTCCGATCATCCAGTTCTAATTCATAACGGACTTCGATTTCAAAACTTGCATCCGCATCACATTGGAGTTACTTCTCAAAGGGCATGGCGTCATCCACGAATACACACTTAGCATCAAGGAAATCTCGAAATTGGTTTAATCAAAAGCGATTATTTCTTATAAAGACTCTTGAATGAGGGAACCAAGTCTAGGGGGTTCTCCTAAACATGGGAAAAATTTCAAGGATTACAGGGTCATACAATCAAAAATCCTACTAACTAGGGGCATTCATCCTTAGGTTCAATCGACTTGGGTCACATCTCGAAGCAATAACAACCAGGGGCATGCCAAACATGGGAGAAATTTAAACCAAATGGATAGAACACTATGGATAGCCCTCCATATCCTGGAGATCGAGGGCATACCCTTCAATCTAAACATTGAAGCATATGTATCACATTTGTATAACAAGGTTATTTCTCGGGGAACTTCCTTCATGGCTTGGAGATCAGGGGCATCTTTTTTCCACAAAACTAAATATCGGGGCAGTGGATTTAAACCCATAGGGTGAACGATTCAAAAGGTCAAAGGGGGGGAGAACCTCAAAAGGTTAAAGGTGGAGAATTTCAAAAGGTTAAAGGTGTGGAGAATTTCAAGAGGTTAAAGGTGCGAAGAATTAAAAAAAAGAGGGTTAAAGACGTGGAGAATTTCGAAAAGTCAAAGGCGTGGAGTAATTCAAAAAGCCAAACCAGGGCAAGACGCGCAGCAAAAGGAAAAGGCATCCTCACACTTTACAGCCTCCAGCAAATCTTTCTACGATCTTCAAATTCAAAACAGGCTTTGGGAAATCAGGCTAGAATCACACCCTATCAAACAACCTTACAACATTAGCGAGCTATATGCGCTTTGGTTATCAACAACCTATCATTGGAGCATCATGCAAATACACATAAGTCATGCATTACATACATTGGTTAATATATTACATCTCATACATCGAAACGTCTAGAAAATTAAAAAAAACACAAAGGGTACCAGGGGATTGGTTCAGAACCTAATTGTCCAGAAGGAGACTGAAACCTGAAGTTCTGCTCAAAAACATTCTACGCATAAGCATTACTAGTCGGCATAAGCATAGTCGTTGCATGGTTTAAATTCAATGGGTTATAAGGAGATAAAATATGGGGATGATCATATATACATATGCATTAGCATACATACATGCAACATTTACACCCAAACATCGTGCATCTGCAATGATCATACATGCGTACGAGCATCATACCATCAAACGGTACTCATATACAAACGGTTCATACATCTACATTGTACAAACAACAGGATCACATGCATATACATGGTGCATACGCATTTATAATACAGCTTTTACGCAGGTAAGCTTGCTAGAACCATAGCAAGTGATCCCTTTGGTGCAGGTAAGCTTGCTGGAACCTTAGTAAGTGATCCCTTTGGTGTAGGTAAGCTTGCTAGAACCATAGCAAGTGATCCCTTTGATGCAGGTAAGCTTGCTAGAACCATATCAAGTGATCCCTTTGGTGCAGGTAAGCTTTCTAGAGCCATAGCAAGTGATCCCTTTGGTGCAGGTAAGCTTGCTAGAACCATAACAAGTGATCCCTTTGGTGCAGGTAAGCTTGCTAGAACCATAGCAAGTGATCCCTTTGGTGCAGGTAAGCTTTGTGAGGGCAAGGTGTAGTTTTCGTGATGTCAAAACATTGTGAATCAACTACAACTTAAGTGGAATCATAAGAATCGAGCAAATGCAACCAAGACAAGCACTTTTGGCCACAAAACACCAATAGGTCGACTCACACATATTATAGGTCGACCTACTGCAAGCCCTTTGTGAGGAAATTCAGGTGAAAGCTGAATGCGTCGATGTATTGCTTCCTTATGTCGACGCATTGGTATTTTGAGGAACTCACGGGAATGCGCACGCCGACCCTTCAGGTCGACGCATCAAATTTTGGTGACTCAAGTGCAAGAACAAAATGTGTCGATGCATTGCTTCCTTAGGTCGACGCATATCATTTTGGGAAACTCATGGGAATGCGCACGTCGACCCTTCAAGTCGACGCAAGTGTCAAAAATTGCTCATTTTCAGGTGCAACACACTCAATAGGTCGACCTATGCAGAGAGCAGGTCGACCTGTCGCTAATAAATCTGGTTTTCTGCTGTTTTTAAGTTGGCCTATGCATTGTATGTGGTATAAATACTCAAGTGATCATTCTCAAGCATTTTTAACAAGAAACGTGAAAGATTGACTCAGCTTCTTCTCATCTTCAACCTTTCGCTTATTGATCGAGAATCACACATAATCATCTTTCTCGATCGAAGTAAGGAACGTGTGTTGATATGGTTCAACGATAGATATTTGTCTTGTTCGAGATTCGGCGGTAGACATTCATCTTGTTTGAGTGAAGATTGTTGAGGGTGTTTCTTGTATAAAACCTTAGGGTTTTTCCTTCTTCATCAAAGATTTTGTTTAAAGGTTTTTGACGATCGATTCGCTTTGGTAATCAATTCAGCCGTGCATAAGGGTTTGAGGGATTGAAGATCCGCTCAACAAACTTGCTACAACCGGAGGATTGAGAAAGGAACGATCGGGGTCTTGATCGTGAAGATCATAGACATTGACTTGATTCAACTTGAATCAAGGGGAGGATCGAATTGTATTCAATTTTATTGCATGTGTGTAGTTGGTGATTGGTAATTTCTATCCTTGTTAAACATTTTGCAATCTAATAAAACTTTCCTAATTTCATTTGAAATTAGGGGCAGACGTACTCCTGCGAGGACGATAGAGGAACTGCCTAAACAAATATCGTGTTCCTTATCGCTTTTACTTTATCTTATTTTCATTCGGTTTCGTTAATTTCCATTGTTGAACAAAAACTGAGGTTAGGTAAATATCGATCACCAAGTGTTCGATAAAATTACTCAATCAAATTTTTGTTCAAATTTTAGTGAAAACGTTCATTGTGAGTAATATACCATATAGTGTGAAATTGATATAATTGAATTATTGGTTAAAACGTAATTCATCACGTGACATTTTCATCCGTTTGGTTTAGTGCACATATCCGGTCCCCAATAACATAATCGCTCTTAGACGATTAAGTGATTCAGGGAAGTCACGTTTCAAAAGCTAAAATTTTCTTAAGTTGAAAAAAGTGGTCTATTCACCCCCTCTAGACCATTCCTATCGTCTAACAAGTGGTATCACGAGCTCCGGTTCATTCTAGTGCTTGATATAACTTTTTAGAAAATGGAGAGCGGTCAAAAAGGGGCGTATAATAAAGCACCTGTTTTCACTGGAGAAAACTATAGTTATTGGAAAGACTGTATGTGCATTCATATCAACTCCGTTGATAGAAAAATATGGGATGTCATCGTCAATGGTCCTATGGCTATCACCATAACCAACGATGCAGGCATCACAAGACCTAAACCTCAAGCACAATGGGATGAAAAAGATGAAAAGAATTACGGGTATGATTGGAAAGCTAGAAACATGATTATAGCTTCCTTAGGGGTCGATGAGTACTTTCGTGTGTCGCATTGCCAATCGGCTAAGGCAATGTGGGATGCATTACAAGTCGCCCATGAAGGAACTAATGATGTTAAGCTAGCTAGAATCAATACCTTAACACAAGAGTTTGATCTCTTTCATATGAAGCAAGGTGAAACCATTGCGGATATGCAAAAGAGATTTTCTCACATTATCAATCGATTACACACTTTGGGACATATTACTCCCAACGTCGTAGCTACTAACAAAGTTTTGAGATGTCTTAGTAGGGAATGGCAACCTAAAGTCACGACAATCAAAGAAGCCAACAATCTCTCTACATTGGATCTCACGGCTCTATTCGGAAAGCTTGAAGAACATGAGCAAGATCTCATGAAACTAAACAAGCACGAAAAGAAAGAAAAGAAAGAAAAGTCAAACGACACCGAAAAGAAGTCTATTGCTCTAAAGGCTTCAAGCTCTAAGTCATCCACCAAAGATACATGTGATAATGAGTCTAGTGACGAAGATGATAGTCCGGATGAAGATATGGGATTATTCGTAAGAAGATACAACAAATATCTTCGAAAGAATGAAATTAAGCATTCGGACAACAATTTAGTTGACTATAGACGTCAATCAAAGACAAATAAGCAAGATGAGTATAAGAAGACTAAACCTAGAGGGTCTTGTTACAATTGCGGTAAACCGGGTCACTACAAACCGGATTGCCCCTCACTTAAGAAAGATAAGACAAAGAGCAAACCTCAAAAGAAACAGACAAAAGGAAGAAGAGCCTATATCGCTTGGGAAAGTGATAGTGACTCATCTAGCAAAGAAAGCTCAAGCGATGAAGAGGAAACCGTCAACCTATGTCTCATGGCACATCAAAATAAGAAAAAGACTGTAAGTCATGATAAATATAATAATGTTGATGCTATGTATTATCTTGAACTACAGCATGCCTTTGATACCTTGCATCATGAAGTTAAGGAAGCATTTCAACGCTTAGCTTCAAATAAAAGAATTTTCAAGTACCTTGAGAAGAAAGTTTCCGATTCCGAAAAGGAATTAGAAACTCTCAAGGAATCTATGATCAAAAGTATCAAAGACACAAGCGTTGTTGACAACTGTCCTTGGTTTAAATGGGGAGGATGTGAAACTTGTCACATTTGGCAAAAAGAAGTTAAAACCATCAAAGCCAAATTAGACAGGGCTTCACAACCAAAAATCACATATGCTATTAATCGATCACATTTCAAAAATAGTATGATAAATCCGTATCAATGATACACTTATGTGATAAAAGATCAATCTAGTAAATGTAATGACACCTCAAACTCAAGATGTCTATATTGTTGCAAAAGGGGGCATACCATTAAAAAATGTCGCTTTAGGAGATTCTTAGTTCCCAAAGGCATTTTTAAATGGACTTCCAAGAGCAACCTTTGTTTCACTCACACACAAGGACCCAATGAAAATTGGGTACCTATTTCCCTTGTTTAAATTTGTAGGTGGAATGTCTTGAGCCATCCGAGAGAAGATGGTTTCGAGATAGCGGATGCTCAAGACATATGACGGGTGACTTATCTTTATTCTATGACTTTGTGGCTAAGAAGAAATGATTTGTGACCTATGGTGACAACAACAAGGGAGCAATACTCGGTAAAGGTAGTGTAGGTAATCCCTCTTCTACTACTATCTCTGACGTCCTTCTAGTTGAGGGCCTTAAACACAATCTTATTAGCATCAGTCAATTATGCGACAAAGGATACTCGGTATCATTTTCTAAAGAAAGTTGCAAAATTAGAAATGATGACAAGAAAGATGATGTGTTCAAAGGCCTGAGGGTAAATAATGTATACATGCTTGATCTAAATGATGTATCCTTGATTGAAGCAAAATGTCTAGCAACTATGAGTGAAGACTCATGGCTTTGGCATAGACGTTTCACTCACGTCAACTTTGATTTGCTAAATAAAATCGTCTCAAAAGACTTAGTATCCGGCCTACCTAAAATAAAGTTTTCCAAAGATCACTTATGTGATGCATGCCAAATGGGGAAGCAAACGAGGATCTCTTTTAAATCTAAAAACATTGTTTCAACTACAAGACCTCTTGAACTTCTCCATATGGACCTCTTTGGACCATCTTGAATAAAAAGTCTAGGTGGAAACTAGTATGGGTTTGTCATAGTTGATGATTTCTCTAGGTACTGTTGGACGATTTTCTTAGCAAGCAAAAGTGACACCTTCTCCGCGTGAGAAATTTGCCAAGTTATTTCAAAATAAATTAAACACTAACATAGTATCCATCCGAAGCGATCATGGGGGTGAGTTTGAAAACCATCTCTTTGAAGAGTTTTGTGGCAATCATGGCATTAATCATAACTTCTCCGCACCACGAACTCCCCAACAAAATGGAGTTGTGGAACGTAAAAATCGTGTGTTGGAAGAACTTGGGAGAACTATGATCAATGAACATGGGCTTCCAAAATATTTTTGGGCCGATGCCATTAATACGGCTTGTTATGTTTTAAATAGGATCTTGATACGACCTATTCTAAATAAAACACCGTATGAACTCTTGAAAGGAAGAAAACCAAACATTTCTCACCTTCATGTATTTGGATGTAAGTGCTTTGTTCTAAATAATGAAAGGAAAATCTTGGCAAGTTTGATGCAAAAGCGGATGAGGGTATCTTTCTAGGATACGCTCAATCTAGTAAAGCTTATAGAGTATACAACAAAAGGTCACATATTGTTGAAGAGTCCGTACATGTCTCTTTTGATGAGTCTTGTCCGAAAGTTGTCGGAAAAGGTAGTGTTCTTAATGGTGCAGGTGTCTCAACTGAGAGTTTACTTAATGATCCGGATGCCAAGCTTGAGAAAGATAAAGAATCCCTCTTACCCGAGAATAATAAAGAGGAAGTCGATCAAACACCTAAAGAGAAAGCGGAAGATCAACCAAGCAAGAAGAGTGATCTTCCTCTTGCATGGAAATCTTCTAAGGACCATCCTATGGAGAACATTCTAGGAGACATATCAAAAGGGGTGACAACACGGTCAAGGATAAGTAACTTTTGTTTTTATTATTCTTTCGTCTCTCAAATTGAGCCTAAAAACTCCAAAAATGCATTAGTCGATGAGCATTGGTATTTAGCTATGCAAGAAGAGCTAAACCAATTTAAGAGAAATGAGGTTTGGGACCTTGTCCTTCCTCCGCGAGACCATCGAGTAATTGGCACAAAATGGGTGTTTAGGAAGAAACTAGACAAAAACGGTATCATCACTCACAACAAGGCCCGTCTTGTTGCTCAAGGGTATAGCCAAGAGGAAGGGATTGACTATGAGGAGACCTATGCTCTGGTCGCCCGACTTGAGGCAATACGATTATTAATTGCATTCCCATGTTCACAAAACTTTAAGCTTTATCAAATGGATGTTAAGAGTGCATTTCTAAATGGGTTCATTAATGAAGAGGTTTATGTATCTCAACCTCCCGGATTTGAAAACGTTGATTATCCTGATTATGTTTATAAACTTAAGCGTGCCTTGTATGGTTTAAAACAAGCTCCTAGAGCTTGGTATAAGCGGCTTAGCAATTTTCTAATTAATCAAGGTTTCTCAAGAGGGAAAGTTGACACCACCCTATTCATTAAGAGACATGAAAAGCACTCAATATTAGTTCAAGTGTATGTGGATGATATTATCTTTGGTTCTACTAACATGACTCTTGTAAAGGAGTTTTCTAAGCTTATGCAGGGAGAATTTGAAATGAGCATGATGGGTGAATTAAATTACTTCCTTGGACTCTAAATAAAGCAACTAAAAGAAGGAATATTTGTGAGTCAAACTAAGTATTGTCAAGAACTCATCAAACGGTTTGATATGGAAAAGTCCAAGGCCATTGACACTCCTATGCCTACCGCGATAAATCTTGATCGGGATGAACATGGTAAGCCGGTTGATGTAAAAAGGTATAGAGGTATGATCGGTTCCCTACATTACCTTACCGCTTCCCGTCCCGATATTATGTTTAGTGTATGCATGTGTGCAAGATATCAATCATGTCCCAAGGAGTCTCACTTAAAAGCCGTTAAGCGCATACTTAGGTATCTTGTAGGTACAACTAAGCATGGCTTATGGTTCTCAAAAGGTAGTGATTGCTCTTTGGTTGGATATTCCGATTCCGAATTTGCCAGGTGCAAATTGGATAGGAAAAGCACTAGTGGAACATGTCACTTCTTTTCAAATTCCTTGGTTAGTTGGCATAGCAAGAAAAAGTGTCCGTTGCTTTGTCAACCGCCGAGGCGGAATATGTGGCGGCTGGTAATTGTTGTGCTCAAATACTTTGGCTCAAGCAACAATTACTTGACTTTAATGTCAAGCTTTATCATATTCCTATCTTTTGTGATAACACAAGTGCTATAAATCTAACCAAAAATCCAGTCTTACACTCTCGCACTAAACACATAGAAATTCGACATCATTTCCTTAGGGATCATGTTGAGAAGGGTGATGTAGTGTTTGAGCATGTTGATAGCAAAAATCAACTTGCCGACATCTTTACAAAACCACTAGCTACCGAGCCCTTCTTTCACATCCGTAGGGAACTTGGCGTCCCTGATATATCGGATAGGTTGCAACTATGAGTAGTTGCATATGCTTTATTTATTATTATTATCTATGCTCTCACTATTTTTTAAGTGTTCATTGAAAGATATGTGAGGGCTTGTTTCTCCTCTCTCTTGTGTAAAGGTAATATCGGTTCAACCTTAGATTCACTTCATGCTAATATATCACTATGGTAAAGTTGAAATTTGTTCATCAATATGTTTATTCTGTGCAAGATTTGGTCATAACATGCACACATTCATTGCATACAGCCAAATTTTGAAATTTGCAAGCCTAAGGTCGACCTACTCCTTATGTGAGTCAACCTATTCAAAAATAATTTTTAAAAAATTTAAGGCTAATGCGTCGACGCATTTACTGCATAGGTCGACGCATCGTTCGTAGAATTTCAAAATTAGGTTACATTTAAAAAGGGAACACAAAGCAAATTCATTCTCTTCTTTCTCCTCCTTGCGCCGACCCCCTCACACAAACCCTAAGCACTACTCATCTCCTCCCTCTCACTCATCCATGGCTTCCCACAAATCATTGAGAAAGAGAGCAAGCAGAGAGGACTCTTCTTCTCAACCACAACCAGACATTGAGGATGCTTTGTCTCTTATTCCTGATGCACTTGTGGAATCCTACTCCTCCCATTTCAGAAACCGAAAAGTCATCAAACAATTCATGTTGTTCACAGGAACTCTACGAAGACTTCATCTTCAACAGGAAATGGAACTACTTGAAGTTCAAAATTTGGGCACTTTTCTTGAACTAAACCATGATTACAATAAGGATTTGGTAAGGGTTTTCTACAATGGTATGCAAGGATACTTCCAAGGCAGTTCCTTCAAATTTCAGATGGGTACAACCACATACGCCATCACCGATAACACTTGGAGACAATTAGGTCTACTTCCACTCCGTGAGAATGCTGTCACGGTAACTGATACAAACGTGTTGACCCAGTTTGACTATAATGTTGCTTTAAACAACATGTTGAGGCGTCCTCATGCTGACTATGTTGTTCAAAGCAATTTGTTCCCTCGGTCCGCTGCTACAGGTCTCCTAAACATTGTTGATAGAATTCTACAATGGATTGTGGCACGAATCATCCGACCTAAACAAGGTGGATATTCTCGTGTTGACCAACAAGAAGTGTACTTGGTTTGGTTGATCAAGAGCAGAATTCCGGTAAATTGGCCTCATTTTATAGTGAAGCGTATGTTTGAATTGAAGGAGTCAGGTAGGGGCACTGCTATTGGATATGCCTCCTTCATCCAATGGGTGCTTAATAAAGTCAATATTCCATCTTAGCAGCTCCCCAAGAAGTCCATCTCAATTGACCAAGAATTCACAAAGAAGACACTGAACATGATGGGTTTCTTCTACAATCGAGCCACGGGTGCCTATGGAGCTGTTCTACGAGGAAACAATCCGGACCTCAATAGAGAAGATGAGGATGAAATGAATATTGATGAAGGGGAAGAAAATGAAGGTGAAGATGAAGATGAAGATGTGGGTGCTGAAAATGCTGGTTCAAACATTACAAATTTGATGGAGGCTATGCGTCTTCAACAAATTAAGAATCAGAATCTGATGAATGAGCGTCTTACTACTTTGACCACTCGTGTCACTAAGCAAGGTGCTCAATTTACAGCCTACTCAACACTTCAAGAGCAGCGGTACAACACGCTCTATGGTATGTTGGATGCACAGAGCAACCAACTCTCCTCCTTCACAAGTGCCTTCATGCAACACTACCCATTCCCTCCAGTTCATACGGCTCAACCACCACCACCGGCTCAAGAAGGAGATGATGATGCTGATGCCTAATGTTCTCTTTTAATTTTTTTCATGCATTCACCATTTCCACACTTTCATGAACAAGTTTATTGTATTTTGTGTCTTTATTTTATTTTATGCTGAATAACATTCTACCGTACCTTGTGGTTGTGTAAGGATATTAATTGAGATATGTGCTCATTACGTGTTTGGTTATTTATGTTATGTTGCCCTATTATTCATTTTATCATTAAGCGATGTTTTATGTGAATGTTTGCTTTATGATTATGATTGCAAAAAGGAGCTTAGTAATGATCAAAATTGAATTATGTTATTCCGCCATATATGTATAATATCGCCTGTCTCTTTTTGATGTTGTCAAAGGGGGAGAAAACTGAGTGAATCAGCAAGAAATGGAAAACACACGCACCAAGAAAGGGGGAGCATACAGAAAGGGGGAGCAAGCATTACCGTTAAGCAACGCCTCGACAAAGATTCACAATTTTTGCCATCATAAAAAAGGGGGAGTATGTGAGGGCAAGGTGTAGTTTTCATGATGTCAAAACATTATGAATCAACTACAACTTAAGTGGAATCATAAGAATCGAGCAAATGCAACCAAGACAAGCACTTTTGGCCACAAAACACCAATAGGTCGACTCACACATATTATAGGTCGACCTACTGCAAGACCTTTGTGAAGAAATTTAGGTGAAAGCTGAACGCATCGACGCATTGCTTCCTTAGGTCGACGCATTGGTATTTTGAGGAACTCACGGGAATGCGCACGCCGACCCTTCAGGTCGAATCATCAAATTTTGGTGACTCAAGTGCAAGAACAAAATGCGTCGACGCATTGCTTCCTTAGGTCGACGCATATCATTTTGGGAAACTCACGGGAATGCGCACGCCGACCCTTCAGGTCGACGCAAGTGTCACACATTGCTCATTTTCAGGTGCAACACACTCAATAGGTCGACCTATGCAGAGAGCAGGTCGACCTGTCGCTAATAAATCTGGTTTTCTGCTGTTTTCAAGTTGGCCTATGCATTGTATGTGGTATAAATACTCAAGTGATCATTCTCAAGCATTTTTAACAAGAAACATGAAAGATTGACTCAACTTCTTCTCATCTTCAACCTTTCGCTTATTGATCGAGAATCACACATAATCATCTTTCTCGATTGAAGTAAGGAACGTGTGTTGATAAGGTTCGATGGTAGATATTTGTCTTGTTCGAGATTCGACGGTAGACAGTCATATTGTTCGAGTGAAGATTGTTGAGGGTGTTTCTTGTATAAAACCTTAGGGTTTTTCCTTCTTCATCAAAGATTTTGTTCGAAGGTTTTTGACGATTGATTCGCTTTGGTAATCAATTCAGCCGTGCATAAGGGTTTGAGGGATTGAAGATCCGCTCAACAAACTTGCTACAACCGGAGGATTGAGAAAGGAACGATCGGGGTCTTGATCGTGAAGATCATAGACATTGACTTGATTCAACTTGAATCAAGGGGAGGATCGAATTGTATTCAATTTTACTGCATGTGTGTAGTTGGTGATTGGTACTTTCTATCCTTGTTAAACATTTTGAAATCTAATAAAACTTTCCTAATTTCATATGAAATTAGGGGCAGACGTACTCCTGCGAGGACGATAGAGGAACTTCCTAAACAAATATCGTGTTCCTTATCGCTTTTACTTTATCTTATTTCCATTCGGTTTCGTTTATTTCCATTGTTGAACAAAAACTGAGGTTAGTTAAATATCGATCGCCAAGTGTTCGATAAAATTACTCAATCAAATTTTTGTTCAAATTTTAGTGAAAACGTTCATTGTGAGTAATATACCATATAGTGTGAAATTGATATAATTGAAATATTGGTTAAAACATAATTCATCACTTGACATTTTTATCCGTTTGGTTTACTGCACATATTCGGTCCCCGATAACATAATCGCTCTTAGACGATTAAGTGATTCAGGGAAGTCACGTTTCAAAAGCTAAAATTTTCTCAAGTTGAGAAAAGTGGTCTATTCACCCCCTCTAGACCATTCCTATCGTCTAACAAGCTTGCTAGAACCATAGCAAGTGATCCCTTTGATGCAGGTAAGCTTGCTAGAACCATAGCAAGTGATCCCTTTGGTGCAGGTAAGCTTGCTAGAACCATAGCAAGTGATCCCTTTGGTGCAGGTAAGCTTGCTAGAAACATAGCAAGTGATCCCTTTGGTGCAGGTAAGCTTGCTAGAACCATGGCAAGTGAATGCTTTTACGTAGGTGAATTTGCTAGAACCATAGCAAGTGAATCCTTTTATGCAGGTAAACTTGGCAGAACCATGGCAAGTGAATCCTTTTACGCAGGTAAATTTGCTAGAACCATAGCAAGTGAATCTTTATGTAGGTAAACTTGTCAGAACCATGGCAAGTGAATCCTTTTACGCAGGTAAACTTGCTAGAACTATAGCAGGCGAATCCCTTCTACACAATAAACTGCGAGCTCTCGCTATTGATAGCTACGTTTATTTATCACATTAGTCCCTCGGCAGTGATCTCCTTCAAATATTCACGCTAATTAATATCATCCCCGACAGCAAATAGCGATTTATTTTCCCTGATCAGAGATGGTTATATGGAATTACTAATACGCTTCAACCATATAGTGGTGTCCATACATCATCCAACTAGCTCATGCATACATTGTTCATAATACATACATACATAACATACAAGATTCTCATTTATTTTGAGAATCTCATTACATAACACATGCATCATGACATCGCATAAAATTAATTTTGCCTTTTCAGGTCATTTCACAATCAAAAGAACATTATCATCCAGATACAGTGCGAAGGCGATCGTATCAACGATTCAATCTTAACGCTCATTCAAGACACAAATACAATTCCGATGCTTCACTTCGAGTCTTTCTTCAAAGATAATTCAGAAACAATCAAATAATTTCTTATCCTTTCCAGGAACCTTTCTAGGTAGTCTTTTCTAAGACGCTTATCATCCTTTCTAGGAAACTTTCTAGGTAGTCTTCTCTAAGACCTTTCTTATCCTTTCTAGGAGCCTTTCTAGGTAGTCTTGTTTAAGACGTATCATATCCTTTCTAGGAACCTTTCTAGGTTAGTCTTGTTTAAGACATATCATATCCTTTCTTGGAGCCTTTCTAGGTCAGTCTTGTTTAAGACATATCATACCTTTCTAGGTAATCATCTTTAACATATTTATCCAATCCTTTCTAAGATATCTCTTGTCCTTTTAGGGAGCTTTTTAGTTAGTCTTCTCTAAGACATTTCTTCCCGAGCTTTGTTTAAAGCCTAATCTTCTTTACATCAGTCCTTGATATACCCTATGCAGGAACCTCTTCAGGTAGTCTTATGTAAGACATTACTTCATCTCTCCTCAGATACAATCAATGCATATGATCCAGGTCTGAAAGCATATGCTTTAGACAAGCATCTTGTCAAACAACTGGATGGTATCTTTAAGCCCATCTCCAACATTGCTTCCTACACCAGCAAGCGTAAACTTCTGGGTATTCTAGTATTCAATCCTCTTCCACCTTCAGATTCTAACAGACACACAAGCCAATCTGCATCCTTAGGTTTAAGAAGATTGAACAGGGGCAGCTGTCATACCCCAAAATTTGCCCATCTCATTTCACTTTCAAACTCATTAAATGATTCAAGGCTCAAGGGTTAATCTAAGGCACACTCTCCTAATAAAGGGGTCCTCAAATTAGGGTTTTCGATTTGCTAAGGAGAAAGGATGTATAAAGGCCTAGTAAGCTTCATATGATCTCTTAGGATTCAAATCATTTCCATGACAAGTTTCAAGCCTCAGCTTACAAGATTGCTCAGTTAAATGATTAAATGGTTAACAGTCGACTAGTTTGACCTAAAAGTCAACCATGGTCAAATTGCAGTCCAAACTCCTGATTTTTGGTCAACATCAACATCTTGAAGTAATATTCATCATTTGATCAAGGGTTGATCACGATTCATCAAGGGAAGCTCAGAAATCAACAAAACCTATAGTTACTAAATTAGGGTTTCTAAGCAAAAGTCAACTGTACTTTGACTGGCCATAAGTCTCTCATGCTTTATCAGAAATTCCCCAATCAAAGCTCATTCTCAAGTAAATTCAATTATCTACAACTTTTATGTTGGTCCCAAAGTCAATAAATGCTTTCGCATAAGAGATATAAGTCAAAACATTACAGGTCCTTCTAGAAGATCGCAAAAAGCTATTTTTTGTCAGGAGCAATATCATCAAGATAAAATCTTCAAATGCAAAATATGTTCCAAATTGGCTTGTAAAGGACATCTTGAGGTTTCCGAAAATTCCAAGAACTCTTCCATATCTTAAATATTGAGGGAGATATGCCTTGTCAAAGTTGGACAAGTTTGGGTGAAATATGTGATACAAATAAGGGCCAAAATGGATATTTTTGCAAATGGGCCTATCTTTTATTGATCCAAACTTGGTTATAAGGTTACTAAGAACCTCCAAGTTCAATTCCACGCCCATTTTATTCTTATTTTATTTTTAGTGAATTTTTTATTCATTAAAGATTCAATTTAAATCAAATAAATGGAAAATTGTGAAAGGATTGACTTTGGTTTTATTTCCCAAGCAGATCAAATCATATAATCATCATATTTACCAGTCAAATTCTTGAAAATTAGTATTAGTAAGATTGGATTGAAATTGAGCACACTTTAGAAAGTTTATAAACCAAATCTGCAACAATTATCAATCTTGGATTCAAAGAGATTTAGCTTAGAATGTGTACCCTAATTCAGTCCTCTATAAATATACAATGAATCCAAGGCATTAGGGGAGGGGATTGGAGGTCTGCAGAACCATAATCAAGTTCTTAAAATTCTCATAAAAAGTCAGAATCGTTCTCTCAATTGCAACAAATTTTAAGGCCTTTTGAGAATCAAACGCGTATCCTTGGTATCTCCTGAAACTGATTCGTCCATCGTAGACGTCCAACAAGCCCAGAAACGTGCTCTGTACCTCACGGTTATTCATCATGTTGCAATTCTCGATTTCCTTCATATACTCATTATAAATTGTATTTGAATGCATATTCTTGGACATTTTAATCGAATTATAACCGCAGGTAAGGAGATATACCATTGTTAGGGTTCATAATCTCTGAATTGGGGCCTGTTAGTTAGAGACCGAATTGACCCAAATCCATTGCGTTTTCATTTTCAGGGAGTGATTTTCATTTGAATTAAACTGATATTTGTGATCTATTCAGTGTATGTGTTGAATTCGAAGCTTGCAGGGATTAAGCTACGGACAAAAACCGTGGCTAAAGCATGGAAAAACCGTGGGCAAAAATCCAGCCCCAACGAGGAAGACGAGTGATACTGGGCGCACCAATTCCTTTTTAAATTTTAAATGTTCAATTTTTTGTTGATTTTGATTGGCGTTGGTTTAATAAACACGGATTGCAGTTTGGCTAGATGGAGAGAGCGCGTTTTGTGAATAAGGCCAAGGTCTTGGGTTCGAACCCCCATGGTGACAACATAATTTTTTGCAAAGGTTTTTCACAGGATCCAACGCGCACTGCCTGAAGAAGACCATAGTGCACCTGTCGCGGGCGAAAAATCGTTGTTTTTCTAAATGAGACACCTGATGCCTTCTTTGGGCTCGAGTGCTCAAAAAATGATTTTTCTTTTGTACCGACCAAACTTTTTATTATTTCCAAAGGAGGAAAAGGAAAAAAGCTGCAATAACCTAAAAGTGGGGGGAGAGATCTTGGGTAAGAGGGTTGGTTATACGAAGGGAAGGTATTAGCACCCAACGTATCTATAGTACTCTATAGGTTTCTTTGTTTTGTTTTTCATTCCATGTTTTGAGAGGTTCTTGTGAAATAGGTGGGACCTAAGGTGTTTGTTTGATTATGCTCGCAAAGATTATCGCGATCCTCTGCATACATATCCCTTAGAGGGAATCAGAGCATCTGTAGCTCGGGGTCTACGGGTGCTAAGGTTTGAGTGGTTTTGAGAGAGAAGTTTTGCTCGCCAAGGATCGACCTTGTGCCTACGTATTCTCAAAGGGATGTTGAGAAAGTCAGAGCAATCGTAGTTCCCACTTATGCTAGTGGAAGCAAAGGAAAATAGACAAATGTCGTCTAAATGCTAGATGTATCTAATCTATATCATCACATACATCTGTTTGATTTTTTTTTTTGTTTGTTTAACCAGCCTTGTGGCAAAAACTTTCAGTGAAGTCAGCCTTGTGACAAAAAGTTTTGATTAATCAGCCAGCCTTGTGGCAAAAGTTTCAATGAAGTCAGCCTTGTGACAAAAACTTTGATTAATCAGCCAGTACGGTGGCAAAACGGTTTGATTGATTAGCCAGCCTTGTGGCAAAAGAAGATTGATTGATTAGCCAGACTTGTGGCAAAAAAAGTTTGATTGATTGATTGTTTGTGATGATATATAAGAGATACTCCTAGCATAGAGATGAAAAATGTCTAATCTCCTAGGGTATTTGATTTGGATATTGGGGATGCTTATAAGAAGCCCGCGGGTCCTTGTACGAAGCCCAAGAGGAGGCTATCCGAGGGTCCTTGCATTGTAAGCCCAAGAGGAGGCTATGGGAGGGACAATCCAGGGTCCTTGCATTGTAAGCCCAAGAGGAGGCTATGGGAGGGTCACTCGTTTGTACAAAGCCCAAGGGGAGGCATGGTATAGTTGGTTTGAGCTCTTAGAGCGATTTCACCGGGAAACCATACTCTATGTCCTAACCTAAACTAGTGGAGATTCTTTGCACGAAGCCCAATAGGAGGCTATGGGGAACCTAGTGTTGTACTAAGTTGAATAAGCATATAACACAATCACAAGTATGAACAAGTACGAACAAATATGAACAAGTACATGAACAGATATGAACAGTTATACATATATGACAAAGTGTGTGTATATAATGGAGTTTATGAAGGAAATATACCTGTAAGCATGATCCATTTGTATACACGGGGCTCGGGACTTATACTCGAGGAGAGGTCCACTTGAATTTATTCAAAGCTATGTAAACAGGTATTTACAAAGGGCTTGGGACTTATACCTACATGGAGGCCCATGATATTTTTTGTGAAGATTTAAAGAAACCTTCATTTTTGGTTTGTATTTCAAAGTTAAAAAACAACTGATCGAGATATGTACAAATGGCGTACAATGAAATACCTAATTTCATGTACTGGAGTGGGTATGTACAAAAGGGCTTGGGGCTTATACCTACATGGAGGCCCATAGTATATTTTGGAAAGCAGACGCGTCGTTTGAAAAACTGTTTGAAAGTTCGTTTTGAAAGAGTTTTCTGTACAAAGAAAAACTGTATAAAAGAAAAAAAAGAGTGGGTCTTATACTCTCTAATATTCGAGAGGCCCCACTGTTTTGAAAATCAATTGATCAATTAAAAAAAGATTTAATCAATAGTTTCAAAAAGAAATGGTTTATCGTTTTTGAAAAGAATCGCGATCGCTTATTTAAAATGATTTGAATTTTGAAAGAAGTTAATTTAATCAAGATAAACAAAAAGATTGTCTTCAATTGACACTTAGATGATTAGGGTTTACTCAAAAAATATTTACAAGTGATTAAATTTGAGAAATCAAGTGAAAAACAATATTTAAAAGTATTAAAAAACACTTAAAATATGTTATTTTAAACTTAATTAAAAATGTATTAAACAAATATATTTTTGTGATTTTTTTTGATATTCATAAAATACATATATAAAATAATAAGTGTGTAAAAAATGAATAAAAAATGAGTTATTTTGATTGGTTAAATTAATGGTTGAAGTTGTGAAGAAAATGAAGAGAAATAGTGATAAAAAAAGAAGGGTTTGGTCCCATAGGGACTTGAACTCGTGACCCTGAGGTCACTACTCAAAACAAAAGCCAACTGAGCCACGCTTGTGGCTTGTAATATACACGCGTTGAATTAATTATATTTTAAATCAATTTCCAGAAATCCTTTGAACCAAAAGCGCGCCAAGAACAACCCTCCAACTGAAATTTGAAAATCTCTAAAACTGTGTTGTTTTGATCAAGCAAAGGGTCTATCTCACTCGGTTTTTCACAAGGAACATGATGGTGATCTCAGAATTCATTTATTTTTGCTCTAAAGGGGTCAATTTTCGCATGAACATGAAGAACCCTAGAACTGAAATTCAATATGAAATCGTGTATGTGCAAGTTATGATGCAATTGATTGAGGGTTAATGATCCTCATAGGTGCAGAAACAAGATGGTATGCTCACATTTCATTTATGATGCGTGGAAGTATGAATTTGAAGTTCATGAGCACTTACCTTAAAAACGGCACAACTGAGAATCGAATTCTTGCTTGGAGGTGTTACAGAAGTTGTTTGATGATCTGGATAGCTTCAATGAACCTTACGGAAGGTGTCTGGATGCTTGGAACCATCTGAATTTATCTGGGCATGGCCATGGTACCCGATCTGCATAAGCTTCAAGAGTGAATCGAATTTGATGATTCTGAGGTTATTGGCTATATGTGATGGATTGGATAGTTCATATGTGATATATGGATGATGTTAGAAGTGGTAGTTTGGACAGAATTGAGCCTGAACAAAAATTGGCATGATAAGTCTCATGTCATGCATATTTGGAGGTGAGATGATGATTTTGAGTTTTCAGGTGTTTTGGGGTGTATGAGTGATTCAGACACATCATATATGACATTTAGAAGTTGTGGGAAGCATCACTTTGTTCAGAACTTGCAAGGTTTGGAGGTTGAGTTTTCTACCTCACTTTGAAACACATGACTTGTAATTCAAGAAAGAAGAGAGAAAACCTATAATTGTGAGGTTTTGGTGTGAATTGAAGAGTGATTTGAACCTCTATTTATAGGCCAAAGAGTCTGAACTCAGAGCTTTGTAACTTGATCAAAGTTTGATGATTTGGCTTAAGAGATAAAAAGGAATCTTTTACATTTAATGCAAAATGGTTAAAGTGACCAAACCATGGTTAAAACTCAAGCTTCTTATCCTCTTCCATTCTGATCTCAAATCAGAGAAAATATCTTCAATTATTGCCTCTTTGCATCATTGCTTGGATTATAGGTCATGTAGTCTTGAAACTTAGTGAAAAATGGTGAAAATTCAAGTGAAAATGATCACTAAATGCATAATTCAAAACCATAGCTACACTCCATATTTTTTCATGCTCTTGGACATTTTGGAAAACTCATGTTGCATACTTCAAAACCCTAGTTGAAAGTTTCTTCAAGACCTTTAAGGAAATGGGTGAAAAAGATCCATGAACTTTGAGAAAAATGAAGTTTTAAGTGAAGTTTTCATAAGATGCCAACTTTGAAGCTCCATATCTCTTAAATGGTTGATCTTATGGAAAAAAATTATATGTGTCAAAGTTGTTTATTGGATCAAAATCTACAACTTTCATTTTGGAAGTTTTTTTCAGTTTGTAGGTGAAATTTTGAGAAATTCCCTTTCAAAGTTTGGAAAAAACCATTGAAAAACACTTAGAAATTTTTCTAAGTATGAAAAGTCAAACTTTGACTTTTTGATTCTTGATTGATTTTCTTGATTTTTCTTGATCAAATGACTTCATATATCATATATTGATGATTCAAAACTTCAAAAGTCATGGTTGACCAAAATTCCCCAAAAGTCAATGGTGATCTTGTACAGTTGACTTTTTCAGACGAATCGCGTTTCTGGAGATTTCAAATGAAACAGGCTATCCTCACCATATGAATGGTATGAATGGATCACATTGAAGCATTAGAGGATATTGAGCCATGGTTTGAGTTGTGGCACCATGTCCTGATTAAAAAGTCAGTTGTTCAGTGAATTAGGTCAAAAAACCCTAATTGTCGACCAGATGAAATTGATGACTGTGGATCTTGAATTGAGATGTAATTTCCATTGGATGTTGTCATAGGGATTATTTGAAGATGATTGAAACTTTTGATTGACTCCCTGGGGGTTTTTAGGGTTTCCCAAATGTGATCCCTGATTTCAGTCCCTGATAGTTCAAAACCCTGAGCTGAGGATTTGTCTGATCAATCTTTGTGTAGGAGATGTTATGAGCCAATGGATTAGGTCAAAATGATGCACTTGAAGTCTTGATATCATGTCTCAAGCCATTAAGTCAAACTCTGAGCAAAAGTCAGGAGTATGCTATTTTCAGTCAAAACCCTAATCTGGTTGATTCAGAGCTGTTGAGCTTGTTGAAATGAATCTCTAAGGACCAAATGTTGATTGTTGATGAAGATGATTCACTTGAGATGAAGGGAGAACAAAACCCTAATTGATTGTTACTTGTACTGATGAGTGGTTTCTTGATTAAACCCTGCTGAGTCATAAGTAGCAAACACAAACTATGCAATTTGTTAGAGATGCAAATGATGTTTATGCAATGATATGAGGTGGTATCTTAGGTCAAAAATTGGGGTATGAAAGATGCCCCTATTTAAGTTTCTTCAACCTGAGACATGAAGATTGAAAATCTTCATTTTGATAGGGTGGAAGAGACTTAAATATCAGAAGACGCAAATTTTGGACCTAAGATACCAAAATTGCGAATGATGCAAGGATATCTTTACCGAGGGAATATCAAGAACTGACTCCGCTGGGGAAAAGAGATCGAGAAGGATATCTCAATCCATTTTAGGAAGAGAATCCGTTTTTTCCGAGAAAGCAAGTGTATGCTTCACCTGGGAATGATAGCTTTGTAAGAAAAGCTTATCTATCGACATTATCGACTATCAACATGGGGATAGACTTGTTTAATAATGCGAAGGTGAAAGGTATGAAACTATATTACCGACTATCAGCATGGGGATAGACTTGACAAGGTAAAAAGAGTTTCAAAGGTTTGGTTAATATTATCGACTATCAGCCTTGTGATAGACATGTTTAATAATATAACCAGAACAAAAGGTTACCGACTATCAGCCTCGTGATATTGGTTTTGAAGACATGATCAATTATCAGCCAAGTGATAAAATGATCCTGGAGACTTTGCTAGGGAAATTACTGGTTATTCAGCCTTGTGAACAGTAATAAGGCCCTGATTGTCAAATGGTCTTCATGATTGACTTCCTTGAGAGGAAAATTTTTTGAAAGAAACATAAACTGCTCAGATGATGAGGCTATTGTTTATGGTTCTATTTTTTACGACTCTGTTTGAGGAATCGGAATTTGAATCTTTGGTAAAGACAGGGTTCTAACCAAGAATGAATTGGAAAGAGACAGTCAAACAAGACTTTGTACCCAATGAGGAATGAACTCGAACTGGGGATTTTCTCCTTTGTTTTGAGAGGAAAAACTAAAGAAACCTTCTTCCACGAGGAATGATCTCAGTGGGGAACTGGAGAAAGAAAGGATGTTATTTCTGCTTATGGGTGACAACCTACTGGAGAGATGACACGCCCATATCTGCTTCTTTTCCTTTTCTTTTTCTCTCTTTTTTTTCCTTTTTTTTTTGGGATAGGTATATCCTGAACAAGCGATTATTGAAAAATGCAAGAATGCATAAATGATGCAAATATGTATGAATGATGAATGTCATGAATGTAGCATGCATACTGACGATACTGACAGACAAAGAAGTGTATACTGGAGAGGGACCGACGTCGCAATACAACCAGATACTTGGCAAATGTTCTTCAACACGGTGTAGATAACACAGGTGATGAATGGTGTTGTGTGCTTTCAACTTCTCTGGGGAAGATGAGTATCTTTTCTTATTGAGATGGAAGAACTTCTTCACTGGAGATGGAAAATCCTCTTCACTGGGGATAAAAGACCTTCTTCAATGGGGATAGAAGAGCTTCTTCACTGGGGATAGAAGAGCTTCTTTACCTCGAGGGATAATTGCTTCAAGAATTCTTTTCTGGGACAAGAATGCCGTTGTCTCAACAATTTTTCAGGGAGAATCCTTTTGTTCATCCTATGGAGACGACTGCTGATGTTCCTTCCGTTGTTCACAACTCAAAGGAAAATTTCGCTTTTATTTTGAAAAAGAAAAGTGAAGTAAATTCATTTAAAACTTATTTTTTCCTTTTTTTGTTTCAAAAGTGAATAACACAATTAAAGCGTCATTTTGCAAGCTGAAAGAAATTAAAGATTGCAAACAAATGGGCACAAGGCTCAAATTTATTTAATAGGATGGTAATCAGCTAAAGGCGTGATTCCATAGAGTATTTACAAAAGTTGGAAATGGTAATTTATGCGGAAAAGGCTACATTGAAATCAATAACCACTATTCCCTTAACAACTTTGAGTTCCAACTGTGCTTGTCGCTTCAGATTGGCGATGATTTGATTGAAGATCCTTTGATGAAGTACAGACTCCTCGGGTGACGAAGTACAGACTGATGCAGTTACTTTGTCATAAATCCCTAATTTTTGCCTAGATTGCCCTTTCAGGTTTTCAATCTACCAGGATGAATTTTTTCTGTTTATTGTCTCTAATTTTTGCCTGGACCGCCCTTTCAGGTTTTCAGTCCACCGAGACGCTCATTTTTGCCTAAGTCGCCCTTTGCGGGTTTTCGACTTACCGAGCTGTTCTTTTGTTTTTTTTTTAGACAAAGTATTTCTTGACTGCATCAGCATTCACAGGATGTGGGAGTTCATCACCATCCATGGTTGCAAGAATCATGGCGCCGCCAGAAAATGTTCTTTTGACAACATACGGGCCTTCGTAATTAGGAGACCATTTGCCCCTAGAATCTGGTTGAAAAGACAAGATCTTCTTAAGCACGAGGTCGCCTTCTCGAAATTCACGAGGTCGAACCTTTTTGTTGAAGGCTTGTTTCATCCTTGCTTGGTATAACTGTCCATGGCATAGAGCAGTCATACGTTTTTCTTCGATTAAGTTCAACTGATCGTATCTGCTTTGACACCATTCAACCTCTGATAACTTGGTCTCCATGAGGACTCTCATTGATGGGATTTCAACTTCTACGGGGAGCACAGCTTCCATGCCGTATACTAGAGAAAAGGGAGTTGCCCCTGTTGAAGTACGCACTGAGGTACGATACCCGTGTAAAGCAAATGGCAGCATTTCATGCCAGTCTTTGTAAGTGACGACCATTTTCTGTACAATCTTCTTAATGTTCTTGTTGGCAGCTTCAACGGCGCCGTTCATTTTTGGTCTGTAAGGAGAAGAGTTATGATGCTCAATCTTGAATTCCTCACACAATTCTTTCATCATCTTGTTGTTCAAGTTTGAACCATTGTCAGTAATGATCTTGCTGGGAACACCATATCGGCAAATGATGTTGTTCTTGATAAACCTCACAACCACTTGTCTTGTAACGTTGGCATAAGATGCTGCTTCGACCCACTTGGTGAAGTAATCAATAGCCACTAAGATGAAACGATGACCGTTTGAAGCTTTTGGTTCGATCATTCCAATCATGTCGATACCCCACATGGAGAAAGGCCATGGAGATGAGAGAACGTTGAGTAGAGTCGGTGGCACATGGATCTTATCTGCGTAGATCTGGCACTTGTGACATCTCTTCACGTGTTTATAACAATCAGATTCCATTGTCAACCAATAGTATCCTGCTCTTAAGATCTTTTTGGACATTGCATGCCCATTTGAACGAGTTCCAAAGGACCCTTCATGCACTTCATGCATTAACATATCTGCTTCGTGTCTATCCACGCATCTGAGCAAAACCATGTCGAAATTTCTTTTGTATAGCACATCTCCGTTTAGGAAGAAACTGCCAGAAAGCCTCCTTAGAGTTTTCTTATCTTTGTTTGATGCCCCAAACGGGTACTCTTGAGTTTGAAGGAAGCGTTTGATGTCGTGAAACCACGGTTTATCATCGATGACTGCTTCGGTTGCAAACACATATGCGGGCCTCTCAAGGCGCGTAATCCTGACTTTAGGCACATCGTTCCAGTGACTGACTTTGAACATGGAAGATAGAGTAGCCAAGGCGTCTGCCATTCGATTCTGATCTCGAGGTATATGATGCAATTCCACCTTGTTGAAGAAAGTCAACAGACGTCTTGCATAATCTCTGTAAGGAATCAAGCCAGGTGTCGCACGCTCGCGAAAAATGAACAGAGTCGCCACCAATATATTTATCCCAAAGGGAAAGGAATACCAGGAAACCTAACAAAGGAAGGAACAGGGTCTTACGACCAGAGAATCAAGGTACGGGAGTCGGTTACGCGAGGGGAAGGTATTAGCACCCCTCACGCCCATCGTACTCGATGGTATCCACCTATGTTTGTTTCTATCTAAAGGGTGTGTAACTATGTCTATGTCTAAATGCGAAATGAATGCAAAATGTAGGGAAAAGAAAGAATTGTACTCGCACGGGCCCTACCCCGCTGCCTACGTATCCTTTTCAGGAATCAGAGTTACCGTAGCTCGGCTAAAGATTTTCTGTTTGTTTTTGTGTTTTTTAGTTGGGCGGCGTTAACGCTCACGCTCTTGCACAAGGGGACAGCCTAGGATGCAATGGAGCGGAGATAACTTGCCCTTAAGAAAAGAAGAAAAAGAGAGATTGGTTTGTGTCTTTTAGGGTAATTCCATGATGACGAGAACCCACTACAAGGTCTCGCATCACTTCCTTACTTTGTGTTAAATCTGACCATTCATTAGTGTTTTTTGAAGTGTTTTTGGTTGGTGTTTTTTAAGGGGATTTAATTTGTGACTTAGATCATACCAAAAAGAGTTTTTGTTTGTTTTTGAATATTTAGAGAACGCACATCGAGGCCTACGCCACAATCGTTTCTCTAAATAACGGTTAAGAAATACATCGAGGCTTCACACCTCAATCATTTCTTCTCCGCTAAGTAAAAGAGATACAAAAAGAAGTTTTTTATGAATATTTAGAGAATGCACATCGAGGCCTACGCCACAATCGTTTCTCTAAATAACGGTTAAGAAATACACCGAGGCTTCACACCTCAATCATTTCTTCTCCGTTAAGTAGGAAAGAACATACATCGAGGCCTACGCCTCAATCATTTCTTTCCTACCCTGAAATAAAGCAACGGTATGATCTTCATCGATTTTTATTAGGTATTTTAAAAGTTGAAAAGAAAAAGAAGGAAAGAAGGGAACTATTCTAAATTCTAGTCTAAGTTGTCTATACAAGTCTAAATCCTAATGTTAACATGGGATAGATTCTAAAAGAAGCATACAAGTGCTATTAACAAGGTGGACTAAAAATAAGGCCAAAAACTAAGCAACAAAGTCACACAACAATTATACGGAACGAACACGGAGATAGTACAAAACGGTTCAAGCATTAGTACAAAAATGAAACTAAAAAAATACTACTATTTTTATGAGTTTCATTGAAGGAATTAACCTAAAAAATCTAACAAAGTTTCAATGGTTTTTTATCTTTATTACCTAAAAAATACAATGAGAAAATTATGATTTTTATTGCTTTTTATCATCTACAAAACTATGTCAAAAACTAAGTCAAGAATTCTAAATTCTAACAAAGAAAATATAGGCTCAGGGGGGTGTAAACAGAATATGGTGGTGCAGTAGAAGTGAGGGCGCAAGGCCCATAACCAGAGGCCCAGGGATCAGTTTTTTGTTGTAGATTTTCTTAGTGCCAAAAAAGGCGTGGGCCTCAGGAGGGGTGTAATGAGCATTTCGTGGCCCAACAGTATTGTTTTCATTTTTGTTCATGTTTCTTCATACAAAAAGATGGTGATGGGCCAATAGGGGGTGGATGTAAGCAACTCGGGGCCCAATGTGTTTTATGATCCACTTGATTTATTCAGAAATAATAGTTAAAAACAATAAATAAAAAAAAGAAAATAGAATTGGGAACTTAGGGTTACCAATGTGACGTTCCCAATTCTCTTCTCCTTCCTCTCGCTCGCCGCCGCGAACAAAGCGTGTTCAACCTCTCTCGACTCAGCCGAACGGCGTGACGGATAACCCTCCCTCTCCGATCAAATCACCGGCCGCCGTGGATAGAGAACACGCAACCATCGTCATCATCTCGTCTTTCGAAGTCTCTCCGATTCAAATCGTTCATCTGGAGCGCAGCGTGAAGATTGTCGAGGACAACCAGAGGAGAGTTCTTCAACTTCTTCTTGATTCTTTCTTGGCTTCGTCGCTTGTGAGTCGTCACGGTATTGAAATTGCGGGGCTGTCGAGGGCGAATAATCACAAAGCCGGTATAGGAATCGATCGAAAACGACTCTTCTGGAGATCGAATTCGCGAAATGGCGTGAGAGCGAGCAAAATACGAAGAAGAGCTTTGAACCACTGAAGACTTGAATCCGATTCGAGCTCGTTACAGGTATTGATTTCTGTTTGGACTCCCTTCCAATTTCTGTTATGTTCTTCTATTCTTCTCTCTTCGTCTTCTGTGTTCTTCTGAGTGGTGTGAGCGGAGGGATATTGAGAGTTGTCGTTCGTTTGGTGTGAGGATGAAGGATGAAGTTGGAGGTTGGTGGTGAAGATGATGATGAAGATTGTGGAGAAGGTGAAGTGAGAATGGAGAAAGTAGCGTGTGTAGAGAGAATGAAGAGGCTTGATGAAATGAAGATGAGAAATGGTGGTGGATGAGCGCGTATGCTATGGTGAATGAGTGTGGAAGTTCAGAAATGGTGAAAATGGATCGGGAGAGTGATGAAGAGTGAAAATGGTGGAGAAGCTGTTATATAGAGGTGAGAGGTTAGTTTCTTCTGGATTTTTCTGTTATGCCGTTAACTGAATTCTGTTAGCTGTTATAATTCTGTTAGAAATCGGTTAGATGGAAAATGTTAGTTACAAAATGATAGGTTGGTTAGCTAGTTAGTTATGAATTGGTTATTTCTGTTAGGGAAGTTATGTGACTGTTTTGGCTTTGGGTTAAAGGGATTAGTTTGTAACTGTTGACTCTGTTATAGCTATATGTTTGTAACTGTTTCAGGTAGTTAGAAGGTGATTCAAGTTAGTTATAGGTGAGATGAAAATTCTGTTATGGTTGGAAAATCTGTTATGTGGGTATCTATGTATAATGATAGGTTATGTGCAGTAAGTTGGGTAATTGGGTTAGAAACAGTCAGGGATTAAAGGATATGTATGTGGCTGTTTTGTTTTTGATTTGCAGTAGGTGCTTCTGGTTTTGTAGGTCTTTTCATGTATGCAGTTAACACATTAACAGGTTATCTTGTTTTGCTGTTAGGAGAGGATGGGGAAGTGTAGTTTCTGAAACTGGGTTGATTCGAATGTACTGAATGTTGGCTGAATGTATTGGCCGGGTTTTGTCTTGGTTTGAACTGTTAGTTTTGTCTCAGAATTTTTTTTAGAATTTTGTTATGAAGCTTCTCCAATCATCTTGAATTTTCTTCTGTCTGGATGCGATTTGCAGGGCTGATTTTGATGGTGTATGATGCTGAAAGTGACGTAATGTATTGTTTGGATTTTGAAACTGGATGTGTATGCACAGGTTCAATGATGGGGCTGTTTTAATTTCCTGTTAGAAGTTAGACAGAATGTTGTGAACTGATGTGATTCGACTCTGCAGGTTTATGGAATTGGCATGATTCGGGAGCATGGTTATGGTTTGAAGACTCGAGAAAGAGACCACCGGGTAGACATCATGGAAACTGGCGGAGCAAAGCTTGAAAGATCGGAGTCATGATGAAGCTTTAGAGAAAACTAAACTTTATGATGTAATAATTTGATTTTTGTAGTATGTAATGGTACTGAGATAGGAGTGGAATGGTGGAATATATCTTTGGTGTGATGGCAGGGACATGTATTTGGAATGGACTTTTGGTAATATTTGTAATGAATATTTTTTGTATTTAATAGAGACATGGGCTTTGGCTTATTTGAATGATGAATTTGTTTGAATGGTGTAATGTAATATACTTGAACTTGTGATGAATTTGTGATGGATTTGTTTGAATGGGAGTAATGAAAATGGCTCTTTTTGTGATTTTGCAAATGAACTTTGAATGGTGTAAAAGATATTTGAACGACGAATTTGTGCACACAGAAATTGGGCTTTTGTAATGAATTCATGTAAAGAAACTTTGAAAGAAGTTTGGTCTTGGATTTTGAATACAACCCGTGGATGAAACTTTGAGTGAATTATCTTGACTTGACGGATGAAATCAATGAAAAGCCTTAAATAACATTGTATTCCCATTTCAAATTTTGCATAGCAAACCTGAATTCAACCTCCGACACGATTCCCTTTGCATCCCAATCAACAAATCAATGAGATAAATGATAAAGCTTCGATCACAAGCGATCCACGACCTCATTTCTTGCATCGTGTATCCAGTATTTTAGCTTGAATTAAGTTCTCAATGAACAAAATCCCTTGAACAAAATTTGAATAATAAGGTCAATTAAATCATCAGATTCATCCTCAAATCACCGTGACCTTAATTCATTCTCAATCCCTCAATTCAAACCAAACCACCAACCAATTATGCATAGTGGCGCCTCGAACACAATGAACCCGCAAGTCTAATTCTCACGCCATGACATGCATTGTACTTCAATCTGACATAACAACAATTCTTTGAGGAACTCTTAAGGGAGATAAGAATTGGAGCACATAAGAACACCTCAACCTGAGAACCACTGAATCTCAGTTGAATTAACGATTGTAGCCACTGCGCATAAGGACCATAGTCCTCTTGTCCTTGATGAATCTTCATAGAGAAAAACCTTGTAGCTTTAGAAGAAAGAAATCCATCATGAACGACCATACAAAAACCATAGCTTCCAAGATCCTTGATCCAATGCAAAGTTATTTGATTAATGAATGTGTGAATGTTAGATGACCTAATGGAAATATGTACATGAGATTGTGAAGTGCATAAGTCTAAGCCAGATAACACTAAAAGGGGTAGGACAAATTTGGGGTATGACACCAGGGTGGTAAGTTTCCCATTTGTCTTTGATTTGGTTGATCACGAGGGCTGAATCTCCATATATGTCGAGGATCTTGATCCTTAAGTCAATGGCTTCTTCGAGACCCATGATACAAGCTTCATATTCTGCGATGTTGTTGGTGCAATCAAATAGCAGTCTGGCAGAGAACGGGATATGAGTACCCTTGGGAGTGATGATGATTGCCCCAATTCCATTGCCAAAAGCGTTTACTGCTCCATCGAAAATTAGGCCCCATCTTGATCCAGGCTCAGGACCTTCTTCAGGTAACGGCTCATCACAATCTTTCATCTTTAAGTACATGACATCTTCATCAGGAAAGTCAAACTTGAGAGATTGATATTCATTAATTGGTTGATGCGCCAAGTGATCGGCGAGAATGCTTCCTTTGACCGCTTTTTGAGCACGATATTCAATGTCATATTCGGATAACAGCATTTGCCATCGGGCAATCCTTCCTGTTAAGGCAGGCTTTTCAAAGACATACTTGATCGGATCCATTTTGGAGATTAACCAAGTCGTATTGTTGATCATGTATTGGCGGAGACGTTTTGAAGCCCAAGCCAAAGCACAACATGTTTTTTCGAGCATGGAGTAACGAGACTCACAGTCTGTGAATTTCTTACTTAAGTAATAGATGGCATGCTCCTTCTTACCGGTTTCGTCTTGCTGTCCAAGCATACAACCCATGGATTCTTCCAACATGGTAAGGTACATGATTAGTGGTCTTCCTTCAACCGGAGGAATCAGTATTGGTGGTTCTAACAGGTACTCTTTGATACTGTCGAACGCTTTCTGGCAATCTTCAGTCCATACAACCCCTTGATCTTTGCGGAGAAGCTTGAAAATTGGCCCACAAGTAGCAGTCATTTGAGAGATAAATCTGGAGATGTAGTTCAATCGTCCGAGAAATCCTCTTACTTGCTTTTCAGTTTTTGGTGCAGGCATCTCTTGAATAGCTTTGACTTTGTCGGGATCTACTTCAATACCTCTTTGGCTGACAATGAAACCCTAGAGTTTTCCAGATCTAATCCCAAAAGTACATTTGTTAGGATTCAAGCGAAGCTGATATTTCCTTAGTCGTTGAAACAACTTCAAAAGGTATTCAATATGTTCTTCTTCTGTGCTGGACTTGGCTATCATGTCGTCCACATATACTTCAATTTCTTTATGCATCATGTCATGGAAGAGAGTAGTCATTGCCCTTTGGTAAGTTGCGCCTGCATTCTTTAATCCAAACGGCATCACTTTGTAGCAAAAGGTACCCCATGGGGTGATGAAAGATGTCTTCTCCATGTCTTCAGGAGCCATCTTGATCTGATTATAACCGGAGAACCCGTCCATGAAGGAAAAGACGTTAAACTTAGCGGTGTTATCAACCAGCATGTCAATATGAGGTAATGGAAAGTCATCTTTTGGACTGGCCTTGTTCAAGTCACGGTAGTCAACACACATTCTGACTTTGCCATCTTTCTTCGGAACTGGCACTATGTTGGCCAACCATTGAGGATACTCAGAAGTGACAAGAAAACCTGCGTCGAGTTGCTTTTGAACTTCCACTTTGATCTTGTTAGCCATATCAGGGTGAGTCCTTCGCAATTTCTGCTTAACTGGCGGACATTCTGGCTTCAACGGCAAGTAATGCTGAACAATATTGGTATCCAACCCAGGCATGTCTTGGTAGGACCAGGCAAACACGTCAACATATTCTTTGAGAAGGTCTGTCAACTTACTCTTGATATCAGCATCAAGCAGCGATCCAATGGTCACTTCTTTTTTGTCTTCTTCAGAACCCAAGTTGATCTTTTCTAAAGGCTCTTTGTGAGGCAGAATGGCTCTTTCCTCGTGCTTAAGTAATCGAGAGATCTCGTCCGGGATCTCCTCTTCTTCCTCTTCTTCGGCTTCGAACACAGGAAACTCAAAGTTGGGAGAGGGCATAGGGTTATTGCATTCAATGGGTTTATCAATAGTAAATCTGCACATGTGATTTATATTTATTTCAGAAAATTTATGAATGCAGGAGTGTATGCAGATTTTTTTGAAAAGTTTTTTTTTTTTTTAATTTGTTTTTTTTAGGATTACCATTTCCAGAAAAAAGCAAAAAATAAAACACATAGCGTAGGGAATTCAAAATGACACTTTATTTATGATTCATTTTTTAAACAAAGCCCTAAACACAAACTCATTTGTCTTGGGCAGGACAAAGAGGGAAACTTTTAAAAACAAAGCCCTATACACAAGGTTATTTGGGCGGAACATTTAAAAGCAAAGCTCTATAAAACATCTCTCTGCTTTGGGCAAGGCAGGAGGTCAAAATAACAGCGGGGTGATTACTTTGAGCGGCGAACAACATTCGGAACGTCGACAGCCTTCCAGTAGCAACGAACTCCTCTGTGTATTATGTATTCAGGAAAATTCTCCTCAGAATTATCTTCAGTATTGACATTGACCGCAGGTCGAGCAGGATTTGAAGGTCCTGGTTTGTCAACCTTGTTCTTTGTAGAGTTGAAACGGTCTTCTTCTACTTCTTGAAGAGCATAAGACGAGTCACAATCTTCAGAATTTTCAGGGTGTTCTTCCCAGTCTTCAGGATGAAGAGACTCATTGTCAGCGACACTTTCTGAGTCAGTTGTGGGACCATTTTCCCCTTCATCTTCAAAAATGACATTTATGTGATGGTAACCATCTTCAGGATTATGAATCTTGGTAGATGCGTTGAAGCTGAAATCTTCAGTAATTTCAGGCTGCTGAGAAAATTGAGAGCATTGGTATGCCTCTTCTGGTTGACTATTATATTCAAAGGGATCTCCCCATCCAGTTGGTTGGATATCTTCAATCGCAATCTTGTAACTTTCAGGTGCAGTGTATTTCACCATATAATCAAATTTTCCACTTGGCTGTCCCAAGGTGTCCCAGATTTCTGCAGGAACAGGCTCAGTTTCTTTGCCTTTGGGTTTCTCTGACGGAGGATATGGTTCTTCCTGAGATATGTATCCCGAGTCATTGAGATAACATTTCCATTCTTCTTCAGGATCAGGTAGACCTTCTTCAATGCATTCTTCGATAAGGACATTAACCTCTTGAGGAATTGGGTTAAGGAATCCTCCACTAATGAATGTTTCTTTGATCGGTCGAAGGGTTTCATCCTTCTTGGTGCAGTTTGAGAATGTTGGTGAACATCCGAGACCTGCTCTAGTTTCATTCTTAGTAGGGATTACAACTTGTCCCCATCCAGTGGTAGTTCCATCCTTTACTACTTTCACTGCCTCTTTGTAAGAAGAGATTGATGCTTTCTTTTTGGAAGATTCGTCTTCTAAAGAGAGACCTTGGAACTGAGTTCCTTCCACATCATCAGCACTAATGAAAGAGAAATTGGACAAATGGCTCACCATCAAGGCTTGTTCTCCACTTATTGTTACCAATTTTCCATTTGTTACAAATTTTAGCTTTTGATGGAGCGTCGAAGTTACTGCCCCTGCTTCATGGATCCATGGTCGTCCTAACAGACAGCTATAAGCAGCTTGAATGTCCATGACCTGGAAGGTGATTTGAAATGTATGTGGACCAATTGTCATGGGAAGGTTGACTTCGCCGATAACAGATTTTCGCGATCCATCAAATGCTTTGACTACCACACCACTGAATTTCATAGGCATTCCTTGGTAAGACAAACGAGCAAGAGTTGTCTTTGGCATAACATTCAAGGAAGATCCGGTGTCTACCAGCACATTAGACAAAGAATCTGATTGACAGTTCATAGAAATATGCAGAGCAAGATTGTGATTTCTGTCCTCCTCGGGGAGTTCTTCATCACAGAAGCTTAAATTGTTACAAGCTGTTATGTTGGCTATTATCCCATCAAAATGATCAACAGTCACATCATGATCTACAAAAGCTTGATCTAAGACCTTCATCAGGGCTTCCCTGTGGGCTTCTGAGTTTAAAAGCAATGAAAGTATTGAGATCTTCGAAGGAGTCTGCATAAGCTGATCCACAATCTTGTATTCACTTCTTTTGATAAGTTTCAACATTTCATCAAAATCAGGATTCACATTGGTTCCACTGGATTGACCAACATCAGTGTTTGTATTACTGACAGGAGTTTCCACAGGATTTCCCACCGGTGTATCAACAGGATTTTGCCCAGTAGCAGGAGCAACAGGCTGCTTTGGAGGTAGTGGAGTATACACACGTCCACTTCTTGTTACTCGACTCACATCAGCGATGTTCACGACAGATGAAAGAGTAGGTAAAGGAACTTCTTGTCCATCCTTTATCATTGTTGCATTGTAGTTGTATGGAACTGCCTTGTCAGAGTCATAAGGAACAGGTCCAGGTAGACAAATGATCAAAGGAGCAATAGGAACCTTTGGCTTGTTGTAAGTAACTTCTATGCGCTCAGGCATGTTGAAATGAGGAACGATGACGTTAACTTTAGGCATTTCCGAGTTGATATCTGAGACTAAAAGCTCATGCGGATAACATCCTATCATGTTAACTTCATCTTCATTCCTATTTCTGTAGATCTGAATAGTACCATTATCCAACAGAACTTGGAGATCTCTTCTCACAATCGAACATCCGTGAGGATCTACACAACATATGCTACAGGAACCGTAGTGGTGCTGGCGAAAATTCTGCCCTCGACAGAGAGTGGCGTGCATTTGTACCAAATCTGCTCTTGAGAAGTTGATATTATAGACTCGATATGGACCAGGACATCCATACACCATGTTTACAACATGCCCTCCATGATTGGGCAGCGGATTTGCTTGCACATTAGGGTTCAAATTTCTGAAAGAGAGAAGATTAGATCTAACCAACCTCTGAACTTCATATTTCAAAGCTATGCAATGTTCAAGATCATGGCCAGGTGCTCCTTGATGATAAGGGCACGAGACCTCAGCTTTGTACCACCATGGGAGTCTCTCAGGTACTGGTGGTGGTGCTTTAGTTTGAATAAGGCCTCTTTCAATCAGAGCAGGGTACAATTCTGTGTAAGTCATTGGAATCGGATCGAACTGTGGAGCTCTTTGCACACGATTCTGATTGTTGTTAAGTTGTTGAGCCTGTTGTCGAGGCTGTTGTTGTTGATACTGCGGGGTAAATCCCGGATTTGGCGCTGTATTAACGACTGGCGCAATAGCTGAAACCTGTTGTTGACGACTGACATTTCCTCTTGGCCTCCCTTGGGATACCATGTCAACACTTTGTTCTTTCTTCTTTGGGAAACCACTTCCGAACTTTTTGGTTCCGCTTGAAGATCCACCTTCTTTAGTTAGACGTCCGGTTCGGACTCCTTCTTCTAGACGCATCCCCATGTTTACCATTTCGGTGAAATCACTTGGAGCACTAGCAATCATGCGTTCATAATAAAACGGACTGAGAGTATTCAAGAAGATCTTTGTCATCTCTTTTTCTTTTAACGGTGGATTAATCTGAGCAGCAGTTTCTCTCCATCGTTGGGCATACTCTTTGAAAGCTTCATGATCTTTCTGAGCCATGGACCGAAGCTGATCTCTGTCTGGAGCCATATCCGAGTTGTATTTGTATTGTCGGACAAAGGCCTCACCTAGGTCATTGAAAGTCCGAATATTAGTGCTATCCAAACCTGTGTACCACTTCAGTGCGGCACCAGTCAAACTGTCTTGAAAGTAATGGATAAGCAACTGATGATTATCTGCATAAGTAGACATCTTTCTGGCATACATCACAAGATGGCTTTGTGGACAAGAACTACCTTTGTACTTCTCAAAGTCAGGGACCTTGAATTTAGCAGGTATTTGTACACTGGGAACCAAACATAGCTCCTGGGCATTCTTTCCAAACAAATCTTTTCCACGGATAGCTTTAAATTCCAACTGCATCTTGTTAAACTGCTCTTGGAGATCTCCCACAAGATTACGCTGATTTGTGCTATCACCTTGATCATGATAAATCTCATTGCCATCATAAGGAACAGTGTGAACCGTAGGGGTCGGAACTTTCATAGTGGGTTGAGAAAGTGCCATAGTGATTTGGGAAAAAGTTACCCCTGAATGTGGAATAAATGCTGAACCTTGTGCAGCAGGTGCTTCAGTTGTAGCTGTTTGAACCCTAGAGAAATTATGGCGGAAACCTGTACCAAAACTGAAAGGCGGGCCCCAACCTTCTGGCATGGAGAAAGATGGAATGTTGAATGCAACTGTAGAAACTGGAGTAGTGACTTCAGATGTTACTGTTGCTTGACTGTTGGGTGGCGGTGGCTGATTCTGTGCGGTCATTAAAGAGTCAACCAGAGTAGTGAGATTTTCCAACTTTTCCTGAAGGGTGGTCACTGTACCACGGAGCTCAATATTCTCTTGTTCAGAGTGTTCCATTACTCTTCTTCTATTTGAACGAGTATTGTATCTGTGATCTGATTGCGAGCGTGGTCGAGAAACTTTGAGACGCGACAGCTTGACGATCTATTGGAGAAAGATCCAAAAGATAAGACTCTATACAACAGACTCGATATGCAGAATGATGTATGCAAAAAGAAATTTATGATTTTTCCAATTATTTTAAAGATTATTTCCTTGCAAACATTTGAACACAAACTATTCTTTTATTGAAATAATGGGAAATGTTACAACATTGGAGCATAGCTCCTTACAAAATCAAATGATACATGAAAATCTAAACAAATCCTAAACATCTTCATCAGACGAAGAACCAAATGCGTTGTGCAGCTTGAGCTTCATGATTTCTTTCCCATAGTAAGCTTTCAACTCGGCCTTTTCAGTCCTCAGCTTGTCAACAACATTCTTCCAATCATCAGGAGTCAGAGCGTTGCTTGTCGAGCCTTCAAGCTTTTTCTTGCTTTCTTTGATGTGCCTCTTGATTGCAGCATCTTTCTGACGAATCTTCTCATCTTTACTCATGAGCCATCCATCTTGATAATAGAGAGTTTCTTCGTGATCTTTCACTCTTTTCTTCAACTTTCTATTTTCCACCTCAGTGCTACGAAACTTTTCTTCCCAAGCATCTTTTTCTGTCCTCATCTTGGTCAAAATGTCTTGGTATTCCTCCATAGCAGGAATGTTGGGTCGTTGAAGTACCACAGGGAACATGGGTTTTTCATAATCATAAGGCATTTGAAACTCCCTTGCTCTTTTCTTCACCCAGCAGGTGTAGGCGTTTGTAGCAATGCAGTTTCTTATCTCACCTTTTTCTTTCCATCGGATGTCGTACCAGGCTTTCACCATTTTTGTTTTTAACCCTTGAGGATCATTTCCTTCCTGATAGAAGTAGCTTTCCACTGTAGGGCCAATGGGTTTAGTTGAATTTGCATACCCGAGTTGTCGTCGGGCTAGGACCGGATTGTAGTTAATTCCTCCTTGTGTACCAATGAGGGGTACGTTGGCGAATTCTCCACAACTTTCAATGGTTTCTGTACCGCAGCGAGCCAAGGTATACCACTGAATATCATTATTAGTAAGAGACATAAGTCTTTGAGACCAACGTAAACCTTCCCGGTTTTCCGTGAAAATGGGAGACTTAGGTAAGTGTGAAACAATCCATTTAAATAACAGAGGTGCACAACATACAATAATTCCACCACCTTGGTGATTCCTATGATGGACAGAGAAATACATGTCACCAAGCAGAGTCGGAACGGGATTTCCATTCAAAAAGACCTTTATGGCATTGATATCAACAAAGTCGTCGATATTGGGAAACAGAACCAACCCATAGATGAGCAAGGCTAGTACAGCTTCAAAAGCTATCATGCTATCAGTCTCGATGAAATCAAAGGCTCTCTTTATTAGAAACTGTGAAGGCAAACCTGGAAGGTTTCCTTTGGTAGTCCAATTACTCTCTATTTCAGATTTCTTCAAGTGGGTACCTGTTGCAATGACTGGTGACTTAGGAATGGCTTCCGAACCATTGAAAGGTATTTTGTCAGACACAGGAATACCCAAAAGATTGGCATATTCTTCCAAGGTTGGTACCAACTGATAGTCTGGAAAGGTAAAACACCGGTAGACGGGATCATAAAACTGAACCAGAGTCTTGAGAAGTCCTTCATCAACATGAGTGTTCAAGATAGGCAAAAGCTTTCCATGGCTTTTCCTAAAATCAGAAGGATCTTGTACAAAAGATGCTAACTCTTTCAGTTTTTCCACATTAGGCTCTTTGAAACCGTACCTCTTGGTATGCCTTTTTACCCACTCCATAACCTAATCCTATAATGTTTGCAAAGAAAACTCTCTAATTGTTTGGAAAAAATCATGTTTTATGGGAAAAGATGGATTTTTTTTGAATGTATGAATGCATGGATGCGTGGATGCCACATATTCAAACATGGTAAAGCGAACATGGTAATGCAAACATGGTACTATAAACATGGCAACACAAACATGGTAACACAAACATGGTACACACAGGTTCAAAGGTCCAGCGTCACGAGCATGAGGTCAGAGAACCAAATATGGGATAGTTCTAGTTAATCACCTGCAAAACATGTTCTACTGATACGTCAGAGTCTACATTTTTCTTTCGGATATTACCGGCTTTCCACAATTAAACTCATGAGCCAGCAATATTCTCAAGAAAAACTCGTCTGAGTGTGGTTCTCCGCATGACAACTAATCCAAGTCTTCACCTGAATAGTTTCTGCACCACAACCTAATAAGGCCAGGATGGGTTGGGGTTCTACGGTCTCTCAGCTTCTACAGTTCAATGAAAGCAACAATGTCTTCGCAATTAACTCGCTAAACATATATTACAAACAAGGAACCTCCACTGAGCGGAAGGATTCTCACGTGCGCCTGCACATGACTATACCCTCCACCTAATTTCTTATGTGTACTTAATCCGGGTTAGGATTTGTCCATAATGTATCACTTGTAACAGAACCACAGATGTAACAGAACCAAAGAACCAAACAAGAACAAAATAAAAACAAAACAAATAGAAATAACCCTTTCTTTGGAAACAATAAAAAGATGGTCCCCAGTGAAGTCGCCATTTTTCTGTCGCGGGCGAAAAATCGTTGTTTTTCTAAATGAGACACCTGATGCCTTCTTTGGGCTCGAGTGCTCAAAAAATGATTTTTCTTTTGTACCGACCAAACTTTTTATTATTTCCAAAGGAGGAAAAGGAAAAAAGCTGCAATAACCTAAAAGTGGGGGGAGAGATCTTGGGTAAGAGGGTTGGTTATACGAAGGGAAGGTATTAGCACCCAACGTATCTATAGTACTCTATAGGTTTCTTTGTTTTGTTTTTCATTCCATGTTTTGAGAGGTTCTTGTGAAATAGGTGGGACCTAAGGTGTTTGTTTGATTATGCTCGCAAAGATCATCGCGATCCTCTGCATACATATCCCTTAGAGGGAATCAGAGCATCTGTAGCTCGGGGTCTACGGGTGCTAAGGTTTGAGTGGTTTTGAGAGAGAAGTTTTGCTCGCCAAGGATCGACCTTGTGCCTACGTATTCTCAAAGGGATGTTGAGAAAGTCAGAGCAATCGTAGTTCCCACTTATGCTAGTGGAAGCAAAGGAAAATAGACAAATGTCGTCTAAATGCTAGATGTATCTAATCTATATCATCACATACATCTGTTTGATTTTTTTTTTGTTTGTTTAACCAGCCTTGTGGCAAAAACTTTCAGTGAAGTCAGCCTTGTGACAAAAAGTTTTGATTAATCAGCCAGCCTTGTGGCAAAAGTTTCAATGAAGTCAGCCTTGTGACAAAAACTTTGATTAATCAGCCAGTACGGTGGCAAAACGGTTTGATTGATTAGCCAGCCTTGTGGCAAAAGAAGATTGATTGATTAGCCAGACTTGTGGCAAAAAAAGTTTGATTGATTGATTGTTTGTGATGATATATAAGAGATACTCCTAGCATAGAGATGAAAAATGTCTAATCTCCTAGGGTATTTGATTTGGATATTGGGGATGCTTATAAGAAGCCCGCGGGTCCTTGTACGAAGCCCAAGAGGAGGCTATCCGAGGGTCCTTGCATTGTAAGCCCAAGAGGAGGCTATGGGAGGGACAATCCAGGGTCCTTGCATTGTAAGCCCAGGAGGAGGCTATGGGAGGGTCACTCGTTTGTACAAAGCCCAAGGGGAGGCATGGTATAGTTGGTTTGAGCTCTTAGAGCGATTTCACCGGGAAACCATACTCTATGTCCTAACCTAAACTAGTGGAGATTCTTTGCACGAAGCCCAATAGGAGGCTATGGGGAACCTAGTGTTGTACTAAGTTGAATAAGCATATAACACAATCACAAGTATGAACAAGTACGAACAAATATGAACAAGTACATGAACAGATATGAACAGTTATACATATATGACAAAGTGTGTGTATATAATGGAGTTTATGAAGGAAATATACCTGTAAGCATGATCCATTTGTATACACGGGGCTCGGGACTTATACTCGAGGAGAGGTCCACTTGAATTTATTCAAAGCTATGTAAACAGGTATTTACAAAGGGCTTGGGACTTATACCTACATGGAGGCCCATGATATTTTTTGTGAAGATTTAAAGAAACCTTCATTTTTGGTTTGTATTTCAAAGTTAAAAAACAACTGATCGAGATATGTACAAATGGCGTACAATGAAATACCTAATTTCATGTACTGGAGTGGGTATGTACAAAAGGGCTTGGGGCTTATACCTACATGGAGGCCCATAGTATATTTTGGAAAGCAGACGCGTCGTTTGAAAAACTGTTTGAAAGTTCGTTTTGAAAGAGTTTTCTGTACAAAGAAAAACTGTATAAAAGAAAAAAAAGAGTGGGTCTTATACTCTCTAATATTCGAGAGGCCCCACTGTTTTGAAAATCAATTGATCAATTAAAAAAAGATTTAATCAATAGTTTCAAAAAGAAATGGTTTATCGTTTTTGAAAAGAATCGCGATCGCTTATTTAAAATGATTTGAATTTTGAAAGAAGTTAATTTAATCAAGATAAACAAAAAGATTGTCTTCAATTGACACTTAGATGATTAGGGTTTACTCAAAAAATATTTACAAGTGATTAAATTTGAGAAATCAAGTGAAAAACAATATTTAAAAGTATTAAAAAACACTTAAAATATGTTATTTTAAACTTAATTAAAAATGTATTAAACAAATATATTTTTGTGATTTTTTTTTGATATTCATAAAATACATATATAAAATAATAAGTGTGTAAAAAATGAATAAAAAATGAGTTATTTTGATTGGTTAAATTAATGGTTGAAGTTGTGAAGAAAATGAAGAGAAATAGTGATAAAAAAAGAAGGGTTTGGTCCCATAGGGACTTGAACTCGTGACCCTGAGGTCACTACTCAAAACAAAAGCCAACTGAGCCACGCTTGTGGCTTGTAATATACACGCGTTGAATTAATTATATTTTAAATCAATTTCCAAAAATCCTTTGAACCAAAAGCGCGCCAAGAACAACCCTCCAACTGAAATTTGAAAATCTCTAAAACTGTGTTGTTTTGATCAAGCAAAGGGTCTATCTCACTCGGTTTTTCACAAGGAACATGATGGTGATCTCAGAATTCATTTATTTTTGCTCTAAAGGGGTCAATTTTCGCATGAACATGAAGAACCCTAGAACTGAAATTCAATATGAAATCGTGTATGTGCAAGTTATGATGCAATTGATTGAGGGTTAATGATCCTCATAGGTGCAGAAACAAGATGGTATGCTCACATTTCATTTATGATGCGTGGAAGTATGAATTTGAAGTTCATGAGCACTTACCTTAAAAACGGCACAACTGAGAATCGAATTCTTGCTTGGAGGTGTTAGAGAAGTTGTTTGATGATCTGGATAGCTTCAATGAACCTTATGGAAGGTGTCTGGATGCTTGGAACCATCTGAATTTATCTGGGCATGGCCATGGTACCCGATCTGCATAAGCTTCAAGAGTGAATCAAATTTGATGATTCTGAGGTTATTGGCTATATGTGATGGATTGGATAGTTCATATGTGATATATGGATGATGTTAGAAGTGGTAGTTTGGACAGAATTGAGCCTGAACAAAAATTGGCATGATAAGTCTCATGTCATGCATATTTGGAGGTGAGATGATGATTTTGAGTTTTCAGGTGTTTTGGGGTGTATGAGTGATTCAGACACATCATATATGACATTTAGAAGTTGTGGGAAGCATCACTTTGTTCAGAACTTGCAAGGTTTGGAGGTTGAGTTTTCTACCTCACTTTGAAACACATGACTTGTAATTCAAGAAAGAAGAGAGAAAACCTATAATTGTGAGGTTTTGGTGTGAATTGAAGAGTGATTTGAACCTCTATTTATAGGCCAAAGAGTCTGAACTCAGAGCTTTGCAACTTGATCAAAGTTTGATGATTTGGCTTTAGAGATAAAAAGGAATCTTTTACATTTAATGCAAAATGGTTAAAGTGACCAAACCATGGTTAAAACTCAAGCTTCTTATCCTCTTCCATTCTGATCTCAAATCAGAGAAAATATCTTCAATTATTGCCTCTTTGCATCATTGCTTGGATTATAGGTCATGTAGTCTTGAAACTTAGTGAAAAATGGTGAAAATTCAAGTGAAAATGATCACTAAATGCATAATTCAAAACCATAGCTACACTCCATATTTTTTCATGCTCTTGGACATTTTGGAAAGCTCATGTTGCATACTTCAAAACCCTAGTTGAAAGTTTCTTCAAGACCTTTAAGGAAATGGGTGAAAAAGATCCATGAACTTTGAGAAAAATGAAGTTTTAAGTGAAGTTTTCATAAGATGCCAACTTTGAAGCTCCATATCTCTTAAATGGTTGATCTTATGGAAAATAATTATATGTGTCAAAGTTGTTTATTGGATCAAAATCTACAACTTTCATGTTGGAAGTTTTTTTCAGTTTGTAGGTGAAATTTTGAGAAATTCCCTTTCAAAGTTTGGAAAAAACCATTGAAAAACACTTAGAAATTTTTCTAAGTATGAAAAGTCAAACTTTGACTTTTTGATTCTTGATTGATTTTCTTGATTTTTCTTGATCAAATGACTTCATATATCATATATTGATGATTCAAAACTTCAAAAGTCATGGTTGACCAAAATTCCCCAAAAGTCAATGGTGATCTTGTACAGTTGACTTTTTCAGACGAATCGCGTTTCTGGAGATTTCAAATGAAACAGGCTATCCTCACCATATGAATGGTATGAATGGATCACATTGAAGCATTAGAGGATATTGAGCCATGGTTTGAGTTGTGGCACCATGTCCTGATTAAAAAGTCAGTTGTTCAGTGAATTAGGTCAAAAAACCCTAATTGTCGACCAGATGAAATTGATGACTGTGGATCTTGAATTGAGATGTAATTTCCATTGGATGTTGTCATAGGGATTATTTGAAGATGATTGAAACTTTTGATTGACTCCCTGGGGGTTTTTAGGGTTTCCCAAATGTGATCCCTGATTTCAGTCCCTGATAGTTCAAAACCCTGAGCTGAGGATTTGTCTGATCAATCTTTGTGTAGGAGATGTTATGAGCCAATGGATTAGGTCAAAATGATGCACTTGAAGTCTTGATATCATGTCTCAAGCCATTAAGTCAAACTCTGAGCAAAAGTCAGGAGTATGCTATTTTCAGTCAAAATCCTAATCTGGTTGATTCAGAGCTGTTGAGCTTGTTGAAATGAATCTCTGAGGACCAAATGTTGATTGTTGATGAAGATGATTCACTTGAGATGAAGGGAGAACAAAACCCTAATTGATTGTTACTTGTACTGATGAGTGGTTTCTTGATTAAACCCTGCTGAGTCATAAGTAGCAAACACAAACTATGCAATTTGTTAGAGATGCAAATGATGTTTATGCAATGATATGAGGTGGTATCTTAGGTCAAAAATTAGGGTATGACAGCACCCTCCTGTCAAGGCCTTAGGATCATTCCCGAGCTACACCTAATAGCTCAGGAAGCAGACCTACCATGGACACTCACCAACCAGCAATACTGGATTGCAGCGCCCACCAGGTTTTTTTATTTTAGTTTAATTGTTAGAATTAACCTTTTAATTAATTTAATTAATTTTTGATTAACCAATAATTAACTAAATAGACTTAGATTAATTTTAATTAGGTAATTAGGGTTTAAAAATTAATTAATTTAATTCAATTAATTTTAATTAGGTTTTTTAGGATAATTAGATAATTAATTTTTAGGTTAATTAATTAGGATAATTTAATTTAGGGTTAATTAATTAAAAATAGGTTAAATATTTAGGATTAATTTAATTAGGATTATGCTCCCCTTTTAATTTATTCAATTAATTTAATTTATAATTTAATATTAAGATTTATTTATTAATCGTTTTGATCGAATTAATCGGTCGCGATGATTAATAATCAATTATTTAATTAATTAAATAATATATCCAAATAGATTTATTTACTAAAGGGTTTTAACCGATTCAATTGGTTATGATGATTAGTAATCCCTCATTAATTCGTTATTCGTTTTAATCAAACCTATTGATTACGATGATTAACGATGAATAATTTCCTTGTAATAATTTATTTAAAACACATCTATTTGCTAACGGTGATAATCGAATCAATCGATTAGAATAATTAACAATTCTTTATTTTATTTGTTAATTATGGTGATCAAACCTATTGATTATCGCGATTAATGGAACATATTATAATTAGGGTTGTACGCCATATTAAAACACAATTTCTTTTACAAAATTACAAACTACGAATTTCAAAACTGCGATAAGGTAATTCAAAATACCTTCATACATTTATACTAAATCTAAGGCGTACAACCTAACCCCGAACTACGTAGACTCTGATCTTCCCTAAGGAGGTACGTAGGCACTTGGCAACAAGGCGAGTCCCCTTCCCCAAAACCTCAATTAGGTTTAAATCTCACTTTTGACCCTATTCACTTTCTGTCATTAGCGATAAACCACAAACCTTACCATAATACTCTTACAAACCTTAAATGCAAACCTTAGGAAAGGGTTAAGGGTGCCTAACACCTTCCCTTGACCTGAATATAATAACTTACCCATAATTCTCTATAACTTCGTAGGGTTTCCTATTCGCCCTGTTAGAATAGGTGGCGACTCTAAAATTCTAAATTTTTTAGGGCAGGTTGCTACAGTTGTACCTGCATGTGGGTTAGAAGAAGAGGGTGTAGTGTGTGATGGTGAAAAATGGGGTGGTTCCTCCGTACGGAAATCGAACTCATCATCAGTGTTGTTACCCACATCTATAGGTAGATTTGGGAGCAACTGACCAATAAAAGCAGGACCATTTAGATCATAGTTCCAGTTGCACTCAAATCTGATATCAGTGGGATGGGTACACGGCATAACAACACTGGGTACAGCGGCACCACCGACCATAAGGTAATAAACACCTTCCGCCCTCGTCTTGCATAAACGCATATCCTTCAAAAACTTAAGATTAGCAATACGAGGAGGAAGTGGTTCGAGGGTGGCAAGCTTCGTGTCCAATCCAATGGCACGAGCAATAGTAGTAACCAGGACACCAAGGGAAATCGCCCCACCTTTTCTTAAAACATGGTTCATGTGGGCAATCATAAATGGGACCGGATTAACTTTGGTGTCGGCGAGGCAGCTTTGCATGATAATTAGCTCTTTAGCATTCACCTTGTTCGGGTTCTCCCGAGCAAAGATGGTGGATCCTAAAAGGAATCGAAAAACACGAAGGGCAGGATTATGGATATGCGAAGCAAAAAGGCCATCAAAAGAGTTTGCATTTTGTTTAGTGATCCTGGTGTAGCAACTGGCTTAAAATTTTTAGAGTCGCCACCATTATTTTTATCTTTAGGGACGGGAATTAAATGGATAACCCTATATTTCCAAAGATTATAAGTTCGCGAGTTAATTAAATAAAGGGAAGGTGTTAGGCACCCTTTATTTCCCTTGTACTCAAGGGGACCCCCTTTAGATCTAGGTTTTTTCTAAGATTTCGAAAGCATTATTTTCATACTTATAAAAGAAACGGGATTTATTTATTTATTAGGAGACTCGCTTCAATTTTCGATTGAATGCCTACGTATCTCCTTATGGAGAATTAGAGTCCCAATTCGTAGTTCGGGTTTGGTTTGTGTTTTTTATAGGATTGTATAATTACTTTCAGATTCTCCTTTGAATTTCGTCCGGTTTAGAAAATAAGGTAATTGTGGGCGTAGTTCGAAGTTTAGTAAAAAAACAATTGTACAATCCTTTTTTTATGAAATTAATATTGATTTGGTATTAGTAAAAAAAAAATTTAGATGTTTTGAGATTTTTAATTGGATGTATCTGTAATAATTAAATCAAAATTTAGTAAAATATATATTAAGAAAATATTTGAAAGTTAATAAAATAAGAGATTTATCTTAAAATATAACTATATCCAACTTGGTGATTTTTTATAAAATATGTTAAATAACTATATGTTATGTATTAAAAAGAAATAAAAATTTATAGTGACATAGGTTTAGTAATTTAATTGATTAAACGACACAAGGGTGTTGAACTAAGGTTAGAGGTGTATTAGAGCATATAATCAGGCCCAGATGTAAATCTGAACCCAATTAGATAGGAGGGGTGTATTTTACACTACTTTTGTAAAAAAGAGTGAAAGTGGGTGTGAGTAGTATTGGGCTAGGCCCATTTCTAATTAGTATACATCCGTTGGATCCAGTGTAGGCTGGACCAGGGAGATTATGGTGAGGACGATTGATCTAGAGCGTTGATTAATCAAAGAGCTCCCGAGATTTAATCATGGGGCGTTAGATCGAGGTATACAAAACGGAAGGCTATGATTATATATTGAATGAAGGAGTACTACAAAGTGCATACACAGGAACACAGAGGGAGTGTTTTATTTGTTTTCCATTTTATTTCATTTTAACGTAACTTTCTCTTTCTCCTACCCTTTCTCTCTCGTTCTCTTTCGTTCTTCCTTGTTCTACCCTCACAACACAACCCAGAATAACCCAAATCAAAGGAACCCTAAATCCAACAGTCCAAACCCCAAATCATCCTTCATATCGCAATCAAACCCAATCAAACCCAAACTCCACAACATTTAAACATCAAATTTCAAAAATCTGACCCTAAAAGCTAAGTTTCGGATTACCTTGCCTTGCCGTGATTCTTTTCGCAAATTGATTCCCGATTTCTCCGATGGGCTCCTTCTGATCCAGTCCTTATGCTACTTGTTTCAGGTTCCAAGATTGAAGACGACGAGCGGCGGAGCGAGAGAGGAATTTAGGTTTTCGGTTCCGAAATCTAAATCCTTTGCGATTCCGGATGAAAATTAGACGTTGGATTGCGCGGCTGAGGTCTCAAGAACAAGGACTCCTTTGATTCTTCTACTACTCCTTCTCTTTCTTCTTTCGATTTTTCGTCTGATTTTCGGTCTTTTTTCTATGTGATTTTTTCTGTTAATTTTTCGGTCCCTGATTCATTCGTTTAGGGTGTGCTTTATAGTGATTAGAGTTAAATCAATTAGGAAATAGCTTTTATTAGTTTGATTCAGATTGATTGGAGATTTGATCCGTTATTATTGTACTTGATTCGATCTGATTTGTATTTGATTAAAGCTCATAATTTCTGTATTTAATTGAATGAGATTTTTTTCCTTTTCTGATTTCGATTCATGTTCGATTTGTTTTGATTCAGAAACCACATTCTTTAGGGTTTCCAGAAATTAGGGTTTGTGGTGAATACGGCTGCCGCGCCGCTTGTGGCTTGGAGAAGGAAGGGTTCCAAAAGCCCTAGTTGACTTGGTCAATAATAATTTTAAAATTAAAAATAAATAAATAATATATGTAGGGTTTAGTGATAATAATTAATTAAGAAATTAATAATATTAACTTAATGATTTAACTAATGCTTACAGTTTTTTTTTATTAAAAAAAATAATTAATATATTAATAATAATAATAATAATAATTGTAATTAGCTATAATACTTAAAAATAATAGTTGATGATTATAATAATATTTGGTGATATTAAATTAATAATAGTAACAATATATAGAATAATTAGACTTTCTTTTATTTAATAGTAACGGTTTGCAATTTAAATATTCTAATTATGTTAACAATTAACACTAAAAATGACTATTAATAAAATTTAATAATGATAAAATTTAACTGCTGTTATTTTAGGAAAAGTAGTAAATACATGTTTTTTCACTAATTGCAAAAGGTACTAACCGTAAAGGTTTCTCCCTTTTTTTCTCTCTTTTTTTTTTTTAGTTAAATATCTTTTTTTTGTTAGAAAACGCTTCTTTAGTAATTAAAAAAAAAAAGTAGTAACCACAGTTTAAAAGATTTCCCTCTTTTTTTTAATTAATATTCTTAACTATTCCCACATAATAATAATAATAACAAATAATAGTAAAACTAACTAATTTCCTTAAAACGTGATCTTTTAATACTCCTTTCTTTACTTATGTTTACTGATAGAGAAAATAGGAGTGGTGATTCTAATAGTTTGTTTTATTTTTATTTTTATTTAAGAGCTATTTCTAATAAACAAATAAATATTAGTAATAATGAATAAATTTAATAAAACTTAAAAAGATGAAAATTAAATCAAAATACTAAAAAAGAACAATTTTTCTTTATATATTAATATTTTGAATAAAAATACAAAAATAAAAGGGATGAGGGAAAAATATCAACAATGAAATTCGAACCCGTGACATTGAATACTAATAAGTCCTTAAATATGTTTTATTGCCAATTATGTTAATCAATTTTATTCAAAAATAAAATTGCATTATAAAACAAAATATGTGAGGTGTTAAGTAAAATATTTATACAAATAACTGTAAAGTAACTTGTTATATTAAAAAGAATTATTGTTAAAATTTATAAAACCCAAAATTAAAAATAATGTTTAAAATAAGGCGGGCAAATTTGGGGTATGACAGCTGCCCCTATTTAATATTGTTCGATGGAAGAGAGCGAGAATACGAAGTTCTCGCGTATTCGAATCGAATATTTATTAAATACCGGAAGACCCCAAATTTAACTTAGCTTGCAAAGGGTACTTTGCATATTAGATTGTATCATAGATTTTGTGTATTCATCACAACCTACAAATAACGGGTTTCAACTCTATTTTAGGTTTTGACCCAAATATATTTGCGGGAAGATGGAGAATTGACTTGCCGTACCCTAGAGAGCAAGTAGTCGCCAATCTATTCTTTATCTATCACGACCTAGAGGATAGATAAAGTTTGTGTTTAACCAAGATTAGACAGTATAATGATTGTAGATAATCATACCTATGCTAACTGGTAAACGTTCTCACCAAAATGTTTGCACCAAATGTTCCCCAAGTTGTTCACATCACATGTTTGCACCAAATGTTCCCCAAACGATTCACACAAAATGTTTGCACCAAATGTTCCCCAAATTGTTCTCACCAAGAATTTGCATCAAATGTTCCCCAAATTTTTCTCACCAAGTATTTGCGTTTAACCACAATTAGATAGTAAAATGACTGTAGATAATTATGCCTATGCTAACTGGTAAACTTTCTCACCAAATGTTTGCACCAAATGTTCCCCAAATTGTTCTCACTAAGAGTTTGCACCAAATGTTCCCCAAATTGTTCTAACCAAGTATTTGCGTTTAACCACAATTAGATAGTAAAAATGATTGTAGATAATCATGCCTATGCTAACTGGTAAACTTTCTCACCAAATGTTCCCCAATTTGTTCTCCCCAAGTGTTCGCACCAAATATTCCCCAAAATGTTCTTACCAAGATTTTGCACCAAATTGATCACTGCTAGGGGACTAAGTGATAAGAAGGAAAAACATAGATCTTCGCACATTTATAGCAGCCTAGAGGAGAAATAATGCAAGTTTAAATAATTCATTGCTGCCCAGTGAATTATATCGTAGATTTTTGTTTATCTGCCACGACCTAGAGGGTAGATAACAAAAGGGAAGAACTCACTATTGCTTGGAGACTAACATAGCGAGTTGTCATAGATTCTGGATTTACCACTTCCTAGGGGGTAAACATAGCTGATAGTTCATTACCGCTGTGAACTGTATCGCAGATTCATATACCTATCACATCCTAGGGGATAGATAAAACAAGTTTTTGAACTTACTAACGCCTGGAGTGGGACTAACTTAATAAGCTATCGTGGATAATACCTATAACAACCTAGGGGATAGGATTTAGGAACTTTACTAACGCCTGGAGTGGGACTAATATAGTAAGTGATCGTGGATCTATATACCTATCACAACCTAGGGGATAAGACTTTGAAACTTTCTAATGCCTAGCGTGGGACTAACATAGGAAGTTTATCGTAGATAAGACATTTCTACCACAACCTAGAGGGTAGATAATGTGGGTTTAAAATTTTAATTGATAGTTGAACAACTAAATTGCAGATATATAATCTAGCATAACTGGTTTGTGACGGTTGTGTCTGTTCTCAACCTAGTCTTGATATTTGTAATAGTAGAACTGAATTTTGTTAAGCTTGGATATTTAAATTTTGTAAGTGTTTTGGTTGAGGGATAGGCCTCGAGATTATTTGCAGTATGATGCTTATGATATGTCATGCAAATGCACCAAGGGTTTATAAATATTTTGCAGTTGTGTAAAATGTCCTCGTTGAATCATTGGATCTTTTGTTCAGAGGAAATGTGCATGTCTGATTTCGAACTTCGCTTGTGCTCTCCTGTTTGATTTGTAGTTGAACATTTGGAATTTGTTCCTTTTAAAGTTGATTTGAAAAAAGCATACCAGACGGGACTGGGTTTTGAAATAACATCGGTCAGGCTACCGAGAATCATCAATTAGGTGATTGGGTACTTGAATCTGTACTTGAGCTTGACTTGAAATTGGTTGTTTTGAAATTTCTCCTTGAAATTGACCTTTGAATGTTCCGTCTCGAAGTTGTTCTCTTTTTTGAGAAGCTGATATTGGAATCGAGAATTATGCTTTTGAATGCTGATCTTGGAATTTTGCCCTTCGTTGTCTTGAGATTGATTTTGAAAAAAAGTTGCTCTTCGTACGTTGTCTCGTAGTGGTGCTTTTGAAATTTTATGTGTTGACCATCCTTGTCAAACCTGAGTAAATTTTGAATACTCGTGTGCTCCAATGAAGTGTTAAGTGCGTATTGGGAACCATGGATTTCCTTTTGATTTTCTTTCGATTTAAAACACCTTTACTGTTTTTAACACTTTTGATTATTTATGTCCACGTAGTTTTAATGCATCATTTATAAAAATAATCGTCGTATTTACAAACAAGCAGTAGTGATAATAAATTAAGGAAACTAGAAATGCATCAAGTAAGAATTTATAGAAAATTGAATTTTGTTAAGAGTGTGGCCGGTAAATAGGCAATTGTTTTAAGATGCAATCCCTTGAAAGAGGTAATTACAAAAACGACAAAAATAAGGATGGCAACGCAATTGGGTTTCAACACTGCTATCCTCCTTATGTCTATTGTTAGACGCTGGCCTGAGGATCTAGAGGGGGGGTGAGTAGATCTCACAGAGTTTTTCGGAATTATTTCGAACTAAAGCGAAAGCGGTTCTGAATCGACTTGCGTCTATTCCGGACCGTTATTGCAAGGGTCGTATATGTGAAAAAACCACAAGATAATTGAGATTAACAATGAAGTGATATGTTATCGAATCAATACGTTTCACAGCTGAAAAACAATTAACTTCTAAATTGACAAACTTTGGTTTGCAATGCAGTAATAATGGAATAAGCAAAAAGACAAACACTTGGTGATAATGTTCAAATTGATGATGATTCAAGATGTGGTGAATTGTGATGTTTATGCAAAACCTTAATTCACAATTTTAACACTTGAATCGTTAATCAATTTTGCAATTATGACCAAATATGAACAGAACGTAAATGAAAAGATAAAAGCGACAAGAACACGATATTTGTTCAGGCAGTTCGTCGATCGTCCTCGCTACGACTACGTCTGCCCCCAATTCCAAATTGAAATTGGGAAATCTTCCATTAATGTTGAAAGCAGTTTATACAAAGAAGAAAGCAAAGCGATAAACAATAAACCGAATTTGTCGATCCTTTGAATCTTCTTCCCCCTTAATCTTGAGCCAGATCAAGGTGATCCAAGAGCTTCACTTGATCCCTTTTCTGCAGTGTCTTGAATTGCCTTGAACCCTTGTTCTTCAATCTTCACACTCAGATGGATCCTCGATGAAACCTCTTGATAAAAACCCCCAAGAAACACCTATCTTGGAGGACAAAAGCCTCAGAATTTATTCACCAAAAACCCCACAAATCTTCACCCACTAGGAATCTTCAATTCCATTCCATGGACGTTATCCAACTCGATCACTAACCCTCAACGCAAGAATGATTATGTGTAATTGTGTTGGAGATGATGAAGAACGAAGATGAGAAGACTTTGTGTATCTTTCAGTCGTTGGTGTTCGTTGCAATAATTGAACCTTGGACAATATATATGAGAGCTTATCAGTTGGAGTAGAGAAAACCAGAAATTTTGGCATTTTTGATCAATTAGGTCGACCTCTTGTAGTGCTTAGGTCGACCTAGCAGAGGTGCATTAGTTTAGAATGATATTTGCTCCCAGTTAGGTCGACCTGTTAGGGAAGTAGGTCGACCAGAATTCTCTTCAAGTGCGTTTTGGGACATTTCTTCAATTTAGGTCGACCTAGTTGATGTGTGGGTCGACCTAGCAGAAGTGTATGGAATTTTCCCCATTTTAGGTCGACCTGGGTTGACAGTAGGTCGACCTAGCTGCTGCTTTTCTGCATTTTTCTTGTTTTGCTTGTGTTGAGTCGACCTATATGCATAGTAGGTCGACCTGCTCTGTCATAAGTGACCAATGCTTGCTTTTCTTTGAGTTCTTCTGCTTGTGCCTTGTTGCTTGTATGCTTGTTGAGTTTGCCATGAATCAAAAACATCTTTGTGAGTGTGATCTTGTATTCACATACTCCCCCTTTTTGATGATGGAAAACTGGTAGTAGAAGCTTTGGCAATGAGTGGTAAAAGCTCCCCCGTACACTCAGCATCTATTCACTCAGCTGAGCTCCCCCGTACACTCAGCATCTATCTCCCCCTTTGACAACATCAAAAGAGATACAAGAAAAAACAGAAGAGGAGAGTAACGAGAGAAACATAGATAAAACGCTAGCATTCATAGTATAATAGATAAAAGGTAGATAGTGATAACATGAGAGCCAAACATGTTTAAAGGTACATTAAAGATGAAACACATACATGAGCAAGAGAGATATATGTATGAAGTCACTATAAGCATGTTAATTGATAGCATATTATAGTATCAATAATATTTTTGGAAGTGAACAACAGTTACGTTACTGCCTTCTCAATATGTTGGTGTCAACTTTAGTGGCAGCCTTTAGTCAATGTGGAATGATGCCTGGCTTGATAATGAACTACCTTTACACGAAGAGAAATGTTAGCAAAAAATATAGATATAAAGTAAAGGAATAACATTAAGAGAAAACAAACGTAATTAGCCCAAATTAGAGATATCGAGTATCCCTAATTCCCTACGAATGTTGAAGTATTGCTCCGTTGCTAGAGGTTTGGTGAAGATGTCAGCTAGTTGCTTCTTGCTCTTCAAGTTTATGGCACTTGTGTTGTCGCACATGATAGGTATACGATCAAGCTTAATACCAAAGTCAAGAAGTTGTTGCTTGAGCCATAATATCTGCACACAGCAGCTTCCGGCAGCTACATATTCTGCCTCAGCAGTAGATAATGCAACCGATACTTGTTTCTTGCTATGCCAACTTATCAATGAATTTGAGAATAGATGACATGTTCCACTGGTGCTCTTTCTATCGGATTTGCAGCCAGCAAAATCTGAGTCGGAGAATCCTACCAAATAACACTCATTTCCCTTCGGATACCATAGGCCATATGTAGGAGTTCCACGTAGATATCGCAGAATTCTTTTGACAGCTTTTAAGTGAGATTCCTTTGGACAAGATTGATATCTTTCTCATCTTTGTCTAGGTTAGTATTTGTTGCCATATGTGTGTCAATCTCCTTCGCTTCACTCATTCCAAATCTTTTGAGCAGCTCCATGAGACTCATCTCAAATTCACTCTGCATAAGCTTAGAAAATTCTTTGACAAGTTTTGCATTAGTCGACCCAAATATAATATCATCTACATAAACTTGGACTAAGAGTACATCTTTATCTTTTCTTTTAATAAAGAGAGTAGTATCAACTTTACCCTTAGAGTACCCTTGGCTAAGAAGAAATTTGCTCAAACGTTCGTACCAAGCCCGAGGGGCTTGTTTAAGACCGTATAGAGCATGTTTCAGCTTATAAACATGAGTTGGATGCATGTAATTCTCAAAGCCGGGTGGATGAGCAACATAGACTTCTTCATTTATGTAGCCATTTAGAAAGGCACTTTTAACATCCATTTGGAATAGTTTGAAGTCTTTAGAACAAGCATAGGCAAGTAAGAGGCGAATAGCTTCGAGACGTGCTACAGGAGCGTATGTCTCTTCATAATCAATACCTTCCTCTTGATTGTAACCTTGAGCAACTAATCTAGCTTTGTTTCTAGTGATAACGCCGTTTTCATCAAGTTTGTTACGAAAAACCCATCTAGTGCCTATTACTTGATGATCTCCCGGATGAGGGACTAAGTCCCAAACATCATTCCGTTTAAATTGGTTTAATTCTTCTTGCATGGCCATTAGCCAATGCTCATCAAGTAATGCGTCCTTAGCGTTTTTCGGCTCAACTTGTGAAACAAAAGCAAAATGATGACAGAAGTTACTTATCTTTGAGCGTGTTGTAACGCCCTTTGAGATGTCTCCTATTATGTTGTCAATTGGATGGTCTTTCACATTTGTCCAGGCCTTAGGAAGTTCTTCATTGTTTGAGATGCTTTCCTTTTCACTTTCATCATGAGACTCATCTTTCTCTTTCTCAGCATCTTTCTTTACAATATTTTCATTCTCGTCTTCCTTATCTTGGACAATGTCTTCAGTGGATGGACCTGCACCATTAAACAAAAGACCTTTCTCGACATATTTTGTATAAGATTCATCAAAAGACACGTGTACTGACTCTTCTACTATAAGTAATCGAATTGAGAGAACCTATATGCCTTACTAGATTGAGAGTAACCAAAAAAAATATGCCTTCGTCCAAGTTTTAGCATATAAATGTGGTTTACTCATGTGCCATTAAACATGATCTCTCTTTTCTTAATATGTTCTATTGTGCAGCCAGAATTTGTAAAAGTTACTTTGAGGTCTTTGTCGCACAATTGACTAATACTTAGGAGATTATGTTTAAGACCTTCTACTAGTAACACATCAGTTATTGTTGTGGTAGATGGGTTACCTACACTTCCTTTACCAAGTATAGCTCCCCGATTGTTGTCTCCATAGGTGACATACCCCTTTTTCTTTGCGTGGAACTCAACAAAGAGTGATATGTCTCCCGTCATGTGTCTTGAACATCCGCTATCAAGGAACCACAACCTTTCGGCAATGTCAAGACACTTTTCCTACAAAATTAATTTAGAGTGGAAGGTCCCCAATCTTCATTGGGTCCTAGGTGGTGAGTACATAAATTATTGCACTTAGGCAACCATTGAAATACTCCTTTAGGGACTAAAATCCTCCTAAATTTGCATTTTTCAATGGTATGTCCCTCTTTGCAACAATAGTGACAAGTAATATGATGAGAGTATGCTATTTTGCTAGTTGATACTTTTGGTACAAAAGTGTATTTACTATATAAAGGAGTATACGATCTTTTGAACTTATTTGGATCAACCGCAAAAGTCACTTTTGGTTGTAGAGCCTTATCTAATTTGGCCTTTAGATCTCTTACTTCTTTTTGCCAAATATGACATGTCTCACAACCAAACCATGATGTAGGATCTTCCTCAATTTTATCCTTTTGAATATCTAGCATAAATTGTTTCAAAGCTTCCATGTCCTTTTCAGTCTTCTCAACTTTTGACTCAAGATACGAAAAAAATTTCTTATTTGAGGCCAAAAGTTTGAAAGCTTCAATTGCATCTCTATGTAGTTCTTCAAAGGCTAATTTTAATTGAGCATGAGATACCTTATCTACAAGTTCAGGTTTAAGATGAGTTACACGTTTCTTTGTCTTGTGTTGATGAGCCGTAAGACATAGGTTTGCCGATTCTTCTTCATCGCTTGATGAGTCTTCACTTGAGGAATCACTTTCCCATGCTATGTAGGCTCTTCTAGACTTGTTGTGACTTTTGCTTTGATTCTTGTCTTTCTCCTTCTTGAGATATGGACAATCCGGTTTGTAATGACCATCTTTGCCGCAATTGAAACAAGGGCCTTTGGATTTTCTTTTATTGTTATCATCTTGTTTGGACTTGTCTAATTGCTTCCTATGATTAATCAAGCTTTTTTCCGGAGAGTTTTGCTCTATTTTTCTTTATGTACTTGTTGTATCTTCGCACAAACAGTCTCATTTCCTCATCATCGGAATCTTCCTCATCACTAGTATCACTATCCTCTAGCTCTTGTCTTGAGGTCTTGGAGCTTGAAGCTTTTAGAGCTATTGACTTCTTCTCTACCTCTTTCTCCATGTTCTTCTCTTTCTTTGCCCTTTTCTCATGCATGTCAAGGCATTTAAGATGTTGTTCATGTTCCTCTAGTTTACCAAAGAGAGTGGTGATGTCTAAGGTGTGTAGATCATTTGCTTCCTTTATTGCTGTAACCTTGGGTTGCCATTCCCTGTTCAAACATCTTAAGATTTTGTTAGTAGCAACTGCATTGGAAACAGGTCTACCAAGAGAATTTAAACGATTTTTCAAGTGAACGAATCTCTTCTGCATGTTTTCGATGGATTCACCATCTTCCATGTGGAAGAGTTCGAATTCTTGAGTTAACGTATTGATTCTATCTAGTTTGACATCATCCGTTCCCTCGTGGGCAACTTGCAATGTGTCCCACATAGCTTTAGCGGATCTACAATGGGAAACGCGATAGTATTCATCAACTCCTAGAGCTGAGATTAGAATGTTTCTCGCTTTCCAATCGTATCCATATCTCTTTTCATCTTCAGCATCCCAAGTATTTTCTGGTTTTGGAACAACTGCACCAGCTGCATTTGTCATGGTGATCTGAAAGGGACCATTGACAATAGCTGTCCAGATGTTCCTATCAATTGCATTGATGTGGACGCACATACAATCTTTCCAATAGCTATAGTTTTCACCGTTGAAAACTGGAGCTCTATTATGAGCCCCTTTAGGTCCGGAAGCCATCTTTCCAATAAGTGTTTCACGTAGCACGGAATTAACCAGAGCTCTTGATGCCACTTGTTAGACGCTGGCCTGAGGATCTAGAGGGGGGGTGAATAGATCTCACAGAGTTTTTCGGAATTATTTCGAACTAAAGCGAAAGCGGTTCTGAATCGGCTTGCGTCTATTCCGGACCGTTATTGCAAGGGTCGTATATGTGACAAAACCACAAGATAATTGAGATTAACAATGAAGTGATATGTTATCGAATCAATACGTTTCACAGCTGAAAAACAATTAACTTCTAAATTGACAAACTTTGGTTTGCAATGCAGTAATAATGGAATAAGCAAAAAGACAAACACTTGGTGATAATGTTCAAATTGATGATGATTCAAGATGTGGTGAATTGTGATGTTTATGCAAAACCTTAATTCACAATTTTAACACTTGAATCGTTAATCAATTTTGCAATTATGACCAAATATGAACAGAACGTAAATGAAAAGATAAAAGCGACAAGAACACGATATTTGTTCAAGCAGTTCGTCGATCGTCCTCGCTACGACTACGTCTGCCCCCAATTCCAAATTGAAATTGGGAAATCTTCCATTAATGTTGAAAGCAGTTTATACAAAGAAGAAAGAAAAGCGATAAACAATAAACCGAATTTGTCGATCCTTTGAATCTTCTTCCCCCTTAATCTTGAGCCAGATCAAGGTGATCCAAGAGCTTCACTTGATCCCTTTTTTGCAGTGTCTTGAATTGCCTTGAACCCTTGTTCTTCAATCTTCACACTCAGATGGATCCTCGATGAAACCTCTTGATAAAAACCCCCAAGAAACACCTATCTTGGAGGACAAAACCCTCGGATTTTATTCACCAAAAACCCCACAAATCTTCACCCACTAGGAATCTTCAATTCCGTTCCATGGATGTTATCGAACTCGATCACTAACCCTCAACGCAAGAATGATTATGTGTAATTGTGTTGGAGATGATGAAGAACGAAGATGAGAAGACTTTGTGTATCTTTCAGTCGTTGGTGTTCGTTGCAATAATTGAACCTTGGACAATATATATGAGAGCTTATCAGTTGGAGCAGAGAAAACCAGAAATTTTGGCATTTTTGATCAATTAGGTCGACCTCTTGTAGTGCTTAGGTCGACCTAGCAGAGGTGCATTAGTTTAGAATGATATTTGCTCCCAGTTAGGTCGACCTGTTAGGGAAGTAGGTCGACCAGAATTCTCTTCAAGTGCGTTTTGGGACATTTCTTCAATTTAGGTCGACCTAGTTGATGTGTGGGTCGACCTAGCAGAAGTGTATGGAATTTTCTCCATTTTAGGTCGACCTGGGTTGACAGTAGGTCGACCTAGCTGCTGCTTTTCTGCATTTTTCTTGTTTTGCTTGTGTTGAGTCGACCTATATGCATAGTAGGTCGACCTGCTCTGTCATAAGTGACCAATGCTTGCTTTTCTTTGAGTTCTTCTGCTTGTGCCTTGTTGCTTGTATGCTTGTTGAGTTTGCCATGAATCAAAAACATCTTTGTGAGTGTGATCTTGTATTCACATCTATGATATCTCAGATACTTCGCTTTTGAAGGATAATGATTGGCTTGATTCCTCCCCTCATCAGTTGCTGTTGGGGAAAGAGTCCTCGGATCACAGTTCTTTTGCTTTGTTTGTTTTTGTCATTTTAAATAAAATCCCTAATTTTTGCCTGGATCGCCCTTTACGGGTTTTCAATCCACCGGGATGGTTGTGTATATATTTTTTTTGTGCCCCTAGTTTTTGCCTGAACCGCCCTTTGCGGGTTTTCGATCCATCGGGGCGCTCATTTTTGCCTAGGTTGCTCTTTCGAGTTTTCAACCTAGCGAGCTTGTATATTTTATGCATAATTTTTCTTTTGACTGCGTCCGAGTTTAGTTGATATATCCAATCTCCACTGTTCGTTGTTGTTAGTGTTGAAGCTCCCTAAAGGAACGTCTTCTTGGTATGATAAGGCTTTTGTAGTTGAGCCTTTATTCTCCGTGTGTATCGAGTCGAGGTAGTAAAGTCTTATCCAACATCAAGTTGTCTTTTGTATTCAAGGGTTCTTTTGTAAAAGGTTTTCTCCCATTGTTCTTGATATAATTGCCCCTAACATAAGATAATTGAAGTGCTTTGATCGCCTTTGATGGAGTAGTGTCTGCGCCAATTTAGATTCTCCAAGCTTATTTTTCATGAGTACTCGTGGTGGTTGAATGTTCTCGAGTACTGTTTTATGCAAATATAGAGAACCACGGTTGCCCCCATTTTTTGTAGTGTATTATGTTATACAAAAACGTGCCCCAAGGATTTGTAGAAGAAGTCGTCTTCGTGTCTTCATAGTCATTCTTGATTTGATTACATCCACGAGTGAGGATATCACGTACCGAGATGTGCTATCTACCTCTACCTTGATGCGAGGCAATAGACAATCATCTTTGTTTTAAAACTTCGATAATCCCCACGTATACAAACTTGGTCGTCTTCCTTTGATATTTGTAATTTGTTGTGGATATTTTGTAACTACTAGAAGACTTGTGTTGAATTGTGAGACTTCTCCATGAACCTTGAGTGTAATGTTTGATTCTGGTAAGCTTGGTGTAATTAGTGAGCAATCCTCTTCAGGTGTCAGTTTTGTTTGCCCCAATACTAGGGTCAGGGCATGGCATGTTTTGATATAAACAAGCGAAACATGTTTGTACATTTGCGCAAACATTCATCCTTATCCAAAGCACCTATGTTTTAACCTCCTTCTTGTTTGCCTTAGTGCTAAGGTTGACTACCTCGATCGCTTCTTGGTGTGGTTGTATTGTCTTTGACTCATGTGTTAGCTAACTCTTCAAGGAGTTCACAATCTTCCTCACCATCCCCTTCGGCTTGGTTAATCAGAGGATCACGGTCATACAAGACGATAGCAGCATTGTTACCAATTGATTTAGGAGAAGATATAACATTTGTTTATTTTATTGAATGAGAAATGTATATGAAAATATTGCCATTTTGAAAAGAAAGGGACTGAAAGAAAAATGATCTTAAATTGAATGCAAACACGTCTTTTATTAAGAATAAACAAAGTTTTAAAACAACGTGGGTGCCCTTGTGAGTTACCATTAAGCTTTTGGCAAGGCATAAGGATTTGAAAATAACAAAAATGCTTTAAAAAGAGATAGATCTCTGGGATCTCCATGGTAATCCAATTTGTTGAGTTTCTTCATCTGGAGCACTTTTGATGACGAGACTGTATACCCATTTATTATCAAGCAACGCTGGATAGCTGCGCTTGAACTGGATAGTAATGAGAACCTTTTGGATAATTGGAAACTGCCTTATTCGATCTTCTTTGTTATACTACCTTTATGGATGCGTCAGTGTATACCATGCTTGTCTTTATGGGATGTTTAAAAACTTGCCCCATTATCTTCTCTCTTTTTTTTGTGTGACAGTTTATGGTTTATCCTCCCCTACCGGATTTTCTCTAGATCGTCGAGACCGCCTTTGGTATGTTGCTAGGTTTCACAAAGATATTATCCACTATTAGCAATGGTCATTGTTCTCCCCTATGAACTGCGCCTCTTGACTTGGGGTTGATAGCGATTGCCCTTGTGTATCCTTGGTATGCCAACGTAATAACCTGTCTCAACAGGAACATAGGATATAAGTGACCATGTCTTTGTTATAAGGTCCACTTCTTGAGACGGGGGACCTTTATCGCTATCCAAGTTTGTGGTGCTTAGCCTCCATGTCATGCCTCATTAAGGTGAGCTTAGACATCGTATTTAGATATGCCCCATTGTCAATCAACGCCTTTAGTATGTGGACGCTCCCACCTTTGTTCAAATGTGTGGAGCCTTGTTTATGAATCTGCTTCGTGGAATCAATTGTATCAGCCTAGAGATGCCCTTGAGATTGTACTTGTGATTACTCCAGAAAACAATGATATTCTTTATTGCGTGGATGGAACTTGAGGATTTCCACCAATGTATGCTGAGACACAAGGCTTCGGGAGCGACGATATGCTTGAGATCTTTGAAAGTGCTTTGGTCAAATCTTTCGTATTATCTTTTGACACTTGGCATATTTTGAATGATTAATTTCCTTGTGCGTCTTGTTTGGGTTTCATCGTCATTTTGCCTTTGGCTAAGGCCTCTAAGTGATTGCATTTTATAGGAGCAAGAATCGTATACACAACGGTGACGCGTCGTTCCCCCTTGTTGTTGATGATGACAGGCTTTTGGATTTATTGGAGGTGATCTTTGTAGTCTTGACCCCCTTGACGTAGGTAATGGGGATATGCCCCCACAATATACACTTTCTAACTTCTTTGAGGATACGGAGTTGACGTGGTGACTTCCTCTTTATTAATGCAATGATCCAATCGAGGAAATATACCTTCTTTTTTTTTGAAAAAGATTTTTGAAATGCATATGCATGCTAAAAAGAAATTTTTATTCATTCATTGTCTTATTCACAGGAAATTTCTTTCATATTTTTTTTTACACTTATATATTTTTTTTTAGGTTCTTATTTTTTTAATGGTGAGCATCTCAAGAACATAATATATTGAAACAAAAGTACCTTTTATTGAATGAAGAAGAACATAATAATCCTCCAATTGGGAATACAACCAAAACAAATACTGAATGTGAAAAGCAGAAACAAATTACTGAATAGGAAAAACATAAGCAAATTGCGGAATACGAAGTAAAAAAGGGAAACTAAAGACTCCTAACGGCGTTTATGAATCTCCGCCCTAAAATTGTCAACCATCTCTCGACAAAGCTTGAGGAAATTTTCAACTTCTTTTGGAAGAAGGACCATTGTAGCTTCAGCTTCTTTCAAACTTCTTGGGATATCATCGATGAGGTTGTTCGCCAAGAAGGCGAGCTTTTCATGCTTGTCCTTATACACCATGTAATCCCGGTAAAGGGTCGGGATTATGCTTCTATTGTCCTCCCCAGCTTGGGCCATGATCTTATATTGTCCTTCCCAATATTCTTTTTCAGCCCTTATCGTTTCATATTGGTCTACTAGTGCATATAATTCTTTCCGGAAGTCTTCTAATTCTTGAACCACTTCTTCATAATTTTCCATTTGTTGGGTAAAACGCCCTTCAATCTCCATTCTATAGACCTGTTCCCCCATCTCGGATTCTTGGCTTTCGCGAAGTCTAGTGGCGAGGTCTTGGATTTTATCCTCTTGATCTTGAGCTTTGCCAACCAACTTTTGGATTTGTGCTTCTAGATCTATTTCAATTGTCCTCTTGTATTTCAATGCTTGTGTATACCAACCCCTTAGTTTTTCATTCTCTAGATTAACATCTTTTATTTGTTGATTGTGAGAATCGAGGTTAAAGTTTGCACTTATGAATCCATCAGTTGCCCGCTTCCTTTTTAGCCTCTCTTTGTCCACCTGCTCGTTATTTTTTTGGATCTGTTCTTCTTTCTTCTTAAGCTCATATTGTAGTTGATTTTTCTCGTAATTAAGGTCATAGAGATCATGCTCTAGTCCCTCTTTTTCTCTCTGAGCTTTTTCAAGGGAGGCCTTTAGTTCTTCCACTTCTTCCACTGACAAAGGGAGCGGGTCTGGTACATCTGACTTATATGCCGGATCAATATCAAATGGTAACTTGTTGATTTGGACCCTGTTTATAACCCATTGAGTATATGCTTCTCTGGCCACAACATTATTCTTACTATACTCTTTTTTATGCACTTTTCCCCAAGCTCGAATGATACTCTGAAGTATCTTTGGATCCTTTTTACCCATGTCATGAAGCAGCAACTGTTTCAACTCTTCTTCGGAAGGTTTATCTTCTAAAGGATGCCCAAGTTGACGTAAAGCCAAAGAGGGGTAATAGTTGATACACCCCCTTGTTCCAATCAACGGTATATTAGGAAATGTTCTACATTTATAAGCAGTTTTTCTGATATCCAACCTTCTAGCATACCACAGTATAGAGTCAGCATTAAGAGCCCTCAATTTTTGAGCCCATCCATGTTTATCCAAGTTCGGAATCAAATAATCATCCTTATAAAGATGAGACATGAACCATGAAAATAACAAAGGAATGCAACAGCGTAGTGCACCTCTTCCCTTTTCATAACGTGCATTGAGGGCATAATACACGTCAGCCAGCAAAGTTGGAGTAGGATCTACGTTCAACACTTTTACAGCCCAAAATACGTTGATGGCGGCGGGGTCAACATAATCAGCATCATTTGGAAACAGAACCAATCCAAAAATCAACAATGCTAAGCAATCCTCACAAGCCTCCCATTCTTTTTCTTTTCCAAAGGCGAGAGCCATATCTTCCAAATATTGTCCTTTTACTCCTTGAACTTTTCCCTTTGCTTTATAATTAGGCACAAAATTAGTATACGATATTCCCAATGCCTTAGCTAAATCCTCAACCTTAGTAGTTTGACCAATTCCCACATAGACCTCCTCTTTGATTTTGGAGAATCCCAAAATCCTATCAAATTCTTCCAATGTAAGCGCTAGTTGAAAGTTTTGAAAAGTAAAACATCTCAATGGCACATCATAAAACTGGATAAGGGTAGTAATAGCATCTATTTTCACATTCTCACTAAGTAAGTCAAGGATTTTTCCGTATTTACGAACAAAGCTCTTCACGGACTTGTTGGGTAATTCCTTCCTAATTTCCTTCATCTTTGTCAAATCTGGAAACATGACACTGATATGGATAGTCGGTTTCTTTTCTTGATTCATTTTTTATGCTCACCAAAACCTTTCCTTTTTTTTATATATTTTTTTGAAGAATTCCTGTGAATAAGACATAAAAAAAATGAATGTTTTAAAATTTAAATGCATGCATGTATGATAATGTAACTTGGGGTGGGATGGTGATAAGGGTATCCTTAATAGGTAGGTTCATAAGTTCGTTCTAAGGATATTCTACCCTCCCCACTCAGGGTGGCTTTACTAAGGGTATCATGGATAACGCTAAAGGGAAAAGGCACAGGGGCCTCCCTTAGGCGGAGCCTTTTTGTAGACCGAGACTTATCTCATAGGTCATGCAAGGTCTCACCATGATGTTTTATTTTTGGTACAAAGAGTCATTGGTCAAATCCTAAGTCCTGACTCTAAGAGAGGCGAGCCCTCTTGAGACATTTCTCGGAATTTGACCGACCCTAGGCGAAGTTGTCGCAAAGACTCGTAGGGATGTTAAACCCCTTTGGCCAATTGACAATCCTTTTCTTAATGTTTCTCACTTTATTTGAAATATGATCCCACCAATAATACATATATGAAAAATAAATAAATAACAAAATAACAAATAAACAATATAATAATTAAAACACAATATGAAAAATAAATGCAAAAATAATAAAAACCCCAACAGAAAACCTAGACCTAAAGGTAGGGAATACTCTATTTTAAGGAACTCCCAAGCAGATTCGCCAGCTGTAGCAACTGGCTTAAAATTTTTAGAGTCGCCACCATTATTTTTATCTTTAGGGACGAGAATTAAATGGATAACCCTATATTTCCAGAGATTATAAGTTCGCGAGTTAATTAAATAAAGGGAAGGTGTTAGGCACCCTTTATTTCCCTTGTACTCAAGGGGACCCCCTTTAGATCTAGGTTTTTTCTAAGATTTCGAAAGCATTATTTTCATACTTATAAAAGAAACGGGATTTATTTATTTATTAGGAGACTCGCTTCAATTTTCGATTGAATGCCTACGTATCTCCTTATGGAGAATCAGAGTCCCAATTCGTAGTTCGGGTTTGGTTTGTGTTTTTTATAGGATTGTATAACTACTTTCAGATTCTCCTTTGAATTTCGTCCGGTTTAGAAAATAAGGTAATTGTGGGCGTAGTTCGAAGTTTAGTAAAAAAACAATTGTACAATCCTTTTTTTATGAAATTAATATTGATTTGGTATTAGTAAAAAAAAATTTAGATGTTTTGAGATTTTTAATTGGATGTATCTGTAATAATTAAATCAAAATTTAGTAAAATATATATTAAGAAAATATTTGAAAGTTAATAAAATAAGAGATTTATCTTAAAATATAACTATATCCAACTTGGTGATTTTTTATAAAATATGTTAAATAACTATATGTTATGTATTAAAAAGAAATAAAAATTTATAGTCACATAGGTTTAGTAATTTAATTGATTAAACGACACAAGGGTGTTGAACTAAGGTTAGAGGTGTATTAGAGCATATAATCAGGCCCAGATGTAAATCTGAACCCAATTAGATAGGAGGGGTGTATTTTACACTACTTTTGTAAAAAAGAGTGAAAGTGGGTGTGAGTAGTATTGGGCTAGGCCCATTTCTAATTAGTATACATCCGTTGGATCCAGTGTAGGCTGGACCAGGGAGATTATGGTGAGGACGATTGATCTAGAGCGTTGATTGATCAAAGAGCTCCCGAGATTTAATCCTGGGGCGTTAGATCGAGGTATACAAAACGGAAGGCTATGATTATATATTGAATGAAGGAGTACTACAAAGTGCATACACAGGAACACAGAGGGAGTGTTTTATTTGTTTTCCATTTTATTTCATTTTAACGTAACTTTCTCTTTCTCCTACCCTTTCTCTCTCGTTCTCTTTCGTTCTTCCTTGTTCTACCCTCACAACACAACCCAGAAAAACCCAAATCAAAGGAACCCTAAATCCGACAGTCCAAACCCCAAATCATCCTTCATATCGCAATCAAACCCAATCAAACCCAAACTCCACAACAATTAAACATCAAATTTCAAAAATCTGACCCTAAAAGCTAAGTTTCGGATTACCTTGCCTTGCCGTGATTCTTTTCGCAAATTGATTCCCGATTTCTCCGATGGGCTCCTTCTGATCCAGTCCTTATGCTACTTGTTTCAGGTTCCAAGATTGAAGACGACGAGCGGCGGAGCGAGAGAGGAATTTAGGTTTTCGGTTCCGAAATCTAAATCCTTTGCGATTCCGGATGAAAATTAGACGTTGGATTTCGCGGCTGAGGTCTCAAGAACAAGGACTCCTTTGATTCTTCTCCTACTCCTTCTCTTTCTTCATTCGATTTTTCGTCTGATTTTCGGTCTTTTTTCTATGTGATTTTTTCTGTTAATTTTTCGGTCCCTGATTCATTCGTTTAGGGTGTGCTTTATAGTGATTAGAGTTAAATCAATTAGGAAATAGCTTTTATTAGTTTGATTCAAATTGATTGGAGATTTGATCCGTTATTATTGTACTTGATTCGATCTGATTTGTATTTGATTAAAGCTCATAATTTCTGTATTTAATTGAATGAGATTTTTTTCCTTTTCTGATTTCGATTCATGTTCGATTTGTTTTGATTCAGAAACCACATTCTTTAGGGTTTTCAGAAATTAGGGTTTGTGGTGAATACGGCTGCCGCGCCGCTTGTGGCTTGGAGAAGGAAGGGTTCCAAAAGCCCTAGTTGACTTGGTCAATAATAATTTTAAAATTAAAAATAAATAAATAATATATGTAGGGTTTAGTGATAATAATTAATTAAGAAATTAATAATATTAACTTAATGATTTAACTAATGCTTACAGTTTTTTTTATTAAAAAAAATAATTAATATATTAATAATAATAATAATAATAATAATAATTGTAATTAGCTATAATACTTAAAAATAATAGTTGATGATTATAATAATATTTGGTGATATTAAATTAATAATAGTAACATTATATAAAATAATTAGACTTTCTTTTATTTAATAGTAACGGTTTGCAATTTAAATATTCTAATTATGTTAACAATTAACACTAAAAATGACTATTAATAAAATTTAATAATGATAAAATTTAACTGCTGTTATTTTAAGAAAAGTAGTAAATACATGTTTTTTCACTAATTGCAAAAGGTACTAACCGTAAAGGTTTCTCCCTTTTTTTTCTCTCTTTTTTTTTAGTTAAATATCTTTTTCTGTTAGAAAACGTTTCTTTAGTAATTAAAAAAAAAAGTAGTAACCACAGTTTAAAAGATTTCCCTCTCTTTTTTTAATTAATATTTTTAACTATTCCCACATAATAATAATAATAACAAATAATAGTAAAACTAACTAATTTCCTTAAAACGTGATCTTTTAATACTCCTTTCTTTACTTATGTTTACTGATAGAGAAAATAGGAGTGGTGATTCTAATAGTTTGTTTTATTTTTATTTAAGAGCTATTTCTAATAAACAAATAAATATTAGTAATAATGAATAAATTTAATAAAACTTAAAAAGATGAAAATTAAATCAAAATACTAAAAAAGAACAATTTTTCTTTATATATTAATATTTTGAATAAAAATACAAAAATAAAAGGGATGAGGGAAAAATGTCAACAATGAAATTCGAACCCGTGACATTGGATACTAATAAGTCCTTAAATATGTTTTATTGCCAATTATGTTAATCAATTTTATTCAAAAATAAAATTGCATTATAAAAGAAAATATGTGAGGTGTTAAGTAAAATATTTATACAAATAACTGTAAAGTAACTTGTTATATTAAAAAGAATTATTGTTAAAATTTATAAAACCCAAAAATAAAAATAATGTTTAAAATAAGGCGGGCAAATTTGGGGTATGACACCTGGGCCAAAATGCTTCGAATGCCCAATCCGTGTCCAAAGGTGCTTCGCAAATAGCACCATCCCCATAAGGCAATCCTAACATGGCAGCTAGACCGTCGGTGGAGTAATCATATTTTACGTTAAACATTCTAAATTTGACTCCACCTACGGTGCTAGCAGTGTTAGGCGAGACGTTATAAATTAAGGAACTAAGAAATTCGAACGTCAGCCTAGGGTAGGTTGGTGCTTGAGTGGCAAATATATCATGCATGCCTAATTTGTCAAGTAGGAAGAAGAAACTATGGTATACACCTAAGGAATAAAGACAGTTTTCATTGATATAACTGGTGGAGTGGATTGATGTGGTTAGCAATTTCTTAAGCAATTGACGTTGCTTTGCCCCCGGCTTTCCCTCTCGCAAAGTGTAACCTTCAAACTCCATAGGATCTTCTTTGGATGAATGTAAAGAAATGAAGGAAGTTATAGGATGTAGAAGTAGTGAAAGTGTGAGAAAGAAAATAGAATAGAGGGGGTATTTACAGGTACTGAAAGAAAATGGTGGTTGATGGGTATTTATGGTGGGGATTAATATAGTGGAGTAGTTATGGATGATAATGGGAGTTATGGGGGTTTAGGAATGGAAGAAAAAGGGATTGGAAATGGAAAAAAGGGAAGAATGTGGTGATTTTCGAGCAACTAGCTGTTAGGTGACCGTTGCGTCACCGCGGCCGCGGAAGGCCCACCACGGGCGCGATGCTGGGCCGGATTTGATCTTCTTTTGGGTTCTTCCTCCTTGTCTTACATCCTGGGGGTGTACATAGTACCTTTTTCCAAAAAATAGAATATATATGTATATTTACATATATATATATATATATATATATATATATATATATATATACTAAATATATACATATGTATGTGAACACATATATATGTATATATATAATTTTTTTTCTTTTTCGTTATGATGACCAGAAAAAAAACAAAAACATTAGTAAACCAGATAAATACTCACAATGTAGATAGTACTATAGTGCATAAAACAGAGAATGCAACAGTTGTATCATAAAAAATAATTCTGAAAGGGAAATCAACATAATAATATACTAAGACAAGATCTCGTGAACAACACGGATCTATCACCAACCGGGAGGATACTCTGCAGGAGGGTCTGGGCCACGCAGCTCAATCAACTGGCGTCGAATCTCTGCCACCTCGTGAGCTAGATCATCTAACTCACCAGCAAAGGAGGCATTGTTCAGCTCCAACTATAAATGAAGGTCGGCCACCTTGTTGCGGAGCGTGGCTATCTCGGTGCACATAGCGATCAACAGAGTGCGAATGTCAGGTTCCTGCAAATTGAGGTTATTAGTAAGAACAGTAGTGTGTGCAACCTCGGGTCCGGGTGTGTACTACGGAACGAGATCCTCAGGGCCAGGAGTGTACTCAGGAACGGGGTCCTCAGGACAAGGAGTGTACTCAGGAGCGGGGTCCTCAGGGCCAGGAGTTTGCTGTGGAGTAGAATATGATGTCTCACCCCAACCCTCCACAGAATAGTTCCAGTTAGCAGGGTTGGAGACAGAGGTCATCTGAGGGTCTGGAGAGGTAAAGGTTTAAACCGTCTGATCGTCGATAAGTAACCTATACTGATATGGATGGAAGGAGGCCCTCCTCATGAGCCCACGATCCATACAGAAATGTAGATCCTGAAAGGTATACCCACGGTATGGAGTCAGCTGGAATATCATACTGTCCAAACCCAGAGCAGAGGCTATCTGCGTCACATTCCCTCCGGAATGTATGAATCCTACAGCAGATCTGGCAGTCTGGTCTAGGCTCTCTATTAGAAAACCTCCACTAGCGACGGGCCTGGACTGGCTGGCACAGTATAGGAACAGGACCGCCTCAGCAGTGACTAGATGGTCACAATATCTCCTCCCAAAGAATGTGTGACAAAGAATCATCTCAAAGCACTGGAAAGCTGGATTATTGATATTTCTTGACAGCTGGGTAGAAGGGTCAAGGCTGGCTCCATCAGTAATGTCTTGCCAGAATTTGTCAATCTCTCTGCTCATAAAGTAACTCAATGGCAGCTCTGTGATGGCGGTCGGTCTAGTTTGAAAACCAAGTAAATCCCCAAACTCTTTTATATTTACGGTGTACTTAGTACCAAACAATCTTAAGTTAATTAATGCGCCCTCGCTCATCTCCTTCACCCACCCATGGGTTATAATTTAGGGAGCTAAGGAACTCCAGAGTAAGGTTCTTGTAGGTTTTGTGGACATCATCAGCGTAATCATTCCATCCAAGTTGGTTGCACAGATACCTGATACTTGGCTCAATCCCGAGCGCCCCCATGTGTGGTGTCGTTTTTTTACCTCCCCGTTTCACTTGGGAGGACGACACGCTAGACCCTTCAGGCGAAATTTGGAAGGAGAATGCGCCCGTTGCGGGATGAATTTTATTTGAGTTCTTCCTACGATAGCACTCAAACTTTTTAATTATCCTACAAGGAGGAAGGGGAAAAAGATCTCAAATAAACCCTATGAGTTTGCTAAGTGTGGGGATTCACCTAGACTAGAAATTCTGGAGTCCGGGAGGTCGGTTATACATAGGGAAGGTTTTAAGCACCCTACATATCCGTAGTACTCTACGGGAACCTTCTATGTGTCTATGTGTTTGTGTTTGTTGCTAATTGATTGGGAAAGTTTCTCCTTTGTGTTAGGAGAAGGAATTGGACTGATTTGAAAAAAGACAGACAGACAGACTATTTTTTTTATTAGCTCGCTGAGATTCCTTGTGAACCTCATGCCTACATATCCCTAATGGAAGTCAGAGCTTTTTGTAGTTCGGGGAACTAATTAGGGAAATTAATTGTTTTTTGTTGCCTTGCTTGAAGCTCAAGGTTGAAGCTTGAATAAATCTCTGTTTACAGTAAAGAGACATGAAATCATCTTTACAGAGAGGTATTTCTACTATTCCACCACAAACATTAAAAGTGACAGAAAAGCTGAGTTCATTTCATTAAGAGAGGGACCTTACTCGTGTGTGTGCAAGTATGCCAGTCGCGTGTCTCTTGAATGAAAGAAAGATTCTCCACCAAATTAGGGAAAGTTACACAAGTCTGGGTGTGTGTTCCTCAGAGCATGCCTTTCAACATCCTAAATGGGAGAATGATTAAAATTGAAATTGAAATGTTTGTTTGTTTGTTTGAATGTGGTGAGATAGGAGAAATATCTCTCTATAGAGATAAGCTATGTCTACCTACTGTTTGAAAGATTTGATTTTTTAGCTGGCTTGTATGAGGCCCAAGCTTGAGGCTTTTTGATTGATTTTTATTGACTCTGGGAGATGACTCCACTGGAAATTAACTTTTGAATGATTTTTGTGTTTTGTATGAAGCCCAGAATTGAGGCTGACTCTAGTTGAACAGTGTTTATGTTGTTTTTTGGTTGAAAGGTTTATTTAGTGTTCTGTATAAAGCCCAGAATTGTGGCTGACTCTACCTAGGGAGACTCTATTTTTTGCCTTATACAAAGCCCAAGGTTGTGGCTGACTCTAGCTAGGGAAATCATCATTTTCTGCCTTGTATGAAGCCCAAGGTTGTGGCTACTGTTGAGGAAATTGAGTATGGACGACTCTTTGGGGGAAAGATCCTGAAAGTTAGGAATCTTTTGACACAAGGAATGAATTTTATCTGCCTTGTACAAAGCCCAAGGTTGTGGCTACTTGATGGAGGAGGACTCACTGGGGAGACTCTATTATCTGCCTTGTACAAAGCCCAAGATTGAGGCTGACTCTGGATAGGGGAATACCTATGAGTAAGGTTTTGACTCTAAGGGGAGTATGTGTCTTTTACAAAGCCCAAGGTTGAGGCTGACTTTTAAAATGGGGAAAGATCTACCAGTGTGGGATCTTTTGACTCAGAGGGGATTTTTGACTCTGTTGAGGATTTAAAGGTTGACCCCTCTGAGGATTGTGCTTTTGTTAAGCAAGGATTGATGAATGGAAGACCCAGGTTTGAAGATTGACCTTACAGGGGAATTTATTTGAATGATTGACCTAAAGTAGACTCTACCAGGGAATTGGTTTTTATTGACTTAGACTGACCTAGGTGGGACTCAACTAGGGAGTTTTGAAGTTTTGAAAGACGATGGAAGCTAACCCTTTCCAGGGAATTTAGATTTGAAGGAATGATTTTGGAGGCTGACCCTTTCCAAGGAATTTGTGCTTTAAATGAATGATTGGGTAGCACTCCATTAGTTATGAAAGGATGAAAGGATTAATTGAGACTTCTTATTTAAAGCCCAAGATTAAGGAAGACTTTGACAGAAAATAGATAGATAGAGACCTAGACTTTGCTAAGGAAATTATTGGAGATTGAAGATAAAGGTGAAAGAGACTGTCCATGTCTCTCTTCCAAAAGGTGAACTTAATACTGAGATTGAGACATTCTTAGCTTGTTTAAAGTCTGGTTTAAAGAGTGGAATAATCTCACCAGGGTAGGCTAAAAGGTGACTAAAGACCTGTTCCTATGTTTATAAGAAACCTGATTGGTCCTTGTATACAAGCTCAAGAGGAAGCTGGGAATGCTTTAAAGAAGCCTGTGGGTCCTTGTACAAAGACCAAGAGAAGGCTAATCGAGGGTCATCGAGGGTCCTTGTTATAGCACAAGAGAAATCTATGTGGTTTTGAAATTATTTTGGCTCTAAGCAAATGGGTAAGAGGTTTCACCGGGAATAATTCCTCTTGGGTGGATGTGCCCTATTTTTGTTCTAAGGTTTTTTTCAAGATGTTTCACCGGGAATAATTCATCTCGAGGTTTGAACTAAAGATCTCTAATTAGGAAAGAGCCTTCACCGGGAAGACATTCTCAATCCTAGGCCATAGTCCTATAATATATATATATATATATATATATATAGTTTATCTGTCCTAAGGTTTTACTCAGACGTAGTTCTAAACAATATATATATATACAGTATATATTTGACAGTAATTTAAATGAAAGCTTGTAAATGGAAAGCTATAAAGCCTAACCTGGATGGAGTGGAGGCCTTTGAAGGATGTATGTACAAAGCCTTACCAGTAGCTTTTTTATTTATTAGCAACAGTTGAATATTTTATTTAAAACAGAAGAAGTGAAGATGGACACTAGGTCACATAGGTATCTGAAGTGTTTCACCAGGAATATTGCCCTTCAAATACCAAAAGAATGTTTTGAAAACAGATGAGGATATTTTGTAAATACGGTTTTAAAAAACAAACTATGAAAAGAAGAAGGTGTTGGATCTTACACTCTATTAGAGGCCCAGTATTTATTTACTGTTTATGAGAAACAGTCAATTGAAAATGAAATACTGTTGTGAAAACAGTTTTATAGACTGTATTTGAGAGTGATCGCGACTTTACGTGTCTATTAATCTGATGACTGCAAGTGCACAGTCGTGTCGTGTAGTTTTAAAAGATATCGAATCCACATGGACTATGAATCGATCTACCGTTATCTAAGGTTACTATGTAAAGCTAGGGCTACTAATATTTCAATTGTTCCTAAGGGAAAGTGATTGTGAGAAATAAAGAATATAATAAAAGACAGATATCAGCATGTATTTCGTTTAACTTAAGGTGATCCGAAGGTCCATTGGCTTTTGCATAATTTAATTAAAAATCTTTACTAATTCAATTGGTTAAAAATCCTCGTCTCAAACTTTCGCTCTGTTGATTTAGATTACTATCCTAATCCTAATGTACGCTTTCGCCATCCCATTAGATTTTAGAAAAGCTTTTTGGAAACAACGTAATTAATAAAATGCCTGTTTTATGAAGTCGTTATCTATTTAAATCTCCTAATCTCAAACTTTCGCTCTGTTGTCTCGGAACATGCTAATATCCCTAACGTACGCTTTCGCCATCGCGCTCGGGTGTAAAAACAATTTTTGAAAATAAATAAGTTCCAATTAGTTTTAATACGCTTTCGCCATCCTTAAAACTAATGTCCTATGTCTACTATCCAGTTAAAGATCTCAAACTTTCGCTCTATTGATTTTAACCTTTGACCGTCTTAAGATCTCAAACTTTCGCTCTATTGTTCTTAAGACTTACTTATTAAATTAGACATACAAACCAAAAACAGGTGATAAATAACAAAACATAATTAAGCCAATTTATTTCGGATCCCTGCGGTTAACTTACTTTACATACCGATATCTAAATAAATTAGCCAGACATATTAATACAGTTAAGCATGCATGAATTAATTTGGCTTATGATAAAAGGCATGTTAATTGGCATATAATATATCATGCAAATAAATATATAAATAAAGGCAGTAAATATTAAACCTGAATTAAATAAATTGAAACTGAATCTTCGAGTACTGAACTTCCACCACAGGTTGGCTGGATCGTTCTTCGGAATTTAAACGGACGGAAAATAAAACAAGGAAAATAAAAAGCGATAAAACTAACGTAAGGCTAGATTTATAAAAGGTTCACAACAATTTCCGGTGTAGAAATCGTTGTGAGAATATAACTGTTTGAATTAAAGGAAGGCAGAAAATATAATGCACGGTACAATTTCGGCAGCACTTTGTTAGCAGGAAATCGGACAGATTGAAGTGAAGTGGCTGCCTCTATTTATAGGCGAGCCTTTGCAGTTGGAATGCGTGAAAGTAGGGACTTCTCAGACTGGGACTTGGAGACGTGCGTCTCCACTTCTATAGGGAGACTCAGCACACGACTTGAGACGTGCGTCTCAAGTGGAGAGAATCTAGGAGTGGTTGGAGACGGGCGTCTCCTCTTGGTGACGTGGCAGGAGAACGTTGGAGACGTGCGTCTCCACTTGCTTGTGTGATTTGGGCCACGCACAATTGATCCTTCATGGGCTGGGTCATTAGCTTTGCACATTTTGGGTCTTATTTGCACCTCCTTTTCACTTCAGCACCCATTTTTCATCTTTTAGGCACAAATAGTGGTCGTTTTAGCTCCATTTCTTCTCCTTTTCACAAATAGTCATAATAAGAGTGTAAAACCTGAAACAAAGCAAATACTTGCGTAATATCATAATAAATCAACATAATAAACGGAAAATGCTATAAATATATATGGATTTCAGGCTAAATATACGATATAAAATCGTGTTATCAAATTCCCCCAGACTTGAACCTTTGCTTGTCCTCAAGCAAAATAATAAGGTAAAGATAGGAGGACAGCGAAATGAAATACGCTTCCACCACGTCGTTCGGTCATACTCAGCTACATAGTGTTTTTGTTTGAAAATAATGATGCAGATCTTAGCAATAGACTTATAGTAGCGACACTAGACAACTCCCAGTATGCATACCAATCCGAATCATGCCATTATAGCTTATCCTTGACTCGTCATCATGTTTTACCCTTTTCATTCGCGCGCAATCACATTAAGCCCTTTATCTTGACACGCACATAGCGGAGTAGTCGGTTAGTGACTATGATCCTTCTTATGGAGTTCTGGCACAATTATGTGGTATACTCCTTAGCGCTCATTTGTAGATTGTGGGGAATCGGACAATAGTCCTTCCTACCAAGTTCAGTACCAGATGACTTCTGAACCAATCAACAATGAGTTTTTAAATTCTCTTGTATTTGAGATTTGCGACCGTTAGGTTAAATGATCTTGTGAGGATCACCTTACTTAGTAGGCACATTTCTTGTTACGGTTAAGCACATAATTATTATTATGAGGATCATACACTTATATTCATCGACTCTCTGCGTAGTTTGTATCTAAGACGGTGCCGACTGCTAGAATAAACTACTAAGGGTTACTTCAAAAATTAAAGTCGATGGTTTCGGTATAAAGGGTATTCAAATCGGTTACGCATACTTGGGGGTTTTAGAGTGTTGGGACAATAAGGATATTGACTTGATTCAATTTCTATGCGTTGAGTGTTTGAGTAGCTTCGTATTTCTCGAACGTGTGGGGTTTTGCATTTTATCGTTTAGGAGCAAAAATTTTGTTATGGCTCAAGAAAATGGAAGAAATTGTAATAACTACGGAATTATACATATAAGACTTGAAATTCCATAAATATTCTTTATTGAATTAGAAAAACATTACAAGGAAGGGAAATAAACTAAAAGGAAAGGAAATAAACTAAAAGGAAATAAAACTAAAGCAAGTAATACGACTCCCCCAGACTTAAATGATGCAGTGTCCTCAATGCATGAAAACTACTCCTCAGTGTTGCGGTTGCGAGAACTGCTTGCGCCTCTTGTACGAACACGGCGATGTCTATCAGTAGGAGAGCCATCTACACGAATGTAGAGATCATTCAACTGTGTAGCAATTTCAGTGTATTGGCCTTCGTTCCTAATAGCATAGTCACGGTGCTCTTGTTGCATCTCTCGAATAAACCTCAGTGTTTCATTTTGGTTTGTCTGCATAGCTTGAAAAAGTTGGTCTTGTCGTTGAATTGCAGCATACATGGCATCAAGAGTGATAGGCGGAGGGTTGTTTTGAGGAGGTTGGTTGACATCAGCTTGCCCTTGGTTGAGTTCTTCTTCATTTGCATCCATAGGTTCATTAGGATGTTCAGGTTGGTTGTCTTGAGGATTGTCTTCGATAAGTCTTCAACGCTGAACATAACGGATGTTAATTCTTTCTGGGCATGGAAGGACGACATAAGGAATCAGAACTTTGTTGACGACCAAAGTGTATCGGCCATCATGGCGGGGTGAAACCAAGTGGGAGTCACGGCAATAAGTGAGGTCGAGTGATTGAGCAGGCATCATGAGACGAGAGAGGGAGATGAGTTTATCACCAAGACCTAAGGCACAGGCCAAGGAAGTAATAATACCGCCAAACAGAAAGGGGTTTGTAGCAGGGGCGTTGACGCAGCTTTGGATGTGTTGGAGCATAAAAGGTGTGGCACTGAAACGGATGTTGTTTAGCGCACAATAAAGGAAAAATAATTCATGGTGATTTACCTTATGGTTGTTGGATCTCGCAAAAATAGTATGCCCCAAAACACGCTGAAAATAACGTATAGCGGGGTTTTGAATGTGAGAAGCATGTAGAGCCCTCCAACCAGTAGGAACTTCGCTAGTGAGATTAAACCAGAGGTAGAAAGCATGTTGTTCCCATGAACGACCATTGAGTTCTTGAAAAATTGTGCGGAGAGCATTTGGTGCATTATTAAAATGCAAGTACGTAGCCACGACATCTTGATCCAGAGTATATTCACGGTTGAACATCCGAAATTGGATGCTACCGGTTGAGAGTGGTTGATTAGAAGGAGTGTCGTAGTTGAAAGAACTCAAGAACTCCAAGACAAACGGCTCATAAGTTGGTACGGGTTCGGTACAAAGATGGTGTAGGCTAGATTTAGTTAGTAAACGGGTGACACCATCAATGAGACCCAGAGTTTCTAGACATTCGATGTTCACAAATTTTGTGGGAACAACCGAACGTTCATAGAATGCAAGGTATTTGGTTCTTTGAGCATCGTTGTCATCCTCTCGAAAGATAGTATTTGCAAGGTTAGGAGGTGGCCTCTCAGGACGCACACTACGGATGATTGAACGTGGAGGCATGATGAGTTTGAAAAGAAAATTAGTATGGAGAGTAGAAGAGTAGAAAATGGTTTGGAGGTTGAGAAGAAGAAAAGTGGTGGTGGTGTGGTTTTATAGTGAGGTTTGAAAATGGTGTGGTTAGTGGAGAATTAAAATGGAATTATGGTGGTGTTTGAAGTTTGAATGGAATAGAGGAATGGGAAATGATGTAGAGTTAAAGAGGTGAATGATGGAGGATGAATGGGGTTAATGGTGTTTAAATGGAAGAAATAATGGGGAGAATGAAGAAGATTGAATGATGAATTTTGAAATTCAAATTCAAAATTCAAAATGGGGAGTAAAGAGAGTCTTCTGCATGGTCTAACAATGCAGACTGCTGCCCTCGGGAGACGTGCGTCTCAGGCAGTCAGTCTGCTGGGGGACAGGGCATGGAGACGTGCGTCTCCTGTCCTTTGCATGCTGAGGTCTGGTCCCACAGAGGTGGAGACGTGCGTCTCCTAGCTTAGGGAGGTGATCTCCATGCATGCAATGGTCAAGACAGGTTCTGACAGATAACAATAAGTATGGAATAATAGTTCAGAACAGTGTCATTGTTTCATACTATAAACAGCAAAAATAATGGTAACCAGGAATATATGGCAGTTAATAGTAATGCAGTATAACACAGTAGCAGTAATGAATAAAATAATGCATTTGGAATTAAGACTGGTACTGAGTGTTGACAGAAACAGAATTTAAAAGTGCAGAACATTTAAAATTCTAAACTAGGAATTAGAAATTACTAAAACTAGAAATAAAATCTAATAATCTAAACGGTAACATCTAGCCACGTCTATTGTTGTGCACATTAGAATAAATGTGTTTGAAAACTTCGTCGAATTGAGAATTGACGGTGTCGATGAAATCGAAGAAGTGCATTTGCAAAGTGTGTAGCTCGTTGCGCACATGTTGTACATCTTGTTGCAGTGCAGTGATGGCTTGCTCGTGTGTGTTCCGATTAGGCATTCTTTGGTTCACTGATGCGGTGGATGCAGCGGGTTGTTGTGCCTCGAGCTCGACATCAGTCATATCAACAGTGTAATCATCAGCAGAATCTTCAGAAGGAGTCTCAGGCTCATACTCGGGTATAGGTTCATCTTCAGAAAGGGGTTCATAATCAGGAATGGGTTCATCTTCAGGATTAGGGTCATAGTATCTAGGAGGAGTGTCAGGCTCAGATTCTGATACGTGCATTTCCTCATCAAAATGTTCATAAGCTTGAGGGGTTTCAGGTGAGGGTTCTCTCTCAGGAATCTGACCATAGTAAAGCCAGTTAGCAGGGTTGTGCACACTCGTCCTTGGACTCGGTAAGGTGAACTGATCCAATACTTTGTTATCAATGAGTAAATCAAACTGATCAGGTCCAAGGTTACCGATGATACCTCGGTTAAAGCAGAAGTGAATGTCCATAGAATTGTGAGAACCAAGAGGTGTCAATCTAAGCAAAGGTACTCTCATTCCTATAGCATTAGCAATCATAGTGACAAATCCGCCGATCCTAATAGGTGAAACTTCGTCTTGTGTGATGCGCTCGAAGTTTGTTAGCATGAATGCGATGGCATTGACCGGGCGATTCTGAGAGGAGCAGAACATGATGAATAACTCTTCTCTAGAAACTTCAGTGACATTATCGGGTTTGCCAAAGATGTAGTGAGCAATGATCTTATGGAAGTATCTGAAAGCGGGGTTATGGATGTTCTCAGATTGGAATTCGTTCTCTTCAGGGTTGTCGTTTCCAGTGATCTTGCCCCAATATCGTTCCAACTCCCAGTATGCAAGACTGTCTTCAGCTACTTTGGTGTATGCATCTGATCCATGAGGTAGCTCTAGCATTTCAGCAAAATCTCGGATGCAAAAATTAAATTCCATACCAAAGAGTCTAAAGAGAATGACTCCTTTTCTCAGTCCTTGTCCACAGTTAGGAAGATAGGTCAGGGAGCTCAAGAATTCCAGAGTGAGCTTCCGGTAGGTACTAAACTTGCGGAACAGGTGAGAACCAGTCCAACCAATTTGGTTTAGCAGGTGTAGAACGCTTTCTTCGATACCAAGTCTTACCATAGTCGGTTGGTGAGGGTAGCAAGTCAAATCCATTTGCCTTTCAGCCAGCTTATTAAATCTTGCTTCTTGTCCTCTACCACGGAACACAACTTCCATATTATCGACTTCTTGCATCTTAGTTAGTAGTTAGGAAAAACCTAGAAGTTGAAAGTATTAAGATTAAGTTAGAACTAGGCTAGTGTTGATTTAAAAGGAAGAAAAATAAAAATAAAAATAAAAATAATGTAAAAATGTAACAAATTATAATAATAAATATAATTATAAAAAGGGAATTTTTTCTCGAATTAAGATAGCAGTTATAATTATAGTAGTTATTATAAAATGTAGGAAAAATGTAAAAATGATTAAAATTAAAATAATTAAAAATAGAATAGATTATTTAAATGAAAATAAAAGGTTAAAAATAAAAATAAAAATAAAATAAAAGAATAAATAAATGTGGGTTGTCTCCCACCAAGCGCTTTGTTTTATGTCGTAAGCTCGACGATTTTAAAAATAGAAAACTATTTTTTCGAATGAGCGGGCAGCTCGTCAAGTTTAAAAAGTTCGATGTTTTCATCGTGTTCGAGATGATGGTAATACTTAAGACGTTGCCCATTTACGACAAAAGGTTTGACGGTTTCTCCTTTGATTTCAATCGCTCCACTCGGAAATATGTTAGTTATTTCGAAAGGGCCAGACCATCTAGATCGTAACTTTCCAGGAAATAATTTTAGTCTAGAATTAAACAAAAGTACTTTATCGCCTATGCTAAAATTTTTCCTAGATATACGCTTGTCGTGCCATTTTTTCGTTCTCTCTTTATAGATTTTGGCGTTTTCATAAGCGTCTTGTCTAAGTTCTTCTAATTCGTTTATGTCTAGAAGTCGTTTCTCACCAGCGGCAGTGTAGTTTAGGTTTAAGTTCTTAATGGCACAATAGCCTTTATGTTTTAACTCTACCGGGAGGTGGCATGATTTTCCATAAACGAGTTTGAATGGGGTAGTTCCTATTGGAGTTTTGAAAGCTGTTCTATAAGCCCATAAAGCTTCATTTAGCTTGGTTGACCAATCTTTTCTGGATATAGCAACAGTTTTCTCCAATATTTGTTTTATTTCGCGGTTAGATACTTCTACTTGTCCGCTTGTTTGTGGATGGTATGGTGTAGCTATTCGATGATTTACTCCATATTTTCGAAGGAGTTTCTCAAGTATTCTTGAAATGAAATGGGAACCACCATCGCTAATTACCAGTTTAGGCACACCGAACCTAGGAAAGATGACGTTTTTGAAGAGTTTGATAACTACTCGTGTATTGTTTGTAGGAGAAGCGATAGCTTCTATCCATTTTGAAACGTAATCGACGGCTACGAGTATATATTGATTTCCAAACGATGACGGAAACGGACCCATATAGTCTATTCCCCAGACGTCAAATATTTCTACTTCCAGAATGCCCTTTTGAGGCATTTCATCGCGTCTCGAAATGTTTCCGGTTCGTTGGCATCTATCACAGTTTAGTACAGCAAAATAAACATCTTTCCACAGGTTGGGCCAGAAGAGTCCATATTGAAGGATTTTGGCGCAGGTTCTAGATGTGCTATGGTGTCCTCCACACGGTGCAAAATGGCAGTGTGTTATTATACTTCCTATTTCTTCCTCGGGTACACAACGTCTAAAGATTCCATCGGGGCCTCTTTTGAACAGGAGTGGATCGTCCCAATAGTAATGTTTTAGGTCATGGAAGAATTTCTTCTTCTATTGGTAACTTAGATCAGGAGGAAGCACACCAGCAGCTAGGTAGTTTACGAAATCTGCATACTAAGGTGTGTCAGAGCGGGCTAAAGCTATTTCTGCTAATTTGTTGGTTTCAGCGTTTGGATGGTATGGTTCGAATTCATTGGCTTCTAACTGAGCGATGAGTCTTTCATAAGGGAAATCATCGTCAATTGGTACTTGTTCGGGTTTCAGATTTTCCAATCGAGAGAGGTGATCTGCTACGACATTTTCAGTTCCCTTTTTATCTTTAATTTCCAAGTCGAACTCTTGTAATAACAGGACCATCTCAACAATCTCGGTTTGGCGCCTTTCTTGGTTAGGAGGTACCTAGTGGCAGCGTGGTCAGTGTATATGATTATTTTGGCTCCTACCAGGTAAGAACGGAACTTGTCTAATGCGAATACGACAGCTAATAATTCTTTTTCTGTCGTGGCATAATTCATTTGAGCTTCATCTAGGGTTCTACTCGCATAGTATATGACATGTGGTTTCTTATCTTTTCTTTGCCCTAGAACGGCTCCTACAGAATAATCACTTGCGTCACACATTATTTCGAAAGGCTCATTCCAGTCGGGAGGTTGCATAATTGGCGCAGAGATTAATGCTCGTTTAAGCGTATGAAATGCTTCAGTGCATTTATCGGTAAAAATGAATTCGGCGTCTTTCATTAGTAATTCAGTTAAGGGTTTGGTTATTTTAGAGAAATCCTTAATGAAGCGTCGGTAAAAACCAGCGTGTCCTAGAAAACTTCTTATTTCTCTAACAGTTTTGGGAGGTTGAAGGTTTTCGATAATTTCGATTTTGACTTTATCTACTTCAATCCCTCTATCAGATACAATGTGTCCAAGTACAATTCCTTGTCGAACCATGAAATGGCACTTTTCCCAATTAAGGACTAGGTTTACGCTTACGCATCGTTTAAGTACTAATTCAAGGTTCTCTAAACATGTTTCAAAACTTCCTCCACAGACAGAGAAGTCGTCCATAAAGACCTCCATTATTCCATCTAGGAAGTCGGCAAATATTGCCATCATGCATCTTTGGAAGGTCGCGGGTGCATTGCAAAGCCCAAAGGGCATTCGTCTATAAGCGAATGTACCATAAGGAGAGGTAAATGTGGTCTTCTCTTGGTCGTCAGGGTGGATAGGAATTTGGAAAAATCCGGAGTATCCATCCAGATAACAGAAATGTGAGTGTTTAGCTAGGCGTTCAAGCATTTGATCTATGAAAGGTAAAGGGAAATGGTCTTTTCGGGTAGCTTTGTTTAGCTTCCTATAGTCAATGCGCATTCTCCATCTAGTTTGGGTACGTTGCGCTACAGATTCGCCTTTTGCGTTAGTAATTACAGTAACTCCTCCTTTCTTTGGTACGACATGAACAGGGCTAACCCATTTACTATCGGATATAGGATATATTATTCCGGCTTCTAGCAGTTTTTGGATTTCCTTTTTAACCACATCGCTCATAATAGGATTTATTCGCCTTTGATGTTCTCTAGAGGTTTTACAATCGTCTTCGAGCATAATGCGGTGCATACAGAGGGAAGGACTTATTCCTTTCAAATCTGATATGTTATATCCTAAAGCGGTTGGGTATTTTCTCAGGACAGTAAGTAATTTTACAGTCTCGGTTTGTCCTAAGTCAGCGTTAACTATAACTGGTCGGTTACGTTCTTCGTCTAGGAATTCGTATCTAAGATCGGTAGGCAGTGTTTTCAGTTCTATAGCAGGTTTCTTCGGTCCAGGTATAGGATCAGGAGTTAAGGCTAGACATTCACTCAGATGGTCATCTTGATATTCCCCACGCCAGTTGTCATCTTCAAAGATTGGCGGTATAGGAATTTTTAGGATCTCGGTTTCCTTATTTGGTTCGGATTTCATTTCATTAACACACTCGTCGATTATGTCGGCAGAGCAGCATGTGTCAATTATAGAGGGTGCTTTTAGGAATTGGGAGAGTATAAATTCTATTTTCTCTTCTCCTACTTCGAAAGTAAGCTTTCCTCGCTTGACATCTATGACTGCACCAGCGGTATCTAAGAAGGGTCTTCCTAATATGATCGGGATGTTAGAATCTTCTTGGATATCCATAATGATGAAATCAGTTGGGATGTAGAATTGACCTACACGAACAGGGATATTTTCTAACATTCCTACAGGGTATTTGACTGAACGGTCAGCTAATTGAAGAGACATTCTCGTTGCTTTAAGCTCACCCAGATTTAGTTTCTTACAGGTTGAAAGAGGCATCAAACTAACACTGGCTCCTAAATCGCACAGGGCTTTCTTTATGATGGTTTTTTCTATTACGCAGGGTATAGAGAAACTACCAGGATCTTTCAGTTTTGGAGGCATGTTATTTTGGATGATAGTGCTACATTCAGCGGTAAGCGTTACAGTTTTGTTATCCTCGAGTTTCTTTTTGTATGATAGGATTTCTTTTAGGAATTTAGCGTATGAAGGCATTTCAGTTATGGCTTCTGTAAACGGTATGGTTATGTTTAATTGTTTCAGAAGTTCTACAAATCTTTTAAATTGCGCTTCGGTTTTTGATTTAGCTAATCTCTGAGGGTAAGGAATTGGTGGCTTATAAGGTGGTGGTGGAACGTAAGGTTTCTCTTTTTCAGGTTCCACTTCATTGTTGCTCTCATTGGCCTTAGCAGTTTGATCATCGGTTGATGTCTTTTGGGTTTCCTTTGGCTCTTGTTGTGACATGGGTGCGTTTTGAGTTCTAGGATCAATGGGTCCATCGTAATTCGTTCCACTTCGTAGTGTTATCGCGTTCGCATGTCCTTTAGGATTAGGTTGTGGTTGAGCAGGAAACGTGCCAGCAGGGGCGGCAGTAGGTGCTTGTTGTTGAGCTACTTGTGAGATTTGAGTTTCTAACATTTTGTTATGCGTAGCTAAGGCATCTACTTTGTTCGATAGTTGTTTTAGTTGCTCGCTATTGTGGATGTTTTTATTTAGGAAGTCCTTATTGGTTTGTTGTTGGGAAGCTATAAAGTTCTCCATCATGATTTCTAGGTTTGACTTCCTAGGGGTGTTTTGAGCAGCTACAGGCGCTTTTTGGTAGCCAGGTGGCACAGCAGGTGCTTGTCCAGGCGCGTACAACGCGTTGTTGTTTTTATAAGAAAAGTTCGGGTGGTATTTCCATCCAGGGTTGTACGTGTTAGAATAAGGGTTTCCTTGAGCATAGTTTACTTGATCAGATGGGACTCCAGTCAAGAGTTGACATTCGGCAACTGCGTGTCCAGTTAATCCACAAATCTCGCAGTTAGGTGTTACATCAGCAGCGGTGGCTGAAGGAGTGATGGTTAAGTTCTCGATCTTTTGAGTTAAAGCGTCTACTTTAGTGTTAACGCGGTCTATACCACTTATTTCGTACATTCCTCCTTTGGTTTGGGCTTTCTCTAGAGCGGCTCGTTCTCCACCCCATTGGTAATGGTTTGTGCCATGTTCTCTATGAGGTTATATGCTTCATCATGAGGTTTGTCCATTAATGCTCCGCCAACAGCGGCATCTATAGTCATTTTAGTGTTATATAAGAGACCACCATAGAAAGTATGGATGATCAGCCATGGTTCGAGTCCATGATGAGGGCATAGTCTAAGCATGTCCTTGTAACGTTCCCAAGCTTCGAAGAGTGATTCATTATCTTTCTGGGTAAATCCGTTGATTTGACCTCTGAGCATAGCAGTTTTGCTAGGCGGAAAGTATCTCGCTAAGAATACTCTCTTCAATTCGTCCCATGTAGTTATGGAATTAGAAGGCAGGGATTGAAGCCACGCTCTAGCTCTATCTCTCAAGGAGAAAGGAAAGAGACGTAATCGAATAGCTTCGGAACTAACGTTGTTAGCTTTGACAGTGTCGGCGTATTGCACGAACACAGATAAATGGAGGTTGGGGTCGTCTGCAGGGCTTCCAGAGAATTGATTCTGTTGAACAGCTTGGACCAACGAAGGTTTCAGTTCGAAATTGTTTGCCTCAATCGCAGGTGGTGCGATACTTGAATGCGGTTCAGCGCGCGAAGGAGCGGCATAGTCTCTAAGAGGACGAAGAGCAGCCATCTCTAACTTTGGGGTGATTTGATTAATTTGATCAGTAAAAGTCAATTCCTGATTAATCGGAATTGGTGCTACTTCGGGAAGATTGCGAGCTCGACATTTGACGTTAATGAAACTTTCGATCTCGTTAATTCGTTGTATTAAATCTCCTCCTTGTGAACGAGTATTTGGCATACAATCGTTCAGAAAGAAAGGAAAGAATTTCCCTAGTCTCTACGGTGTAACAGTGAGTTACGATATCGACTTAAATAGTCCCCGGCAACGGCGCCAAAAAACTTGATCGCGACTTTACGTGTCTATTAATCTGATGTCTGCAAGTGCACAGTCGTGTCGTGTAGTTTTAAAAGATATCGAATCCACAGGGACTATGAATCGATCTACCGTTATCTAAGGTTACTATGTAAAGCTAGGGCTACTAATATTTCGATTGTTCCTAAGGGAAAGTGATTGTGAGAAATAAAGAATATAATAAAAGACAGATATCAGCATGTATTTCGTTTAACTTAAGGTGATCCGAAGGTCCATTGGCTTTTGCATAATTTAATTAAAAATCTTTACTAATTCAATTGGTTAAAAATCCTCGTCTCAAACTTTCGCTCTGTTGATTTAGATTACTATCCTAATCCTAATGTACGCTTTCGCCATCCCATTAGATTTTAGAAAAGCTTTTTGGAAACAACGTAATTAATAAAATGCCTGTTTTATGAAGTCGTTATCTATTTAAATCTCCTAATCTCAAACTTTCGCTCTGTTGACTCGGAACATGCTAATATCCCTAACGTACGCTTTCACCATCCCGCTCGGGTGTAAAAACAATTTTTGAAAATAAATAAGTTCCAATTAGTTTTAATACGCTTTCGCCATCCTTAAAACTAATGTCCTATGTCTACTATCCAGTTAAAGATCTCAAACTTTCGCTCTATTGATTTTAACCTTTGACCGTCTTAAGATCTCAAACTTTCACTCTATTGTTCTTAAGACTTACTTATTAAATTAGACATACAAACCAAAAACAGGTGATAATTAACAAAACATAATTAAGCCAATTTATTTCGGATCCCTGCGGTTAACTTACTTTACATACCGATATCTAAATAAATTAGCCAGACATATTAATACAGTTAAGCATGCATGAATTAATTTGGCTTATGATAAAAGGCATGTTAATTGGCATATAATATATCATGCAAATAAATATATAAATAAAGGCAGTAAATATTAAACCTGAATTAAATAAATTGAAACTGAATCTTCGAGTACTGAACTTCCACCACAGGTTGGCTGGATCGTTCTTCGGAATTTAAACGGACAAAAAATAAAACAAGGAAAATAAAAAGCGATAAATCTAACGTAAGGCTAGATTTATAAAAGGTTCACAAAAATTTCCGGTGTAGAAATCGTTGTGAGAAAATAACTGTTTGAATTAAAGGAAGGCAGAAAATATAATGCACGGTACAATTTCGGCAGCACTTCGTTAGCAGGAAATCGGACAGATTGAAGTGAAGTGGCTGCCTCTATTTATAGGCTGTCATACCCCAATTTTTGACCTAAGATACCACCTCATATCATTGCATACGCATCATTTGCATCTCTAACAAATTGCATAGCTTGTGTTTGCTACTTGTGACTCAGCAGGGTTTAATCAAGAAGTCACTCATCAGTACAAGTAACAATCAATTAGGGTTTTATTCTCCCTTCATCTCAAAAGAACCATCTTCATCAACAATCAACATTTGGTCCTCAGAGATTCACTTCAACAAGCTCAACAGCTTTGAATCGACTGAATTAGGGTTTTGCCTGAAGATAGCATACTCCTGACTTTTGCTCAGAATTTGACCTAATGGCTTGGGACATGATATCAAGACCTCAAGTGCATCATTTTGACCTAATCCATTGGCTCATAACATCTCCTACACAAAGATTGATCAGACAAATCCTCAGATCAGGGTTTTGAACTATCAGGGACTGAAATCAGGGATCACATTTGGGAAACCCTAAAAACCCCCAGGAAGTCAATCAAAGGTTTCAATCATCTTCAAATAATCCCTATGACAATATCCAATGAAGATTGTGTCTCAATTCAAGATCCACAGTCATCAATTTCATCAGGTCGACAATTAGGGTTTTGACCTAATTCACTGAACAGCTGACTTTTTAATCAGGACATGGTGCCACAACTCAAACCATGGCTCAATATCCTCTAATGCTTCAATGTGATCCATTCATACCATTCATTTGATGAGGATAGCCTGTTTCATATGAAATCTCCAGAAACGCGATTCGTCTGAAAAAGTCAACTGTGCAAGATCACCATTGACTTTTGGGGAATTTTGGTCAACCATGACTTTTGAAGTTTTGAATCATCAATATATGATATATGAAGTCATTTGATCAAGAAAAATCAAGAAAATCAATCAAGAATCAAAAAGTCAAAATTTGACTTTCATACTTAGAAAATTTTTTCTAAGTGTTTTTCATGGTTTTTTCCAAACTTTGGAGGGGAATAACTCAAAATTTCACCTACAAACTGAAAAAAACTTCTAACATGAAAGTTGTAGATTTTGATCCAATAAACAACTTTGACACATATAATTTTTTTCCATAAGATCAACCATTTAAGAAATATGGAGCTTCAAAGTTGGTATCTTTTGAAAACTTCACTTAAAACTTCATTTTCTTCAAAATTCATGGATCTTTTTCACCCACTTCCTTAAGGATCTTGAAGAAACTTTCAACTAGGGTTTTGAAGTGTGTAACATGAGCTTTCCAAAATGTCCAAGAGCATGAAAAAATATGGAGTGTAGCTATGGTTTTGAATTTTGACATTAGTGACCATTTCACTTGAAATTTCAAGCCATTTTTGCAAAGTTATGAACCAATTTGCCAAATAATGCAAGTAATGACACACCAAAGCAATGATTGAATGATATTTTCTGGTTTAAGATCAGATAGGAAAGAGATAAGAAGCTTGGCCAAAATAACCATGGTTTAGTTACTTTTAACCATTGCATTAAATGTGAAAGATTCCTTTCTATCCCTTAAGCCAAATCATCACTTCTTGAAGCAAGTTGCAAAGCTCTGAGTTCAGACTCTTTGGCCTATAAATAGAGATCATTACCTCATTCAAAATCACACCAAAACCTCACAAAGCATAGGTTTTCTCTTTCTTTCTTGAATTGCAAGTTTCATGTTTCAAAGTGAGGTAGAAATCCCAACCTCCAAATCCTTGAAGCTATGGCCAAAGTGATGATTCTAGCAAACCATAAACATCATATGGGATGTGTTTGAATCACTCATGCACCCAAAAACACCTCAAATCTCAGGATCACTACCTCACTTCCATATATGCACATAATAAGCCTTATCATGCCAAAATCAATTCCAGGCTATTTCTGTCCAAACACCATCCATATACTTCATATGAACTATCCAAACACTCACCATCAACCTGTAACCTCATAATCATCAAGCTCGATCCATACTTGAAGCTTCTGCAGATCGGGTTCCATGGCCTTGCTCAAGTGAATTCAAACTGTTCCAAGCATTCAAACATGTTCCATAAGGTCCATTGATGCTGTCCAGATCAAGAAACAACAACTGGAACACCTCCTTTGCAAAATTCAATCTCCAGCTTGGTCGTTTTTGAGGTAAGTGCTCATGAACTTCAAACTCTATCATACATGCATCATAAATGAAAAACTGAGTTACCATCTTGTTTCTGCACCATCACTGAATAATAACCCTCAATCAATTGCATCATATCATGATCATACACGATTTCACATTGAATTTCAGTTTTAGGGTTCTTCGTGTTCATCACAAAATTGACCCCCTTAGAGTGAAAATAAATGAATTATGAGGGCACCATCATGTTCCTCGTGAAAAACCGAGTGAGATAGACCCTTTGATTGATCAAAACAACTCAGTTTTCAGAGAATTCAAAATCAAGTTAGGGATGTGTTCTTGGCGCCATTTTTTGTTCAGAAATTCAAATGGTTCGTTTTAAAATATAATTAAATGGAAGCGTGTTATTTACAAGCTGCGCGCGCAGCTCAGTTGGCAAGTGTTTTGGTTGGTAACCTCCAGGTCGTGGGTTCAAACCCTTGTGAGACCAAACCCTCTTTTTTTAACACTATTTTCTTTCATTTTCTTTTACAACTTCAATTAATTAATTAACACATCAAATTAATTCATTTTTCATTCATTTTTTATACACTCTTTATTTAACACATATATTTTATGAATATCAAAAAAAATCACAAAAAAAGATTTATTTAATATGTTTTAATTAGGTTTAAAATAATACATTTTTAAGTGTTTTTAATTACTTTAAATATTGTTTTTTCATTTAATTTTTAACCTAATCACTTGTAAATATTTTTTTTTTGTGATCAAACCCTAATCACTTAGGTCTTAATTAAGCATTAAAACTTGTTTTAACTTAATTAAGTTGACTTTTGTCAAATTCAAATCGTTTTAAGACGAGCGATCGCGATTCTTTTTCAAAATGATAAACCACTTCTTTTTGATTAAATCTTTTTAATTGATCAATTGATTTTCAAAATGATGTGGGGCCTCTCGAATATTAGAGAGTATAAGACCCACTCCTTTTTTCCTTTTTTCTACAGTTTTTCTTTGTACAGAAAACTCTTTCAAAATAATAACTTTCAAACAGTTTTTTCAAACCTCGTGTCTGTTAAAAATAATCAACCATGTTTTATAAAATACCATGGGCCTCCATGTAGGTATAAGTCCCGAGCCCCTTTTGTACATACCCATTCCAGTACATGAAATTAGGTATTTCATTGTACGCCTTTTGTACATATCTCAATCAATGCGTTTTTTAAACTTTGAATAACAAACCAAAAATGAAGGTTTCTTTAAATCTCCCAAAAAATACCATGGGCCTCCACGTAGGTATAAGTCCCAAGCCCCTTTGTAAATACCTGTTTACATAGCTTTGAATAAATTCAAGTGGACTTCTCCCCGAGTATAAGTCCCGAGCCCTGTGTATACAAATGGATCATGCTTACAGGTATATTTCCTTCATAAACTCCATTATATACACACACTTTGTCATATATGTATAACTGTTCATATTTGTTCATGTACTTGTGCATATTTGTTTGTACTTGTTCATACTTGTGATTGTGTTATATATACTTGTTCAACTTAGTACAACACTAGGTTCCCCATAGCCTCCTATTGGGCTTCGTGCAAAGAATCTCCACTAGTTTAGGTTAGGACATAGAGTATGGTTTCCCGGTGAAATCGCTCTAAGAGCTCAAACCAACTATACCACGCCTCCCCTTGGGCTTTGTACAAACGAGTGACCCTCCCATAGCCTCCTCTTGGGCTTACAATGCAAGGACCCTGGATTGTCCCTCCCATAGCCTCCTCTTGGGCTTACAATGCAAGGACCCTCGGATAGCCTCCTCTTGGGCTTCGTACAAGGACCCACGGGCTTCTTATAAGCATCCCCAATATCCAAAACCAAATACCCTAGGAGATTAGACATTTTTCATCTCTATGCTAGGAGTATCTCTTATATATCATCACAAACAATCAATTAATCAAACTTTTTGCCACAAGGCTGGCTAATCAATCAAACTTCTTTTTGCCACAAGGCTGGCTAATCAATCAAACCGTTTTGCCACCGTACTGGCTGATTAATCAAAGTTTTTGTCACAAGGCTGACTTCATTGAAACTTTTGCCACGAGGCTGGCTGATTAATCAAAACTTTTTGTCACAAGGCTGACTTCATTGAAAGTTTTTGCCACAAGGCTGGTTAAACAAACAAAAAACAAACAGATGTATGTGATGATATAGATTAGATACATCTAGCATTTAGACGACATTTGTCTATTTTCCTTTGCTTCCACTAGCATAAGTGGGAACTACGATTGCTCTGACTTTCTCAACATCCCTTTGAGAATACGTAGGCACAAGGTCGATCCTTGGCGAGCAAAACAAAACAAAAAAAAACCATTCAAACCTTAGCACCCGTAGACCCCGAGCTACAGATGCTCTGATTCCCTCTAAGGGATATGTATGCAGAGGATCGCGATGATCTTTGCGAGCATAATCAAACAAACACCTTAGGTCCCACCTATTTCACAAGAACCTCTCAATAACATGGAATGAAAAACAAAGCAAAGAAACCTATAGAGTACTATAGATACGTTGGGTGCTAATACCTTCCCTTCGTATAACCAACCCTCTTACCCAAGATCTCTCCCCCCACTTTTAGGTTATTGCAGCTTTTTTCCTTTTCCTCCTTTGGAAATAATAAAAAGTTTGGTCGGTACAAAAGAAAAATCATTTTTTATGAGCACTCGAGCCCAAAGAAGGCATCAGGTGTCTCATCCCACAGAAAAAGAGGAACAAAACGGTTTTTCGCCCGCGACAGAAAAATGGCGACTTCACTGGGGACCATCTTTTTATTGTTTCCAAAGGAAGGGTTATTTCTATTTTCTTTATTTTTTCATTTCATTTTTTGTTATATGTGTGGTTCTTGTTCTGTTACTTGTGTGGTTCTGTTACAAGTGATACATTATGGACAAATCCTAACCCGGATTAAGTACACATAAGAAATTAGGTGGAGGGTATAGTCATGTGCAGGCGCACGTGAGAATCCTTCCGCTCAGTGGAGGTTCCTTGTTGGTAATATATGTTTAGCATGTTTCGTAGCGAAGACATTGTTACTTTCATTGAACTGTAGAAGCTGAGTTGGCCGTAGAACCCCAACCCATCCTGGCCTTATTAGGTTGTGGTGCAGAAACTATTCAGGTGAAGACTTGGATTAGTTGTCATGCGGAGAACCACACTCAGACGAGTTTTTCTTGAGAATATTACTGGCTCATGAGTTTAATTGTGGAAGGCCGGTAATATCCGAAAGAAAAATGTAGACTCTGACGTATCAGTAGAACATGTTATGCAGGTGATTAACTAGAACTATCCCATTTTTGGTTCTCTGACCTCATGCTCGTGACTTTGGACCTTTGAACCTATGCGTTACCATGTTTGTATACCATGTTTGTAGTACCATGTTACCATGTTTGAACTACCATGTTTGCTTTACCATGTTTGAATATGTGGCATCCACGCATCCATGCATTCATACATTCATTAAAAAACCCATCTTTTTCCATAAAAAACATGATTTTTCCAAAAAAAATTTAGAGAATTTTCTTTGCAAACATTATAGGATTAAGTTATGGAAAAAAGGTATATCAAAAAGTACGGTTTCAAAACGCCTGATGTAGAAAGACTGATAGAGTTAGCATCTTCTGTACAAGATCCTTCTAATTTTAGGAAAAGTTATGGAAAGCTTTTGCCTATCCTGAACACTCATGTTGATGAAGGACTTCTCAAAACTCTGGTTCAGTTCTATGATCCCGTCTACCGTTGTTTTACCTTTCCAGACTACCAGTTGGTACCGACCTTGGAAGAATATGCTAATCTTTTGGGTATTCCCGTGTCTGACAAAATACCCTTCAATGGTTTGGAAGCCATTCCTAAGTCACACGTCATTGCAGCAAGTACCCATTTGAAAAAGTCTGAAGTAGAGAGTAATTGGACTACCAAAGGAAACCTCCCGGGTTTAACCTCACACTTCCTGATAAAGAAAGCCTTTGATTTCATCGAAACTGGTAGCATGATAGCTTTTGAAGCTATACTAGCCTTGCTCATCTATGGGTTGGTTCTGTTTCCCAATGTCGACAACTTTGTTGATATCAATGCCATAAAGATCTTTCTGATTGGAAATCCTGTTCCGACTTTACTTGGTGACATGTATTTCTCTGTCCATCATAGGAATCGCCAAGGCGGTGGAATCATTGTATGTTGTGCACCTTTGTTGTTCAAATGGATTGTTTCACACTTACCTGAGTCTCCTATTTTCACGGAAAACCGAGAAGGTTTGCGTTGGCCTCGAAGACTTATGTCTCTTACTAATAATGATATTCATTGGTATACCTTGGCTCGCTGTGGTACAGAGACCATTGAAAGTTGTGGAGAGTTCGCCAACGTACCCCTCATTGGTACACAAGGAGGAATTAACTACAATCCGGTCCTGGCCCGACGACAACTCGGGTATGCAAATTCAGTTAAACCTGCTGGTCCCTCAGTGGAAGGATACTTTTACCGAGAAGGGGATAATCCTAAAAAGTTGAAAGCAAGAATGATGAGAGCTTGGTACGACGTCCGATGGAAAGAAAAAGGTGAGGAAAGAAATTGCATTGCCATGGACGCCTACACCTGCTGGGTAAAGAAAAGAGCAAAGGAGTTTCAAATGCCTTATGTTTATGAAAAACCCATGTTTCCTGCAGTGTCTCAACGACCCAACATTCCCACTATGGAGGAATACCAAGACACTTTAGCCAAGATGAGGACAGAAAAAGATGCTTGGGAAGAAAAGTTTCGTAGCACTGAGGTGGAAAATAGAAAGTTGAAGAAAAGAGTGAAAGATCACGAAGAAACTCTCTATTATCAAGATGGATGGCTCATGAGTAAAGATGAGAAGATTCGTCAGAAAGACGCTGCAATCAAGAGGTACATCAAAGAAAGCAAGAAAAATCTTGAAGGTTCAACAAGCAACGCTCCGACTCCTGATGATTGGAAGAATATTGTTGACAAACTGAGGACTGAAAAGGCCGAATTGAAAGCTTACTATGGGAAAGAAATCATGAAGCTCAAGCTGCACAATGCATTTGGTTCTTCGTCTGATGAAGATGCTTAGGTTTGTTTAGCTTTTTTTTATTTATCATTTGCTTTTGTAAGGAGCTACGCTCCAATGTTGTAACATTTCCCATTATTGCAATAAAAAAATGAATAAAAGATTTGTTTGTGTTCAAATGTTTGCAAGGAAATAATCTTTAAAATATTTGGAAAAATCATAAATTTCTTTTTGCATACATCATTCTGCATATCGAGTCTGTTGTATAGAGTCTCATCTTTTGGATCTTTCTCCATTAGATCGTCAAGCTGTCGCGTCTCAAAGTTTCTCGACCGCGCTCGCAATCAGATCACAGATACAATACTCGTTCAAGCAGAAGAAGAGTAATGGAACACTCTGAACAAGAGAATATTGAGCTCCGTGGTACAGTGACCACCCTTCAGGAAAAGTTGGAAAGTCTCACTACTCTGGTTGACTCCTTAATGGCCGCGCAGAATCAGCCGCCGCCACCTAACAGTCAAGCAACGGTAACATCTGAAGTCACTACTCCAGTTTCTACAGTCACATTCAGCATTCCATCTTTCTCCATGCCAGAAGGTTGGGGCCCGCCTTTCAGCTTTGGTACAGGTTTCCGCCATAATTTCTCTGGGGTTCAAACAGCTACAACTGAAGCACCTGCTACGCAAGGTTCGGCGTTTATTCCACATTCAGGGGTAACTTTTTCCCAAATCACTATGGCACTTTCTCAACCCACTATGACAGTTCCGACCCCTACGGTTCACACTGTTCCCTACGATGGAAATGAGATTTATCATGATCAAGGTGATAGCACAAATCAGCGTAACCTTGTGGAAGATCTCCAAGAGCAGTTTAACAAGATGCAGTTGGAAGTTAAAGCTATCCGTGGAAAAGATTTGTTTGGAAAGAATGCCCAGGAACTATGTTTGGTTCCCAGTGTACAGATACCTGCTAAGTTCAAGGTCCCAGACTTTGAGAAGTACAAAGGTAGTTCTTGTCCACAAAGTCATCTTGTGATGTATGCCAGGAAGATGTCTACCTATGCAGATAATCATCAGTTGCTTATCCATTACTTTCAAGACAGTTTGACTGGTGCCGCACTGAAGTGGTACACAGGCTTGGATAGCACTAATATTCGAACATTCAATGACCTAGGTGAGGCCTTTGTCCGACAGTACAAGTATAACTCGGATATGGCTCCAGACAGAGATCAGCTTCGATCCATGGCTCAGAAAGATCATGAAGCTTTCAAAGAGTATGCCCAACGATGGAGAGAAACTGCTGCTCAGATTAATCCACCATTAAAAGAGAAAGAGATGACAAAGATATTCTTGAATACTCTCAGTCCGTTTTATTATGAACGCATGATTGCTAGTGCTCCAAGTGATTTCACCAAAATGGTAAACATGGGGATGCGTCTAGAAGAAGGAGTCCGAACCGGACGTCTGACTAAAGAAGGTGGATCTTCGAGTGGAACCAAAAAGTTCGGAAGTGGTTTCCCAAAGAAGAAAGAACAAAGTGTTGACATGGTATCCCATGGGAGGCCAAGAGGAAACGTCAATCGTCAACGACAGGTAGCTGCTATTGCGCCAGTCGTTAATACAACACCGAATCCGGGATTCACTCCTCAGTTTCAACAACAACAGCCTCGACCACAGGCTCAGCAGTTTAACAATAATCAGAATCGTGTACAAAGAGCTCCACAGTTCGATCCGATTCCAATGACGTACACAGAATTGTACCCTGCTTTGATTGAAAGAGGTCTTGTTCAAACTAAAGCACCACCACCAGTACCTGAGAAACTCCCATGGTGGTACAAAGCTGAGGTCTCATGCCCTTATCATCAAGGAGCACCTGGCCATGATCTTGAGCATTGCATAGCTTTGAAATATGAAGTTCAGAGGTTGGTTAGATCTAATCTCCTCTCTTTCAGAAATTTGAATCCTATTGTGCAAGCAAATCCGCTGCCCAATCATGGAGGGCATGTTGTAAACATGGTGTATGGATGTCCTGGCCAATACCGAGTCTATAATATCAACTTCTCAAGAGCTGATTTGGTACAAATGCACGCCACTCTCTGTCGAGGGCCGAGTTTTCGCCAGCATCACTATGGTTCCTGTAGAATATGTTGTGTGGATCCTCACGGGTGTTCGATTGTGAGAAGAGATCTCCAAGTTTTGCTAGATAATGGTACTATTGAGATCTACAGAAATAGGGATGAAAGTGAAGTTAACATGATAGGATGTTATCCGCATGAGCTTTTAGTCTCAGATATCAACTCGGAAATGCCTACAGTTAACCTCATCGTTCCTCATTTCAACATGCCTGAACGCGTGGAAGTTACTTACAACAAGCCGAAGGTTCCTGTTGCTCCTTTGATCATTTGTCTACCTGGACCTGTTCCTTATGACTCTGACAAGGCAGTTCCATACAACTACAATGCAACAATGATAAAGGATGGACAAGAAGTTCCTTTACCAACTCTCTCATCTGTCGTAAACATCGCTGATGTGAGTCGAGTAACAAGAAGTGGACGTGTGTATACTCCACTACCTTCAAAGCAGCCTGTTACTCCTGCAACCAGGCAAAATCCTGTGAATACACCAGTAGGGAATCCTGTGGAAACTCCTGTCAGTAATACAAACATTGATTTTGGTCAATCCAGTGGAACCAATGTGAATCCTGACTTTGATGAAATCTTGAAACTTATCAAAAGAAGTGAATACAAGATTGTGGATCAGCTTATGCAGACTCCTTCAAAAATCTCAATACTTTCATTGCTGTTGAATTCAGAAGCCCACAGGGAAGCCCTGATGAGAGTTTTGGATCAGGCTTTTGTAGATCATGATGTGACTGTTGATCACTTTGATGGGATAATAGCCAACATAACAGCTTGCAACAATTTAAGCTTCTGCGATGAAGAACTCCCCGAGGAGGGTAAAAATCACAATCTTGCTTTGCACATTTCTATGAACTGTCAGTCAGACTCTTTGTCCAATGTGTTGGTAGACACCGGATCTTCCTTGAATGTGATGCCAAAAACAACTCTTGCTCGCTTGTCTTACCAAGGAATGCCTATGAAGTTCAGTGGTGTAGTAGTGAAAGCATTTGATGGATCGCGAAAATCTGTTATCGGCGAAGTCAACCTTCCCATGACAATTGGCCCACATACATTTCAAATCACCTTCCAGGTCATGGACATTCAAGCTGCTTATAGCTGTCTGTTAGGACGACCATGGATCCATGAAGCAGGGGCAGTAACTTCTACGCTCCATCAAAAGTTAAAATTTGTAACAAATGGAAAATTGGTAACAATAAGTGGAGAACAAGCCTTGATGGTGAGCCATTTATCCAATTTCTCTTTCATAAGTGCTGATGATGTGGAAGGAACTCAGTTCCAAGGTCTCTCTTTAGAAGACGAATCTTCCAAAAAGAAAGCATCAATCTCTTCTTACAAAGAGGCAGTGAATGTAGTAAAGGATGGAACTACCACTGGCTGGGGGCAAGTTGTGATCCCTACCAAGAATGAAACTAGAGCAGGACTCGGATGTTCACCGACATTCTCAAACTGCACCAAGAAGGATGAAACCCTTCGACCGATCAAAGAAACATTCATTAGTGGAGGATTCCTTAACCCAATTCCTCAAGAGGTTAATGTCCTTATTGAAGAATGCATCGAAGAAGGTCTCTCCGATACTGAAGAAGAATGGAAATGTTATCTCAATGACACGGGATACATATCTCAGGAAGAACCATATCCTCCTTCAGAGAAAACAAGTGCTAAAGAAACTGAGCCTGTTCCTGCAGAAATCTGGGACACCTTGGGACAACCAAGTGGAAAATTTGATTATATGGTGAAATATACTGCGCCTGAAAGTTCAAAGATTGCGATTGAAGACATCCAACCAACTGGATAGGGAGATCCCTTTGAATATAATAGTCAATCAGAAGAGGCTTATCAACCCTGTAAATTTTCTCAGCAGCCTGAAATTACTGAAGATTTCGGCTTCAATGCATCTGCCAAGGTTTATAATCCTGAAGATGGTTATTATCACATAAATGCCATTTTTGAAGATGAAGGGGAAAATGGTCCCGCAACTGACTCAAAAAGTGTCGCTGACAATGAGTCTCTTCATCCTGAAGACTGGGAAATACATCCTGAAAATTCTGAAGATTGTGACTCATCTTATGCTCTTCAAGAAGTAGAAGAAGACCGTTTCAACTCTACAAAGAACAAGGTTGACGAACCAGGACCTTCAAATCCTGCTCGACCAGCGGTCAATGTCAATACTGAAGATAATTCTGGGGAGAATTTTCCTGAATACATAATACACAGAGGAGTTCGTTGCTACTGGAAAGCTGTCGACGTTCCGAATGTTGTTCGCCGCCCAAAGTAATCACCTCGCTGTTATTTTGACCTCCTGCCTTGCCCAAAGCAGAGAGATGTTTTATAGGGCTTTGCTTTTAAATGTTCCGCCCAAATAACTTTGTGTATAGGGCTTTGTTTTAAAAGTTTCCCTCTTTGTCCCGCCCAAGACAAATGAGTTTGTGTTTAGGGCTTTGTTTCAAAAATGAATCATAAATAAAGTGTCATTTTGAATTCCCTACATTATATGTTTTATTTTTGCTTTTTCTGGAAATGGTAATCCTAAAAACCCAAAATAATAAAAAAAAAACTTTCTCAAAAAAAATCTGCATACACTCTTGCATTCATAAATTTTCTGAAATAAATATAAATCACATGTGCAGATTTACTATTGATAAACCCATTGAATGCAATAACCCTATGCCCTCTCCCAACTTTGAGTTTCCTGTGTTCGAAGCCGAAGAAGAGGAAGAAGAGGAGATCCCGGACGAGATCTCTCGATTACTTAAGCACGAGGAAAGAGCCATTCTGCCTCACAAAGAGCCTTTAGAAAAGATCAACTTGGGTTCTGAAGAAGACAAAAAAGAAGTGACCATTGGATCGCTGCTTGATACTGATGTCAAGAGTAAGTTGACAGACCTTCTCAAAGAGTATGTTGACGTGTTTGCCTGGTCCTACCAAGACATGCCTGGGTTGGATACTAATATTGTTCAGCATTACTTGCCATTGAAGCCAGAATGTCCGCCAGTTAAGCAGAAATTACGAAGGACTCACCCTGATATGGCTAACAAAATTAAAGTGGAAGTTCAAAAGCAACTCGACGCAGGTTTTCTTGTCACCTCTGAGTATCCTCAATGGTTGGCTAACATAGTGCCAGTTCCAAAGAAAGATGGCAAAGTCAGAATGTGTGTTGATTACCGTGACTTGAACAAAGCCAGTCCAAAAGATGACTTTCCATTACCACATATTGACATGCTGGTTGATAACACCGCTAAGTTCAACGTCTTTTCCTTCATGGACGGGTTCTCTGGTTATAATCAGATCAAGATGGCTCCCGAAGACATGGAGAAGACATCTTTCATCACCCCATGGGGTACTTTTTGCTACAAAGTGATGCCGTTTGGATTGAAGAATGCAGGCGCAACTTACCAAAGGGCAATGACTACTCTCTTTCATGACATGATGCATAAAGAAATAGAAGTTTATGTGGACGACATGATAGCCAAGTCCAGCACAGAAGAAGAACATATTAAATACCTTTTGAAGTTGTTTCAACGACTAAGGAAATATCAGCTTCGCTTGAATCCTAACAAATGTACTTTTGGGGTTAGATCTGGAAAACTCTTGGGTTTCATTGTCAGCCAAAGAGGTATAGAAGTAGATCCCGACAAAGTCAGAGCTATTCAAGAGATGCCTGCACCAAAGACTGAAAAGCAAGTAAGAGGATTTCTCGGACGGTTGAACTATATCTCCAGATTTATCTCTCAAATGACTGCTACTTGTGGGCCAATTTTCAAGCTTCTCCGCAAAGATCAAGGGGTTGTATGGACTGAAGATTGCCAGAAAGCGTTCGACAGTATCAAAGAGTACCTTTTAGAACCACCAATATTGATTCCTCCAGTTGAAGGAAGACCACTAATCATGTACCTTACCGTGTTAGAGGAATCCATGGGTTGTATGCTTGGACAGCAAGATGAAACCGGTAAGAAGGAGCATGCCATCTATTACCTGAGTAAGAAATTCACAGACTGTGAGTCTCGTTACTCCATGCTCGAAAAAACATGTTGTGCTTTGGCTTGGGCTTCAAAACGTCTCCGCCAGTACATGATCAACAATACTACTTGGTTAATCTCCAAAATGGACCCGATCAAGTATGTCTTTGAAAAGCCTGCCTTAACAGGAAGGATTGCCCGATGGCAAATGCTGTTATCCGAGTATGACATTGAATACCGTGCTCAAAAAGCGGTCAAAGGAAGCATTCTCGCCGATCATTTGGCGCATCAACCAATTAATGAATATCAATCTCTCAAGTTTGACTTTCCTGATGAAGATGTCTTGTACTTAAAGATGAAAGATTGCGACGAGCCGTTACCTGAAGAAGGTCCTGAGCCTGGATCAAGATGGGGCCTAATTTTTGATGGAGCAGTAAACGCTTTTGGCAATGGAATTGGGGCAATCATCATCACTCCCAAGGGTACTCATATCCCATTCTCCGCCAGATTGCTATTTGATTGCACCAACAACATCGCAGAATATGAAGCTTGTATTATGGGTCTCGAAGAAGCCATTGACTTAAGGATCAAGATCCTAGACATATATGGAGATTCAGCCCTTGTGATCAACCAAATCAAAGACAAGTGGGAAACTTATCACCCTGGCTTGATTCCTTACAGAGATTATGCAAGACGTCTGTTGACTTTCTTCAACAAGGTTGAATTGCATCATATACCTCGAGATCAGAATCGAATGGCAGACGCCTTGGCTACTCTATCTTCCATGTTCAAAGTTAATCACTGGAATGATATGCCTACAGTCAGAATCACGCGCCTTGAAAGGCCCGCCTATGTGTTTGCAACCGAAGCAGTCATCGATGATAAACCGTGGTTCCACGACATCAAGCGCTTCCTTCAAACTCAAGAGTACCCGCTTGGGGCATCAAACAAAGATAAGAAAACTCTAAGGAGACTTTCTGGCAGTTTCTTCCTGAATGGAGATGTGCTATACAAAAGAAACTTCGACATGGTTTTGCTCAGATGCGTGGATAGACACGAAGCAGACATGTTAATGCATGAAGTGCATGAAGGGTCCTTTGGAACTCATTCAAACGGGCATGCAATGTCCAAGAAAATGTTAAGAGCAGGTTACTATTGGTTGACAATGGAATCTGATTGTTATAAACACGTGAAGAGATGTCACAAGTGCCAGATCTATGCAGATAAGATCCATGTGCCACCGACTCTACTCAACGTTCTCTCATCTCCGTGGCCTTTCTCCATGTGGGGTATCGACATGATTGGAATGATCGAACCGAAAGCTTCAAACGGTCATCGTTTCATCTTAGTGGCAATTGATTACTTCACCAAATGGGTCGAAGCAGCATCTTACGCCAATGTTACAAGACAAGTGGTGGTGAGGTTTATCAAGAATAACATCATTTGCCGATATGGTATTCCCAGCAAGATCATTACTGACAATGGTTCAAACTTGAACAACAAGATGATGAAAGAATTATGTGAGGAATTCAAGATTGAGCATCATAACTCTTCTCCTTACAGATCAAAAATGAACGGCGCAGTTGAAGCTGCTAACAAGAACATTAAGAAGATCGTCCAGAAAATGGTCGTCACTTACAAGGACTGGCATGAAATGCTGCCATTTGCTTTACATGGGTACCGTACTTCAGTGCGTACTTCAACAGGGGCAACTCCCTTTTCTCTAGTATACGGCATGGAAGCTGTGCTCCCCGTAGAAGTTGAAATCCCATCAATGAGAGTCCTCATGGAAACTAAGTTATCAGAGGCTGAATGGTGTCAAAGCAGATACGATCAGTTGAACTTAATCGAAGAAAAACGTATGACTGCTCTATGCCATGGACAGTTATACCAAGCAAGGATGAAACAAGCTTTCAACAAAAAGGTTCGACCTCGTGAATTTCAAGAAGGCGACCTCGTGCTTAAAAAGATCTTGTCTTTTCAACCAGATTCTAGGGGCAAATGGTCTCCTAATTACGAAGGCCCATATGTTGTCAAAAGAACATTTTCTGGCGGCGCCATGATTCTTGCAACCATGGATGGTGATGAACTCCCACATCCTGTGAATGCTGATGCAGTCAAGAAATACTTTGTCTAAAAAAGAACAAAAGAACAGCTCGGTAAGTCGAAAACCCGCAAAGGGCGACTTAGGCAAAAATGAGCGTCTCGGTGGACTGAAAACCTGAAAGGGCGGTCCAGGCAAAAATTAGAGACAAAAAACAGAAAAAATGCATCCTGGTAGATTGAAAACCTGAAAGGGCAATCTAGGCAAAAATTAGGGATTAATGACAAAGTAACTGCATCAGTCCGTACTTCGTCACCTGAGGAGTCTTTTTCATCAAAGGATCTTCAATCAAATCATCGCCAATCTGAAGCGACAAGCACAGTTGGAACTCAAAGTTGTTAGGGGGAATAGTGGTTATTGCTTTCAATGTAGCCTTTTCCGCATAATTACCATTTCCAACTTTTGTAAATACTCTATGGAATCACGCCTTTAGCTGATTACCATCCTATTAAATAAATTTGAGCCTTGTGCCCATTTGTTTGCAATCTTTAATTTCTTTCAGCTTGCAAAATGACGCTTTAATTGTGTTATTCACTTTTGAAAAAAAAAAAGAAAAAAATAAGTTTTAAATGAATTTACTTCACTTTTCTTTTTCAAAATAAAAGCGAAATTTTCCTTTGAGTTGTGAACAACGGAAGGAACATCAGCAGTCGTCTCCATAGGATGAACAAAAGGATTCTCCCTGAAAAATTGTAGAGACAGCGGTATTCTTGTCCCAGAAAAGAATTCTTGAAGCAATTATCCCTCGAGGTAAAGAAGCTCTTCTATCCCCAGTGAAGAAGCTCTTCTATCCCCATTGAAGAAGGTCTTTTATCCCCGGTAACGAAGATTTTCTATCTCCAGTGAAAAGGTTCTTCCATCCAAATAATAAAAGATGCTTATCTTCCCCAGAGAAGTTGAAAGCATGCAACACCATTCATCACCTGTGTTATCTACACCGTGTTGAAAAACATTTGCCAAGTATCTGGTTGTATTGCGACGTCGGTCCTTCTCCAGTATATACTTCATTGTCTGTCAGTATTGTCAGTATGCATGCTACATTCATGACATTCATCATTCATACATATTTGCATCATTTATGCATTCTTACATTTTTCAATGTTTGCTTCAAAATCGCTTGTTCAGGATATATCTATCCCAAAAAAAAAGAGAGAAAAAGAAAAGAAAAAGAAGCAGATATGGGCGTGTCATCTCTCCATTAGGTTGTCACCCATAAGCAGAAAGAACATCTTCTTTCTCCAGTTCCCCACTGAGATCATTCCTCGTGGAAGAAGGTTGCTTTAGTGTCTCCTCTCAAAACAAAGGAGAGAATCCCCAGTTGAGTTCATTCCTCATGGGTACAAAGTCTTGTTTGACTGTCTCTTTCCAATTCATTCTTGGTTAGAATCTTGTCTTTACCAGAGATTCAAAACTCCGATTCCTCAAATAGAGTCGTGAAAAAACAGACAATAAGCAATAGCCTCATCATCTGAGCAGCTTATGTCTCTTCCAAAAGACTTTTTCCTCTCAAGGAAATCAATCATGAAGATCATTTGACGATCAGGGCCTTATTACTGTTCACAAGGCTGAATAACCAGTAATTTCCCTAGCAAAGTCTCCAGGATCATTTTATCACTTGGCTGATAATTGATCATGTCTTCAAAACCGCTATCACAAGGCTGGTAGTCGGTAACCTTTTGTTCTGGTTATATTATTAAACATGTCTATCCCAATGCTGATAGTCGATAATGTTAACCGAACCTTTGAAACTCTTTTACCTTGTCAAGTCTATCACCATGCTGATAGTCGGTAATACAGTTTCATACCTTTCACCTTCGCATTATTAAACAAGTCTATCCCCATGCTGATAGTCGATAATGTCGATAGGTAAGCTTTTCTTACAAAGCTATCATTCCCAGGCGAAGCATACACTTGCTTTCCCGAAAAAGCAAAAACGGATTCTCTTCCTAAAACGGATTGAGATATCCTTCCCGATCTCTTTTCCCCAGTGGAGTCAGTTCTTGATATCCCTCGGTAAAGATATCCTTGCATCATCCGCAATTTTGGTATCTTAGGTCCAAAATTTGCGTCTTCTGATATTTAAGTCTCTTCCACCCTATCAAAATAAAGATTTTCAATCTTCATGTCTCAGGTTGAAGAAACTTAAATAGGGGCATCTGTCATACCCCAATTTTTGACCTAAGATACCACCTCATATCATTGCATATGCATCATTTGCATCTCTAACAAATTGCATAGCTTGTGTTTGCTACTTGTGACTCAGCAGGGTTTAATCAAGAAGTCACTCATCAGTACAAGTAACAATCAATTAGGGTTTTGTTCTCCCTTCATCTCAAAAGAACCATCTTCATCAACAATCAACATTTGGTCCTCAGAGATTCACTTCAACAAGCTCAACAGCTTTGAATCGACTGAATTAGGGTTTTGCCTGAAGATAGCATACTCCTGACTTTTGCTCAGAATTTGACCTAATGGCTTGGGACATGATATCAAGACCTCAAGTGCATCATTTTGACCTAATCCATTGGCTCATAACATCTCCTACACAAAGATTGATCAGACAAATCCTCAGATCAGGGTTTTGAACTATCAGGGACTGAAATCAGGGATCACATTTGGGAAACCCTAAAAACCCCCAGGAAGTCAATCAAAGGTTTCAATCATCTTCAAATAATCCCTATGACAATATCCAATGAAGATTGTGTCTCAATTCAAGATCCACAGTCATCAATTTCATCAGGTCGACAATTAGGGTTTTGACCTAATTCACTGAACAACTGACTTTTTAATCAGGACATGGTGCCACAACTCAAACCATGGCTCAATATCCTCTAATGCTTCAATGTGATCCATTCATACCATTCATTTGATGAGGATAGCCTGTTTCATATGAAATCTCCAGAAACGCGATTCGTCTGAAAAAGTCAACTGTGCAAGATCACCATTGACTTTTGGGGAATTTTGGTCAACCATGACTTTTGAAGTTTTGAATCATCAATATATGATATATGAAGTCATTTGATCAAGAAAAATCAAGAAAATCAATCAAGAATCAAAAAGTCAAAATTTGACTTTCATACTTAGAAAATTTTTTCTAAGTGTTTTTCATGGTTTTTTCCAAACTTTGGAGGGGAATAACTCAAAATTTCACCTACAAACTGAAAAAAACTTCCAACATGAAAGTTGTAGATTTTGATCCAATAAACAACTTTGACACATATAATTTTTTTCCATAAGATCAACCATTTAAGAAATATGGAGCTTCAAAGTTGGTATCTTTTGAAAACTTCACTTAAAACTTCATTTTCTTCAAAATTCATGGATCTTTTTCACCCACTTCCTTAAGGATCTTGAAGAAACTTTCAACTAGGGTTTTGAAGTGTGTAACATGAGCTTTCCAAAATGTCCAAGAGCATGAAAAAATATGGAGTGTAGCTATGGTTTTGAATTTTGACATTAGTGACCATTTCACTTGAAATTTCAAGCCATTTTTGCAAAGTTATGAACCAATTTGCCAAATAATGCAAGTAATGACACACCAAAGCAATGATTGAATGATATTTTCTGGTTTAAGATCAGATAGGAAAGAGATAAGAAGCTTGGCCAAAATAACCATGGTTTAGTTACTTTTAACCATTGCATTAAATGTGAAAGATTCCTTTCTATCCCTTAAGCCAAATCATCACTTCTTGAAGCAAGTTGCAAAGCTCTGAGTTCAGACTCTTTGGCCTATAAATAGAGATCATTACCTCATTCAAAATCACACCAAAACCTCACAAAGCATAGGTTTTCTCTTTCTTTCTTGAATTGCAAGTTTCATGTTTCAAAGTGAGGTAGAAATCCCAACCTCCAAATCCTTGAAGCTATGGCCAAAGTGATGATTCTAGCAAACCATAAACATCATATGGGATGTGTTTGAATCACTCATGCACCCAAAAACACCTCAAATCTCAGGATCACTACCTCACTTCCATATATGCACATAATAAGCCTTATCATGCCAAAATCAATTCCAGGCTATTTCTGTCCAAACTAACACTTCAAACACCATCCATATACTTCATATGAACTATCCAAACACTCACCATCAACCTGTAACCTCATAATCATCAAGCTCGATCCATACTTGAAGCTTCTGCAGATCGGGTTCCATGGCCTTGCTCAAGTGAATTCAAACTGTTCCAAGCATTCAAACATGTTCCATAAGGTCCATTGATGCTGTCCAGATCAAGAAACAACAACTGGAACACCTCCTTTGCAAAATTCAATCTCCAGCTTGGTCGTTTTTGAGGTAAGTGCTCATGAACTTCAAACTCTATCATACATGCATCATAAATGAAAAACTGAGTTACCATCTTGTTTCTGCACCATCACTGAATAATAACCCTCAATCAATTGCATCATATCATGATCATACACGATTTCACATTGAATTTCAGTTTTTGGATGATAGTGCTACATTCAGCGGTAAGCGTTACAGTTTTGTTATCCTCGAGTTTCGTTTTGTATGATAGGATTTCTTTTAGGAATTTAGCGTATGAAGGCATTTCAGTTATGGCTTCTGTAAACGGTATGGTTATGTTTAATTGTTTCAGAAGTTCTACAAATCTTTTAAATTGCGCTTCGGTTTTTGATTTAGCTAATCTCTGAGGGTAAGGAATTGGTGGCTTATAAGGTGGTGGTGGAACGTAAGGTTTCTCTTTTTCAGGTTCCACTTCATTGTTGCTCTCATTGGCCTTAGCAGTTTGATCATCGGTTGATGTCTTTTGGGTTTCCTTTGGCTCTTGTTGTGACATGGGTGCGTTTTGAGTTCTAGGATCAATGGGTCCATCGTAATTCGTTCCACTTCGTAGTGTTATCGCGTTCGCATGTCCTTTAGGATTAGGTTGTGGTTGAGCAGGAAACGTGCCAGCAGGGGCGGCAGTAGGTGCTTGTTGTTGAGCTACTTGTGAGATTTGAGTTTCTAACATTTTGTTATGCGTAGCTAAGGCATCTACTTTGTTCGATAGTTGTTTTAGTTGCTCGCTATTGTGGATGTTTTTATTTAGGAAGTCCTTATTGGTTTGTTGTTGGGAAGCTATAAAGTTCTCCATCATGATTTCTAGGTTTGACTTCCTAGGGGTGTTTTGAGCAGCTACAGGCGCTTTTTGGTAGCCAGGTGGCACAGCAGGTGCTTGTCCAGGCGCGTACAACGCGTTGTTGTTTTTATAAGAAAAGTTCGGGTGGTATTTCCATCCAGGGTTGTACGTGTTAGAATAAGGGTTTCCTTGAGCATAGTTTACTTGATCAGATGGGACTCCAGTCAAGAGTTGACATTCGGCAACTGCGTGTCTAGTTAATCCACAAATCTCGCAGTTAGGAGTTACATCAGCAGCGGTGGCTGAAGGAGTGATGGTTAAGTTCTCGATCTTTTGAGTTAAAGCGTCTACTTTAGTGTTAACGCGGTCTATACCACTTATTTCGTACATTCCTCCTTTGGTTTGGGCTTTCTCTAGAGCGGCTCGTTCTCCACCCCATTGGTAATGGTTTGTGCCATGTTCTCTATGAGGTTATATGCTTCATCATGAGGTTTGTCCATTAATGCTCCGCCAACAGCGGCATCTATAGTCATTTTAGTGTTATATAAGAGACCACCATAGAAAGTATGGATGATCAGCCATGGTTCGAGTCCATGATGAGGGCATAGTCTAAGCATGTCCTTGTAACGTTCCCAAGCTTCGAAGAGTGATTCATTATCTTTCTAGGTAAATCCGTTGATTTGACCTCTGAGCATAGCAGTTTTGCTAGGCGGAAAGTATCTCGCTAAGAATACTCTCTTCAATTCGTCCCATGTAGTTATGGAATTAGAAGGCAGGGATTGAAGCCACGCTCTAGCTCTATCTCTCAAGGAGAAAGGAAAGAGACGTAATCGAATAGCTTCGGAACTAACGTTGTTAGCTTTGACAGTGTCGGCGTATTGCACGAACACAGATAAATGGAGGTTGGGGTCGTCTGCAGGGCTTCCAGAGAATTGATTCTGTTGAACAGCTTGGACCAACGAAGGTTTCAGTTCGAAATTGTTTGCCTCAATCGCAGGTGGTGCGATACTTGAATGCGGTTCAGCGCGCGAAGGAGCGGCATAGTCTCTAAGAGGACGAAGAGCAGCCATCTCTAACTTTGGGGTGATTTGATTAATTTGATCAGTAAAAGTCAATTCCTGATTAATCGGAATTGGTGCTACTTCGGGAAGATTGCGAGCTCGACATTTGACGTTAATGAAACGTTCGATCTCGTTAATTCGTTGTATTAAATCTCCTCCTTGTGAACGAGTATTTGGCATACAATCGTTCAGAAAGAAAGGAAAGAATTTCCCTAGTCTCTACGGTGTAACAGTGAGTTACGATATCGACTTAAATAGTCCCCGGCAACGGCGCCAAAAAACTTGATCGCGACTTTACGTGTCTATTAATCTGATGTCTGCAAGTGCACAGTCGTGTCGTGTAGTTTTAAAAGATATCGAATCCACAGGGACTATGAATCGATCTACCGTTATCTAAGGTTACTATGTAAAGCTAGGGCTACTAATATTTCGATTGTTCCTAAGGGAAAGTGATTGTGAGAAATAAAGAATATAATAAAAGACAGATATTAGCATGTATTTCGTTTAACTTAAGGTGATCCGAAGGTCCATTGGCTTTTGCATAATTTAATTAAAAATCTTTACTAATTCAATTGGTTAAAAATCCTCGTCTCAAACTTTCGCTCTGTTGATTTAGATTACTATCCTAATCCTAATGTACGCTTTCGCCATCCCATTAGATTTTAGAAAAGCTTTTTGGAAACAACGTAATTAATAAAATGCCTGTTTTATGAAGTCGTTATCTATTTAAATCTCCTAATCTCAAACTTTCGCTCTGTTGACTCGGAACATGCTAATATCCCTAACGTACGCTTTCACCATCCCGCTCGGGTGTAAAAACAATTTTTGAAAATAAATAAGTTCCAATTAGTTTTAATACGCTTTCGCCATCCTTAAAACTAATGTCCTATGTCTACTATCCAGTTAAAGATCTCAAACTTTCGCTCTATTGATTTTAACCTTTGACCGTCTTAAGATCTCAAACTTTCACTCTATTGTTCTTAAGACTTACTTATTAAATTAGACATACAAACCAAAAACAGGTGATAATTAACAAAACATAATTAAGCCAATTTATTTCGGATCCCTGCGGTTAACTTACTTTACATACCGATATCTAAATAAATTAGCCAGACATATTAATACAGTTAAGCATGCATGAATTAATTTGGCTTATGATAAAAGGCATGTTAATTGGCATATAATATATCATGCAAATAAATATATAAATAAAGGCAGTAAATATTAAACCTGAATTAAATAAATTGAAACTGAATCTTCGAGTACTGAACTTCCACCACAGGTTGGCTGGATCGTTCTTCGGAATTTAAACGGACAAAAAATAAAACAAGGAAAATAAAAAGCGATAAATCTAACGTAAGGCTAGATTTATAAAAGGTTCACAAAAATTTCCGGTGTAGAAATCGTTGTGAGAAAATAACTGTTTGAATTAAAGGAAGGCAGAAAATATAATGCACGGTACAATTTCGGCAGCACTTCGTTAGCAGGAAATCGGACAGATTGAAGTGAAGTGGCTGCCTCTATTTATAGGCTGTCATACCCCAAATTTTGACCTAAGATACCACCTCATATCATTGCATATGCATCATTTGCATCTCTAACAAATTGCATAGCTTGTGTTTGCTACTTGTGACTCAGCAGGGTTTAATCAAGAAGTCACTCATCAGTACAAGTAACAATCAATTAGGGTTTTGTTCTCCCTTCATCTCAAAAGAACCATCTTCATCAACAATCAACATTTGGTCCTCAGAGATTCACTTCAACAAGCTCAACAGCTTTGAATCGACTGAATTAGGGTTTTGCCTGAAGATAGCATACTCCTGACTTTTGCTCAGAATTTGACCTAATGGCTTGGGACATGATATCAAGACCTCAAGTGCATCATTTTGACCTAATCCATTGGCTCATAACATCTCCTACACAAAGATTGATCAGACAAATCCTCAGATCAGGGTTTTGAACTATCAGGGACTGAAATCAGGGATCACATTTGGGAAACCCTAAAAACCCCCAGGAAGTCAATCAAAGGTTTCAATCATCTTCAAATAATCCCTATGACAATATCCAATGAAGATTGTGTCTCAATTCAAGATCCACAGTCATCAATTTCATCAGGTCGACAATTAGGGTTTTGACCTAATTCACTGAACAACTGACTTTTTAATCAGGACATGGTGCCACAACTCAAACCATGGCTCAATATCCTCTAATGCTTCAATGTGATCCATTCATACCATTCATTTGATGAGGATAGCCTGTTTCATATGAAATCTCCAGAAACGCGATTCGTCTGAAAAAGTCAACTGTGCAAGATCACCATTGACTTTTGGGGAATTTTGGTCAACCATGACTTTTGAAGTTTTGAATCATCAATATATGATATATGAAGTCATTTGATCAAGAAAAATCAAGAAAATCAATCAAGAATCAAAAAGTCAAAATTTGACTTTCATACTTAGAAAATTTTTTCTAAGTGTTTTTCATGGTTTTTTCCAAACTTTGGAGGGGAATAACTCAAAATTTCACCTACAAACTGAAACAAACTTCCAACATGAAAGTTGTAGATTTTGATCCAATAAACAACTTTGACACATATAATTTTTTTCCATAAGATCAACCATTTAAGAAATATGGAGCTTCAAAGTTGGTATCTTTTGAAAACTTCACTTAAAACTTCATTTTCTTCAAAATTCATGGATCTTTTTCACCCACTTCCTTAAGGATCTTGAAGAAACTTTCAACTAGGGTTTTGAAGTGTGTAACATGAGCTTTCCAAAATGTCCAAGAGCATGAAAAAATATGGAGTGTAGCTATGGTTTTGAATTTTGACATTAGTGACCATTTCACTTGAAATTTCAAGCCATTTTTGCAAAGTTATGAACCAATTTGCCAAATAATGCAAGTAATGACACACCAAAGCAATGATTGAATGATATTTTCTGGTTTAAGATCAGATAGGAAAGAGATAAGAAGCTTGGCCAAAATAACCATGGTTTAGTTACTTTTAACCATTGCATTAAATGTGAAAGATTCCTTTCTATCCCTTAAGCCAAATCATCACTTCTTGAAGCAAGTTGCAAAGCTCTGAGTTCAGACTCTTTGGCCTATAAATAGAGATCATTACCTCATTCAAAATCACACCAAAACCTCACAAAGCATAGGTTTTCTCTTTCTTTCTTGAATTGCAAGTTTCATGTTTCAAAGTGAGGTAGAAATCCCAACCTCCAAATCCTTGAAGCTATGGCCAAAGTGATGATTCTAGCAAACCATAAACATCATATGGGATGTGTTTGAATCACTCATGCACCCAAAAACACCTCAAATCTCAGGATCACTACCTCACTTCCATATATGCACATAATAAGCCTTATCATGCCAAAATCAATTCCAGGCTATTTCTGTCCAAACTAACACTTCAAACACCATCCATATACTTCATATGAACTATCCAAACACTCACCATCAACCTGTAACCTCATAATCATCAAGCTCGATCCATACTTGAAGCTTCTGCAGATCGGGTTCCATGGCCTTGCTCAAGTGAATTCAAACTGTTCCAAGCATTCAAACATGTTCCATAAGGTCCATTGATGCTGTCCAGATCAAGAAACAACAACTGGAACACCTCCTTTGCAAAATTCAATCTCCAGCTTGGTCGTTTTTGAGGTAAGTGCTCATGAACTTCAAACTCTATCATACATGCATCATAAATGAAAAACTGAGTTACCATCTTGTTTCTGCACCATCACTGAATAATAACCCTCAATCAATTGCATCATATCATGATCATACACGATTTCACATTGAATTTCAGTTTTAGGGTTCTTCGTGTTCATCACAAAATTGACCCCCTTAGAGTGAAAATAAATGAATTATGAGGGCACCATCATGTTCCTCGTGAAAAACCGAGTGAGATAGACCCTTTGATTGATCAAAACAACTCAGTTTTCAGAGAATTCAAAATCAAGTTAGGGATGTGTTCTTGGCGCCATTTTTTGTTCAGAAATTCAAACGGTTCGTTTTAAAATATAATTAAATGGAAGCGTGTTATTTACAAGCTGCGCGCGCAGCTCAGTTGGCAAGTGTTTTGGTTGGTAACCTCCAGGTCGTGGGTTCAAACCCTTGTGAGACCAAACCCTCTTTTTTTAACACTATTTTCTTTCATTTTCTTTTACAACTTCAATTAATTAATTAACACATCAAATTAATTCATTTTTCATTCATTTTTTATACACTCTTTATTTAACACATATATTTTATGAATATCAAAAAAAATCACAAAAAAAGATTTATTTAATATGTTTTAATTAGGTTTAAAATAATACATTTTTAAGTGTTTTTAATTACTTTAAATATTGTTTTTTCATTTAATTTTTAACCTAATCACTTGTAAATATTTTTTTTTTTTTGTGATCAAACCCTAATCACTTAGGTCTTAATTAAGCATTAAAACTTGTTTTAACTTAATTAAGTTGACTTTTGTCAAATTCAAATCGTTTTAAGACGAGCGATCGCGATTCTTTTTCAAAATGATAAACCACTTCTTTTTGATTAAATCTTTTTAATTGATCAATTGATTTTCAAAATGATGTGGGGCCTCTCGAATATTAGAGAGTATAAGACCCACTCCTTTTTTCCTTTTTTCTACAGTTTTTCTTTGTACAGAAAACTCTTTCAAAATAATAACTTTCAAACAGTTTTTCAAACCTCGCGTCTGTTAAAAATAATCAACCATGTTTTATAAAATACCATGGGCCTCCATGTAGGTATAAGTCCCGAGCCCCTTTTGTACATACCCATTCCAGTACATGAAATTAGGTATTTCATTGTACGCCTTTTGTACATATCTCAATCAATGCGTTTTTTAAACTTTGAATAACAAACCAAAAATGAAGGTTTCTTTAAATCTCCCAAAAAATACCATGGGCCTCCACGTAGGTATAAGTCCCAAGCCCCTTTGTAAATACCTGTTTACATAGCTTTGAATAAATTCAAGTGGACTTCTCCCCGAGTATAAGTCCCGAGCCCTGTGTATACAAATGGATCATGCTTACAGGTATATTTCCTTCATAAACTCCATTATATACACACACTTTGTCATATATGTATAACTGTTCATATTTGTTCATGTACTTGTGCATATTTGTTTGTACTTGTTCATACTTGTGATTGTGTTATATATACTTGTTCAACTTAGTACAACACTAGGTTCCCCATAGCCTCCTATTGGGCTTCGTGCATAGAATCTCCACTAGTTTAGGTTAGGACATAGAGTATGGTTTCCCGGTGAAATCGCTCTAAGAGCTCAAACCAACTATACCACGCCTCCCCTTGGGCTTTGTACAAACGAGTGACCCTCCCATAGCCTCCTCTTGGGCTTACAATGCAAGGACCCTGGATTGTCCCTCCCATAGCCTCCTCTTGGGCTTACAATGCAAGGACCCTCAGATAGCCTCCTCTTGGGCTTCGTACAAGGACCCACGGGCTTCTTATAAGCATCCCCAATATCCAAAACCAAATACCCTAGGAGATTAGACATTTTTCATCTCTATGCTAGGAGTATCTCTTATATATCATCACAAACAATCAATTAATCAAACTTTTTGCCACAAGGCTGGCTAATCAATCAAACTTCTTTTTGCCACAAGGCTGGCTAATCAATCAAACCGTTTTGCCACCGTACTGGCTGATTAATCAAAGTTTTTGTCACAAGGCTGACTTCATTGAAACTTTTGCCACGAGGCTGGCTGATTAATCAAAACTTTTTGTCACAAGGCTGACTTCATTGAAAGTTTTTGCCACAAGGCTGGTTAAACAAACAGATGTATGTGATGATATAGATTAGATACATCTAGCATTTAGACGACATTTGTCTATTTTCCTTTGCTTCCACTAGCATAAGTGGGAACTACGATTGCTCTGACTTTCTCAACATCCCTTTGAGAATACGTAGGCACAAGGTCGATCCTTGGCGAGCAAAACAAAACAAAAAAAAACCATTCAAACCTTAGCACCCGTAGACCCCGAGCTACAGATGCTCTGATTCCCTCTAAGGGATATGTATGCAGAGGATCGCGATGATCTTTGCGAGCATAATCAAACAAACACCTTAGGTCCCACCTATTTCACAAGAACCTCTCAATAACATGGAATGAAAAACAAAGCAAAGAAACCTATAGAGTACTATAGATACGTTGGGTGCTAATACCTTCCCTTCGTATAACCAACCCTCTTACCCAAGATCTCTCCCCCCACTTTTAGGTTATTGCAGCTTTTTTCCTTTTCCTCCTTTGGAAATAATAAAAAGTTTGGTCGGTACAAAAGAAAAATCATTTTTTATGAGCACTCGAGCCCAAAGAAGGCATCAGGTGTCTCATCCCACAAAAAAGAGGAACAAAACGGTTTTTCGCCCGCGACAGAAAAATGGCGACTTCACTGGGGACCATCTTTTTATTGTTTCCAAAGGAAGGGTTATTTCTATTTTCTTTATTTTTTCATTTCATTTTTTGTTATATGTGTGGTTCTTGTTCTGTTACTTGTGTGGTTCTGTTACAAGTGATACATTATGGACAAATCCTAACCCGGATTAAGTACACATAAGAAATTAGGTGGAGGGTATAGTCATGTGCAGGCGCACGTGAGAATCCTTCCGCTCAGTGGAGGTTCCTTGTTGGTAATATATGTTTAGCATGTTTCGTAGCGAAGACATTGTTACTTTCCCATCTTGTTACTCAGCACACGACTTGAGACGTGCGTCTCAAGTGGAGAGAATCTAGGAGTGGTTGGAGACGGGCGTCTCCTCTTGGTGACGTGGCAGGAGAATGTTGGAGACGTGCGTCTCCACTTGCTTGTGTGATTTGGGCCACGCACAATTGATCCTTCATGGGCTGGGTCATTAGCTTTGCACATTTTGGGTCTTATTTGCACCTCCTTTTCACTTCAGCACCCATTTTTCATCTTTTAGGCACAAATAGTGGTCGTTTTAGCTCCATTTCTTCTCCTTTTCACAAATAGTCATAATAAGAGTGTAAAACCTGAAACAAAGCAAATACTTGCGTAATATCATAATAAATCAACATAATAAACGAAAAATGCTATAAATATCTATGGATTTCAGGCTAAATATACGATATAAAATCGTGTTATCAGAGAGTTGAAAATAAAATGAAAAGGGGTTGGGACTTACACTCTATTAGAGGTCCATTGAAAATGATTTACTGTTTGTGAAAAACAGTTGAATGATTTGAAATGATACAAAGTTTCATTGTTTGAAAACCTTGATCGTTTGTTTAATCTGAAGTTAAGAAACAATTTTGAAAATTGACAAAAGTCAACCTAATCAGGGTAAAGACAAAGTCTATACCTAATTAAGACCTAAACAACTAGGGTTTTATCACAACAAAATATGTACAAGTGATTAAGTTTTGAAAATTACCTAAAATATGCCCTCAAAGTCTATACCTAATTAAGACCTAAACAACTAGGTATCTGAAGTGTTTTGAAAATTGACAAAAGTCAATTTTGAAAAAAATATGCTTAAAACATATGATTTTAAACCTAATTAAAACATATTGAAATAATATATTTTTTTGTGATTTTTTGGATATTCTCAAAATAGGTGTATTAAATGAGAAGTGTAGGAGAAATCAAGTGAAAATGATTTAATTTAATGGGTGAAATAAATATGTGAAGTTTTGAAGAATTTAGTTGAGAAAAGTGGTAAAAAATTAGGTTTTGTCTTCACCAAGACTTGAACACACGCCCTCAAAGTCACCAGCTCAAAACAATACCACTGGGCCAAACGCCAGTTGGTGATTATAACGCACGTTCATTTGGTTATGTTGTAAAACAAGTTGGAAATCTTTGAAAAAATAAAAGGATCAAAAAGTCTGGGGCGAGGGGGATTCGAACCCCAGACTTTGGGCACGCGCAACACACAAACTCTCTTTACCACTGGGCTATAACGGTGTATTCGTTATATGAATACCTTGTATTAAATATATTTTAAACTTGACCAGGAGTATTTGGAAATGGCGCGCCAACCACCATCTTCGTCTTCAACCTCTAGCTCCCATGAATTCAAAATTCCAACTCTCTCATTTCTCAACCAAATCAGATGATGTAAACATCAAACTTGTTCCATTTTCTCTCACAAACTCAAATATATAACTATCACACAAACTATAATTGACTATAGGTACTGAATTACCTAAAATACATGAAGAACCCTAAAATTTGAAAATTAAATTAAATGACTAACTGAAAGATAAATAGATGATGATAAAGGGTTTTTAATCCTCTGATGATACTGAATGAAATGGTATAGAGTTTTAACAAAAAGAGTGCACAAATTAAAGAGGTGGAGTTCAAAAAATTACCTCTGAAACTGAAGGTCGTGATGATGATGGATAGCTTCTGGCTTTGAATGAATGATTGCAAAAGCTTCCTGGGACCTTGTTGATGCTATCTGGGCACTTAGATTGCTTTAAAAACCCCTGAAATGATCTATTCGACCCCTCTTGCTTGAGCTTCAAGTAGAAATTGAAGATGATGATTCTGCACCTACAGATAGGCTGCGACCATCAGGATAGCTTCACTACACCCTAAGGAACGTGTTTGAATGCTTGGACTTGTTTGACACCCTTTGAATTGCTATACAGACCTCAAACTGCTTAAGCTCTAAAGTGGAAATGGTGGCGTTTCTCCACTTACAAAAGTGATCCAAGTGCTTGGGTCAATTCTAATGAACCTCCTTGAGATGTTTGAAGGCTTACTTTCAAAAGAAGAGCTGTGGTTTGAAGAATTCGATTCTTCTTGCCAAAGAACTTTTGAAAACCATAAGCATGAGGGAGATAAGGAGAAAGAAAGAATTGGAGTTGCTTTGGTGTGTCTATTACTGAGGCATGCACTTGTATTTATAGGCAAAGAGTTCAGTGTAATTGCAGAGGAGTGAGCTTGCTTAGTGAAGTCATTTTGGTTTCTTGGCTATGAAGAAATTCAAGGAATCTTGCAAATGTGATCATTGCATTTTCGAGCTAGCTCCCCATCCATTGATCTCTTCTGATCTTAGGGGACAATTCTGATGCAGAGGAGAGCTTCGATTGGTTGGGAGAAGATTCCTTTGGTGATTCATCCATTTGCCATAAATTATCAAATGTAATCATTACATAATCACATGCCTTTGTTTTTGGAAATATTCTTCAATCCTTATGCAATGATGAAAATGAATGCATGGCATCTTCACTTATGTGTTATGGATCGTGTAGCATCAATTGGTAGAGGTATTTGCACAAATTTGCAAAGTTCCAAATTGTACATGACCTATAATTTATCTTCATGAGGCCAACTTTGAACAAGCATAACTCCTAGATCAAAATGAATTTGGAGATGGTTGAGCACAATTTGGAAAGACCTTAACATGTACTTCAATTCATTAGTTTGGAGTTTCTTCAAAATCTCTTGGGAAAATTGTGAAAAACAGGCCCAAAGTTTGAAGAAAACTAGGTTAAAAACACTTGAAATTTTTCAAGTTTTTATGACCTATAACTTCAAAAGCTCATATCTCTTAAATGATTGATCTCTTGAAAAAATTTCCATTGTGAGAAGTTGTTTTATTTTGCAAGATCTACAACTTTCATGTTGGGAGATTTTTGAGTGTGTAAGCCAAATTTTAAGTTTCCCAAAATGCCCTTAAAAACCCTAATTTTGACTTTTGTTGACTTTTTGATCTTTGGTGAATTTTCTTGATTTTCCTTGGTCAAATGACTTCAATAATCATATATTGATGATATTGATCCTTAAAAGTCATGGTTTGATCCAAAACCCTAAAAGTCAAAGGGGATCTTGTACAGTTGACTTTTTCCAGATGAAGTGAAATCTTGGACTTTTATGATGAATCAAGTCCTCCTCCTCAAATGAGTGATATGAATGGATTATATTGGGGTAATAGAAGTTCTTGAGCAATGTTTTGAGCTGTGGATCTGTAGCAACCTGCCTAAAAATTTCAGCTTTCGAGTCGCCACCTATTCTGAAGGGCGAATAGGAAACCCTACACAGATAAGAGATTGAGGGTAAGTTATTATAATCAGGCTGAGGGAAGGTGTTAGGCACCCTCAGCCCTTTCCTAAAGGCTAATATATCAAAGATTAAGGTTGCATGGCAGGGTTTGTAAAGAAATGTGGCAAACAAAATTATAAGGACATGATTGAGATTTTGAAGAGGGGGACTCGCCTTGTTGCCAAGTGCCTACGTACCTCCTTAGGGAGGATCAGAGTCTACGTAGTTCGGGAAGGGTTGTACGCCATTTAGAGTTTGAATTTGATTTGATATGGTTTTTTAGAGACTTTTTAGTTAGCCTATCGCAGTTTGTTTTGTTTTGTAATTTGAATGGACTTTAGAATTATTAGGGTTTGGGCGTACAACCCTGATTTGGCACAATTAACCGCAATGATCAATAGGTTTGATCACCATAGTTAAAAGATTAAGGATTTGCATTGTTACCAATTCAAATCGATTAATTCGATTATCACTAATAACAACTTACTTGTATTTTACTTATTTATTAATTGGCGTTTTATATCGTTACCTCTCATAATCGATTAACACGACCACAAATAATAACAAATTAAATTAAACAATAAGGCAAGATTAATCACCACAATCAATAAGATGATTGCAGCCATTTAATCGAATTTAGTTGGATTTTATTTTAATTAAAATAGTACTTTAATTATTTTTATTGTTAACCACAGCGATTAATCGATTTAATCGGCGCAAATAACAAATTAAAAATATTTAATACAAATGTCATATTTTTATTCTATTAAAAATAATTATGATATAATTATTAATTATTAAACATAATATTTAAATTAAATGAAATAAAATAATTGAATTTTATTAAGTTTCTATTAAGGTTCTGATTACATGTGGTTATTGTGAGAGTGTATAGTATGGACATGAGACCAGGGGCGTTGGATTTGGGGTTAGTGGGATATTGAGGGTCAGATCTGTAGGGCTTACGATGTGCCCCATGATGGTGCACGCACAGGATCCAGTGTTAGAAATTCCAGAAAAATAAATAGGCGAAGGGGAGGCTCGAACCCATGACATCCCCCTCACCAACGCTTCACACAACCACCAAGCCACACGCATACACGCGTTAAGGAAGCGTCACCAATATAATATATAAAAAAAACAATGGGCAACAATAAAACAGGCGCGAAATTCAAACTGTCCCAGTAACGTGAAGACACGTCATTGTCTTCTTCACAAGAACCTGCAAAACTCTTATGTTTTAGCTACGAAATTGCTACGGCTTTGCTCGTAGCCAATCAAACACGAAAATAGCGATTAAGGCATGCATCCATATAAATCTTTCGCGACCTATCCACCCCACTCGTATGAACCACGCGAACTCAACCCTACGGTTAATTTGCTCCAATTTGACCCCTAAAGAAAACCCCCAATATGGAACCCTAAAACCCAAAATAACCTCTAATGGTGGAATACGATTAAGACACGAAAACTCCACAAAATAAATCCAGAAACGATCACAGCATCATAATCAAGCATAATATATCAATAAAAACATGTAAAGATGCATGAATTCCTCTAATCGATCCAAGCTTCAGAGTTACTTACTTTGACAAATCGGAGAGTGTTCTGGGGGTGTTGGGGTCGAGCAAAGATCCAGACACGTTCAGAAGCCTTTGAGGAACCTTTTGCAATCTTCAGAAACTCTTGAGAGTCTCTAATTCCTCAAATCCGAATCTTGGTTTTGAGTGACTTTTTTTGTGTTCTTGCAATTGTGCTTTCTCTCAGAATTCCGTCCCCTAGTCTGGTGCTTGATGTTGTATACTTATAGGGAATAGAATTAGGTTAAAACCTTGTCCAAAACTTCACTTGAATCAAATCTTACTACTTTGAGAAATTGGATTTTATTTCTTGAATTTTAAGCTACCATATTTGGCCCAATTTGTATGAATCTTTTCCATTTGACTTATGCACGAAAATCAAATGTATTTGGTCATAAATTTTGATTGAAAAAATAATCCAAACAAATTTTCTATCAAATATTTGATTTTTCATTTAATTAAATCATTAAAAATTAATTTTAAATAAAATTATGTAAAATCAAATAAAATGATATAATTTATGGCATATGTTTTGGATAGCTTGTGGACCAAGTTTGGGTCATAGAATGTAGGCCCATTTGCAAGAATCTCAATTTTGAACCCTCCTTTTTTCACATTTGGTCCCTCAAAATCACCTGACTTTGATCAAGCATATCTCCTTCAATTTTTAAGCTATGAGGGAGATCTAATACTTTTTAGAAACCTCAAGAGGTCCTCTACAAGCCATTTTGGAACATATTTTTCATTTGAAGCTTTTGTCTTGATCATATCCTCTTTGGGAAAAAACTGCTTTTGAAGGATGCCTGAAAATGACCTGTAATCTTTTGCCTTGTATCTCTTAAATGAAGCATTTTTGGCCTTGGCTTGTGAGACACAAAGTTGTAGAGAATCCAATTTCCTTCAAAATAGGCTTTGAGTGGGGAATTTCTGATGTTCCATGTGAAAGTTATGCCCAGTCAAAGTTGGGTTGACTTTCTCCTAAGAAACCCTAATTTGAACCTTTTTATATTTGTTCATCTCTGAGTTTCTATTAATGGAACCATGATCAATTCTTGATCAAATGATGGTTATACACCCCATACTTGATGTTTGCCCAATGATTATGGTTTGAATCATGCCTTGATTGTGATTGACCTTTCAGTTTGAATCAATTGACTGTGAATTATCTGGATCATTTAAATGAGCCATGTCTTGAGATTTGAACTTTGCCTTTGTTATGAGAGAAGTGTGGGAGGTAAATTTTGGGGTATGACAGCTGCCCCTATTTAATTACCTTGGATTGGGTGACAAGAGGGTGTGTAGACCTCGCGTCATTCCGATCGAAGAGTTATTAAATACTGGAAGGCCCCTAAATTTGCCTTGAGCTAGAGTATGGATGAAGCGAAATGTCCTGCTAAAGACTGAGTCTTACATAGCGAGGACCTTTATTGGTTGTGTAATCGGCTTGCTATGGCCAGCAAGCCTCCGTAGTTTGTGGACCCCTCACTTACCATAGTGCTGGTAAGCTACTCGCCTTTTTGTGAACCTCTCACTTACCATAGTGCTGGTAAGCTACTCGCAGTTTGTGAACCTCTCACTTACCATAGTTCTGGCAAGTTACATCGCAGTTTGTATCTCTCACTTACCATAGTGCTGGTAAGCTACTCGCAGTTTGTGAACCTCTCACTTACCATAGTTCTGGCAAGTTACGTCGCAGTTTGTATCTCTCACTTACCATAGTGCTGGTAAGCTACTCGCAGTTTGTGAACCTCTCACTTACCATAGTTCTGGCAAGCTACTCGTAGTTTGTACCTCTCACTTACCATAGTTCTGGCAAGTTACGTCGCAGTTTGTATCTCTCACTTACCATAGTTCTGGCAAGTTACGTCGCAGTTTGTATCTCTCACTTACCATAGTTCTGGCAAGTTACGTCGCAGTTTGGACCCCAATAGGATTGCTTGCTATAGTTCTAGCAAGTTCACCTGCACTAACAGGGTTATCTGCAAGTGTTGTTGCAGAATTTACCTGTGTAGAATTTTCGTTCCTGTAAATGCGTATGCATTATGTTTATATGTTGTGCATATGCCCCTGTTGTTTGTATAATGCGCATGTATGAATGCTTACACATGTGTATGTTGCATGTATATTGATGAACGTATGTATTAATGTATATATGATACCCTCTACATTTATCACTCATCTCCTTATCACCCATTGCTTTTGTTTAACCCCTTTTCTTTTGAATTGTTTGTGACTTTCTGGCTCAGTCTGATTAATCCATTGATACCATCCTTTGAAATGACATTCTGCTAGATTTTTAAGTGATCGTATCACGAGGCGTTTGTAGACTTCCAGAGATTTCATAGTCTTATTCTATTGCTTTTGTGTTGAAAGTTTGTAAGTTTCTCATGTTAGATCCATGTTAAAAGTTTATAAAAATAAATTATCCTTTGCAAATGATATTGAAATTAGAAATGAAGCGTAGTATGCAAAAAGAAAATTTTATTGATATTGCCTTGAATCGGCGGGTGTACAAAAATGCAGAGAAAGAAAATGACAAATGGAAATGATATTAATACTGCCGTTGCCCTTTTTGTTATCGAGGGCCCCAATAATCCTTCGACTTCAGAAGTAGATGATTGCACGATACCCTATCTTTCATAGTTTGCCTTCGGCTTATGTCCGGTAATCCTGCTTTTGCTAGGCGTAGTACTTCTTGACCGCGTCTGAGTTGATTGGGTGCGGTAGCTCATCCCCATCCATTGTAGTGAGGACTAATGCCCCTCCTGAGAACACCGTTTTTACAATGTATGGACCTTCATAGTTTGGTGTCCATTTTCCGCGAGCGTCGAGTCGAGGTAGCAGTATCTTCTTGAGGACAATGTCACCTTCTTTGTAGGTTCGAGGTCGGACCTTCTTATCGAACGCTTTTTTCATTCTCTTCTGATAGAGTTGTCCATGACACAAGGCTGTCAGTCGCTTTTCTTCAATGAGATTAAGCTGATCAAAACGAGTTTTTACCCATTCCGATTCTTCTAACTTTGTGTCAGCTATGACTCTTAGTGACGGGATCTCCACTTCGATTGGGAGGACAGCTTCCATACCGTAGACTAGGGAGAAGGGGGTTGCCCCTGTAGACGTACGCACCGAGGTTCTATAACCGTGTAAGGCGAATGGGAGCATTTCGTGCCAATCTTTGTATGTTTTCACCATCTTTTGTATTATCTTTTTGATATTTTTGTTTGCAGCTTCGACAGCGCCGTTCATTTTAGGCCTGTATGGTGAAGAATTGTGGTGTTCGATCTTGAACTCCTCGCATAGCTCCCTCATCATGTTATTGTTCAGATTCGACCCATTATCGGTGATAATCCTGCTTGGAACCCCATACCGACATATGATATTATGCTTGATGAACCGAGTGACTACTTGTCTCGTCACGTTGGTGTAAGAGGCAGCTTCGACCCATTTGGTGAAGTAGTCTATGGCAACCAATATAAATCGGTGTCCATTCGAAGCTTTAGGTTCTATCATCCCTATCATGTCGATTCCCCACATTGCAAATGGCCATGGTGAACTCAGAACGTTCAACGGGTTTGGTGGTACGTGCACCTTATCAGCGTAGATCTGGCACTTGTGACAGGTCCTTGCATATTGGAAACAGTCGGCCTCCATTGTTAACCAGTAATACCCTGCTCGGAGTATCTTTCTAGCCATTGAGTGTCCGTTTGCATGGGTCCCAAAGGTTCCTTCATGTACCTCCCTGATAATTTCCTTGGCCTCGTTTTTATCTACACATCTCAACAACACTGAGTCATAGTTCCTTTTGTATAAGATGCTTCCGCTTAAGAAGAACTTGGATGCAAGTCTTCTCAGTGTCTTTTTATCAATTGTTGAGGCATTCTCCGGGTATTCCTGTTTTTCCAGATACATTTTTATGTCATGGTACCATGGTCTGTTGTCGGAATGCTCCCCAATCGCAAGGCAATAGGCAGGTTCGTCGAAGTGTCTAACAGTTATCCGTGGTTCATGGTTTGGCCAGGTCACCTTGAACATAGAGGAGAGCGTTGCTAGTGCATCAGCTATTTGATTTTCTTCCCTCGGGATATGAGTAAAAGTGATAGTATCAAATTCAGCCGTCAACTCCAGTATAAGGTCTCGGTATGGGATTAGTTTTGCATCTCGAGTGTCCCATTCTTTGTTGACTTGATGGATTACCAATGCTGAGTCTCCGTATACATCAAGGAGTTTGATCCTTAGGTCGATTGCAGCTTCTAAACCCCAATATGCATGCTTCGTATTCTGCAATGTTGTTGGTGCAGTCGAAACATAGTCTTGCAGTGAAGGGTAAGTGCCGGTCATCGGGAGATGTCAATACTGCCCCTATGCCATGTCCTAGTGCATTTGAGGCACCGTCGAACATGAGTTTCCATACCAAACCTGGTTCGGGTCCCTCGTCGGGTCCTGGTATTTCATAGTCTCTTACTAGCATAATATCCTCATCAGGGAAGTCGAACTTCATAGATTGGTATTCCTCGAGGGGTTGGTGAGCAAGATGTTCTGCCAATACACTCTCTTTTATTGCTTTTTGAGTTACATACTGTATGTCGTATTCGGACAACAACATTTGCCACCTTGCAATTCTACCCGTGAGCGCCTGTTTTTCGAACACGTATTTTAAAGGATCCATTCTCGATATTAGCCATGTGGAATGATTCAGCATATATTGCCTTAGACGTTTGGAGGCCCATGCTAGGGCACAACATGTCTTTTCCAATGGTGAATACCGAGATTCGCAATCCGTGAATTTCTTACTGAGGTAGTAGATAGCGTGTTCTTTCCTGCCTGTTTCATCTTGTTGCCCTAGTACACACCCCATAGACCTTTCGAGTACTGTGAGGTACATGATTAGTGGCCTTCCAGGTACAGGAGGTAAGAGTATAGGTGGTTCTTGCAAGTAGTTCTTTATGGTTTCGAAGGCTACTTGACAGTCATCGTTCCACTTGATAGGTTGATCCTTCCTGAGTAGTTTGAATATAGGCTCGCATGTAGCTGTCAGGTGTGAAATGAACCTTGAGATGTAATTCAATCGGCCCAGGAAACCTCGTACCTCTTTTTCTGTCTTCGGGACGGGCATTGCTTGTATGGCTTTTACTTTGTCAGGATCAACCTCTATACCTCGCTGGCTTACAATGAATCCCAACAGCTTTCCCGATCTTACACCAAACGTACACTTGTTCGGGTTTAACCTTAGCTTGTACTTCTTTAAGCGCTCGAACAACTTATGTAGATTTGTGATGTGCTCTTCTTCTGTGCCGGATTTGGCGATCATATCGTCTACATATACTTCGACCTCTTTGTGGATCATATCATGAAACAACGTGACCATGGCCCTTTGATATGTTGCCCCTGCGTTTCTCAACCCGAAAGGCATTACCTTGTAACAGAAAGTGCCCCAAGATGTCATGAAGGTTGTTTTCTCCATATCTTCGGGCGCCATCTTGATCTGATTATACCCGGAAAAACCATCCATAAAAGAGAACACTGAAGCTTGTGCCGTATTATCCACCAAGATATCTATATGTGGTAGTGGGAAATCATCTTTTGGACTTGATTTATTTAGATCCCTGTAGTCTACACACATGCGCACCTTCCCGTCTTTCTTAGGAACTGGCACTATGTTTGCAATCCATGGTGGGTAGTCAACTACAGCAAGAAACCCGGCATCGAATTGTTTGAGCACCTCTTCCCTAATCTTACTATCCATATCTGGTCGAACCCTTCTGCGCTTTTGCCTGACCGGCGCACATCCTTCTTTGAGAGGTAACCTGTGTACCACGATGTCTGTATCCAACCCCGGCATGTCACGGTATGACCAAGCAAAAATCTCCGCATACTCGTGGAGGAGCTTGGTTAGCATTGCTTTTACGTCCTTACCTAGCGTTGCCCCAATCTTAATGTTCTTGGGTTCTTCATCCGTTCCCAAGTTTATGATTTCAATGGCCTCTTGTGGAGGGAGCATGCTCTTGGATTCCTTATCCACTAACCTTGACAACTCTTCCGGAAGTTCATCGTCTTCCTCATCCCCTTCTTCAGCCTGATTAGCGAGAGCCTCGAGTTTGTATAGAGTCTCAGCAGTATTATTATCGGTGGTGTCAGAAGGTGATCTGCACATGTTTTATGTTTTGTTTTCTTTTAGTATGCAGATGTGAACGTGCTTTGTTTGTGCAAGAAATTTATTTGTCATTTTCAGAAATGGAAAAGGAATAAATGCGAGAAAAGACAATGTTTTCAATTCCAAAATGCAAAGACAATTTTATTAATAAACTTCGAACTTGAAAGTAAATGGGGCCCTTACAAACTAACTCTATGCTTCGGGCGAGGCATGAGCTTTTTTTTTTTTTTTATTTGAAAAAGGGAAATAAAACACACAAAAGCAAATTACTTTGAAATGAAAACTATCTCCGGTATCTCCATGCTTGTCCAATTCTGTAGCTGTTCTCCTGGTCTGATTTCTCGGATGAAGTTGGATGTCCCTTCTCGAGAATCCTTGTTGGACACCATAGCTACATGTTCATACCCACCATTCACAAAAATTTGCATTATTGGGGGGAATTGTTGTTCCTCCTTTTTGATGCTTTTGAACTTGGTGGGTTGATATCCTAATCCTGAGCGATCTTTTTTCTCTGACACCTCTGGTAGCTTGCCCCAGCCTTTAATATCTGCGTCCTGCAGATCTTTCCATGATGTTACCGCCCTTCTTATCTTCTCCACTGGTAGTGTGATAGCAGTTGCGATTTCTAGTGCTTGAAATGCGGTACCCAATGCTTCGTCCCCAGCCTCAATATATCTGTATGAATTCAAGTTGCTGACGATTATGTCCTCTTCTCCATTGATGGTTACTATAGAGTTCCCATTCACAAATTTTAATTTCTGATGGAGGGTAGAGGTAACTGCCCCAGCTGCGTGAATCCAGGGACGTCCTAGTAGACAGGTGTATGCTGGCTCAATCTCCATCACTTGGAAATTGATGCAGAAGGTATGAGGACCAATCACAACCGGTAAATCCACTTCTCCTAATACTGGGCTCTGTGATCCATCAAATGCTTTTACCACCAGACGACTTTGTCTAACTACCAATCCTTCTAAGGCTATCTTGTCAAGTGTCGCTTTTGGCATCACATTTAAAGATGATCCCGTGTCAATCAAAACTCTAGCCAGATGGGCCTTCCCACATTGCATGGAGATATGCAAGGCTTTGTTGTGTGACCTTCCTTGTAGGGGCAGCTCATTGTCACTGAAGCCCAGGCATGCCCCAGCAGTTAGATTTGCTACCATTCCGTCAAACTGGTTGACTGTAATGTCCTTGGTAACATGGGCAGCGTTTAAGATCTTCATCAGAGCATCTCGATGTTTCTCAGAATGTATCAATAGTGATAAGAGCGATATCTTAGAGGGTGTCTGCTGCAATTGATCCACCACTCTGTAATCACTCTTCTTAATCAGAGCAAGAAACTCCTCAGCATCCTTATTAGAAGTTTCTTTATTCTTAGGTTCAGCCTTGTCACTTGGTCTTACCACCGCTTGTTCTTCAGATGGTGTCAAGTTTCCACTAGACGTTTGTGGTGCCTGCGTAGTTTTGAATATGCGCCCACTACGGGTCATGCCCCCAGGTCCAACGATGCTTGATACTGCAGTATTAGTATCGGTCTCATATTCCCATGGTACCGCTTTCATCTTGTCCAAAGGGTATGGTCCTCTGATTGGGATGATCCTAATGTGCTCTTGTACAGGTATTACCACTGGTGGTCTAGAGCATGGGATGATTAATGGTTTCCTTGCCCCTTGTGTGGGTATCATTAAAGGTTCGTTTCTTTCAACCATTGCCACATATTCCTCTTCAGGGTGTTCTTCCAGCTGGATCAGCCCTTGATCCATGAGTCTTTGCAGAGTGTCTTTAAAAGCCTCGTTGTGTTCTAGGATAAACCCCTTTATAAGAAGATACCTCTTAAGTGCATCTATGGGGGAGTTCCGTTGTTGAACCAACTCTTGCTCATTGACAACTTCTATTGCATTGATTGCGCCTTCATGGTGTGGCATCGGGTTCGTCTTCACATTGGGTTTGTCAAAGGCGATTGCCCCTGATTCAATTAAATTCTGAACGATGTGGCTGAAGGCCCAACATTTCTCCAGGGTGTGTCCGGGAGAATTGGCGTGAAATTCACACCTTTCATTCGGTTTGTAGTTGGGCATGTGCTTGCCTGGAGGAGGAGGTGGCAGTGGCCTAACTTCTACCAAGGATTCATTTACTAAATATTTCAGAATTTCTTTCTTGGAAGTAGGTAGCGGATCGAATCTCCTTGGTCCTTCCTGAAACCGGTTTTGTCGTGGTGGGTATGTCATAGGAGGTCTAGTTTCCTGATGGCCTACAGCATTAGTTTCTCCTTCCTTCTTTTTTGTGAAGTTGGGGGTAGGCCTCTTCGCCTGATAGGATCCAGATGATGCCCCTTGTATCTTCCCATTCTTGATCCCATTCTCAATCCTTTCACCAATGACTACCAAGTCTGAAAATCCTGATGACACGCTTCCAACCATCTTATCATAATATGGCCCTTGTAGTGTAGCCATAAACATATCTACCAGTTCTTTTTCCAACAAGGGAGGTTGGACTCGGGAAGCCATCTCTCTCCACCTCTGAGCATATTCTTTAAATGATTCTTCCTTCTTTTGCGACAGATTTTGGAGTTGCATCCGATTGGGTGCCATATCCAAATTGTACTTGTATTGCTTAAGGAAGGTATTGGCAAGGTCGGTCCAGCTTCGGATATTAGTCTTTTCCAGTTGCATGTACCAGTCCACCGATGCTCCACTTAAACTATCTTGGAAGAAGTGTATCATTAATTTCTGATCATGAGCATAAGCAGCCATCTTTCGCACATACATGCGCAAGTGGTTCCTTGGACATGTGAGTCCCTTGTATTTTTCAAAGTTCGGAACTTTGAATTTGTGTGGAATTGTTAGATCTGGGACCAAGCTCATCTCAAAAGTATCCACGTCAAAAGCATCATACCCTTCCACGGCCTTCAGTCTCTCTTCCAGTGCCTTGATTTGTCCACTGTCCTTAGAATCCTCTCCGGAATTAGTGGAGTTCAGCTTTGATTGGGGAACTTGGTTTGTGTCATTGGTGTCCCCATATTGCAGGTCCAGATATTCTTCATCCCTAAGCGGATTGTTGATAGGGATGCGAACTGTGCGAGACGTCCCTTCCTCCTGAACGGCAGGAATAAACCCTTCTCGGGAGGCTTCTCCTTCTTCATGAGTTGTAATAACCCTTTTTGAGGAGTGAGCATTTGTCTTGTGAGGGTCGTGGCCTCGTACATACCCTAACAATGGGTTGCCATCCTGAGGTATCTCCTCATACTGATCCTGAACCTCCTTAGCCTTGTCTTGCTTATCTTTGAGGTCTTTCATGAAGCTCAGCATTTGGGCCATTCCTCCCTTGAGGTCTTCAACAGTACCTTTCAGCTGGGTCATTTCCTCACGAAGGGCGGCTTGGTTCTGTTCCAATTGTTCCATTGCTTTCTTCTTCTGAGCTCTGGTCTTGATTTGTGGTTGAGTTGCAATGGTGTGACTGGAGATGAAGATAGTTTTTTGCTTTAATGTTTTGAAAAATAAATATGATATGCATGCTATGAATGATATGGTTATACAATGTTTATGTCTTATCCACACTATTATAATACACATATATATTTATATATTATTTTTATTCTTCTCTTTTTCTTTTATATATACATGTACATTTTTCCTTTTTTTTTTGCGCATATGTATTATGTATATATATATATTTTTTTTTACATATGTATTTATTAATTTTTTTTATATATTTTTTTTGTACATGTATATACACATATGTTTTTTTAGAGAGGTAAACAAGGTTGGTGAATATTTATAGAAACGATGAGTAACGAAAAAAGAAACACACTTTATTGAAAGGAAATACTAAAAAAACTCCATTGTTGGTTTACAAAAAGGAAAAGGAAACTGAAATTAAAATGCTCAAAATAAATTAAATTAAAAGTACTTGAAATAAAAGCAACAAGGAAATAACATAAAGCTAAGAACGCCTTTGGATGTCTTCTTGGAACTTGTCCACCATATCTCTACAAAGCTTCATGAACTCTTTGACTACTTCGGGAAGGATGATAGGAGATGATTCTGCTTTTGCCAAACTCTTTGGAATATCTTGAATTAAATCATTACACAAGAAGACTAGCTTATCATAATCATCGCGACATTTCTCATAGTCTTCAAGCATCTTAGGAATCATGCTCACGTGCTCACTTGCCGTAGAAACAATTGTGTAGAGTCTTTTCCAATAGTCTCTTTCGTTCAAGGCTGCCTCGTGTATCTCTTTTTCTCTCATGAACACTTCCCGAAGTGATACCATAGCTTGAAATGCTCTTTCGTACTCACCAGTGCGCTGTAAAAGTTCTTCTTCCGTGGTTAATCTTCTTACGTGCTCTTGTTGTCCAGCATTGAGGGCTTCTTGAAGATCATATTTGAGGTTCCTTATTTCATCCTCTTGATCTTTAGTCCTATCAGTTAATTCAAAGATTACAGCTTCCAGATTTTTCTCAGATTCTGCTTTGTCATGGGAAGCCTTCTCATAACGCCTTATCCACCTTGCAATTTCCGCATTAGCTTGCTCCAACCTCTCATCATGAGCCTCTAAATTAAAATTAGCACTTAAATAATCATCAGTTGCACGCTTTCTTTTACTTCTTTGCCTATCATTTTCTTCTTTCATTGCTTGGAGTTCTTGATTTTTCTCTTTAAGGTCAAAGCGTAGTTGGCTCCTTTCATTAGTAAGTTGATGCAAATCAAGTTCTAATTTCTCTTTCTCCTTTCGGGACGCCTCTAGGGCAGCCCTGATTCCTTCTATCTCTTCGATGGATAAAGGAACAGGATCAGGAGAATCAGGCTTGTAGGCGGGATCCACAACAAAAGGGAGCAATACTTTCTTAACTCTTTCTCGAACCCATGTGGTGTAAGGTTCCTTTGCAATCACATTCTTTGGCCCAAAATCTCTTCTATGAACACTACTCCAAGCTTGAATTACTTTCTTCCATGTCCTTGGCTCACCTTTCCCATTGTCATGCAAAATCAACTCTTTTGTACGTTGCTCGGAAGGTTCTTTATCCATGGAATGACCCAATTGACGTAGTGCTAAATTAGGATTATAATTAATACAACCAAGAGTTCCTATTAATGGCACATTGTTGAATTCTCCACATTTATAAATAATCTTGTCTGAATTCAATTTTCTTGCATACCATAAGACAGAATCTTCCTTAAGAGCCCTTAACTTTTGAGACCAATCATTCCTGGTTAATTCTTTGATAAAACAACTAGCTTTGTAGAGATGGGAAGTCAACCAAGAATAGAGCAAATGAACACAACAAACTAGCACTCCTCTTTTCTTTTCATACCTCATATGAATGGCATAGTAAATGTTTGCGAGGATAGTCGGAGTTGGATCTTTGTCAAAAAGTCTGAAAGAAGTGAAAGCATGAATAGCAGAAGGATCCACATAATCAATATTTTTTGGTAATAAAATGACACCAAAAATCAAGAGAGCTAACACATGTCCACAAATGTCCCATTGTTTCCTTTGAGCAAACATTAATGCTTGACTTTCTAAATAAGATCTTTTGAACCCATGCACTTCTCCTTCAGTTTTATAATGAGCTTTTAATTCTGCAGCGGACATTCCCAAAGCTTTCTCTAAATCTGAAAAGTCAACTTCTTTACCCACACCAGTATAGAATTCCTTTTTTATTTTGGAGAAACCCAACATAGCATCCATCTCTTCTATGGTAGGTGCCAACTGAAAGTCTTGGAAGGTAAAACATCTCAAAGGCGGATCATAGAATTGTACCAAAGCAATGATAGCTTCCTCTTGTACCTTTATTCTTAGCAAATCTAAGATATTACCATAGCGAATCTCAAATCGATCCAAAGCACCTGATGGCAATTTTTCTTTGATTATCTTCAATTTCTTGATGTCTGGAGTAGAAACAGTAAAGTGAACAATTGTCTTCTTCGTACTCATCTTTCCTACATATTCACCAACAAAATACATTTTACCAAATATATATACATATATGTGTATTATTATTTTTATTTATGGATAAGACATGATGAAAAATGCAAATGATTAGATGATGCATGCAAACACATAACAACAATAAAAAAATAATAATAATACAAACATAAAAAATAATTAAGCAAAAAAACATGGTATTTCAAAGAACCCAGGTTCATAGGTTCGACGTAGGGGGCTCTTGGGAGCCAACCTTTATATGGGGGTTCTAAAAGGTCTCATGGGGTCGTTCGTAGCCTCCGAGACTTTTTCGTCTCTTCGGATTTTGGAACAACTCATTTTATCCATGAGGTTCGAATTTTTGGGTAGGTTCTCGGAGAGATCAGCTAAGTATCCAGTCCAGCCCTCCACAAAGTCTAGCTTCGTTTCGGACCTTTCCAAACACCTAACCCACTCCGAGTGGAGTTATCAGTGAGATTCGTAAGGCGATTCATGTCCCCTTTTGGTCTCAAAGTTAACTACCACGCTTAAGGTTTAACCGACATAAAAATAGAGCAAATATATAATAATAAAAGCAGACATTTTTAGGCAGATAAAAAACATAAAACAAATAAACAAATAAATAATTTAATGTTTATTAAAAGATAAACCTCCCCCCAAACCCTAAATGTGGCAACTTGCCAACCCTAAAGTGCGCCACAAACCCTAAACCATAAACCACGAACCATAAACCTAAACCCACTCAAGCCTTAGGAGCATAATAATTAACCTAATAGTGTTCCCCAGCAGAGTCGCCAGCTGTAGCAACCTGCCTAAAAATTTCAGCTTTCGAGTCGCCACCTATTCTGAAGGGCGAATAGGAAACCCTACACAGATAAGAGATTGAGGGTAAGTTATTACAATCAGGCTGAGGGAAGGTGTTAGGCACCCTCAGCCCTTTCCTAAAGGCTAATATATCAAAGATTAAGGTTGCATGGCAGGGTTTGTAAAGAAATGTGGCAAACAAAATTATAAGGACATGATTGAGATTTTGAAGAGGGGGACTCGCCTTGTTGCCAAGTGCCTACGTACCTCCTTAGGGAGGATCAGAGTCTACGTAGTTCGGGAAGGGTTGTACGCCATTTAGAGTTTGAATTTGATTTGATATGGTTTTTTAGAGACTTTTTAGTTAGCCTATCGCAGTTTGTTTTGTTTTGAAATTTGAATGGACTTTAGAATTATTAGGGTTTGGGCGTACAACCCTGATTTGGCACAATTAACCGCAATGATCAATAGGTTTGATCACCATAGTTAAAAGATTAAGGATTTGCATTGTTACCAATTCAAATCGATTAATTCGATTATCACTAATAACAACTTACTTGTATTTTACTTATTTATTAATTGGCGTTTTATATCGTTACCTCTCATAATCGATTAACACGACCACAAATAATAACAAATTAAATTAAACAATAAGGCAAGATTAATCACCACAATCAATAAGATGATTGCAGCCATTTAATCGAATTTAGTTGGATTTTATTTTAATTAAAATAGTACTTTAATTATTTTTATTGTTAACCACAGCGATTAATCGATTTAATCGGCGCAAATAACAAATTAAAAATATTTAATACAAATGTCATATTTTTATTCTATTAAAAATAATTATGATATAATTATTAATTATTAAACATAATATTTAAATTAAATGAAATAAAATAATTGAATTTTATTAAGTTTCTATTAAGGTTCTGATTACATGTGGTTATTGTGAGAGTGTATAGTATGGACATGAGACCAGGGGCGTTGGATTTGGGGTTAGTGGGATATTGAGGGTCAGATCTGTAGGGCTTACGATGCGCCCCATGATGGTGCACGCACAGGATCTAGTGTTAGAAATTCCAGAAAAATAAATAGGCGAAGGGGAGGCTCGAACCCATGACCTCCCCCTCACCAACGCTTCACACAACCACCAAGCCACACGCATACACGCGTTAAGGAAGCGTCACCAATATAATATATAAAAAAAACAATGGGCAACAATAAAACAGGCGCGAAATTCAAACTGTCCCAGTAACGTGAAGACACGTCATTGTCTTCTTCACAAGAACCTGCAAAACTCTTATGTTTTAGCTACGAAATTGCTACGGCTTTGCTCGTAGCCAATCAAACACGAAAATAGCGATTAAGGCATGCATCCATATAAATCTTTCGCGACCTATCCACCCCACTCGTATGAACCACGCGAACTCAACCATACGGTTAATTTGCTCCAATTTGACCCCTAAAGAAAACCCCCAATATGGAACCCTAAAACCCAAAATAACCTCTAATGGTGGAATACGATTAAGACACGAAAACTCCACAAAATAAATCCAGAAACGATCACAGCATCATAATCAAGCATAATATATCAATAAAAACATGTAAAGATGCATGAATTCCTCTAATCGATCCAAGCTTCAGAGTTACTTACTTTGACAAATCGGAGAGTGTTCTGGGGGTGTTGGGGTCGAGCAAAGATCCAGACACGTTCAGAAGCCTTTGAGGAACCTTTTGCAATCTTCAGAAACTCTTGAGAGTCTCTAATTCCTCAAATCCGAATCTTGGTTTTGAGTGACTTTTTTTGTGTTCTTGCAATTGTGCTTTCTCTCAGAATTCCGTCCCCTAGTCTGGTGCTTGATGTTGTATACTTATAGGGAATAAAATTAGGTTAAAACCTTGTCCAAAACTTCACTTGAATCAAATCTTACTACTTTGAGAAATTGGATTTTATTTCTTGAATTTTAAGCTACCATATTTGGCCCAATTTGTATGAATCTTTTCCATTTGACTTATGCACGAAAATCAAATGTATTTGGTCATAAATTTTGATTGAAAAAATAATCCAAACAAATTTTCTATCAAATATTTGATTTTTCATTTAATTAAATCATTAAAAATTAATTTTAAATAAAATTATGTAAAATCAAATAAAATGATATAATTTATGGCATATGTTTTGGATAGCTTGTGGACCAAGTTTGGGTCATAGAATGTAGGCCCATTTGCAAGAATCTCAATTTTGAACCCTCCTTTTTTCACATTTGGTCCCTCAAAATCACCTGACTTTGATCAAGCATATCTCCTTCAATTTTTAAGCTATGAGGGAGATCTAATACTTTTTAGAAACCTCAAGAGGTCCTCTACAAGCCATTTTGGAACATATTTTTCATTTGAAGCTTTTGTCTTGATCATATCCTCTTTGGGAAAAAACTGCTTTTGAAGGATGCCTGAAAATGACCTGTAATCTTTTGCCTTGTATCTCTTAAATGAAGCATTTTTGGCCTTGGCTTGTGAGACACAAAGTTGTAGAGAATCCAATTTCCTTCAAAATAGGCTTTGAGTGGGGAATTTCTGATGTTCCATGTGAAAGTTATGCCCAGTCAAAGTTGGGTTGACTTTCTCCTAAGAAACCCTAATTTGAACCTTTTTATATTTGTTCATCTCTGAGTTTCTATTAATGGAACCATGATCAATTCTTGATCAAATGATGGTTATACACCCCATACTTGATGTTTGCCCAATGATTATGGTTTGAATCATGCCTTGATTGTGATTGACCTTTCAGTTTGAATCAATTGACTGTGAATTATCTGGATCATTTAAATGAGCCATGTCTTGAGATTTGAACTTTGCCTTTGTTATGAGAGAAGTGTGGGAGGTAAATTTTGGGGTATGACAGGATCCATGTCCGGATTAAAAGTCAACTGTCCAGGTGAATTAGGTCTAAAACCTTGATTGTCGACTAGATGAAATTGATGACTGTAGATCTTGAATTGAGGTACAATGCTCAATGAATATTGTCATATGGATAATTTGAAGATGATTGAAACCTTTGAGTGATGCCCTTGAACTTTGTAGGGTTTCCCAAATGTGGTCCCTGATTTTAGTCCTTGATGGACTCAAAACCCTAGCTGAGCAAACTTGAGTCTAGATGACTGGTGTCTAATCAATCATAGGTGAATGAATGAATCATTTGAGTCATGTGATTGTATTTGAGGTCATTTTCTTATTGGTTTATCCTTTGCCTGAACTCCTTTGTCCTTGAGCACCCTCGATTGAGTACCAGATAAACAAGTGACTGTTATGAGTACCTGTCTTGAAATGTTTGGAGATGTGGCATCTCAGAGGGGGTCAAAATTAGGGTATGACAGATGCCCCTATTTAAGTTTCTTTCATCCGGAGGGAGAAAGACTGACATCTTGATCATTCCTACGTGAAAGAGACTTAAATATCAAAGAATGCCCGAATTTTGGGCGTCCTTGAGATGTCGCAGCGATAATAAAATCCTTGTTCATGACTTGATCCCGTTGTCGCACTTGGCGGGGGATAGGGAGACAAAATCCTGTAGAAATGTGTTATGCGGATTCTGGTGAATGGACGGCAATGCAAAGTGCGCAATCCATCTTCTTTAACTAAGTGTTGATACTTAGAAAAAGGTAAACAACCTCCTCTCGTTTCGGATGTCTAAATCGCGAAACTGGTCTCAGTTGTGATTTTGGACAATATCTCAGATAAAGAGAAAATCTCCAAGAGTTTGTTTCCTCATCAAACTTCTCACCAGTACTTGTTGGAGAGATGCCGTTTGGTGGTCGATAAGAAACTTTATGATACTTTCCTTCAATGTGATGTCTTCGAAGGAATGCCATATGGTCGTGCGTCCTTTTGAGGAGGTAATGACTTTGCTTGAAAGTGGACGAACTGTCTTCGGGATGAAAACTGCCATTCATCGACTTATGCTGGGGATTTAGCAAATTGTTTTCTAGGAGGAAAACTTCCATTTGTCAACTTTGCTGAGGAATCTGAACTATCTTCTTGAAGAAGACTACCATTCATTGACTCCGCCGGGGAGTTAACAAACTGTTTTCTAGGAGGAAAACTGCCATTTGTCAACCTTGATGGGGATGAAACTTCCTGGAAGCAGACAAACTATTTCTCGTAAAGAAACTGCCATTTACCGATTCCTTGGGTATTAAACAGACAAACCGTCTTTCTTGAGAAGGACTGCCATTTGTCAACTGCTAGGGGAACAAACTGTTTTCTTAAGGGAGACTGCCATTTGTTGACCCTGCCTGGGAGTTGATAAACTACTTTCCAGGAGGAAAACCGCGATTTGTCAACTTTACTGAGGAATCCTTAAGCGGAACGAACTGTCTTCTTGAAGAAGGCTTCCATTCATCAACTTTGCTCGGGAAAAAGTGAACAAACTGTCTTCTTTGAAAGAGACTGCCATTTGTCAACTTTATTGAGGAATCCTTAAGCGGAACGAACTGTCTTCTTGAAGAAGGCTGCCATTCGTTGAGTCTGCGGGGAAATCCAAAAGTGGACCAATTGTATCCTTGGAGAAGATTGCCAACTATCAATCTGCCGGAGAATCTCGGTTGGAGAATCCCAAAAGTGAACAAACTATCTTCAGGAGGAAGATTTCCATTTGTCGGTTTGCTGGGGATTACCAAAAGTAAACAAACTATCTTCCTGAGGAAGACTGTTATTTGTTAACCTGTTTGGGGAGATCCTGGCGTATGAATTGTTTTTAGGGAAAAGACTGCCCTTCCATGACTCGCAGGGGAAACTCGAGTTGAGGTCCACAAATGGCAGATTGATACTCCGGGAACAAATTTCCCCACGAGGTCGCGTTGCGAACATCTCTCGACGATGGATCTTCACTTCAAATCATTTAACTCACTTCAAATAGCGGACAACCGACAACCGGGTATCCCCAACGGAGTACCAACTACACTTTTCAAGAAGAAGACATCTTCTGATCAACAAAATTCAAGTCGTACCACAGGATTTCACATCTGCGACAATTCTATTTCACATTCGCTTCACATTTTATAGCTATTATAACGCTCATGCATGCTTCACGCATCACATCATATGTCTGCATAGTCAATATTGTCTAGTTAGGCTTTGATCATGCTATTGCCCAAGTCACCTTAGAAAGAAATTTCAACTTTATTTTGCAAGTAAATTCATTTTATTTTTGAAAACGTTTGTTTCAAGAAAGTGACTGTCAGACTTAAAAAATGTAATTTTAAGAAACTGAATAAGACTCGATTGCAAAGAAAAGGCACAAGACTCAAATTGTTGTTTATGGAATGGTAATCAGCCAAAGGCTTGATTCCATGGAGTATTTACAAAGTTGGAAATTGGTAATTTTTGGGAAAAGGACTACGCTGAAACGTGACGACCGTTATCTTTCCCTTCCTCTCTGAATTGCGCTGTATTCGTGCTTCGTAGAAGATGACCTACTGATGATGAATACTCCGCTATGGATTTTCTTAATGATCAAGTTTGTCCTAAACACAATTACTTGCCATATATCCCTAACTTTTGCGTAGACTACCCCTTTCGGGTTTTAAGTCTATCGGGATTGATATATTTTTTTTTATGTCTCTAACTTTTGCCTGAATCTCCCTTTCGGGTTTTCGACTCACTGTTGCACCCCAAAATTTGCCCTATTTATTTGAGCTATAAGTTAATAATGACGTTTATTTAGTCATTCAAAAATTGAAGAAAAATAATAAAGAGTTTTCATGGGTTTAAGAAGATAAGGTGTGAAAAGTGGTTTATACGGTGGAAATACGAGAAAATTCATAAGTCCTATCTGGAAGGTGATATGAGCTAAGTTCTCGCGAGACCTCGACTGTTTCGACGATATCTACAATTTTCGTGTTCGGCTCAGAAGCCAATTCTTTGAGGAAGGTTGCCAGATTTGCAAAATACTTGAGATTTCGCAGTGAAAAATGGTGCTGAACATAGGGTTTCGGATCTCAGAAAATTCATATCTCACAATCCGCTAGCCGGATTCGCTTGAAAATTTAAGTGGAGCTCCGTACCATCATTACCAAGATTTCATATGTTCAGACCGTCGGCTGATTGTGCACCGAAAATGCTCAGCATTTTAGGGATCGTCGCGTTGTTTCGGTAAAAAGTGTGTTTTCGAGTATGTCGCGCCAAGTTTGAAAATTCATAACTTCTTCAATTTTTATCGTATGAAGTCCATTCCGGCGGTATTTTTTTAGAAATTGCGTTAGCTTCGATTCTTCGTCACACATGCCTATTCAGATTCCGAGCCGAAGATGGAATTTTATCGAGTTCTTTGAGCGGTACTCACAAAATTCTGCACGGTCGCGCCAGATGAATCGACGTTTCTCGTCATTCAAACGCGCGTAATTTCTTCAACGCTTATCGGATTAAGAAGATTCTCGCGGCTACGAGTCACGAATTTGGTCATCTTCACAATGGCATTGGTTTCGTTCCGGAATTCAGAGCCGAACCGAGTTTCCTTAAAAACGAGCCAAAATAAGACGCATCGAGGGCAATTTGGACATTTCGCGTTGACAATATATAAACTTTTTGCTCTTCACAAATCAAGGGGGAACTCTCATAATTTCATTTCACCCAAAAAAAATCAAAAACACTTTCTCTCAATTCTCTCTCAATTCTCTTGGATCAAAACCACAAATTCTATAAAACTTTCATCAAAACTCATCAATCTTCACCAAGATCAAGAACATGGGTTGAAGAATCAAGATTCGAAGTTTGATTTTCTTCTCCCTCTCATCCTAGATCTCGCGTGCCTCCCTCTCTCTCCCCTCGGATTTCGCGTTCGTGTCGCGTTCGCGTCGTGTTCGCGTTCGTATCGTGTTCGTGTTCGCGCTTCGGTTTAGATCTTCATCCGGTAAGCTTTCGGATCTTGAATTAAGTGCTTAATTGTTGATTATTATGTGAATTCGAATCTAGATCTACCTCTTGTTCTTGATTAATGGATGATTGATGATGATTGATCGGTGAATTTGTTCATCTTTTGCTCGAATTAGTCGTGTTCATGTGAATTGTGGTTGGATTTAATGTTTGTTGCATATAATTGATGATTGTTAATGATGAATTATGACATTCGTGTTTGGATCCATGATTTGTTGGTGATTTTGTGTGCATAATTGTTAATGTTCATGTATGTTACTTGTGTCGCACTCAAAGTGTTTGTACAAATGCATGTGTTGCACTTTTGCTTGATGTTTGCCTTGCTTGACGCGTCGCGCTTTGCATAAATAGGCTCGTTTGACTTGTAGACTCGTGCTTAATTCATAATTTGATGTTTGCTTGTGATGATTGCCTATGGAACGGTTTTGGATTGAGTGCGAATGGCTCCGAGGCTTTAAAAATGCATAAAAACCTGTTTTTCTACAGCAGGAACCGGGTTGTCCCAGGCGGGAACCGGTTCCCACTCAATCCAAAATTGTTGTCTCCCTGTGTTTTACTACCAGGAACCGGGTTGTCCCTAGGTGGGAACCGGTTCCTGCGTTGTTTTTACTCTCTGGTTTTTGTGCCAGGAACCGGGTTGTCCCTAGGTAGGAACCGGTTCCTGCGCTGTTTTGCCCCCTGTGTTTTTGTACCAGGAACCGGGTTGTCCCTAGGTGGGAACCGGTTCCCAGTTTTCTGCCTTTGGTTTTTAGTACCAGGAACCGGGTTGTCCTGTGCAGGAACTGGTTCCTATGTGTTATTTTTGTGTTTTCTTTCCTTAACTTCAATCTTACATAACTTTTTACTCGTAGCTCCGATTTGCACGTTCTTTATATCGTCGGAAAGCTTATGAGATGTACTATCTTGCTAGATGCTTGGTTTAATTAATTTGTAGATCATTCATGTTTTATTTCTCTTTGATGTTTATTGTCCATTTCATGTTTACATTACTTGCCCGTTTCTTTTTGGTTTATAGTAATAACGCAATTCCGATTGCGGTGTTTGTTATCTCTAACTTGTGTGCTAGTGTGCAAGGCTTTTGGATGGTCACCGATCGATGCTTATTACTTGTGTGTTCAGCTTCACTTGCGGGACACAATCCTTTTCACTTGTATCGTGTTCTCATCCGGGAGACACAGTCCTTTTACTTTATACCTGCTTGTTTGGTTTGCTTGTTCCTCTTGCAGGTGTATTGTGATTATGCTCGACGCGCGTGTCGACATTTGTGCGCTTTATGGCTAATCGGTGTGCTGACTATTTGCTTTTGCTTTGCTAGCTCACTCGCGGTATTCTTAGTTTCCTTGCTCTCTTCGCTAAGTTTACGGATCATCATCCGTTTGGTATTGATCCCGTTTCATTTTATTTTTCTCGCACTTTATCGCTTTCTCGCATCATCCTTTAACATGAGAAGTAGGACTTAGACATGCATCTGGCCAAGCCCTCGAAAGAGGCTCTGTTTTTGTTGGTGTGTTTATATTTGTGCTTTGTGGCGGGGAGTCACGGTGTAGTAAGTCCTATATGGCACTCCGTTAAGTCCTCTTGGAAGGCATGCGCAAAGGGTTAGCAATCAACTCCCGCCTAGTCTCATCGAGTCTGTTCAATATGCGCACGCTACGCGTTGCTCGCTTATGAACATGCACAAGATCTTGTTATCGAGTATGTCAGGAAAAGGGTTCATGTAGCCGGACCCCTGCCTTTCCTATAGCTCGCGTCGCTCAACGTTGATGCTCGGTGTACGCACGCACTGTTTTCCTTTCCGATCTGTGACAGCTTGGTTGCTGAGAGGGATCCGCTCCTCTTGTCTATGGCCCGATCATTTTCGCGAGGTCTAATGCTTGGTTGACTTGGGTTGAGTTGCTCCCCTTGGCTATGGCGGGACCGCTTTTTTACCAATTGGCCAGTGCCGTTGGTTTTGTTTGCTTTACGAGCGGAGCTCGTTTGTGTGATATTATTGTTTGCTCCCCTTTTCCCCCATAGGTTGCTAGTTTAGTTTAGACTTGTACCCTTTGTATGATAACATTAGGTAGCAAGCTTTCCCCCTTAGCTCAGGACTTCCTCATGCATTCTTTAAAACACAAACCACACTCTTTGATTTTCTTTTCTTAAGAGCTTGTTATTTCCGCTCCATTCCCAAGCGTAAGTCTCCAAAGGTCGAGTAGCAGAGTGTGAATGTAACTCGTTCACCTAAAAAATACAAAACAAACTGAAACTAGTTAGCCGAGCTACGGTAGCTCTGATTCTGCAAAATAGATACGTAGGCAGCGGGGTAGGGCCGGTGCGAGTATAACTCTTTCTTTTCCCTACATTTGGCATGCATTTTAGTCCAGTTTAGCCGTAGATTTGTTACACACCCATAGATTTAGACACAGGCGTGGATACCATCAACTACGATGGGCGCGTGGGGTGCTAACAGCTTCCCCTCGCGTAACCGACTCCCTTACCCTCTTCTCTGGTCGTTAGACCGTTGTTTTGTTTTATGGTTTGCTGGCATTCCCTTCCTTTTCAAGATAAATATGTTAGTGGCGACTCTGTTAATTTTCGCGGTAGCGACACTCAACGAGACGCTCTTTTTTGCCTAAGTCGCTCTTTGCGAGTTTTCAACTTAGCGAGCTGTTCTTTTGATTATTTAGGCGAAGTATTTCTTGACTGCGTCGACGTTCACAGGACGAGTGAATTCTTCTCCATCCATAGTCGTGAGTATTAAGGCTCCTCCTGAGAAAGCTCTCTTGACCACGTATGGGGCGTCATAATTGGGAGTCCATTTGCCCCTAGAATCTGTGAGAAAAGATTAAATCTTCTTGAGCACAAGGTCGCCTTCTTTGATTGTGCGAGGTCGAACCTTTTTGTTGAAAGCTTTCTTCATTCTTTGTTGATATAGCTGTCCGTGGCATAAAGCGATCATGCGCTTTTCTTCGATTAAGTTCAACTCATCGAATCTGTTTTGACACCATTCGACTTCTGTTAATTTTGCCTCTATCAATACTCTCATTGATGGGATCTCAACCTCTATGGGTAGGACTGCCTCCATGCCATATACAAGGGAGAAAGGAGTTGCTCCAGTCGAAGTACGTACAGATGTACGGTAACCATGAAGAGCAAACGGGAGCATTTCATGCCAATCTTTGTAAGTGATGACCATTTTCTGAATGATCTTTTTGATGTTTTTGTTAGCTGCTTCTACAGCTCCATTCATCTTTGGTCTGTAAGGAGACGGGTTGTGATGTTCAATCTTGAATTCTTTACAAAGTTCCTTCATCATTTTGTTGTTCAAATTTGACCCATTGTCAGTGATTATCTTACTAGGAATGCCGTAGCGACAGATGATGTGATTCTTGATAAACCTGACGACAACTTGTCTAGTGACATTTGCATATGAAGCTGCTTCGACCCACTTGGTGAAATAGTCAATGGCTACCAAGATGAAGCGATGTCTGTTGGACGCTGTTGGCTCGATCATTCCGATCATGTCGATTCCCCACATGGAGAAAGGCCACGGGGAAGAGAGTATGTTGAGAAGAGATGTGGCACATGAATTCTATCGGCATAGATCTGACATTTGTGACACCTCTTTGCATACTGGTAGCAATCTGACTCCATTGTCAGCCAATAATATCATGCTCTCAGTATTTTTCTTGTCATGGTATGTCCATTGGTGTGAGTACCAAAGGAAACTTCATGTATTTCTCTCATGAGTGTTTCTGCTTCGTTCCTGTCAACGCATCTGAGCAGAACCATGTCGAAATTTCTCTTGTACAGAACATCTTCATTCAGGAAGAAACTGCCAGCTAACTTTCTCAAGGGTTTTCTATCTTTCTTTGATGCCCCAAGAGGGTACTCTTGCCTTTGAAGAAAGTTTTTTATGTCGTGATACCCCGGTTTGTCGTCGATGATTGCTTCTGCTGTTAAGACATGAGCGAGCCTATCCAGGCGCATAACATCGATTCGAGGAATGTCATTCCAATGATTTAACCTAATCATGGAAGAGAGTGTGGCTAATGCATCAGCCAAGTTATTTTCTTCACGAGGAATGTGATGAAAATCTACTCTATCGAAGAATGGTAACAATCTTCTTGCGTAGTCTTTATAAGGGATTAGCCCAGGTTAGCGTGCTTCCCATTCTCCTTTGATTTGATTGATGACCAAAGTAGAATCTCCGTATACATCCAAGTGTTTGATTCTTAGATCCACGGCTTCTTCGAGACCCATGATGCAAGATTCATATTCGGCCTCATTGTTTGTGCACTTGAAAGTTAATTTGGCGGTAAATGGAATATGGGTACCTCGAGGGGTAACAATGATTGCCCCAATTCCTCGCCCATAAGCATTGACGGCTCCGTCAAAGATTAAGCCCCACTGGGATCCTATCTCAGGTCCTTCGTCTGGTAACAATGATTGAGGTACATGACGTCCTCGTCCGGAAAGTCAAATCCGATTGATTCGTGATCATTGAGTGGGTGGTGAGCCAAGTGCTCAGCTAGGATGCTTCCTTTCACGTCTTTCTGTGCGTGATACTCAATGTCGTATTCTGATAATAGCATCTGCCAATGGGCAATTCTCCTGGTTAAGGCAGGCTTTTCAAATATGTACTTGATTGGATCCATCTTGAAGATCAAACAAGTAGTATGTCAAGTCATGTATTGGCGGAGGCGCTTGGCGGCCCAAGTCAAAGCACAATAGGTTTTCTCGAGCATGGAGTAGCAGGACTCAAAGACAGTGAATTTCTTGCTCAGGTAGTAGATGGCATGCTCTTTTCTTTTTGTCTCGTCTTGATGTCTAAGGACACGGCCCATGGAGTCTTCTAAGACGGTTAAATACATTATCAAAGGTCTTCCTTCCACTGGAGGAGACAAGATATTCCTTAATGCTGTCGAACGCTTTCTGACAATCGTCTGTCCAGACGCTACTCTGATTTTTCCGTAGAAGTTTGAAAATTGGAGCACAAGTTGCTGTCATGAGATATATGAATCTCGAGATGTAATTCAGACGTCCCAGAAATCCTCTAACTTGTTTCTCGGTTTTGGGTGAAGGAATTTCTTGAATTGCCTTGACTTTGTCTGGATCTACTTCAATTCCTCGTTTGCTGACAATGAAACCAAGGAGTTTTCCTAGTAGACACCAAAGGTACACTTGTTGGGGTTCAGGCGAAGTTGAAACTTCCGTAAGCGTTGAAATAGCTTTGTCAGATTCTGTATATGATCTTCCTCATTTTCTGATCTGGAAATCATGTCGTTCACATAGACTCCCACTTCCTTATGCATCATGTCGTCGAAAAGTGTAGTCATGGCTCTTTGACAAGTTGCCCCTGCGTTCTTTAGTCCAAAAGGCATAACGCGGTAGCAGAATGTTCCCCAGGGGGGTGATGAAAGTTGTTTTCTCCATATCGTTAGGCGCCATTTTGATTTGGTTGTATCCCGAAAATCCATCTATGAATGAGAAAACGTTGGATTTTGCTGTACTGTCAACCAACATGTCAATATGTGGTAGAGGAAAGTCATCCTTAGGGCTAGTTTTGTTCAAATCTCTGTAGTCGACCCACATGCGGACTTTTCCGTCTTTCTTAAGAACGGGAACAATGTTTGCTAACCACTGAGGGTATTCTGAGGTGATGAGGAACCTAGCGTTGATTTGCTTTTGAACTTCCTCTTTGATTTTCATGGCCATCTCCGGATGAGTTCTTCTCAATTTTTGCTTGACCGGAGGGAATTCTGGTTTTAATGGCAAGTGATTCTCCACTATACTGGTATCCAACACTGGCATATCCTGATAGGACCAAGCGAAGACATCTGAGAATTCTTTGAGTAGTTGTATCAAACTCTCTCTGATCTCTGAACTGAGCGAAGCTCCAATCATAACCTCTTTTCTGTTTCCATCGAAACCAAGGTTAATGATCTCTAGAGGCTCATTGTATGGCTTAATGGCCTCTTCCCTTTGTTGAAGTAACCGTGAAATTTCCTTTGATATTTCTTCGTCTTCTTCTTCCTCTGCCTCGAATACAGGAAACCCAAAGCTTGGAGAAGTCATACGATCGTACATTTCAACGGGGTGTTTTGTGATTAATCTGCATATGTGTGATAAGTTTTATTTAGACAACAAGGGAAGACTCGGTGTATGCAGTTAATGGAATGTTTTGATGTTTTTTAAGGGTGTTTTTTAGGATTACCAATTTCCGAAAAAAGAAAATGGAAAAACTAACGAAGGAACAAAATGACATTTTTATTTTTCGACAGTCACTTCTTGAAACACAGACCCTATAAAACAAAGCTCTATTTCTTTGGGAGAAGCAAAGAGGGACATTTTCCTAAGAAATAGTAAAATGCAAAGCCCTATGAAACATCTCTTCACCATGGGCTAAGGTGAGAGGACAAAATAACGGTGAAAGTTCCTACTTAGGAGTGCGAATAACAGTCGAAACTTCAACAGCCGTCCAATAGTGGCGAACCCCATTGTGCACAATGTAATCTGGCACCTTAGGCTTGAGTTGGCCTGTGGTAGGTCTTGATTTACCAACCACTATATTTGTAACACTCAGACGATATTCTTCTACTTCAGCAGACTGAGCAGAGTGAGCATACCCATTTCCAAGTGGAGTATGTCACATTTTCTTTTGAGGAAACTTCCAATCTTTTGAATGGAGAGACTCGTTGTCGGAGACACTTTCGAGATCATCCTCTTCTGTATTTTGGTCTTGCTCTTCTCCCAAGATGACATTGACTAGGTAAGTACACTCTATATCTGTAGCCTCGGAAGGTGACTTGGGGATATGATCCTCAATGATGACTTCACCAGATGCTGATGATGAATAGCAAGGTTTTTATATCTCTTTTGGTTGAGAAAAGTACTCATGATCAATGTCCCATCAAGTTGGAACAATATCTTCGAGAGATATTTTTGAACTTTCAAGAGCGGAGTATTTCACCATGTAGTCAAGTTTTCCGCTTGGTTCTCCTAATGTATCCCAGGTTTCTTCGGGGATAGGAGGAACTTCTTCTGATGAACCATGACTTTTGGTGGTGAAGCTGTTAGTAACTTCATCACTGTTTGGTTGAGTCTTACTTCCAGATCCTTTAGTCGGATAACAATAAGGTGACTCTGAATCTTCTAGGGAGATGTATCCTGCTACGAGAAGTTAGGACATACATTCCACTTCAAAATTCTCAACGGTGTCTTCCGTACCGATGGTGTTGACTGTTTGTTGAACAGGTTAAGGAAAACCTCCACTACGGAATGTTTCTTGAATTGGGAGGACTACCTCAATTCCTTGAGTAGCCTGTCATGATGTTGGAAAGAACCCAACTCCTGTTCTGTTCTTGTTGTTGGTAGGAATCTCAATGTGCCCCCAACCACTGGTAGTGCCATCCTTTACAACTTGGATTGCATCCTTGTAGGAAGAAATAGACACTGCTTTCTCCTTTCCTTTTTCCATGTCCAAGGAAAGCGCTTGGATTTTAGTTCCAGCGACTTCTTTTGGTTCTATGTCGGAGAATATCGATAGACTACTGACGATCAGAGCTTGTTCTCCACATACAGTTACCAATTTGTCATTTCTTATGAGCTTCAGTTTCTGATGAAGGGTTGAAGTAATTGCCCTAGCTTCACGAATCCATGGGCAACCTAGCAAACAACTGTATGCTGCGTGAATATCCCTAACTTGGAAAGTAATCTTGAAAGTGTGAGGTCCAATTGTTATGGGAAGATCAACTTCTCCAAAAACTGACTTTCTTGAACCATCGAACGCCTTGACGATGACGTGACTGTCCCTTAATGGGAAATCCTTGAAGGATAATATTGACAATGTTGATTTGGGCATGACGTTGAGAGAGGATCCATTGTCTATTAGGACTCCTGTGAGAACATCACCCATGCAGCTAACTGAGATGTTGAGTGGCAGATTATGAATCACTCCTTCCTCAGGAAGATCTTCATCACAGAAACTAAGGTTAGTTCCCGCGGAGATATTGACAACTATATTGTTGAATTGCCCTATGGTAACACCAGGTTCTACAAAAGCTTGTTCTAAAACTTTCTGTAGAGCTTCCCTATGAGCCTCAGAACTCAATAGTAGGGAAAGCACAGATATCCTAGATGGACTATGTAGCAATTGATCTACAATGTTATATTCACTCCTCTGGATTAACTTCAAGATTTCATCATTTTCTTTCGCTTGAACAACATTGGTCGGATGATTGTCTTGCTTATGTGGTGCTTCTTCAGAAGGCTTCTCCACATTTTCTGTTGTTCTGTTGAAGACTTGTCCACTTCGAGTGACTCGACTAACATCATCAATGTTGACAACCGATGGTAATGGTATTTCCTTATCATTTTTGATAACACGATTTTATATCGCATATTTAGCTTAAAATCGATGAATATCATTAGCATTTTCTTTTAATTATATTGTTTTATTACGTTATTATGCGAGTATTTTCGATGTTTCAGGTTTTAACTTCATGTCAAGACTATTTGTGAAAAGAAGAAGAAATGGAGCTAAAATCATTATTATTTATTCTTAAAAGATGAAAAAGAGGTGTTGAAGTAATAAAGGGGTGCAAAAGAAGACCCAAAGGCCTAAAGATAGAGCCCAGCCCACGAAAGAGCTGGAAAAGACCTAAAGAGCACGTGGAGACGCCCGTCTCCAACGTCTCTCTGCCACGTCATCAATAGGAGACGCCCGTCTCCCACCTTCCCTAAAGAATATCCAATTGAGACGCACGTCTCAAGTCTGTTACTTGGTCTCCTGAAAAAGTGGAGACGTGCGTCTCCCAAGTCCCAGTCAGAAGCTGCTACATTTACGGAAAGAAACCGCATACGCTCAGCTATAAAAGGAGACTGATGCTTCAGTTCTCAAGGTCCGAAATTTTGCTAACGAAGTGCTGCCAAATTCATTTCTCAAGCATTTTATTTTTCTCCGCATTTTATTCACTTGCTTTCTTTTTCTCATAACAATTTCTACATCGGAAATTGTTGTGAACCTTTTATAGATCTAGCCTTACGTTAGATTTATTTTTATTTTCCTTGCCTTTAAATTTTACGCCTAATAATTTCTGAAGAACGATCCAGCCGACCTGTGGCGGAAGTTCGAGTACTCCAAGATCCATATATATTTCAGATTAATTTTATTCAGGTTATTTATTTATTGTCTTTATATTATTTAATTGCATGATATATTGTATGCCTTTTAATATGCCTTTCATTATAAACCAAACAAATTTATGCATGTTTAACCGTATCAATATGTCTGGCTAATTAATTAATATATCGGTATGTAAAGTAAGTTAACCGCGGGATCCGAAATAAATTGGCTTAATTATGTTTTATTAAATATCACTTGTTTTTGGTTTTATGTCTAATTTAATTAATAGAGTCTTAAAATCAATATAGCGAGAGTTTGAGGTTTTAAGGCCGACAAAGGTTAATATCAATAGAGCGAAAGTTTGAGATCTTTAACTGGATAGTAGACATAGGACATTAGTTTTAAGGATGGCGAAAGCGTATTAAAACTAATTAGAAATTATTTACTTTCAAAAAGTGTTTTTAAACCCGACGCGAGATGGCGAAAGCGTACGTTAGGGAATACTGGCATGAACCGAGTCAACAGAGCGAGAGTTTGAGACTAGGGGATTTAAGTAGATAACGACTTCATAAAACAAGCATTCTATTAACTATGTTGTTTTCAAAAAGCTTTTCTAAATCTAATGGGATGGCGAGAGCGTACATTATGAGTTAGGATAGTAGTCTAAATCAACAGAGCGAGAGTTTGAGAGGAAGACTTTTAATCAACAGAATTAATAGAGATCTTTAATCGAATGAATACCACAGCCAATGGACCTTCGGATCACCTAAGTTAAATGAAATACATACTGATATCCGTTTATTATTATATTTCTTAGAATTCCCAATTACATTCCCTTTAGAAACGATCAAAATATTAGTAGCCTTAGCTTTACATAGTAACCTTAGATAACGGTAGATCGATTCATAGTCCCTGTGGATTCGATATCTTTTAAAACTACACGACACGACTGTGCACTTGCAGTTATCAGATTTATAGACACGTAAAGACGCGATCAAGTTTTTGGCGCCGTTGCCGGGGACTATTTAAGTCGATATCGTAACTCACTGTTACACCGTAGAGACTAGGGCAAATTCTTTCCTTTCTGTTTGAACGATTGTATGCTAAGTACTCGTTCACAAGGAGGAGACCTGATACAATGAATCAACGAGATCGAACGTTTTGTTAACGTAAGACGTCGAGCTTATCATCTTCCCGAAGTAGCACCAATTCCGATTTCTCAGGAATTGATCTTTACTGATCAAATCAAACAAATTACCCCGAAGTTAGGAATGGCTGCCCCTCGTCCTCTTAGAGACTATGCCGCTCCTTCACGAGCTGAACCACACTCAAGCATCGCACCACCTTCGATTGAGGCAAACAATTTCGAACTGAAACCTTCATTGGTACAAGCTGTCCAACAGAACCAATTCTCAGGAAGCCCTGCGGACGATCCTAATCTCCATTTATCCGTGTTCGTGCAATATGCCGACAGTGTCAAAGCTAATAGCGTTAGCCCCAAAGCTATTCGATTACGCCTTTTTCCCTTCTCCTTGAGAGATAGAGCTAGGGTGTGGCTTCAGTCCCTGCCTTCTAATTCCATAACTACATGGGACGAACTAAAGAGAGTATTCTTAGCTAGATATTTCCCGCATAGCAAAACTGCTATGCTGAGAGGTCAAATCAACGGATTTACCCAAAAAGATAACGAATCAATCTTCGAAGCTTGGGAGCGATACAAGGACATGCTTAGACTATGCCCTCATCATGGACTCGAACCATGGCTGATCATCCATACTTTCTATGGTGGTCTACTTTATAACACTAAAATGACTATAGATGCCGCAGCTGGCGGAACTCTAATGGACAAACCCCATGATGAAGCATACAACCTCATAGAAAACATGGCACAAAACCATTATCAATGGGGAGGAGAACGAGCTGCTCTAGAGAAAACCCAAACCAAAGGAGGAATGTACGAAGTAAGTGGTATAGACCGCGTTAACGCTAAAGTAGACGCTTTAACTCAAAAGATCGAGAACTTAACCATCACTCCTTCAGCCACCGCGGCTATTGTAGGACCTAACTGCAAGATTTGTGGATTAACTGGACATGTTGTTGCCGAATGTCAACTCCTGACTGGTATTCCATCTGATCAAGTAAACTACGCTCAAGGAAACCCTTACTCTAACACGTACAACCCTGGGTGGAAGAACCATCCAAACTTTTTGTATAAGAACATCAATACGTTGTACACGCCTGGAGAAGCACCTGTTGTCCCACCTAGCTATCAAAAAGCGCCTGTAGCTGCTCCAAACGCCCCTAGGAAGTCAAATCTAGAAATCATGATGGAAAACTTCATAGTTTCCCAACAACAAACCAACAAAGACTTCCTAAATAAAAATATTCATCATAGTGAGCAACTAAAACAATTATCAAACAAAGTAGATGCTTTAGCTACACATAACAAGATGCTAGAGACACAAATCTCACAAGTAGCTCAACAACAAGCACCTACTGTTGCCCCTGCTGGCACATTTCCTACTCAACCACAACCTAATCCTAAAGGACATGCGAACGCGATTACACTGCAAAGTGGAACGAACTACGATGGACCCATCAATCCTTGGACGCAAAACGCACCCGTGTCACAACAAGAGCCAAAGGAAACCAAAAAGACATCAATTGATGATCAAACTGCTAAAATGAATGAAAACGACACCGAAGTGGAACCTGAAAAGGAAAAACCTTATGTTCCACCACCACCTTATAGGCCACCAATTCCTTACCCTCAGAGATTAGCTAAATCTAAAACCGAAGCGCAATTTAAAAAATTTGTAGAACTTCTGAAACAATTAAACATAACATACCTTTCACAGAAGCTATAACTCAGATGCCTTCGTATGCTAAATTCTTAAAAGAAATTCTATCGAACAAAAAGAAACTCGAGGATAACGAAACTGTAACGCTTACCGCTGAATGTAGCGCTATCATTCAAAACAACATGCCTCCCAAGCTAAAAGATCCTGGTAGTTTTTCCATACCCTGTGTAATATGAAAGACTGTTATAGACAAAGCCTTATGCGATTTAGGAGCCAGTGTTAGTTTGATGCCTCTTTCAATCTGTAAGAAACTAAAACTAGGTGAGCTTAAAACAATGAGAATGTCTCTTCAACTGGCTGACGGTTCAGTTAAATACCCGGTAGGAATGTTGGAAAATATCCTTGTGCGAGTAGGTCAGTTCTACATCCCAGCAGACTTCATCATTATGGATATCCAGGAAGATTCTAACATCCCAATCATATTAGGAAGACCATTCTTAACAACTGCTGGTGCAATTATAGACGTTAAACGAGGGAAGCTTACCTTCGAAGTCAGAGAAGAGAAGATTGAATTCATTCTTTCTCAATTCCTGATAGCACCTTATATAGTGGATATATGATGTTTTGTTGACATCATTGATGAGTGTGTAAATGAAATAAAGTCCGAACCACATGAGGAAACCGAAATCCTAAGAATTCCTATACCGCCTATTCTTGAAGACGATAACTGGCGTGGGGAATATCAAGATAACCACCTAAGTGAATGTCTAGCATTAACTCTTGATCCTATACTTGGACCTAAAAAACTCGCCATAGAACTTAAAGCATTACCTAATGAACTAAGGTACGAATTCCTAGACGAAGAACTTAAACGACCTGTCACAGTTAATGCCGATTTAGGACGAACCGAAACCGAAAAGTTACTCACTGTCCTAAGAAAATACCCAACCGCTCTAGGGTATAACATCCAGATCTAAAAGGAATAAGTCCTTCTCTCTGTATGCACCGCATTATGCTCGAAAAAGATTGCAAAACCTCTAGAGAGCATCAAAGACGAATTAACCCCGTCATGAGCGATTTTGTTAAAAAGGAAATTCAAAAACTATTAGAAGCCGTAATCATATATCCTATATATGATAGTAAATGGGTTAGCCCTGTTCATGTCGTACCTAAGAAAGGAGGAGTCACCGTAATCACTAACGCAAAAGGCGAATCTGTAGCACAACGTACACAAACTGAATGGAGAATGTGCATCGATTATAGGAAGTTAAATAAAGCCACTCGCAAAGATCATTTCTCTTTATCGTTCATAGATCAAATGCTCGAGCGCTTGGCCAAACACTCGCATTTCTGTTATCTATATGGATACTCTGGATTTTTCCAAATTCCTATTCACCCCGATGACCAAGAAAAGACCATATTTACATGTCCTTATGGTACATTCGCTTATAGACGAATGCCTTTCGGACTATTCAATGCACCCGCAACCTTCCAAAGATGCATGATGGCAATATTTGCCGATTTCCTGGATGGGATAATGGAAGTCTTTATGGACGACTTCTCTGTCTGTGGAGAAAGTTTTGAAGCATGTTTAGCAAACCTTGAATTAGTGCTCAAACGATGTGTGAGCGTCAATCTAGTACTCAATTGGGAAAAATGCCACTTCATGGTTCGACAAGGAATCGTACTTGGACACATCGTGTCCGATAAAGGAATCGAAGTGGATAAGGCAAAAATTGAAATCATTGAAAACCTTCAACCTCCCAAAACCGTTAGAGAAATAAGAAGATTTCTAGGACATGCCGGTTTTTACCGACGTTTTATTAAAGATTTCTCTAAAATAACCAAGCTCTTAACTGAGTTACTGATGAAAGATGCTGAATTCATCTTTAACGACAAATGCACTGAAGCGTTTCAAACACTTAAACAAGCATTAATCTCTGCGCCAATTATACAACCTTCTGACTGGAGTGAACCCTTCGAAATAATGTGCGACGCAAGCGATTATGCTATAGGTGTTGTTCTAGGCCAACGAAAAGATAAAAAAATCCATGTCATATACTATGCGAGTAGAACCCTAGACGAAGCCCAAATGAATTACGCCACAACAGAAAAGGAACTATTAGCAGTTGTGTTCGCGTTAGACAAATTCCGTTCCTACTTGGTAGGAGCCAAAATCATCATATACACTGACCACGCTGCTATTAGGTACCTTCTAACTAAGAAAGACGTCAAGCCTAGATTATTAAGATGGATCCTTTTATTATAAGAATTCAATTTAGAAATTAAAGATAAAAAGGGAACCGAAAATGTCGTAGCCGATCATCTTTCTCGACTCGAAAATCTGAAACCCGAACAAGTACCAATCGATGACGATCTCCCTTACGAAAGACTCATTGCTCAGTTGGAAGCTAAAGAAATAGAACCATACCATCCAACCATTGAATCCAACAACTTAGTAGAAGTGGCTTTAGCTCACTCTGCCGCACCTTGGTACGCAGATTTCGTAAACTACCTAGCCGCGAATGTTCTTCCACCTGATCTAACATATCAACAAAAGAAAAAGTTCTTCCACGACCTTAAACAGTACTATTGGGATGACCCCCTCCTTTTCAAGAGAGGCCCTGACGAAATCTTTAGACGTTATGTACCTGAGGAAGAGGTAGGAAGTATAATAACGCATTGCCATTCAGCCCCTTATGGAAGACATGCTAGCACGTCTAAAACCTATGCTAAAATCCTCCAATCTGGACTCTATTGGCCCAACCTATGGAAAGACATTCACTTTACCTTTATAAACTCTGATAGATGTCAACGAACCGGAAATATCTCAAGACGAGACGAAATGCCTCAAAAAGGCATTCTAGAAGTAGAAATATTTGACGTCTGGGGAATAGACTTTATGGGTCCCTTTCCATCATCATTCGGAAATAAATATATCCTCATAGCTATCGATTACGTTTCGAAATGGATAGAAGCTATCGCTTCTCCTACAAACGACACACGAGTAGTGATCAAACTCTTTAAAAATGTTATCTTTCCTAGATTTGGTGTACCAAGGCTGGTAATTAGCGATGGTGGATCTCATTTCATTTCAAGAATCCTTGAAAAACTCCTTCGAAAATATGGAGTGAATCATCGAATAGCTACACCATACCACCCACAAACAAGCGGACAAGTAGAAGTCTCTAACCGAGAAATTAAGCAAATATTGGAAAAAACTGTTGTTATATCTAGAAAGGATTGGTCATCAGAGCTAAATGAAGCTTTATGGGCATATAGAACAGCTTTCAAAACTCCAATAGGAACCACCTCGTTCAAACTCGTTTATGGAAAATCATGTCACCTCCCGGTAGAACTGGAACATAAAGCCTATTGGGCCATTAAGAACTTAAATTTAAATTATACTACTGCTGGTGAAAAACGAATTCTCGACATAAACGAATTAGACGAGCTTAGACAAGACGCTTACGAAAATGCTAAAATCTATAAAGAAAGAACGAAAAAATGGCACGACAAGCGTATATCTAGGAAAAAATTTAGCATAGGCGATAGAGTCCTGTTATTTAATTCTAGACTAAAATTATTTCCTGGAAAGCTACGATCTAGATGGTCTGGTCCATTCAAAATTACTAACATATTTCTGAGCGGAGCGATAGAAATTAAAGGAGAAACGGTCGAGCCTTTTATCGTAAATGGGCAACGTCTTAAATATTACCATCGTCTCGGGCACGATGAAAATATTCAAATTTTAAAACTTGACGAGCTGCCCGCTCATTCAAAAAAATGATTTTCATTTAAATCGTCGAGCTTACGACATAAAAACAAAGCGCTTAGTGGGAGACAACCCACATTTTTATTTCATTTTCTTACCTTTATCTTTTAATTTAAAATATTTTATTTTATCTCATTTTTATTTTTATATTTACTTTTCTATTTAAATTTTTATTTTTTGCCACTTATAATAATTATTATGATTATAATCATTATTTTAATCATTGTTATAAAAATCTCATCTTTTTATAATTATAATTATAATTATTATTATAATTTGTCACATCTTTTAATTTTTACTTCTTTTTAATTTTTCTTTTTTCCAACACTAGCCTAATTCTAACTTAATTTTCATATTTTTCAACTTATAGGCTTATTTAGTTACTAACTTATCAAGATGCAAGAAGTTGACAATGTGTAAGTTGTGTTCCGTGGGAGAGGACAAGAAGCGAGATATGCTAAGCTAGCTCAGAGGCAAATGGATTTGACTCGCTATCCTCATCACCCGACTATGGAAAAGTTAGGAATCGACGAAAGTGTCATGTACTTGCTGAACCAAATCGGTTGGACCGGTTCTCACCTGTTCTGCAAATTCTGTACTTACCGAAAGCTCACTCTGGAATTCTTGAGCTCATTGACTTACCTGCCTAACTGTGGACAAGGATTGAGGAAAGAAATTATCCTTTTTCAACTCTTTGGATTAGAATATAAGTTTTGTATTCGTGATTTTGCTGCTATGTTAGATATCCCTAATGGAGCGGATGCATTCACCACAGTTCAAGAGGAACTTTTTGCTTACCGAGAGTTAGAAAATTTCTGGGGTAAGATTACTAGAAACGATAATCCTGAAGAGCATGAGTTTCACTCAGAGAACATTCATAACCCTACTTTCAGATACTTGCATAAGATTATCGCTCACTACATTTTCGGTAAACTTGAGAATGTCACTGAAGTTTCCAGAGAAGAGTTATTCATCATGTTCTGCACTTCTCAGAATCGTCCGATCAATGCTATTACATTTATGCTAGCAAACTTCGAGCGCATCACGCAAGACGAAGTTTCACATATTTTGATTGGCGGATTCGTCACTATGATTGCAAATGCTATAGGACTGAGACAACCACTGCTTAGATTGACACCTTTTGGTTCCTATAACTCCATGAACATTCGCTTTTGCTTTAATCGAGGTATCATTGAAAACCTTGGTCCTGATCAGTTTGAACTACTTATTGATAACAAAGTGTAGCGGGGAAATTCTGAGAACGAAGCCATAGGATTGACTGGACTCAATATTTCGTTTGAAATCGCCACCGCGCTTTATTTTCTCAAAGGAAAAGGGAAAAGAACGTAAAATCCAAAGTTTTGTTTTTTAAAACAAGAAAGAGAACTCAGGTTCGGGTGTTGATTATATGAGGGGAAGGTTTAAAGCACCCCTCATATCTGTGGTACTCCACAGGAACCTTTTTGAAAATCTGTGTCGTGTGTGCTAAAAAAAAGGGTTTGTTTTATTTTTAAAATAAGCTCGGCAAGACATTAAGCCTTGTGCCTACATACCTCCTCGGTGCAATGGAGAAGTCAGAGCTAATGTAGTTCCGCTTAAAGGGAAAAACGTTTTTAAAAACGAATAAACACTTTATCGTCGTCGGAGAGAAATACTCAGCCATTGATTTTGAGCATGAGAACAAATGAGTTCTTTGCATCGCAAATGAAAGAAGGGCTCCAACTCGGATAAAATCAACGAGTATGCCACTAGCTCTCTCACGCGGAAAAAATCTCATTATATCAATCAATTTCAAAATCGTGGGGTATAACCACTCGTTTCGACAATTACGGTGTCTAAACTTTTTTGAAGAAAAAGCCACTAAGGGCGAAAGATATTTTTTAAAGAAAAAGGTTTTGAAAAGGTTGCAAACATAAGAATATTTTGGAAAAAGGGAGAAGATTTTGAAAATTTAAGAATGGGAGGAGATGAAGAGGCTATCCTATTGCGTAAAATAAAAGCTAAGGAAAGAAACGGTCTAACCGAAGAAGAAGCCAACACTTGACATTATGAGTCAAGGTAGATTTCCCATCCTTTGGATTTATCAATACCAAACCATCACATTATCACTTGGGGATCCAAATGAACTTATTATCGTACCACCATTTCGCATTAAGCACATTAAAATTCTGACGAAAATCGGGCAGAGCAACGGTTGTTTTCGGGTAAAATCATTATATCAATGCCTTGGAATTAACCATCAAGGGCTTTCAAGGAAATACCTGCACACATAAACAGACAACAATCCAATGCCAGACAGACGGAATAACAACGGAGTAACAATATCGTAAGGGTCCAGAGGTACTAAGTCCATAAGTCCGAATCTCCAAAATGCTAGGGATAGTAACCAATAGTCCAAAAGAGAACCTTATGTGTTTTTTAGATTTTGGTTGATTATTAGTGTTTTAGCATAAAAGTAAAGTATGGTCCAAGTGGACAAAAGAAAATAGAGGAAACATAAACATAGCGTCCAAATGGACAAAGAGAAAAATAGCGGAATGTAAATATGATGAAATGATAAAATAAAGCGATAAAGCGAGAAATATAAAGAGCAATATAATAAAATGCGAAAATTAAAGTCAATTGTTAGATGTTAAAGATAACCATCTTGAAACTTGTCAAGTATGTTATCAAAGTTAGTAAGAAAGATCGATGGTGAGTGAAGGATGTTCTCGGATTTAAATTCAATGGAACTTTATCAGAAGCTTGATAAAATCATAGCGACTACACGATAAAATTCCATAAGTCATAAATCAACCGCATACAATTCTCTTCCATGTTTGATCTTTTTGATTCGGGACACGAAATATTGCGCTATGTTAAGCAGATCGCCAAGTGATTTATGTAGAAATCACCCTACAACGAGGCCGGTCAAAACTTTATGTGCTAATGCATGCGAGAGGAATGATATGTAAATCATTCTCCGAAAGCAATACCGCACGAAAAGAAAATGGTGAGTGATCTAGTCTTTACTAAGAATCCATAAGAATTCTCAAAGTATTAAGACTTTCATCGATCAAAATAAAGAGAAGCAAAGATGGAACCACATTAAAAGCTCATTTCATCCATAATTTCAATCACTTAATATTGCGGATTTGGATTCTCATCCTATCGACGCCCTAAGTCCATTGAAATTAGAGAGAAATTAGGCCTCTAATTTGTGATTCAAAGAAAATATCAAAAGAATGGAGTAGAAGAAGAGTTAGAACCAAAAACAAGTCAAAAATAGCAAAAACAAGCATTCTGCCTCACTGGAAATCGATTTACCTCTGTAGGAAATCGATTTCCTGCCTGCAGAATTCAGATCTGGCGCAAAAAACAGAGTGGAAATCGATTTCCCTCTGTAGGAAATCGATTTCCTGCGCACAGTTTTCAAAAAAACAGCATTATGAACTTTGAAACTTGATTTAGGCAAACATACAAACACCTTATGATCACATATCCATTGGAGCACGAATTTTCCATCAAATCACCATCAAATAGGACCAATATAGCATCAAAGATGCATTGAACACAAGCAACAAAGAATCACGTTATGGTAGATGGAAAAGGATGATGAAAATTACCAATTCTTGAACAAAACTTAGATCCACTTCAACAATCACCAACACAAATCTTGATCTCTCAACAATTGAAGAAAAAGAGTGAAATGAAAGGTGGCTTAGCTCAAAGTTTGTGAGGTTCAAGGTGTGACTCACAAACTTTATGAAAGAATAAAGAGCTTTGGTGAATTTGGTAGGGATGAGGAGAGAAATTGCAAGGGGTTTGTTGGCTCTCAAAGCTTGGGAAATGAGAGAGTAGGGACCTCTATTTATAGAATGGGAGCAAGAGTAGTGGCAAATTGGTCTTTTTGTGTTTGGTAATTAATTTGTGGTTAATTGGTATTTAAGTGGCATTTAAATGGTAAAAATGGTAAAATGAGGTTTAAGTGGGTTTAATGAAGGGGTTAATTTTGATGAGGTGGAAAATTGGTAAAATGATCAAATAAAAAAAGTGCCAAAATGATGTCAAGCTTCCCTCCTTATATTTTTTGAATTTTGCGCACAGGAAATCGATTTCCCACAGGGGTAAATCGATTTCCACCTTCAACTTTCCAAAAAAATGTTTTCTTGCACTGTTTTGATTTTTGCCTGATCTTTTACCTGTAAAATGTAAACAAAAGAGACAAAACATATATTTTTTTGATTTTTGGTTAGTATAAACAAATAAAAGGCTATAAATGCTCGATAATTCCCCTCAGAGATAATCACAGTATCAAAGATAAAGCTTCACAATGGTGCTCTTGATTGATGATTGAATGCAATTGATGTATGATCTTAGGGTCAAAAATTGGGGTATGACAGATTCCCCTATTTAAGTTTCTTCGATTTGGAGATACGATGATTGGAAATCTTCGATTTGACGAAATCGAAGAGACTTAAATATATAAAACACAATTTTTGAACCTAAGATGCTATGCAATGTTTAATGAATGCATATGATGAGGATAAAACACGGCAACACCGAGGAGAAAAAAGGAACTCCACTGGGGAAAACAAATGTCTTGCGGGCAGAACTCCACTGGGGAAGGCAGGACTTTGTTGGAGAGACGAAACTTTGTTGGGAAAAGAAACTTCACTGGGGAAAACATTTCGCACCAGAGAGGTTAAAGCATCACCTTTCACTAGGGTGAGAAAAGGGGGCATCCTCTTTCACTGGGGATGAGAAAATATGCATCCTCTTTCACTGGGGAATCATAAGATATGCATCCTCTTTCACAGGGGATGAGAAAGTATATCACCTTTCACCAGAGAATCAGAATACCCATCTTTCATTAACAGAGAACACACCATCGTTCCACTGATGATAAAAATGCATCGACGTACCACTAACGATGAAGATATAATAACATACATCAACGTTCCACTGAAGGTGAACTACCAACGTTCCACTGGAGGTAGAAAAGAGATATATCGCCGTGCCATTGACGATAAAATATACCATCGTTCCACTGATGATATGAGAAGATATACATCGACGTACCACTGGCGATGAAAATAATGAGATACACCAACGTTCCACTGAAGGTGAGCTACCAACGTTCCACTGGAGGTAGAAAAGAGAAATACATCGACGTACCACTGACGATGAACAAGATAACAAGATACACCATCGTTCCACTGAAGGTGAACTACCAACGTTCCACTGGAGGTAGAAAAGAGATATATTGTCGTGCCATTGACGATAAAATATACCAACGTTCCACTGATGATATAACAAGAGACACCAACGTTCCACTGAAGGTGAGCTACCAACGTTCCACTGGAGGTAGAAAAGAGAAATACATCGACGTACCACTGACGATGAACAAGATAACAAGATACACCATCGTTCCACTGAAGGTGAACTACCAACGTTCCACTGGAGGTAGAAAAGAGATATATCGCCGTGCCATTGACGATAAAATATACCAACCTTCCACTGATGATATAATAAGAGACACCAACGTTCCACTGAAGGTGAGCTACCAACGTTCCACTAGAGGTAGAAAAGAGAAATACATCGACGTACCACTGAGGATGAACAAGATAACAAGATACACCATCGTTCCACTGAAGGTGAACTACCAACGTTCCACTGGAGGTAGAAAAGAGATATATCGCCGTGCCATTGACGATAAAATATACCATCGTTCCACTGATGATATGAGAAGATATACATCGACGTACCACTGACGATAACACATACCAACGTTCCACTGAAGGCATGAAGAGATGCCCCTTTGTACCAATGACGGTGAAGAGCAATCAATAATACTTTTTCAATGATTTGAGGATGCAAACACAAATGCATAATCTTAACATTCATCATCCAACGACCAAAGTTCAATCCATGACCAGATGGAAAGAAGCTGCCAAAAAGACTGGACCAAGTGAGGGAGAAACTCACTGGTCTTCTGTTCGTAGACATCTGAACTGAAACATATTATCCACCTAGAAACAAATTCAGTGGGGATTTTCAAGGAAAGTGAGCTTTTTCTGCTTAAGATACTCTAAATGAAAGAGCAATCTGTTTGACAGTAAACTTCATGATAGCAAATGTGAATGTATGACTGTTTTTGATGCATGTTAATGATGCATATGCTGCCAATACTTAGCACAAGAATTAACTCAAGAGATGTAGTACGAAAATAGCATAATCAAGCGTGTCTCAAGCTGAACACCAGAGCAAAAACTGCTATAACAATCTTTTGATGGCTTCAGAGTAAATGCTACCCAACACTGAGGGAACATTGGAGCTAAGAGAACAAAAATAACTGAGTTCTTCATCATATTCGAACCAGGCCAAAAGTACATTAAGTGGGATATATTCTTCCCCTTTTGTATATGAATACATCAACATATCCGTTCCTTGTAATGCACTCATGAATCAAAACAAAACTTCTTTTATATTTTTCAAAAAAAGATTTTGTTGAAATCAATTTTCTCTTTGTTTTAAAAAGTATTATCGACAATAAATGCCATTTTGAGAGATATGAAAGAAATAAGATTGCAAATAACGGGCAAAGGCTCAAACTTTTTTTTTAATAGAATGGTAGCTTGCAAAAGGCAAGACCGCATAGATGATTACAAAGTTTGGAAAGTGGTAATTTTGTGGAAAAGGTACATTAAAATGTAGTGACCCCGTCCTCTCTCTCAACTTGGAATTCCTGAGCAAAGGCTTCCGTTGAAATTTGTTGAACTTCTCATGATAAACAGATGACTGCTGATGATCAAGTCTTGTCTGATGTAGTTACTTGCCATGAATCCCTAACTTTTGCCTGGACCGTCCTTTCGGATTTTCAGTCCACCGGGTATTTTATTCTGTTTATGTCTCTAATTTTTGCCTGGACCGCCCTTTCGAGTTTTCAATCCACCGAGACGCTCTTTTTTGCCTAAGCCGCCCTTTCGGGTTTTCAACTTAGCGAGCTGTTCTTTTATTATTTTTAGGCGAAGTATTTCTTGACTACATCAGCATTCACGGGACGTGGGAGCTCTTCTCCGTCCATAGTTGCAAGAATTAATGCACCGCCAGAGAAGGCTTTCTTAACAACATATGGTCCTTCAAAATTAGGAGTCCACTTGCCCCTTGAATCGGAGGTGAAAGACAAGATCCTTTTGAGCACGAGGTCGCCTTCTCTGAATACACGAGGTCGAACCTTCTTATCAAAAGCTTTCTTCATTCTTTTCTGGTACAACTGACCATGGCATAAAGCCGTCATTCTCTTTTCTTCTATCAAATTCAATTGATCAAACCTGCTTTGACACCACTCAGCCTCAGATAACTTGGTTTCCATTAAAACTCTCAGTGATGGAATCTCAACCTCAATGGGGAGCACTGCTTCCATACCGTAAACCAAAGAAAAGGGGGTTGCCCCGGTTGAAGTACGAACAGATGTTCGGTATCCATGCAAAGCAAATGGGAGTATCTCATGCCAGTCCTTGTACGTAACAACCATCTTTTGCACGATCTTCTTAATATTCTTATTTGCTGCTTCAACAGCTCCATTCATCTTTGGCCTATAAGGCGAAGAGTTGTGGTGTTCAATCTTGAAACTTTCACACAATTCTCTCATCATGCTGTTGTTTAGATTCGAGCCGTTATCAGTAATGATCTTGCTCGGTACACCATATCTGCAGATGATGTTGTTCTTGATAAATCTGACCACAACTTGCTTTGTTACATTAGCATATGAAGCAGCTTCTACCCACTTGGTAAAGTAATCGATTTCTACCAGGATGAATCGATGTCCGTTCGAAGCCTTGGGTTCAATCATGCCAATCATATCGATACCCCACATAGAGAAAGGCCATGGAGAGGAAATGACATTGAGAAGTGTCGGGGGCACATGAATCTTGTCAGCATACGCCTGACACTTGTGACACTTCTTTACAAACTTGTAGCAATCAGATTCCATTGTCAGCCAATAGTAACCTGCTCTAAGCATCTTTTTATCCATCGAATGTCCATTGGAATGAGTACCAAAAGAACCTTCATGGATTTCATGCATCAACATGTCTGCTTCGTGTCTATCCACGCATCTGAGCAAAACCATGTCATAATTCCTTTTATACAAAACATCAGCATTGATGAAGAAACTGCCAGCCAATCTCCTCAAAGTTTTCTTATCCTTATTTGATGCCCCAAGTGGGTACTCTTGAGTCTGAAGGAAGTGCTTAATATCGAAATACCAAGGCTTTTCATCTGTTGATTCTTCAACTACAAATACATGAGCAGGTCTATCAAGACGCCTGATTGTAATCCGAGGCTCCTCATTATGAAAATTCACTTTGTACATGGAGGACAATGTGGCTAATGCATCAGCCATTTGATTCTCATCTCGAGGGATGTGGTGGAATTCAACTTTGTTAAAGAACGTCAACAGCCTTCTGGCGTAATCTTTGTAAGGGATCAAGCCAGGATGATGAGTTTCCCATTCTCCTTTAATTTGATTAATCACAAGCGCAGAATCTCCATAAACATCAAGAATTTTAATTCTCAGATTAATGGCCTCTTCTAGCCCCATGATGCAAGCTTCATACTCAGCAATATTATTTGTACAGTCAAAACATATCCTTGCAGTGAAAGGTACATGTGACCCATGCGGAGTGACAATAATGGCGCCAATTCCATGGCCATGAACGTTAGAAGCTCCATCAAAAATTAAACCCCACTTGGATTCAGGATCTGGTCCTTCTTCTGGCAATGGTTCATCCCAATCTTGAGATCTCAAATACATTATATCTTCATCTGGGAAGTCCATTCTGATAGATTGACGATCATCAATTGGTTGGTGAGCGAGGTACTCTGCCAACACACTTCCTTTCACAGCTTTCTGAGCTCGATATTCAATATCATATTCTGATAACAACATTTGCCAGCGAGCGATCCTTCCAGTTAATGCAGGTTTCTCAAATACATACTTAATTGGATCCATTTTGGAAATCAATAGGGTGGTGTGGTTCAACATATACTGTCTCAGTCGGCGAGCAGCCCACACCAAAGCACAGCAAGTTTTCTCAAGCAGCGAGTATCTTGTTTCGCACTCGGTAAACTTTTTGCTAAGGTAGTATATTGCATACTCTTTTCGACCAGACTCGTCATGCTGACCCAACACACATCCCATTGAATTTTCAAGTACTGTGAGGTACATAATCAAAGGTCTTCCCTCAGCTGGAGGGAGCAGAATGGGAGGTTCAAGCAGATATTCTTTGATGTTGTCAAAAGCTTTCTGACAATCTTCATTCCACACACATCCCTGATTTTTCTTTAACAACTTGAAGATTGGCTCACAGGTTGCAGTCATATTGGAAATGAACCTGGAGATATAATTCAAACGTCCGAGGAAACCTCTCACTTGTTTCTCAGTCTTTGGTGCTGGCATTTCCTGAATTGCTTTGACTTTATCAGGATCTACTTCAATTCCTCTCTGACTGACAATGAAACCCAATAATTTTCCGGAACAGACACCAAAAGTGCATTTGTTTGGATTTAAGCAGAGACGGTACTTTCTCAAACGCTGAAACAACTTTAAAACATCCTCCATGTGCCCTTCCTCTGACTGGGACTTGGCAATCATGTCATCCACATAAACCTCAATTTCTTTGTGCATCATATCATGGAAAAGAGTGGTCATGGCCCTCTGATATGTTGCGCCAACATTCTTTAACCCAAAAGGCATCACTTTGTAACAGAATGTCCCCCATGGCGTAATAAAGGTTGTCTTTTCCATGTCTTCAGGTGCCATCTTAATCTGATTGTATCCTGAAAAACCATCCATGAAGGAGAAAACCTCAAACTTTGCCGTGCTATCTACCAACATGTCAATGTGAGGTAGAGGAAAATCATCTTTCGGACTGGCTTTATTCAAATCTCTATAATCAACACACATACGAACTTTTCCGTCTTTCTTCGGAACAGGCACTATATTGGCAATCCATTGAGGATATACAGAAGTGACAAGGAAACCTGCGTCTATCTGCTTCAAGACCTCATTCTTAATCTTCTCCGCCATATCAGGATGACTTCTCCTCAACTTTTGCTTGACAGGAGGACATTCTGGTTTCAACGGCAAACGATGCTCCACAATATCTGTGTCCAGCCCAGGCATATCTTGGTAGGACCACGCAAAAATGTCAACATACTCTTTAAGAAGCTCTACCATCCTCTTCTTAACATCTTGACCAAGCAGTGCCCCAATCTTGACTTCTTTCTTATCTTCTTCAGAACCCAAGTTGATGACTTCTAACGGCTCTTTATATGGCTGAATGGTGTCTTCCTCGTGCTCAAGCAGTCAGGAAATCTCATCAGGAATACATTCATCACTCTCTTCTTCCGCCTCATACATAGGACACTCGAAGTTAGGAGAGGGTGCAGGGTCATTAATTTCAACGGTTTTATTGATTAATCTGCACAAGTGATTATTAT